>NC_088844.1:29222315-29847576 GCF_904066995.2 Poecilia reticulata
GCACAGTGGCCGAGGCTCCATCATGACCTTTTCTACGATGCAACAATGGATCTGCAGGCTGTGCAGATGTTGGACAACACCGCAGCACATTTAGAATAGCGCCCCCTCTGGACCATTCTGAAAGTTCCCCTGAGAACATTTTAAATATTTAAGGACAAACGGCATGAAGTCAGGGGATGGGGGTCGGCAAAAATGGCTTTAGATCATAGATTGTCTTTGTGGAGTCGTTGCCTTAAGGTGGCCACCAGCTGACTGTTAGCGCCGCTAATCAACAATAACTGTCCATTACCGAGGTCTTTTCTGACATAGCACAATGTTTCTCAAATTAAAAGATATATTTTAATGTGTTGAAGCTCAACTTTCAACTGGTTTATGAACCAATGACACAAGCCTGAGCAAGTTTATTTATTTATCACCATTAATAAAGAAAGAAATCCTAAGTTCTCTACGTGACAAGAACATACAGAAAGACGAGTCAGAATGGTAAATATGTTTAACTTCCTTCCTTGTGTTCAGATTCTGATCATGAGTTTAACCTGTTCCTCTCTTCAGTCTCTTAGGGCCTGGTGCACTTTCTATAAAAGTACTAAATAATTGCACCTGCAGGCTGGATAAATCTCAGCACATTCAGAATCTAGACTATTTTCCTGTTTTTATTTCCAGCCTCATTAGACTTAATGGAGGCAATTAGCAATCACAGGAAAAGGTGTGACGTTTCAGCTGCTCTTACGTGTTAAAGGGAATTATTTTTCCTCTCTTGCCTCAAATACGTTCAACACGAGTCACAAAAGCTATCCAGCATTTCTTTGTGTTCTTTCATTATCTTTTAAATAATATCCTATATGCAGAGGAGCCAAGATGAAGGTCCTTCACCAAAACCAGGATCAGTGCTGGGTAATCTGATAGGACACAACAGAGCTCAGTGTCCTCTGAATTCACCAGAACCACAGAAGAAGAGGAGCTGAAGAAGAACCCGGAGGTTTCCTCACTGAAACATTTACCTACGAATCTAATCATTAATGATTAACAACATAATTTAGGTGTTTAATAAATTACACACAGTTCATACGTGTTTTTGAGCAAATGACCTGTAATTATTTTACAAAACTCGTGTAGGTATACATCACTGGACATTTAAATTGCACATATTTCTCCTTCATCCTCCTCTTAGCTGATATGTTTGAACCTGTATTGAGAAGTTTGTGGCTACATGTGAATAGTTGTATCTGGAAGTAACGTTTTGCTCAAGATTGACCAAATATGAATGCAATATTAACATCACATTTCATAAAGTGCTGTCATTAAAATCACCAATTCACATAAAACATGTTGGTGAAAGTAAAAAATGAAAAATGTTTGAAAAACTGATGTTTTCTCTGAGAAGGTGAAGATGAATCCTCCAAACTATAGACTGTAGCTTAAGTTGCAGAATTTTAAGTACAATCCTGTTTCACTTTGAATATAAAATGATTTAAAAAGATTTTAAGGAACCTAGAAGAATTGTTTCAAATAAAAACTGTATGATCTTTTCATGTTATCAATCACATAAAATATACAAATATTATAGATCAGACCTGTTTCTGGATTTGGTAACTGGTGCCGTTTCCAGCGGTTACTGGATGAGAGGCGGTTTTCACCATCACAACACAAAACCTACTCCCAAGGTCCGTCTTTGTTTAAAATGTGTGAGCCACTCTAAAGCCATAAATCACCACCATGTCGCTCACAATGCTGCTCTTAACAACAGCAGAAAGCAAACTCTGCTTCATTAATTTCTGTTCTCTAATGAGCAGCGACACTATTTCACCAGGATTAATTAGGCACGAGATTTAATCAATTACTGCTGTTAGGAGATTGATCAGGAAAAAAACACTGCATTAAATCAGGCCTGGTTTTATTTTAATGAGAAAACTTGGGACCCACACAAGCAAATCTCAAACTTTACTGAACAGCACAGCACAAACATGCTATTCTTGAATGGTTTGCACTTCTGTGTGAGTTTGTAGGAAACATATGAGGCGCCTGAGAATCTCTGCTACCATCAGAGCAATTCAAAGATTTTAGTTTTTCTTTTGCTGCACCAAAAAAAATTAACCTTCAAAACAGAAAATGTCTTGATGAACACATTCTTGGAGCATCTTTCAGTTTTTACAAAGAAGAGCAAAACATGCAATTAAAGAAATATAAGTTTCAGATATTATAAATCAACAGGCTGCACAGTGGTGCAGTTGGTAGAGCTGTTGCTTTGCAGCAAGAAGGTTCTGGGTTTGATTCCCGGTCTTTCTGCATGGAGTCTCCATGTTCTCCCTGTGCATGGTGGGTTTTCTCCAGGTACTCCGGTTTCCTCCCACAGTCCAAAAACATGACTGTCAGGTTAATTGGCCTTTCCAAATTGCCCCTAGGTGTGTGTGTGTGTGTGTGTGTGTGCATGGTTGTGTGTCCTGTGTGTCTCTTGTGTTGCCCTGCGACAGACTGGCGACATGTCCAGGTGACCCTGCCTCTTGCCTGGAACGTTAGCTGGACATGGGCACCAGCACCTCCCGACCCCACTGAGGGACAAGGGTGTAAGAAAATGGATGGATAAATCAACAGATTGAAGCTTGTGGTAAAACTCATTGAATTTTCTCTTTAAATGTAAAACTGCTGGCGCTCTGCAGCCCCCTGTCCTGCTTCGCCATGCAGGGGAATTTAAACCATTTAGATTCTCATTTTCACTTTATGGTGTCTTTGACTTCTTAATCATGGGCCTTTTTACTGTCCCTTTATGATCCAGATTGTTCTCTTTCAACTGGGCCGACTTCCCAAAAATGGACATAATTCATATTCCATGCACTCTGGCTTTTTACACCTTCCCACCAGACTGTGTAAAATAAAAAGGTTGACTGTTAAAGAAATTTATATTTTAACTGATGATCTCGCCAAAATTCATATTAGCCATTTTATCAGAATAAACATCAAACATTGCAAAATGTGCTGCGGGTTGCTCAGATGTAGTAGTAATCAAACCAATAAGATTATATGATTATCTCTGTAAACACATGATCTGATTTTACAAAATGTTGAATGAAAACAGGTTTAAAGACGCCGACGTTGATGTGTTTACTGTGAATGAAGGACAGAGACGGTTCTGTTTGACACATTTAATGAACTAAAAGAACAACAAGTAAGAGCCAAATCAAGAAAAGTGGCTGATTTGATCCCTGGAGCATCTATTTATTCTTTATAACGTCTTGATTGGATACAACAGAACTACCAGAGTCATAACTGATTCATTTATCTGAGGAATTTCAAGTGACAGTATTATTTTCATATTTGTTACCACTTTGTTTTTACATATATCAACAAATTCATCTTAAAGTGCTCAGATTTCCTGCCACTGACAGACGGTAGCTTCCACTGTAGACATGCTCAACATGCAAAACAATTTTTAAATGACCTGAAATTTCTGAGGTTATTTTTGGAGGTTCTGTTCACCGATGAGCAGAAGTGAGTGTTTCATCTTGAGAACGCCTCCTGTGTGATTCAATCTGGACGTGTGGCGCCTTTAATTGGGTGGCACTTAGTCCTGCCTGGGCTCAGAGAGGCTCAGCAGGATTCACTCATGCAAATGAAGGAACCTCAACCTGGTTCACGACAAAAGATTTTTATTTCTCAGTAATCCACCTGTGCTTTAGTCTCCTGTCTTTGAAAGAAAATGCTTAAGGTAGGGGTATTTTCTACAAAAATAATGATTATTGAAATATGGTAAACATGCAGAGTGAGCCTCAGGATAAAAATACAACAGATTTCCTAAAAAAGAGCTAAAAAGATAGAAATCTATTTTATACTGGACAGCTGTATTCCTACAGATATTTAATGACCAAATTCAGTTTTAGATCCACGAATAAAAAGTCTAAATTGAATTTTATTCCAGATATTTAAACTGAAATAATTCTTTGAATGGTACACATAAAACAGACGGATAAAATATGGATAAATCACAATGTTCTGATGCTCTATTTTCATTTTACACACAATTCCTCACATTATATTTTCTGGAGTGTGTGGGAAATCTACTGAAGGTGGTTTCTGCAAAAAGATTTTCAAAGTTTTCTGGTGAAAAACATATTCTGAGCAGAAACAGGGATCTTTAAATCACAAGAATCATGTCCTGCATCAGGACCTGAAAATCACAGGGAATGAAAAAACGCTTCTTCAGAAGGAAGCATTTTAACCGGGGAAGAAGCTTAGATGGAAAGAGAGGCACTTTTTATGAAATATAAGATTTAAACAGAGATGATGTCTCTAAATTATCACATCTACCCACAATGACAGGCTAAAGTAGCTGCATTGTATCCTTAAAAGTCTTCCATCTGAGAAAATGATCCTGTGAAAATGATGCAATTGCTGAACGCAGTAACTGAGCAGGAATAGCATGCCATTAGGAGGACTGGCTTTCAACGATATTATACTCTGTATGCTTTCGCCTGTTGCTAGTTATTGACGTCTCTGTCAAATAAACGATACATTTTAAAGCCTGAACAAAATGTCTCATTTCATCGTAGCTTAATACACATTTTAGTAACCTGAAGACATCTGTTGTTCACCTTTCATCAAAGTATGTGAGCCTAAGAACACAGGCTCTTCTTCAGCACATGGATTAAAGCCTCATCCGCTACAGGCAGCCATGACTGAAGACTCAGTCAGAGGTCTGAATTTCACAGAATAGTCCAACAGCCTCTGAAAAGACATAGATTACCTAAAACTCAACTTAATTTGTTTTCATTTTCATGTGGCTGAATCACACCCCGCATGTCAGATTGGTAAGAACTGAAGTTTATTAATCAACATGTAAAACTGAGGGAAAAGTGCAGCAACTCTGGGAAAGTCCTTGATCATCTCTCAGAAACCTGTGAATATGTGATCGATTATCCATGATAGCATTCAATTAGCATTGGAACAGTTCTTAACGGTATCCATGTCTCACACCTCAACAGTGTGTCTAAACACATGTAACATTTCAGATCTGACCCTTCAATAAATGCTGTTGCTTATTACGTCATATGCTTTTCTTCATTTTCAGATTTGGTGCAAAAGTTCCAGCAACATTTTATTTTGTTTTCTCCAAATGCGGCTTTGGCCAGAAAGGTGTTTCTCTCTCTCTTTTTATTTTTTTTTCAGTTTTTCATCTGTCATCTGGCTCTGAATCCAAAGTAAAACACCATCAACACTTTCAAGATCTACTGCCAACTGGACAAAACAACAGCTGGTTGCAGAGATATCTGATCCATAGCACGAGTTAGCGGAGAGACGTAGCTATGGCAACCAGCCACCTGATTTTTACTGCTGGTGGTTCTGACTGAAAACTGACCAATCAGAAGAGTCTCTAGGATTTGAATTCTCCCAGAAACTCATTCAGTAAAAGTTTTTTCTTTAAACTCCTGAGAGATAAACTCCCAACACATTTGAGTTAATTAGTGTTTTGAACATCCTGTGTCTTTAACCTCTTAGTTTGAAGTGATAGTTTTAGTATAGAACCAGTGCTAAAACAAAATGTCTCTTTGTTTTGTTCTGTTCGATTAAATCAATCAATCAATCAAATTTTATTTGTATAGCACATTTCAGCAGCAAGGCATTTCAAAGTGCTTTACATAATTAAAATAAAAACAGAAATAATCAGTGAGAAAGAGAGATTTAAAAAATAAATAAAAAAAACAAAATAAAAATAAAAATAAAAACAAAAAACATTACATTAAAGACATAAAAACATGGAAGACATCAAAACCCGCACTCTAACCCTAATTAAATAATTAGTGAATACATATAAGTTTGATTATTTGGTGTAATAATGGAGAAGTAGCAGAGATCGCTCAGTGGAAACATAAAAAAAATCATCCATTAGATTCATTTTGAGACTTTGATTCTCATTGGTTAATAAAATTAAATGTTTAATCCACACTGTAAAATATACCAACACTTACTTAGAGGCAAAACCACAAACATAACAGAGTAATCCAATTAAATATTTCCTCTTATGGAAAATGTGTGGAATCTGTTGTGTTGTTTACAATCTGCTGCTTATGTTCATCTTCTCAATAAATAAGCACAAAAGCTAGCATTTAATTCCTTATTTACGTTGTAAAAAGAAGCCAAAACTCTGAAGCAGGTTTTGAAGAAGTTTGTGGAAAAGCTGAGTAAAGTTGATCATTCAACATTGTGCAAAACCTCTTTTTGCTTTAAGAACCGAGAGCATCTGACTCCCTCCTGACCCCCAGTTTCTGCCTTTGTCAGGGACAAATAGTCCTGCTCTTCTTCGGTTCACTCAGGGTTACAGACCAGTTTATTTTCGTACGACGGCTCTTAGGTCAACCAAAGCATTCCAATCAAGTTGATGTCTTGACCTTGCCCTGGACGGTTGTAACAGCTTGATTCTGTTCGTTTTCAGCTCTTCAGCTTTTTCTTCTGTTGTACAAGTCTTAGCTCTGATTGAGAGCGTTGTCCTTTTAAACTGCTGCGTTTTGGCAGAGCTTCAGCTGTCAGCTGCCTCATGTTCCTCTATGGTGGACTTTAATTTAGAGAGAAATGTAAGTCTACAAGTGGTAAATAATAAGCCCCCTGCCACCATGTTAGACAGCTGGTGTGAGGCTGTGCTGGTGTTGGTTGCATTGGATGTCACCCGGGTTTTGATTAATGTTGTCTGAGTGTTCCCGGTTCCATTGGGGATAAAAGTTCAAACATTTGCTACATTTTCAGCTGCTGTGGTTTTCTTTCACTGCACTGAGTCAAACTAGCCAAATTAATTGAAGAACCTGTTCCCCTCCTCGCCTGTGGGGGGCGCTGCACCAAGAACCACTGAAGGAAATTATGCACAAACCTCTGATGAAGTCACTGAGCTCAGCTTCCTTCTTCACGAAATGAAAACAAAAATAGAGTAGCAGATTTTAGCGTTTGACTAAAGAGCCATTTCTCCCTCTAGCGTTAGACTCTTGCATTTGTTTTGGTTCTGTTGACCCAGAATGCCCTGCACTTTAGTCTGTTTCCTGCTTTCCGACCCGTTTGCATCCACATACGCATATGAACAGCACCAGAATCCACTTTAATCGAACCAAGACAGAGGTTGGGATTTTTTGGTCCGCATCAGTTTGATGCTCGTTCACACCTCAAAAATGAACCAAACTTTAAAGACAAATGGACTTGAAGGGTAGTAATGATTAAGCTTAATTTCTCTCTTATATTAATACTTTCTTGAAAAACATCACTAATTCAGTAAAAATTCTTCTTTTCTGGACATAATTATGTTTAGGTGACTTATGCAAACCATTTGATAAACAGGCATTAGGAATATGTGGTTTTCCTCACAGAACGTCTGCATTTGTCTAGATTTTTTCTAAAATACACAATGAAACTGCCCTGTAAAAAGTGCTATTTTCTTTCCTTTTAAAATCTTAAATTACATGTTTGTAATGAACCGTTTGACCACCTGTGGCCAATGACAGCAAATTATATGTCTAATCCAAACCATATAGTCCAAAGTGGTGTATATTTTTTGTTGCATTTTTCACTTGGCTGCAAAAAAATGCACAGAGTAAGACTCCCTTGAAAAGATATATTATTGTCACACCTTGATAGTTGCAGGATTATGAAGAATGAGCTTTTTTTTAATAACTTCCATTTGATTTTCGGCTTTGAAGAAATGTTTGTAAAAAGAAAGTCAATTTCACACTTCATGGTGTGAAATGTTAAAACAATATTCCTCCAGCTTTACTGCATTATTTATTGCATTGCAATATTGTGAAGAAGGAAAAAAACAACAAAATGTTGAAAAAGTTAAATGGATGTAAATACTTTTGCATAGTAAGCTTAGAAACTGCTCTTTGTTTTAGTTTCTTTTGCTTTGAAGAAGGAGCAGGTTTCAACTTATTCGACGTGAGAGAACTGAATCATTTCAACGGGCGGCTCATCGTCGCCTCGCTCACCTCCGGATGCAGGCAGAAGAACAGAGAAAGTGTGAAAAAGAGGAGGTGAAGATGGAAGACATCTTTGTGCCTCTAAAATAGGAAACCCATCTCATTTTCCTTAAGCTCCAGCTTCTTTCTCTGCTGCTGGAGCTCAGAAAAAAACAGCAATTTAATCTCACCACCTGCTGTAACATCTTCTTTCTACTGGCAACTTTCCACCTCAGAGTCGGAATTATGCAAAGCATCAACGTGGCCCTTTCAACAAAACAAGAATGTCCTTGAGGCGCGAGCGCTCGCACGTCCCCAAGGAGGCGCTGATCTGATTTGTGAAGGACAATTAAAGGAACAGTCTGTTTAAAATGTAAGAGTCATAGATCTTCCTGTGGTGGTTTGGAAGGTGGACGACCTTCCAGTTTGCTGACGGCTGCATGAAAAACAGGGAGAGAAAATCTGAACATATGGTTCCAGGAGACCTGTGGAGCACTGGAGGCTGATGAAGAGCAGATAATAATTCATCCTCTCATTTCCTAATTGTAACACAGTTGGAGTGGTCACATGTTCTGATTGCAGAACTTCTTTTGAACATCTACATCAGGCTCCAATCAGATGTTTCAAGTGTGATATTGTAAAAAAAAAAAAAAAAAGAAACTTGCCATGTTCCCCAAAAGATGAAGGCAGATAGGATGCTGAGTTTTTTCTGACTGAAAAAATACTCTTCATCTACTTTGCATGTTAGAAACACATGAAGAGATGAATATTGTGGATTTTTATTCCACAGAAAGGTCCACTGTGGACATGGAGAGTGTGTCTGCCTCACAGCAAAAGCCTAAAGGTTCAGAGTAATGAGGAAGATAATTTAACCTGATTATTAAATGTTGCAGCTATTATGAGCATAAAGTTCAGGTTGAGGGAATTAAATCTCCAGGTAAAGTTCAAAATGTAAGGTTTTTTTTAAAGTGTAAGGTTTTAATCTATCTTTCTGTGTGGTTTTCTGTAAATATCAGATTCTGAAAGACGCAGAAGATTTTGCTTTAGATTTGACTGGAGCTGTCAGGTCCTTCTTTCCTCATCCTCCCGTTTCTATGCAAGACTAAACACATCCCAAAACAATTTCATCTCCCTGCTGAAGAGACACAGATTAAATTGATATGGATCTTTTCTGTTTAATAGGAAAACAAAAAGTATTTCTCTGAGCTAAGCTGAACAGCACAGGGATGAGATGGGATCCGATCCAGGACTCTGGATTCTGTCTGAACATGTTCAGACAGAATCCAAGTCACTACAAGTTGATTGAGCTTGTCAAAAACAAAACAACAGAATAAAATGTGAAGGGTTCTAACTGACTGACAGACTGTTGAACATGACAACCTGGTGCTTAAAAAGAAGCAACGTGGCAGAATCACTGCTTCACTGTCATTATGAAGCCAAACATTCACAAAACCAAGAATACCAAACACATAAAATATCTTATTTAAATAAAGAAACATGTAAAAATTTAAATCCCAAGCTGTTTCCTGCCACCTGGAGAAACACAGATAATGTTTTCACTGAAAAAAAAACTGTGGATTCACAATAATAATGTTTTTTTAATCATTCATGGTAGGAACTTATTTTTTGCGTTACAAAACAACTTTATGTGATAACATACAACTATTCAGTTTTACTGCAAATTTGAATTTAATTTTAACCAATGTCTTGTGACTCAAATGTAATTCAGTTATAGTTAAAATGCTGATGAAATATAACAGAGAAGTGCATGGATCTGAATTAAGGTAACACCAGGAACATTTGCATATTTACATTATTTGAAATAACTTTCTTCTTTTTTTCAGCAAACTTTCAAATATTAAATATTAAAAATAGTGTGTGCAGAGCAGAGATTAAATCTCACTGCTGTTTTTCAAACTAATTTCTCTCCTGACAACTGAAGTTACTGTAGATCTTAAAGGCATCAGATTTTATTTGAAGGAAGCCATGACAATATATGTTTGGTTTGGTTACCTCACCGGTACCAGACGTTCATTTTGCACCAGAGTCCAGCGAGAAGAAGTGACAGAATCACCCGTTTGATTCCCCGTGTAAAAGAAATTCCACAAAAAAGAATTTTTCACAGGAAAATATTCTAGTTATTTATTTTCCTAGATGTCACTAATGGAGCTAATACTGAATAATAAGTACTGCTGGTTCAGTGTGTCTGTGTTTGCTGCTCTGATCTCTTAGTTTAGGTGAGCAAAACATAAAGCATATATATGTTTTGCATATCCATGCGTAGAACATATAACAGAAATATGTTTTATTGCTGCACAGTGGCGCAGTTGGTAGAGCTGTTGCCTTGCAGCAAGAAGGTTCTGGGTTCGATTCCCGGCCCTGGTCTTTCTGCATGGAGTTTGCATGTTCTCCCTGTGCATGGTGGGTTTTCTCCAGGTACTCTGGTTTCCTCCCACAGTCCAAAAACATGACTGTCAGGTTAATTGGCCTCTCCAAATTGCCCCTAGGTGTGAGTGTGTGTGTGCATGGTTGTGTGTCCTGTGTGTCTCTGTGTTGCCCTGCGACAGACTGGCGACCTGTCCAGGGTGACCCCACCTCTTGCCCGAAACGTTGGCTGGAGATGGGCACCAGCACCTCCTGACCCCACTGAGGGAAAAAGGGTGCAAGAAAATGGATGGATGGATGGATGTTTTATTGCCTTTATTTACATTTATTTCACAGAAAAATGTGTCATTTGCAAAACAAAATGTCAATTTAATCCTATGTTCTACATTTTGCTGCCCTAAACTTGGTGACTCTGCCTGTCCATGTTCATTATGACAAAGGCAGAAACTCCATCAAGAAAAGTTATTTTGTAGGATTTCATCTGTATAAACTTTAAGAACAAAGCATATTTTCTTCTCTTCCTTCATAATTCTCTAGACATAAACCAAATACCTGAAAAAGACTCTGATATAAACACAGAGGAGAGTTATAATCACAGGAGTGATGTAATCCAAAGGCACAGAATATTTCAAACAGGGAACAACATGTTTTGGATTTCATGATATGAGAATCGATGCCAGAATTCAGAACAGAAAACTGTAGTAAAAAGCATTAGTCAGCTCAGTTTCCTTATTGGCTGATTGGACAATGATGGATTGTGATTTTCAGAAAACTGAGAGATACAATGCAAAGAAAGTCCAATGATTAATAGATCTGACAAGCGAAAGAGAGAGAAATACAAAAACCAACAGACGCAGAAGACGTATTGATGGCAGCAAAAATAAACCGAGAAAAAAAAATGACTTTTTGTACTGGAAGAATTTCTATATTTACTAGAAACACAGAAAATCCCATAGAGGCTGGAGAGACTTTGTGTCAGAATTAGATCCAAAGTTAAGAGGAGGTCCAGGAAAAAACTGACCCGGTAAACTGTCTGGACTCACATCAGGAGAGATTTAAGTCCGACTTTCAGCATGTCGGCCTCCACTGGGCTGTGATAGATCTGCCCATCGCTGTCTGTGAATACAAAGTGCTGCCTGGCCGGGAAGGTCTGCTGGTCGTACCTCCCCTTAGGAGGCTGCAGGAGGAGGAAAGGAAGAGGATGCTGAAAGAAAAAACTACCATCAACATCAAAATGATTTTTTAAAGCTGTAATTTTACTGATATGGCAACATTAACTCACAGATCCTAGAATACTGATGACTTATCAAACTTCATAAATGCAAATTCTACACAGTATAACAGCTTGTGAAAGACACAAAAGATGAACAATTGAACAATTTTATTTCTTTTTATAAAGAAACTGCTAGTAAATTTTGGGAGTTATTTGAATATTAATATGTATTGTTTTCATTCTTATGCATTTATATTCATAGAAAGTTGACATCTTAATGTAAGATTTAAATTTTAACAACCACACTTGACTCTGTATTGATACATATTACACATTTTAATGCCTCCTTCCGGGACGAAGCCCGCTGTGGAGCGGGCTAGCATGTGACGCATTTATAAGGCTTCGTAATAACACAGACGGCATACCGAGTGTTCATTTCACCTCTGGTGGACAGCACGGACTTCAAACTTTATAAAAGTGGTGTTTTTATATTGGTTTTGTGGTTATTTACTTGAAAATAAAGCCAGGAATATGATCGATCATTTCCGCCTTACTGTGTGGGGGTGTAACTGTACCACATTTCGACACAACCAATGAAAATGTGTTGACGGTCTGTTGCTAGGTAGAACGGAGACACGTGGGGACAAACGAGGGGGGGGATTTGGATACGGCAAGAGACTAGGAAGAATTGATGCTGTGGATTTTACTAAGAGTGTTTCGATAGGTTTTTTATACAGTAAGTATGTTATTTAGAGTTTGTGGTGTGTGTAGGGATAGTAGTAGTTTTGCTAGCGGTCGCTGCATGGAAAGACTGCGCGCCGGAACGGCCATTTAGACCTTGGCCTACAAGGGTTAAAATGTTCACTCCTTGGTGTCAGATTATTTCCACAAAAGATTATTAAGAAACCGTAAACCTTCCTTTCAAATGTTTGCATTCAGACAGTGAGCAGGTAAGTCACAAATTACAACATAAAGTGGAAAGAGGTGAGTAAAAATGGAAACTTTCTCAGGTTTTAAGTGTGAGTCCAAGTCGAGTCTCAAGTCTTGAGTCCAAGTTCAACTCAAAGCCCAGATCTGACGCAGACACATGGAGGAGAGCGGACAGGAAAACAGAACCTCAAATCTACCAAAAACAAAACCAGGAAACAGAAGTAAAGGCACCACAGATGTTTACATAAATGTCACAGATATTTGCCCCAGACACTCTGACGCTGTGTCACCTGGCCCTGGTGTCAAAGTGTTAAAGCGCCGTGGCTGCAGTGCGGTTGGCCCACGGCTGTAATCAATATGGAAATGAGGCAGCAGTTTGGGCTGGGAGAGGCAGGCATGTATTATTAAGTTTATTGCTCTTTTCATTCACTTCAGGAAAGACATTACGACACCCCAGTAAAAGTTTGCCCACTATTAATCTTTTTTATTAGCCTTTCTGTGTCGTAAGAAAAGCACAGTGAAACCTTTGCTAAGGTTGGTGAAACTTTCCAGACAAATAGTTTAAACGGTCCCTGCACACAAGAAGGGGAGAAAATACAGCACAAGACATAATTACTAAAATCCTCTGTGTGTTGAAAAGACAAATACATCTACTAGTAAAAAACCTAAAGGAGGAACTTAAAGCCCAACTGATTCATCCGTGTCAATAAATTGTCAGCAAATCATCACAAACAAATGTAAATCAAGGCATTTTAGACACTATATGTTTGCATTTGTGAGGTAAAAATATATATAATTATGTGAAATATTAACAGCCAGGGGCCAAAATGAGGTTTTAACAGGAAAATAACCTTTAAAACAATTCAACAGCTCTGAGGTAGTTATAGAAACATTTAAAACAAAAAGGGTAATTTAGCAGAATGCTTTAATATAAAGTTAAAAAATAACAATTATGCTACTTACATCTGCAGAACCAACAGAGCCAGACCAACAGCACCAGGGGAGTAACAACACCCACATCAGTGGAAGAAACAATGCAGGTTATTATGTTTGTGAGAACAAAACCAGTTTTATCACCGTTTAAAAACTAAAAACTGAGACCAGCTTTCTGTTCTCACAAATAACAGATAAAGATTCAGCCGGATCAGCCACAGTGTGGTGTTCTGACAAACCGCCTTCATCTTCAGTTACTTTTCTGAGGATACAAAGTTTCGCCTCGCAAACTATCTGAAGTGATTTATGCTTCACCAAAGCAGCTATAAGCATATGCACTGAAAAAAGTCAACACATCCTTAAGAATGAGACCAAAGATGAATCACTTTGGATGTTTTTCCAGCTTTTATGTGATATATTTTCTGTAAATTAAACAGAAAAACAAATAATAAAAAAAAAATAAGCAAGAAGTAAAAAGCTGCAACAAGCTGGCTGCCTGAGTTTTCACACATTACATTCAGCCTTCCTGGGTTTAAACATCCCATCAGTCATACTGGATCTGATTAACCTAAAGTTTAAGTGTCCTGATAGCATTTCTTTGACATTTGCTAATTCGCCCTCATTAGCTCCAGCTACTGCTGCAGAGAAGCTACAAAGGATCAAAACTAATCTCATTTTAAAACATCCACAGAATGACAGTGTCAGCAGAAACTGGAGAATGTAAAACAGCAGAGACATTAAAATCTGGATGTTTCTCAACTGTTACTAAACTATTCTGCAGAACCGCAAAACGTCTCACTGCTTTTATTACACATATTACATCTCCTGCACTCTGGACTAAACAGCGGGGGTGAAAGATGGAGATATTTTTTTCCTAAGTGTGTTTGGCACAATAGCAGCGCTACTTTTGCAGTGTGAAAGGTGACAGTGGAAGCATCATGCTGTGGGGTTACTTCAAGGTGGATGAAATGATGAGAATCTCAAAATGCCAGTCAGTTTTGATCCAAAACCCTCATTTTTGGTGTCACTGAGAGTCTAATTATGTCAAAATCCACAAAGTTTACAGCAAGTATACTTAGAGGAATAGTAAAGTGTGGTAACGGTCTAGCTCAAGTCCAAGACTAAATCTGAAAAATGAACAAACAAACGCTTATGGAAAAAGGTAGAATATTAAACTGAATGAGGATGTGTTCATGTCTACTGCACTTCCATTTCCCAAATCCTCCAGCAGCAGGAATATTAAAGTTATGCTCCATGCTCCCATTATTTGTTGACTTTTTAATTTTAGAAAACTACACTCATCTTGTTGCATGTAGTATTTTTAATGAACAACCTGCTTCCAGCTCCTGCAGTCAGCTGTGTCGCCTCAGAGTCACTGGAGGTTACTGAGGATTTTAAAGAACATTTCAGTCCAAACAGGATCATTTAAATTTTAAATATCCATAAAGGATTTACTTTTAGAGTGATAGTTATTTATATTTCTGTAAGAAAAGTCGTGACAGAGACACTCGTGAAATGTTTTCTACAGCCAGCTGTATGTGAGCTGGCAGGTTTTGTCGTTAGGTCAGGATTCTGTCTTATATCACGACCAAGTCAAACTTATAACCTGTACTTGTTCACCACTTAAATGCCAAAGATCTTACAGTTAGAGTCTCATTTCCATCTGTGCTCCTGCAGTCAGTCTGGTGGGAGGGAAGCTTTAAAGCAGAAAGTAAGCGCTGCTGTCACGCTGCTGAAAACGCTGCGTTTTGACATCCGGAGGGCTGGCTGGGTTAAAGATGTGACATTTAAACACAACAACAACAACAACAAGGTTTTATCCAGGCCGTGATTAAACCTCAGACTGAATATCATGTCGGTTCTTCTCTGCTGTTCCAGCAGGTCGCAGGTGATCCTGTTTAATTGTTTTACTTTGTGTTTGAATACTGTAAAACAAATCCTGTCACATAAAAAAAAAAACAGGTGATAGCATTTCAAAACTGAGCTGTTGAACAGCAGCTTAGTTTACTTGGTAGATTTTTTTCTTTTCACTTTGTTCCTTCAGGGTATCAGGTGATATCAGCAGATTTCTCTGTGATGTTTATTCTTGGTAATTCATCTAATTAGTCTAATGAATCATCCTTCTTTAAACTCTGTTTATACAAAGCAGTTTTCTTTATGTCTAATTTACTACATGGATATTTAATAACCTGGATCTTTTTAGATAATGTAGATAAGGATATACCACATTCAAAACATAAATACTGATTTATACGATCAAAGAGAAATTATGACAATAGGTTAGCCTCCATTATAGTTGGAACTTTGACTGAAGCAAAGAGCAAATGCTTTTATTTTGAAGACCTGGAAGTGTTTAGAAGTTATCCCAGGTAAAAGCGACAGAATTTGTTTATTTTGCAGAAATTAATCTCAGATTTATTGACTCTCAGAGGTCTGAGGCTCTCGGGGATCTGAGAGTCAGTCCTTTCTGACTTCCTGGTTCTAGCTGAGATTAGATGAGGAAAAAGATGCTCAAGACACCAAAGTTTCACAACCTGAGTTAAATTTCATTCTTGAGTCTTTTATGTTTAAATAAAATCAGATTTTTTTCTTTTTGGAACTTAATTGCAATCCTGACATGTGAATCAAGTCTTTGTCTCGGCGTCTCTGACTTCTTGGATCTCCAGGCTTGTTTTAACGTGAGTTTGAGACGATACATCCTCGCAGAGCCAAAGTGGAACCAACTAACCCTACAGTCATGTTTCTGGACTTTGGGAGGAAACCAGAGTACCCAGAGAAACACATGCATGCGCAGGGAGAACATCAGAAAGACTGCAGCCTGGTTTCAGTCAAGGCAACAGGACCAACTGCTCCATTGTGCAGCCTGATGAGACATAAGGTCTATAAATCAAATGTACTTTTATATTTAGAGGTTTTGGACTGATTTGATCTCTGATATGCATTCTCTACTATTTAGCGTTTGTTAATCTAGTATGTGCAGCACAATGACTATAATGCTCCAGCTGATCTTTTCAGGAGAAGATCAGCTGCTCATGTTTAGCTCTGGTGACCCATAAAGAAAGTGAAACGGTTCCAGCGTTCAGCTTGTCTGGTGTCTGTGGATCACATTATGAATCCAGCGAGTTCCTCTGCTTGACAGGCTCATTTAGTTTTTGTGTCACTGAATCACTGAAGCACAACTATTTTGTGGCTTGTGCATTTAATTAATCACTATAGCTGTGACTGCAGCACCAGTTTGCTGTTGGATCAAATAACCTCCAAGTTCAACGTGTATGTTCCCGTTCCACTGATGTAAAGGAACCTTTAAATGATCTGAATAATAACACAATGTTCATTTATTTCAGTAATTCCTTTAAAAAGTAAAATGTGGCATAAGCTTTAACAAACATTCATTCTCGGTCATTAAAACAATTCTGCAAAGAAGAGAAAGTCAAACATTCTGATGTAAAACTACAAACCCAGTTATTAGGTTTAAGGGGAAATTGCTGTTTCCCAAAGTGCCACATTGGTTTTATTTTATTTTTGTTGTTGTTTTGAGGTTTTTGTGTTTCTCCAAGTTATATTTTCAGGTATTAAAATGCATCTATAGACCTGAAAAATCTCAGAATGAAGAAAATCAAAACAAAACAGAGGGAATCTGCAGGTGAGTGAACATTTATAGAATAGACTTTATGTTAATCTGTGAAAATATACACAATCCCAGCTCAGTCAGGAATAAAACCTGTTTACAGCATCGTAAACATGTGAAAAACTCTAAAAGTTGCTGTGAAAAGTTACAAAAGCTACAAACTTTCCTCTTTTATGTTGAACAGTGAGCTTTAAGGATTTTTTAAAATTCTCGTCACATTGATCAAGTTTGAGTTTTTAGCTCTAACCATAAAACATGATCATCCTCATTAATTATAAAGACGACCTATTTTCAGGCTGATTCACTTTGAGCAGAAGTATAAATCAAACAAGTTGAATTCCTATAAAAACTTGATAATGCATCTATTTTTATCCCACTTCACAGTGAGGCAGATTCTAATCAACGGGAATAATACTGTAGATTTGATAAAGATCTAAAAAACAACATATATGTACTAAATAATGAATGGAATAAATAAATATGATTGTTTTTATTACACTAACCCTAGAGTTCAGCTGAAGTGACGTAGATTTTTCCGTTTTGTTTTATGATTCCCTGATAAAGCAGCAGCCGCGTCACGTCTTCACCTCAGTATGACTGTCAGATTTACACTCCACCTGACTTCACACAGATGTTTCCCTCCAGTGTCAGGTTTCATTTTAGGGACAAACCCGTCGAGCTGCTTCACTTCCTTTGATCACCACCGTTTTAGAGATTACGCTGAAAAAGACCAGATAAAAAGGCTGATCTAAGAGTAGATGCCATGAAGGTCATTCATCATCTTAGATCAGGGGTCCCCAAACTTTTTCCTGAGGGCCAGATAACGTTTCCCTTCTCTGCTGGGGGCCGGAGTCAGAAAAGGTGTGACGACTGCAGGAGAGCCTAAATGTAAAAATGTATTGTTTTCCAGAAAGCACAATCAAATAAACCTCTCTGGGTTCTTCACAGAAAAAATTCAGGAAGGATTTTAGTCCATATTTTCCAAACTATAAGCCAGTTTTTTTCCGTTTTTTTTTAAACCAGTAAACATACACATATAAGCCGCAGATGTCTCTGCCGCTCCAGGTTTCCAACAGCGATGCAGCAGCAGCAGAGGGGGGCGGACACCCAAAATCTGAGTCATAACAGGTCAATATCACATTTATTAGGGTTGAAAAAGAAAAAGTTGCCAAGATTAGATTTAACTGAACTAATTACGGTAGTTTCTGAACAGTAACTGTAACAGTAAAAGTGCTGATCCTTTGTGTTGCTACTAGCATGTGCTAAATGAAAATGGGTTTCTTCTTCTTCAGATTTCAACGGCAGCTTGCATCCATTATTGTTGCACTACTGCCATCTACTGGATCCTAATATCTATACCTCAAATTCTCATAATGATCCCTGTATTATTTTTTAAAAAACAAAAAATCTTCTTTTTCCCCTCAATGCTATTTAACTGATCCACAACATTCTCAAATTTTAGTTCCCTATTTAAACCTAATTCCGTTTTAATGGGCGCTTTCTTCTTTTTTTTCAAATTTTGACTTCCAATGATTCACTTCCTGCTAGAGAGCCCCCTGGTGGTGGAAGAAAAATCCACATATAAGCCACATGGTTCAAAGCTTAGGAAAAAAGTAGCGGCTTATAGTCTGGTAAATACGTTATGTGAAAAAAAATCTGAATGCTCTCTGGTATTATTCAGGGGGCCGGATCCGGCCCGCGGGCCGTAGTTTGGGGACCACTGTCTTAGACTTTTAAAAATGTATTTGAACTCTTAATCTTTCAAAGAACAAAGTATTCTGGAAACTATTTAATTTATTGTGGATTTTCTGTAATCTAAGGGACAAAAGTATTAAAAGAGGCTCAAAAGTATACATACACCCCTGACTAATATCTGGAGTAATGTTTGTTAACCAGATGACAGAATCTGTATGTTTCATTTAAATGTACAAACCTGACTTTTAAACATTGTCTGTTCATTTTCGTCTGTGTTGGCTTCATTCCAGGTTTTCATTGCACTGCATCCCTAGTTTGATTTTAACCTGCTTTGATCAGTTTTACTATAATTGGATCAAACCAATAAATTCAGTTTTATGCATTTACTTAATCAAATCAATCAATCAACCAAACTTTATTTGTGTTTTTAGCAGCAAGGCGTTTTACATCATAATAAACACAAAGACAAAGTTATGCAACATAAAATCAACAATCAGAACATTTCATTATGTTAAATTCATAATTGATTACATTTCAAATACAACTCTAAACAGGTGGGTTGTTAGTCAAGATTTAAAGGAAGTCGGTGTTTCAGCTGTTTTACAGTTTTCTGGAAGTTTGTTCCAGATTTGTTGTGTTTTAACATGTTTGTTTAAGTCACTTAAGTTGCTTGTTGTGTTGGATTCATCCCCAAATTGATAAACTTAATTCAGACTCGTGCATTTATGTTTGTAACAAAATGTGTTTCATGAGATGTGGCAGTCAGAGTTTCAGAGTCCCTTAAGCTGCAGGGCGAGCGGCATGAACGCTGCGGCCTGCAGCGTATGAACAGCCGCACTCGTCCTGCTGAGGTTAAGATCTGTAATTGGCTCTGGCTGTGTGCTGATTGGCTCTGATTGGCTCCCAGTGAAGAGTTTGTCTTCAGGACCCAGAGTTCAGTCATGCTGGTTGGTGCTGGTTGGTCAGTAATATTAGAAGACATAAAAATGTTCAACCTGTTGTTGCATTAGGCTGCACCATGTGGCTTCACAACAAAAGATACAAATACATAAATAATACCCCAAAGCTGGTTTGTGTTTTAATATGGATTGCTATGGGAAGCCACTCATCACGTTTCTGCATTTTGCCATTCAAATCTTCATGGTAATGTTAATGTTGCAAGGTAACCTAGCAACAGCTGTGTGTCTCTGCAGTTGTTTAGAGGGAAGTCAGCGATGGAGGGAAGAGCAGGAGGAGGATGGTGAACGAGTGCGGAGTGGGTTGGAGCCGCGGTCATTAGTGGGAAAACTACTAAGAAAGCCGAGCGGCCGGAGAGTCGGCACGATCTGACTAATTACTCCAAACAGAGTTTCTCCTCTCCTGATGCATTCGATGTAGTTGGTTTTCCTCCAATGAGTCTCACCTTCTCTTCTGGGTAATGGTGTCCACTACGTCCAACCATCGTGGATTTCATTTTAATTGTTGCATTTCATATCTTTATTTTCCACAGAGCCCTAAATAGTCTTAACCACATCAGTAAAACCATCTTTTATTGGGCATCTATTTACTTAAACAAACTGATTGAACCACATCTCCCAGCATTCATTGTGCTGCAGGGCATCATTTGTTCTTATCAGCCCCCAGTGAAACACTGAGCTGGAAAGTGAGGAGTCATCAGGAGCTCAGCTGGGAAACCCAGAGAGCCTCCAGCTGCTGAAGCTCTTTCTTTCATCCTTGGACGTCATTTTAAATCTGAATAGTTCTGATCAACTCACAGAACGGTCAGAGTTTTGTTTAAATGTCTTGCCATATTTCGTTTTGTTTCATCATAATCATCAATCACAAATTTGATTTGATCCAAAAATTCACAAAAATATTTTCTCTTTTTTATAGTAATATTTTAACTATTTGACTATGTGTGTGTGTGGGGCTGCACAGTGGTGCAGTTGGTAGAGCTGTTGCCTTGCAGCAAGAAGGTTCTGGGTTCGATTCCCGGTCTTTCTGCATGGAGTCTCCATGTTCTCCCTGTGCATGGTGGGTTTTCTCCAGGTACTCCGGTTTCCTCCCACAGTCCAAAAACATGACTGTCAGGTTAATTGGTCTGTCTAAAGTGTCCCTAGGTGTGAGTGTGTGTGTGCATGTTTGTCCTGTGTGTCTCTGTGTTGCCCTGCGACAGACTGGCGACCTGTCCAGGGTGACCCCGCCTCTCGCCCCGCATGCCAGCTGGAGAGGCACCAGCAACCCTCTGAACCCACTGGGTGACAAGGGTGTAAGAAGATGGATGGATGGACTGTGTGTGTGATCTTTCTGTGTCTGCGTGAGAAGTGTTTGCTGTCCAGTCATCCTAAATTCATTCCCTCATAAAAGTCTGGCTAATGATTCCAGGAAGGTTGGATCGGTGCCTCAGTTCAGCTAAAGAAACCCCAACTTTTAATACTTTATCCATCATATTTTTTAACAATTGAATAAGCCAAACATTGATGCAATTCCTGTAGTTCCATCACTTTCATACCAGTAAAAAGTCCATATCTTGTCATTCACAAGGTTAACATAACAGCCGCCATCTTTTCTGTCCCTTCAGCTAAAGCCTCTTTGCATCTCGTCTGCTGTCCCACTCAGGTCAGGATTTCAGAAAGACGTTTTTATAAACTCTGAGGTCAAATTCATCTCCCTTTATTCCTCTTATCATTTAATTCCCGCGGCACATTTATCTGATTGATCGCAGCCTTCAGCCAGAGACGCTCATTCATAAGAAAAAACCTTCGTCTGGTTTAAACTGTGGTACCTCAGACGTAATGAATAAATCTTGTTGATGATATAAGCGAGGCTGTATCCAAGGTCGAAGAGAACAATAACCTGATTCTTTTTCCTTCAACTTCATCAAATTGATTTTTCTTTTGGAAACACGTCGACTGATGGATTCCACTATTTATGTTACCGACAGTTTTTTGCTTAAAGGTTCCTTTTATTGTTTAGTAGCAAGAATGCATTGCTGTGCAAAAGGCTGGGGGAGGTTGGAGAACATGTGAGCGATAATTATAAAGTTTGTCCGCCGTGAAACTGTGGAGCCTTTTTGCTTTCATGTGAGCGTGGAGGTTCTGTCTGTAACCCCGAAGATTCAGAGGAAAAAGAACAAATTATTCGCTCAAGAAGAATATCAAGCAGCTTTTAGCAGGCGTCGAGGTTTCAAATAGCAGAATGTTAATGAACTGCCTAATTTCAGCTCCAAGAGACCCAATTAAAAAGTCTCAAATAGGAGGGTAATATTTTCCCTCCGAATGAATCCAGCCATTTTTCTTTATGTAATCCTCTGTTCTGCTCTTTTTTGTGATATTTCTGATGCCTGTTAATGAGGAGGCATGCAGTGATCACAAAGTAACAACTTCTGAGGAGATAGGCCGCTGCAACAGTTGGCTCTTGTTTTCCTGAAGCAGTCTCAGCTCTGGTAGCCTGACATGGTGATTAATGTGCAACTCCTTTCCTGTTTCTCCACAGTTTAAAAGTCGCCGTTTGAATTTACTGAGAAAATCAACTTTGTAATGAGCAAAAGATTTAAAAAAAAACAGCTATTCCACTCCTCAGAAACACAGAGTCGATGTGTAAACTGTCAAAAAAATAAATAATAATGCAGTAGAAAACTTTCATTATGTTTGTAGAGTTGATCATGCAGTCTGGGCATTTTGATTGTACCCCAGTACTTTAATACCCCGGGGTGTGGTTAAGGTGTTACACAGGCACATTTCTTTTCAACACTTTAGTGAGATCTGGGTCGTTCATTGGGGCTTTGGAAGCTGCACAGCTTCCAGTAAATTTAGCTTTTACTTTTAACTCGTGATGCTGTAACACACAACGTGATCACCAGCTACAGCACACGGAGAAACGCTGTGAAAATAATGTAGCTCCTCTGCCTCCTGCTGTCGTTTGAACGACTCCACCGCTCCATCAGAAACAACCATTCAGAGCCAGGAGGACGGTCTGAGCGCTGTCAATCATCCCTGTGTACAAGCTGGACACAGCTTCACCATTGCTCTCTGCTACACTACAGCTGGTTCACCACAGCCAAGCCTGCCATGAATGCTAGGCTAGTTAGCATGGCCACTAATGGTGGAGGGCACACAGTAAAAAGGCCAGTGTTGAAGTAACACCCAGTGTCTATATGTGTCCAAGTCAGCTGGTGTTAAATTCAACAATACAGAGTCACATTAACATTAAAACGGTGTTAGTGTTAAAATATATTAAAAGTAACACCAGTGTAGTGTTGATCACAAAACATATGTGGTGTTAAATAGTAAATAATTTATCCACGAGGTGTCAATATCAATCACATCCAGTGGAAAATATTCAAAACAATACACAGAAATGGAAAGTTAAACTTTTCTAATATCCATTTCAGTATTATAGACCAATGTTCATTTAACAAAAAAATGGGTGTCAATTTTTTAACACTTTCAAGTGTTACTTTAACACCTGCTGACTTGGACACATATAGACGCTTTGCGTGTTAATTCAACACTGGCATTTTTACTGTGTAAACACTTTTCCTAGAACAGTAAGTTGTTTCTCCGCCATTAGCACGATTAGCAGCACATACACATGATTAATTGACAGCGCTAAGTCACTCCTTTAGCTCCAGTTGTTTGTTTTTGGCTGAGAGCGGTATGTTGCTTCAGAGAGCGCTCAGAAGAAGTGGAGAAGCTTATTCTTTTCAAAAATGGTCTGTCTCATAAAAGGCTGGCACCACATGGTGACAATGTCAACAAATATATAAAAAAACAAAGTTTTGAAAAAGTTACATACTCTAATATTGTTCTCAATTTTCTAGATTTCTTACTGCAGGTTGCTACAATAAAATAATGATTTAAGGTAAAACATTGTGTTGTCTATCGTGTTCCTCTGATTTTCTGGTTTTCTGGCTCCTGGTGTTAATAAAGTAGTTTTTTCCAATCAAACTGTTGTTTCTGTTTTCATGTTTTATGACTATCATTTGCTAACTGAAAGCCTCCCATCAGGGAACGAGTAATAAAATAATGAGGAATCAGCTGCCTGTAATGAACAGAAGTGTAGGAGGTTCTGGCACCAGAGAGCCTGCTGAATTTTTTAAAGACTTTATAATTACGCTCTCCATCTCTGGACTCTGCAGTCGTATAATTGTATCCCCATCTCTCTTTGCTCATCGTTACTCAGCTAAAGTCTGCAGTGTATTATCATACCTGCTCATTCTTTAGAGTCTGCACCACACACTGAGAGCATTTAACCTTTAATCTATGCAAATCTCCTGCTCCATTTGTTTCACTAAGTAAAAGTTCAGTTTGGATCAAGTTTTGTTGCAGGAGGTGAAGCGATGCAGCTTGAACACACCAAGAAATATGCGGAACAGCGCCTCCTGCTGGATCAGGCAGGCACAACATGATCACAACTTGACAAGAGGCTCAGTTTCTAATCATTTCAGACATCAACGTGATGAGAAAATTCATTTGATTAGTTTCAACTTGAAATAAAAAACAACAGAATTGGTAGTTTATGTTTACAATTGTTTGTTTGTGACCCTCAGGATTCCAACCTCTTGATATTAAAGTGTAAAAATAACATTTTAAAAAGGTTTCACTTACACTTGAGTCATTTAGAGAGTTGTAATGCCACAATTAATATAATCCTTTAGCTATAACAAGCATAAGCAAGATACATGAACTGGACTTAAATGCGCCGAGACGAAATAAAATTAAAACTTATAAGTAACCAGAGACAGAAAGCAGTAATTTAATATTCATGTGAAGTTATGCTCTATCTTTCAGCTGTTTATATCTATTTTATTAGTAGTGAAAAAGCATCGTAATAATAATGTTTCATGTAAAACATTACTATGAGTCTGCAGATCATATCTGATGTCACCTTGTGGCTCTGAAGGTTCAGGTCAGAGTTCATCACTTCACCCAGATTTCAGCCTGATGAGTTGATTCGATCGTTTCTCGTTACATCCAAAGATAATAACTTCAGTTTTGTTCCTGTTCAGCTGGAGAAAGTTATGGAACATCCACACATTTATTTTATTTAAAGCAATTTCACATTTTGTTCTGCTGGAAAAGTTTGTATTGTCTGTTTTGATATGACTTGTTGCATGTTTTCTTTGTGGCTCCCTGTTGATTGTGTCCAAACTTTTAAACTATTAATCCCTGTTTTTAAAGCATCATGTTTCACTGTGTTGAAGTCTCAAGCTGTTGGCTGAGCTTCAGGTGACTCTCAGTAATATACCAGTGATTGTCATTTCAGCATTTCCCTCAGGACTTTAACATTTTACATTTTAGGGTTAGGGTTAGTTCACCCACATGTTTTGCAGGGACCGTTCTACAACATGTTGGTCCCACATGAAGAGTGAATGAGGATTCTTAACTTTTATCAAGTATCCGTCAGCCATGCCTATCCATCATAACTCTGGATAGATCGTAAACGTCATATGGACAGTGAGAGCTGCTTCCATCAGCGCCTCCCCTCTCGGTGTCACTGCTCTCAGTCTAATAACAGGCTGCAATCAGCAGGATGTGTACTGGAGGTGCAGACATCCAGCGCTCAGACACTCTGAGGCCAGCCTGTGCCGACCCCAACGTGAGATTGAGCCTTCATCTATACCAGATGAAAAGCATGATAATGAGCATAATTTCCCCTCACAGTTCTGCTTCGCTCAGCTCGCTGCCAGCAGTTACCTACCAGAGGTCCTGCTGCCTTGTTTTTCTGCTCTGCCTCGGCCATTACATCGCTTCACTTTGTTGTGGCTCTCAGACTGAGCAGGCAGAGCAATTACTGCTGGAGACGGGTACAGACAAGCCCAGCTACTACCGTGAATCACTGAGAGCCTGCATGCTCCGCCACCATCACCTCCATGCCCCCTGAAAGGCTACAATGAAACTACTGGCACTAATATAGTCACTATGCCAAGCCTCCAGGTAGTTTTATATCACACAGCAACCTTAAAAATACAAATGTATAGGCTGTCAGCAATTTAGTTTTGTGTTTTGAAAGGAATTTGGGCTCAATTCCTCTGACTCATGTATTATTTTGGTGTTGCAGAGGGACTTCATAGTTTGAAACGAGCTTTGAGTTCCAGACAAAGTCAATTACAGCCATTGATAAAGTATATATACATTTTTTTTTACATTTTTACATTTAGATGTGTCCATAACAACATGCTATGTTTTTTTTGTTTTTATGGAAATACGCCCTCTAGTGGTCATGGTTGGAAATTATATGAGAGATGAGAGTGATGCGTGACAGGAGATCAGAAAGAAAGAAAATGTGAAGTAGATAGTTTGGTTCCATACAGTTTTTTGACTTTTATGTGGAATGTCAAGAAAGATTGAAAAATGTTTAATATCTGCTCCAAGAGAAGAGCAACGTCCGCCATCCATCTGATTTATGTGGATTAATGTGGCCATCATGGCTTCACCTGATGAAGGTTTTAGAGAAAGTGCCTCACCAATTCTTATCTCATTTTTTGACTCATTTTGTGTTTCCACTAAGAACAATAAATACCACCTGCAAGTTGTTTAGATGCTGAAGTAAGCAGAAAGCATCGTTATGACAACCAATGACTGGACGCTAAGCTACATCACAGTTACAGCAAAGGCTAACAATAGCAACTGGTAAATGGTAAATGTACTGCAGGCAACACACAAATCTAAAAAAGGAGGAGCATAAATTTAATCTTTGAAGTTTTTTTGAAAGCATTAAACCTTGTTGTGTCTCTTTCTAACGAACTCAGCATCATGTCTTAACTTTGTGTTTAGGTATTGTTAGACCCTCAGTATGATCCCTTGTAAATGCATGTAGAAAACATTAAGAATTACAGATGAGCTACCTTCCAGCCAGCCAGCACTGCTGGGGGTTTTAACTCTACATGTAGTCTCTTTTTTGGTGATGTGGGAACATGTGGACTTCCAGCTCCGCCTGAATCCTGCAGAAGCTCAGATGTGCAGAAGTTCTGGGTAGAACACATGTGCTCCCCTCCTGTCCATCAGAAGTCCAAAGCAACACACTGGGGAACATTTGGCAATTAGGAAATAAAAAAGCATTTATTTCCAAGTTCTCATTCCTTTCCAGTCTGTTGCAGGGCAACACAGAGACACACAACCATGCACACACACACTCACACCTAGGGGCAATTTAGACAGACCAATTAACCTGACAGTCATGTTTTTGGACTGTGGGAGGAAACCGGAGTACCTGGAGAAAACCCACCATGCACAGGGAGAACATGGAGACTCCATGCAGAAAGACCGGGGCCGGGAATCGAACCCAGAACCTTCTTGCTGCAAGGCAACAGCTCTACCAACTGTGCCACTGTGCAGCCTTTCCTTTCCAGCCTCTAAGGCAGGAGTGTCCAAAGTCAGTCCTCGAGGGCCGGCATCCTGCATGTTTTAGTTCTCTCCCTAGTGGTAGCAACAACCTCCTCAGCAAGTCAATGTTCTCCTTTGGCCTCTGATCAGCCATTATTTGATGCAGTTGTGCTAAACCAGGGAGAAAACTAAAACATGCAGGATGCCGGCCCTCGAGGACCGACTTTGGACACTCTTGCTCTATGGAATTTTCTTTCAGGACTGAACTGCATCAACTGCTCTTCAAGACTTTATTTGTTCGCTCTGAATTATACACAAGGTGAAAATAATTGAGAAAAATCCTTTTTTTTTCAGATTTTTACTTGTTAAAATTTTTTAAAAGCTATAATTTTCTTCCACTTCATAGTTTTGCACAACGTTGTTTTGCTCTGAGATAAAATTCCAGATAAAAACATTGAAGTTTGTCCAAAAAGTTTAGCAGTCTTCCAGTCTCCAGGCTGTTTATAAGTTCAGATCACGGTTTGCTTCACTGATCGTATTTCTTTGTGTGATGCTGCTATACTGGTTTTATAGAAAGCTCTTATTCTTATTCAGAAACCTTTCCCAGTGAATCACAGCCATTAGGGCCATTTGATTGATGGAGACTTGATGGTTGGAGTTATTCTGGTTTGTGGCAGTCGCTCTGTCCTCCTCCTGTCTGTTTTCTCTTTCTTCTCTCCTCCTGCTTGGCCAGGATGGGTCTTTGATTGCACCACCCTCTTCATTCAGGCATATCTGAAGTTTAAGGTGATGGAGGCCAACAACTCTTCCAGTAATCTCTGTGAAAATCCACTAGATGCCCATTAGACGGCCATTTTCAACCTCATATGCCTCAGCTACTAAATCTGTCTATTTCTTTTGGTCCAAAAAGATAACCTTTAATTATTCAGTTCTTTCTAGTTAGATTATATCAATCGGAAATTTTTGCTGCTGTTTTGTGGTTACATTTTTATGAAAATCCTGACTGTGTTTTACTTCTAAATATGTTTATTAGTTCAGATCTCTTTCAGAAACTCATTTCTATTTATTGATAGAAATGAGATATTTGAGAAAAAAAAATACATCTGACAAAAACTAGCAGGAAAATGATGCAGTTTGTTTTTGTGTGTATGTGGCCCATGAGTGTAAAGTAATCATCCTTTAGTGGATAATTAGCCTGTTCATAAATGTTGAGAAATCTTTCAGTGACACAGTAAATGGTTAAGGCTAAACAAAGAAATGAGATTGTACTCTCAGCTTTATTTTTTACATTTCAGGGAGGAAACTGCCAAATCAGCATGTCAGTCGCTAGGAGGCTAAAGCTAATGATCTCTGTTGTGTTCCTGCACAGCGCTTGTTTCCTAAAACTAAACGAACAAAGATTTTGATTAAGTTGTAACTTATTTATGGTTTTACTGTTGCATGTAATAGAGGCTGTTGAATTTAGTTTATGGTGCTTATTTATTGATTCTTTATAGATATGCAAAAATACCCAAACTGACTGGTAAATTCAGACAGAAAATCAACAAATCTTTGAAATAAAGTTTATAACTACTACTTTAAAAGTTTGTAATATTGATTTTGTCAGACTTGAATAACGACAAAAACAATCTAAATATTTTCCTCTCCCTTTGTTATCGCTCCTGCTGGTACATTTAGGTATGAAATCAGGACAAGTGTCGCCAAAAGCAGCTGCACGTTGCTGCCATCTGCTGGAGGTGATGGGATTGGCAGCAACTGAATGTTTCTCATGATTCTGATTGGTGATCAATTCCAGAAACAAAGCAACAGCCTTATGGGTTTGTTTTAATCATTTCTGCATTCTGTTGAAGTTCTCCAGGTGTCCGAGAAAAAAAGATTAGTTTCCTTTCATGTCTTTATAAAGGAGCCAAGAAGCTGATGTAATGTTTTTACTAATGTTTAATTTACATAAAAGTCTTCGCGATATTTGAGAAAAACGTGAACTGTCTGATCTCAATCAACAATGATCCAACACACAAAATATTTAGTGAGATTTTGAGAATGTGTCTACAAGTCAACCTGAAGGAAACTGGTTGTAATAGATTTTATTCAGTAATAAATTGGAATCTGTGTTAAATGCGTCATTAAGCTTCACAGTTATGTACTTTGTACT
Source organism: Poecilia reticulata (assembly GCF_904066995.2). Classification (NCBI taxonomy): domain Eukaryota; kingdom Metazoa; phylum Chordata; class Actinopteri; order Cyprinodontiformes; family Poeciliidae; genus Poecilia; species Poecilia reticulata. The sequence continues at coordinate 29,251,483 of NC_088844.1, forward strand.
GGTGACTCAATAAAATCCCAGAAAATGAATTAAAATGTGGTGGTAAAGTGACAAAATGTGGAAGAGATGTTGGGATGTTAATATATTTAATAAAGTGGATTATTAAACAGTCACAAAATTGGGTATTTTCAAAAAATGGATAAATCCATTATCGGCCTCTGGATGGTGCATGTCATCAAACCAGGCATTAACTTTCAGTGTTTTGTGTTTTATTTTGTGTTTCATTAGTCATCAGTGGTTTTTGATTATGTGTTAGTGTCACCATGGTAACCAATGTCGATTTCATCAGGTCTCACAACCCAACTCCAAAGACCCTTACAGCCCACCGTACGACAGCTGTGGTGAAGTTTATCCTCCTGTTATTCATCATGTCTAATAATGTTTACTGCCTTTTTATACTTGTACAGAAAAACATTTTTGTTAAAATGTAACAAAACATCTTAAAACATCTTAAAATTTTAAATGTTCTTTTTTTTGTGACCTTTCTTTACTACTGATTATTTTTCAGAATGTGAATCTGAAGCTTTATGGTATAGAAAAGTAAAGGGTGTAGTTTTGTTGGCAAAACAAATTCAAAACTAGAAGTTTATAGTGACGTTTTTAGGCAAACTACAGATCTGAACACAAGAGGGCGCTCTTGTTTCATCTAAGATCTGGAGGCTTACAGGACTTCAATATTTTTGCAAATAGGTTTTGTTAAAGGTTTGATTTTTTAGGCACTTTTTTTTTCATACTGACCCAGACAAGCTGAACGTTGATGTTCGTTTTCTTATCAAACATTAATTAAACTGAATTTATCCCTGCATGAGATTTTTTTCCAATTATTCACTCCTTTCCAGCAACAGCAGCTCACTGCTCAGGTCTAAATGTTTTCACAGATTTGTATTAAAGGATAATTCAGGGATGGTGATTAAATAGCATTTATTAGTTTGGCTGCAGATCTGTCCTTGCTGTACGTTCTGATGAACGTTGTAAGTTTGGACATCCATGAAGACGGGTCTGTTACTTGTTTTCCCAGCAGCAGAGGGTTTAAAAATATTTCAAAGTTTTGGGTTTTAACATTTTCCTCAATAGTTTCCAGAGGCATCTTTTAATTATGTTTGTATTTTTAAAGTGTGTGTTCAGATGAACAATGTGGCCAAATAGAAATGATCTGTTAACTTGTTACTCTATAAATCCCTGAACGCCTTGTTGGTTGTGGATAATAGAGGAGGAAACAAAGAGTAGATCTTCAGAAACAGATCCTGGCCTGTGGTGTAAATGACAGACATCCTCTCCAAACTCCACAGTGATGAACTGATGTCCGGTTCATTGGTTTCTGTTGTGGTCATGTATGAATTATTCCTGCTTTCTGCCACTTCTAACCTCTGTTCATATCCCTCTGAAGCACTTCTAGCCCAACAAACAGCCAGTGAGACTGACTGATCCAAATGTAGTTGACATTTAGAGTTTTGATAATTTTGAAGTGTAAAAGCAGGTCAGCTGAGGGCATCCTTGTGTGTTTACAGCAGAACGTTTACATGAACAATGAATCTAATGAACAGAAAACACTGGAAAAGCTTTAAGCTTCTTCCTGTGAACATCGACTTGAATCAGAATATACCTGAAAAATGCATGAATCAAATCATTTGTCACAGCCAGTCAGAGTCTGTTACACCCTGACTTGTAAAAGAATCCATCAGTCTGCTAAGGCCACACTGTTCAGGATCGATACATCACTATGCAGCAGCTCTCTGCATTGTTCGTCTCCGTCACTTTGACAGAGCTGCTCACTGAGAAAATTCTGGTTTTTCCATCAAACTAACTGCTCTGATTTATTCCAGCTGGAGCAACAGATCAATCCCTCTGGCTTGACTTTTTTCCCAGCATGCCTTGTTCCTGAAGGAGTGAAAGGAGGAGGTGGTGTACAGGCTGATGACCCCTCTCCATCACTCCGACATGGCGAACTGAGGTGGAGTCCACTGGAGCGGCAGCCTCCAGCTCGGAGTTGGAGGAGGAGGAAGATGAAGAGCAGAGTCTGTGGAGACATTAAGGAATGATGGAGGAGCAGCTTGGCTATCTGTTAGACCACATGGTTGATGGCGTTTTATTTCCTCTTATAATCTTTTACCCTTCATCATCATGGCCATCAATAAAGACCATTAAGCAAATATCTGATTACTTTAGAAGCAGTCCACGGAAAGATTGTTTTCTTTTGATGTTCAACAAGTTTAGTTGAAAATCCTAAAGCTACTTTATTCTCCTGCATTCAGTCCTTCTTACCTCTTTGTTTTCTGACTTGAAACTCAGACATGTAGAAATTCATATTGGATGGATCTGGTTGCCTCTTAAAATATTTTGAGGATTAATTTGACACCAGATTACAAGGCGCAGCTTCAATGAATGGCCTGTTTTAAAACTTGTTTCATATAAAAGGCGCACCGCATTAAAGGCGCATAGAATAGACGCTACAGTAGAGGCTGGAGTTACGTTATGCATCCACTAGATGGAGCTCCACTAAATGGAAGGTCAACAAAACAGTCTGACTCCGGTCGGCGTGGAGAGCCTTCCGCGACTGGGCCGGGGCGTGGCCGGATATCGTCACCCGTCTCCGTTCGCGCACAGCATGTTGGTGGAGAAAGTGGTGCTAAATGACCTGATTCCAGACGGTCGGTGGGTAGATAGGTCAGTCAAACTTTATTCATAGATTACAAACCAGCGTTCTGACAACTATTCCAGCATGCACCGCGCGCTTCTTCTTCTACGGGCAAAAATGAAGTCGGCGGCTGCTTACCGTAGTTGCTAAACCTGTTGTGGCTCAATACTGGTCGATATATGGGGCGCACCGGATTATAAGGAGCACTGTCGGATTTGAATTGAAGGTTTTTAGGTGCGCCTTATAGTCTGGAAAATATGGTACATAAAACCACTGAACAACCTGATAACTTTTGCTCAAGTTTTCAGTTGACAAAGATTTTGCTGAACCTTCATCGTCTTCATCTGAACAAGATTTGCTTCCATTTTTTGCCCACAAGTCATCATGTCCTCTAAGAAGAAACTGTACACAAGATTGTTTGATATTAGACCTTTATAATTTTTTTTTCAACATTACATAAAAACCAGACCAATAACACTGTTTTCAAAACATAAAAAAACACTGAATTTGCTTCATTTTAACAAAATAGTTTGACTACAAAGACTAGAGTCAATACTGCTTTACATTTAATTTATATGTTGAAATTTGTATAGTAAAATGCAATAAATTAGTTGTGATGTGCAGAAGATGAACATTAGCAAGCTCAAGAATATGTTTAACTCTTAATATATAATAGCAAAGGTTAGTTATAAAGACTAGATGACGTCAATTTATGATCTTAAATTGCTAAATAAAATCTGCAAATTGTTGAATGGTTTTATTTTTATATCACTTTGCATGAACTACTTTCAAACTAAATGTTTTGTGTTCAACTACATTTCCTGTAGACTTAGAATTTAAAATACATTAACTTTAATGTATTTTACATTAAAGTTAATGTAAAATACATTAACTTTAATGTATTTTACACTATAATTAATATAGAATACAGACTTAAATGGTTTGGAAGACAAAAGTATTTGGAAATGTCCAAGGTTTATTTATTTTTTTTAAAAGTGTGAAAATATCACAAAAGACAGAGTAAAAAGACAGAATTTCAGTTTTGGGTTAACAAAATATTGGTATATTTGACATAAACTGTTAAATTATGGAAAATATTTTGATGGAAATTCTGGAAGAAAAAAAAAACAGAAAATGTCCTGTAACTTTTTGCCAGGATATTTTCAGTTTTTTAACGGAATTTCCGTCAGAAGTTTCCCGTAATTTAACAGTATTTTAGTTAAAATTTTTCCCTAAATAAAACTGAAAATGTCCTGGTAATTTTCTGCAAGTACATTTTCTGTTTTTTTACGAAATTTCAGCGGAATTTTTTCCATAATTTAACAGGTTTTGTTCCCGTAATATAACAGTTTTCTATGTTTCAAATTTAACATATAAAAGCTGTTAAATTGCAGGAAAAAATCTGTTAAATTACGGAAAAAATTCTGCTGGAAATTCCGTAAAAAAACAGAAAATAACCAGGACATTTTCCTGTTTTTTTACGGAATTTTTTTTTTTACAGTGCAGGTTGTTCACATGTACAGACGAAAAACACGTGATTAGTGATGTGATTAGTGATCCAATGGGTAGGATAGTCAGATGCCTAACAGTCATACTTTTGGTCTTTGGGAGGAAGCCGGAGTACCCGGAGAGAACCCAGACATGCATGGGGAGAACATGCAAACTCCATGCAGTTACTATAAAGCCCTAGAGGTCGGGCAGGAGACCCACAGGATTCGCTATGAAGCCCTGGAGAAGCGTATTGCATTTTCAAATGTGTAGTGGAGAAATCTCCGACCACATGCCTGAATACATGTGGCTGTTTCTGTGGCTGTGTCTGAAACAGCCACTAAACACGTGATTAGGATAGTCAGATGCCTAACAGTCATGCTTTTGGTCTTTGGGAGGAAGCCGGAGTACCCGGAGAGAACCCACACATGCATGGGGAGAACATGCAAACTCCATGCAGTTACTATTAATCCCTTGAAGTTGGGCAGGAGACCCACAGGACTCGCTATGAAGCCCTGGAGAAGCGTATTGCGTATTGCATTTTCCAATGTGTAGTGGAGAAATCTCCGACCACGTCTGAATACAGGTGGCTGTTTCTGTGGCTGTGTCTGGTCTGAAACAGCCGCAAAACACATAATTAGGATAGTCAGATGCCTAACAGTTATGCTTTTGGAATTTGGGAGGAAGCCGGAGTACCCGGAGAGAACCCACGTATGCATGGGGAGAACATGCAAACTCCATGCAGTAACTATAAAGCCCTAGAGGTCGGGTAGGAGACCCACAGGACTCGCTATGAAGCCCTGGAGAAGCGTATTGCATATTGCATTTTCAAAAGTGTAGTGGAGAAATCTCCGACCACATGTCTGAATACATGTGGCTGTTTCTGTAGCTGTGTCTGAAACAGCCACTAAACACGTGATTAGGATAGTCAGATGCCTAACAGTCATGCTTTTGGTCTTTGGGAGGAAGCCGGAGTACCCGGAGAGAACCCACACATGCACCACTACTGGCTGCTTTTCTGCTGTTTCTCTGTGTCCCTTTTCTTCAACTGTTCCACCTAAAGCTGCGGGTTTTTGTGTATATTCGCTGAAAGATGGTGCCTTTCTTCTCCGAGGTTATTGGTTCTTGCTCCAAAGTCATGCTTCTTTCCTTCAGTGCAGTGTTTTCCTTCTCCAGGGCAGTGTTTTCCTTCTCCAGGTCAGTGTTTTCCTTCTCCAGGTCAGTGTTTTCCTTCTCCAGGGCAGTGTTTATCTGCTCCAAAACCATACTTTTCTTCTCCAGAGAGGTGTTCTTTTTCTCTAAGGCGATGTTGTTTGCTCCAGGGTGGTGATTTTCTGCTTCAGATCGGTCTTTCCTTCTCTAGGGCGGTGTTTATATGCTCCAAAACTGTGCTTTCCGCTCTAGAGCAGTCTTCTCCTTCTTCAGTGTCATGGTGTCCTGGTCCAGGGTAGTGTTTTCTGCCTCAGGTGATGTTTATATCCTTCAAGACAGTGATTCTCTGCTCCTGTTTGACATTTTCCTGCTCCAAGCTGGTGTTCATTTTCGTCAAGATGGTGCTTTCTTCTCCAGAGTGCTGCATCTGTCCTTCAGGGCGGTGTTTTGCTGCTCCAGGCCGGTGCTTTTCTGCTCCAGGGCATTGGTCATCTCCTCCAAGATGTTGATTTTCTGCCCCAGAGCGGTCTTCTTCAGTGTGGATGTGTTCTGCACCAGGGTGGTGAGTTTCTGCTCCAAGATGGTGTTTTTTTGGTCCAGGGCGCTTTTTTCCTGCTCCAAGGCAGTGTTTTTCTGCCTCAGGGCGATGTTCACATCCTTCAAGACAGTGATTCTCTGCTCCTGTTGGGTTTTTTCCTGCTCCAAATTGGTGTTAATTTGTGTCAATACAAGGCTTTTCTTCTCCAGAGTGGTGCCTCTTTCCTTCAGGGCTGTGTTTTGCTGCTCCAGGGCAGAGATTTTCAGCTGCAGGCATTGCTCATCTGCTCAAATATCTCGCTTTTCTCTCAAAGAATGTGCTTTTCTCCCAGAGCCGTCTTCTCCTTCTCCAGTTTGGCGTTGGCCTCCATTAAATTGCTGATTTTTGAGTCAATTTTTTAATTCCAGATCTTCTCTTCATTTCTTTCTCTTAGTGCTCTGTTAGAGGTTAGCATGCTAACACTTTTAATATGCCAAAAAGCCTCTCAGCCTTTGGATTGAGGCTTAGCTGAGGTCATTTTAGCAGACGATGCCTTACTCTGCTCACTCATATTCAATCCTTGAAATCAAAAAACGTTGGAATGTTGAACTTTAAACTTTTCTCTCCGACTTCTGAAACGGCAATGACCGTAGAATTCACGTCTGCAGCCTTATGACATCAATGCATCACTCTTGTGACATCAATTTGCGTGATGTCACAAATGGATGTCACTACCTCAACAGAACAACTAGAAAACTGCTGAAGTTTGAATTAAAACAAACTTTACGGCTGAATGCAGCTCGGCTTAGCTGATGGCCATTGGAGGCAGTTCAGCTGGTAATAAATTACCAAGGCTGAAATCCGCACTCGAGAGTCAGCGGCTCTTGAGGATAATGGCCTGGCACAGCAGGGTGCGAGGACCAACTCTCTTGATAAAGATATGTTAAAAAATAACACAAAAATGTATAACCTTTAATGCACATTATGTGTTCATTTTAAGACACACACTGTGTTAAAATGTGCATAACATTATAACACACTGTATGTGTGTTATAACAGATTTACACATTTTTGTGTAAATCTGTGTTGGTCAGGCAGATTTTCTGACAGCAGAAAACAACAACAACAAATAAATGTGTTGTGAACAAATGTATAATTGCTCTCTTATCAGTAATTTGTCACGTCAAAATGTAAAGTTTTGAGTTTTACTGACACAACCCACAGATCAATGCATATTTAATCTAAACTTTAAAACGTTCAAAAACCAATAAAGGAACATTTTGCTGTTGCAAAAAAACAGTTGAGCTTTTTCCTTCTAGATGAAAACCACAGAGTACAAAAACTAAAACTGCATCACTACACCGTCTCTGCAGTGAAGCATGATGGTGGCAGCATCATGCTTTGGGATGTTTGTTGTCTGCAGGGATCTGGACCCTGGTTAACGGTGATGATGGAGCTAATTTCAGGGTCTGGTGATATTGATACAACTGGGTGAAAATTTCTGCTGTATATTTTCTAACCTGACGTGATGAAGAGGCGTGTCAGAAGGTAGAAGTGATGATGTTTCTGACTCTGTGGAAAGGAAACTCATCTTCCTCTCATTCAGAAACATGCCAGATGGAATTAGAGAAATGATTGTTTAAAAAAAAGTTTCAGAAACATTTTTGGTAATGTGTTTTTAAATCTCATGACAATGTTTTAAATGTTTTTTTTTAAGTAATTTCCATAAACAAACAACTTTACAAACATAATACAAATTGTAGCCCAGTGGTGATTGTATGTTAAGGTTAATAGAAATCGTATATAGTTCATGATAAGACATGTATTAAAAGTAAACCTTTATTTACTATTGCATAACATTGGTGTTAGATATGGATTTCATATTCCTGTTTCTGAAAGAAATACACTGGTATTTTCTTTTACTAAAATGATATAAAGGCAGTGGTGGGAAGCAACAAAGTACAAGTACTTCGTTACTGTACTTGAGTACAATTTTCGTGTATCTGTACTTTACTTAAGTAGATTTAATAATGGGGACTTTCTACTTTTACTCCACTACATTTTACAGCAGTGTTTCTCAACCTTTTTCAGCCCACCGCCCCCCCAGCCCTTATCCAGGCCCCTCACCGCCCCCCACCAAAGAATTTGCAGGCTACTTTGCACTGACCATTATTTTATAATTAATATTACTATCACTATTGTAGATGTTTTGATTTTTATGCTTGTGTCTGTATTTATCATCAAAAATAATTTCCCAGAGAACAAAAAAGTCAAGGGAATAGAAATTATTTTCACAGGCGTCTATGAAAAATGCATTTCAACCTAAAATTGGTAGGCCTATCAGCAGCCAATCAGAGTGGAAACAATATTCTTATTCTTTGCCATTTTCTAGTTGTTAAATATGGGGCTGCACAGTGGCGCAGTTGGTAGAGCTGTTGCCTTGCAGCAAGAAGGTTCTGGGTTCGATTCCCGGCCCCGGTCTTTCTGCATGGAGTCTCCATGCTCTCCCTGTGCATGGTGGGTTTTCTCCAGGTACTCCGGTTTCCTCCCACAGTCCAAAAACATGACTGTCAGGTTAATTGGCCTCTCCAAATTGTCCCTAGGTGTGTGTGTGCATGGTTGTGTGCCCACTTACAGCTCCGGTGTTAACGCTATTAAATGACAGTTTTAGCAAGTTGCTCAGTCTAAACTTGTATTGTTGTGATTGTAAGGTGTAAAGTTTACCTTCGCCCCCTGTTGTAAAAATTTCCGCCAGCTTCCTGTCTTGTCCTCTTTCCTCTAGCCATGCCCAGCACCACTTGTTTTTAATTCCTTTCTCAAGTAAACGTGTTTCTTTACCGGGTCAGACAAACTCCATCTTTTTTTCATATCCCATTTGATCTAACCGCCGAACCGAACGCATGCGCTTCTTTTCTACAAACCGTTTACAGTCATTGGTCAAGAACACGGGAGCTAGAATTTTGATTGGCAGACATCTTTGTAGACGGAGCTCTTTAAGCCCGGAGACTAGTTTGGTTGAGGCGGACCGTTTGGTCAAAAGCCGGAAATCCGGCCCCCGGGCCGGAGCTCTCGTGTTTAAACTCAAAATATGTAACTGAGAAACTGATATATGATAATCAAACAGCAAATCATTTTATATTCCTACCTGTAGATGCTCCAAAGTTATAGTTATCATTATTATAAAGCAAAATTAAAACACACAGATGTACAACTTGTTTACATGAAACTATGAACAAACTGACAATAAACAGTTGACATTAGAAAATAAACCACAGCTAAATACTAAAACCATTATTAATACGGCTTTAAGTCTAACAAGTGAACATGTAGTAATGTACATATATGTATGTTTGCTTAATCTGAAAAAAATACACCCATGATTGAATGCAGGTGATTATAGCAGAACTTATGATTTCAGACATAATTATAATAATGTAGCAACACTTTTCATTCCTGTAAACCATCATAGTTTTTATATTATCAACATCCACCATGACATTGAAATAGAGTTACAGGGAAAATATAACAGTGCATAACTTGTAACAAGATAAGCAAAAAGAAAAAAATATATGTATATATTCAACATTTTAAGGATGACTTTCTGAAAATTTAAAGGTAAATGAAAAAAAAATGCATAAAGACAAACAAAAAAATGCACAATGTGATCACTTAACAAAGTAGTGATTTCTTACATTTAATTTTTAGAAATTATTTTGCAAATAAAAATAATTTCATGAAACATTAAAAACAAATCTGTCTCTTTTGCTAGTCAATCCAAAAAGTAGCTACAACAAAGTGATTATTGTTGAGGCTCTTTTGCACCATAACAGATATTAAAACCTAAACTGTCTCAGTATTTGTAGCAGTTCTGCTCTCATAATCTGTGCTTCTCGACTCCAGATTGTGAGAAGTTTTACAATAACAGATTGAAGCCAGAATTTTATCCATGAAGCTTTTCTGACTTAACAAATACAGAGTTGTGTCTGCAAGAGGACTAAAAAAAACACAAAAAAAAGACACAGCAGCAGAAAAAATGCCAAATTTAGTATCGAATACTCGACCGCCTTCTAGAAGCAAAATGATGATGGGCAGATAAAGCAGAGTGTAAATAATCAGCACCACAACCTGAATGGCTACGATTCGTCGTTTTTCATCTGCTTGGACCCTGTGAGCTCCAGAGAGAGTTTTGATTGTCCCAACCAGGAAGAAGATGAAGAAAGGAAAAGGCAGGAGGAGAAAAACTATGAGGAAAATTAAGCCAATCAAAAAGTTATTGATCAGATAAGTAAGTAACGCAAAAACGGCAGGAAGTATCCAGACCACAATGCTGACCACCACATATGTCTTGATGTTTCTCCTGAATCTGTACCACAGTGGCTTCGCAACAACCAGATACCTGCAATAACAGATGGAGATGTTCAGTCATGAAGAACAGACTAATGTGATTATATGAGATAGAAGAGAGGAAACATGGAAACACACCTTTCACAGGAGATACACACCATGAATCCGACGCTGACAATAAAAGCATAATATGAAATGGTCATGAAAATATCAGTGGATCCACTAGGATTAACTAGATTTAGTGGGATTCTGCAGCAGAGCTGAATGACATCAGAGGCAAGAAGGTTGATGACATAAACTGGAGCATCTTGACCTTTTTTCACCTGTGAGAAAGAAAACAGATAATTATTAATGACACAACAATATTATTGACATGTAAAATGTTGTCTGTTCCTCACATTCCAGTGATTTAGGACATCCATCCATCCATCCATCCATCCATCCATCCATCCATCCATCCATTTTCTTACACCCTCGTCCCTCAGTGGGGTCGGGAGGTGCTGCTGCCTCTCCAGCTAGCGTACCGGGCGAGAGGCGGGGTCACCTGGACAGGTCGCCAGTCTGTCGCAGGGCAACGCAAAGACACACAGGACACACAACCATGCACACACACACTCACACCTAGGGACAATTTAGAGCAGTGGTCACCAAACTACGGCCCGCGGGCCGGATCCGGCCCGCCTCCACATTTGGTCCGGCCCCCTGAACAATACCAGAGAGCATTAAGATTTTTTTTTTTTCATATATTGTATTTTCCGGTTTATATGTGGATTTTTCTTCAACCACCAGGGGGCTCTTTAGCAGGAAGTGTGTCCTGTAAACTGTGGGTGTTTTGTTTTGCATGGCATTGCTGCCATCTGTTGGACTTTTGGGGAACTGCTCGACTTTTATGTTACTTAATCAGTACGGGTGTTTGCTAGCGGTGGGGCAGATGAACACGTGTCTGTTGTGAACGCCGCATTCAAGGTCGAGTTCTTCGAAGCCTGTAAGTAGCAGCTTATACTTCAAAACAAGCCTTTATGTTAACATATGATAAAAGAAGTAACTTGTTTATTGAATTAGTTTTGGAAATACCTGCGGGCGATTTGATTATGTGCTACGTCATTGCTAACTAGCAGGCTGCTAAGATTTCTCAGGTCGTTACGTAGCATTGCAGCTCATAGCATTCAGAGGTAGCTGTTGTATCAGTTGTACTGTGTATCTGAATGTAAAACCCTTCTGGAAGCTGCTCTGAGCTCATCCTGAGTTGTTTGTGTTTTGACAGTTTCACTCCATTCTACACGGAAATAAAGGAAGAATTAATCCTGACTCGTGTGAAAGGAGTTTGGCTGATTAGTTTTGGTACAAGACGCCATAGAGAGACCATTACAAAGTGAATCATTGAAAATAAAAGAAAGCGCCCATTAAAACGGAATTAGGTTTTAATATGTTAAATTTGAGAATGTTGTTGATCAGTTAAATAGCATTGAGGGGAAATGTTATCTAACAGTTTTTTAAATAATACTGGGATCATTATGAGAATTTGAGGTATAGATATTAGGATCCAGTAGATGGCAGTAGTGCAACAATAATGAATGCAAGCTACTGTTGAAATCTAAAGAAGAAGAAGAAGAACGTGCCCATTTTCATTTAACATGCTAGTAGCAACACAAAGGATCAGCACTTTTACTGTTAGACGACTGTAATCAGTTCAGTTAAATCTAAACTTGGCAACTTTTTCTTTTTCAACCGTAATAAATGTGATATTGACCTGTTAAGACTCAAATTTTGGGTGTCCGCCCCCCTCTGCTGCTGCTGCATCGCTGTGGAAAAACTGGAGCGGCAGAGATATCTGCGGCTTATATGTGTATGTTTACTGGTTTAAAAAAAAAAAAAACTTTGGGGTTGTGGCTTATAGTCCGGTTCGGCTCATAGTTAGGAAAATACGGACTATGATCCTTCTTGGATTTTGTTCTGTGACGAACCCAGAGAGGGTTATTTGGTTGTGCTTTCTGGAAAACAATATACATTTTACATGTAGGCACTCCTGCAATCGTCACACTTATTCTGTTACAAACTGACTCCGGCCCCCCACCAGAGAAGGGAAAAGTTATGTGGCCCTTACAGGAAAAGGTTTGGGGACCGCTGGTTTAGAGAGGCCAATTAACCTGACAGTCATGTTTTTGGACTGTGGGAGGAAACCGGAGTACCTGGAGAAAACCCACCATGCACAGGGAGAACATGGAGACTCCATGCAGAAAGACCAGGAATCGAACCCAGAACCTTCTTGCTGCAAGGCAACAGCTCTACCAACTGCACCACTGTGCAGCCTGATTTAGGACATGATTAACTTAAACCTGAGTTTAAGCTAATAGCTCATCCATTGTAAATAAATAGGTTACACTTATATTTACTCACCTGGAAATAAACTGCAATCATCACTACAAGAATTAAAGGAAGTCCGGTGGATATGGTGATCCAGTTCATCCAGTTTATGATTTGTTCAAGCAAATTCCTGTCCATCTGGTTATAAACGTCCCTGGAGTTCAGGCTCGTGTTGATGTAATTTACACCGTTTTCTCCAGACGTATTAAAGTTAAACTCTTCCATCCTTCAGTGCTGAACCAGAAATTGGATGACAGGCGTAACTGTAAACAGAAATGATAAATAATGGTGTTAATAATTTTTAAATGCTGTTTAAGTTTAACCTGTAAATCCTGCTTATTTACCATCAGAGTCCAAATAATATAAAATGATATTGGTAAAAGTGGACAAATTTCTCATTTATCAGAGTTTTATATATTGTTCCTCAGGTTTTCTTTAACTGGATCCAAACTGTAAATATTCATATTTTTAACCTGAGAAAACCAAACATGGCCACTCAGATCTACTTCTCTGTATCGACTAGCGGAAATGTTTCTGTTCAGGTTCTCTTGTGAACAATCCTGCATTAACAAACATCTAATTAGGACAATTTCAATTTTAGAGTGAGACAGTAGTCTATATATTTATTATATATAATTTGAATAGTTGGTTATTTCGTCCATGTAGGCTGATCTATCAGTTTTGGGGGTAAAAGTTGTTGTTTTTTTTGTTTTTTTTTGGGGGGGGGGGGGGTTACCCAGGAACCATTGCACGAAGGTTCCTCAATTACACAGAATGAAAATAATGTTCATGTTGCATATTTTCATTTTAATCTATTATCAAAATAAATTTCTCTCTGGCAGTTTAAAGTAGTTAAGAGAGTCAATCCAGCAATCCTCATACCAAGCATGCACCTGGAGACAGTGAGGAGGAAAAACTCCCTTTAACAGGAAGAAACCTCCAGCAGAACCAGAACCTGAACCTGAACTAGAACCAGAACCAGAACCTGAACCAGAACCAGAACCAGAACCAGAACCAGGCTCAGTTTGAGTGGTGATCTGCCACAGAGTGGGGGTTTGATACAACAGAACAGATATGCAAAATAGAAACAGAAGAGCTGATGTAGGATTACTTTCTATGAAAGTAAAAAGTTAACAGCAGAAGAGAGAGAAATATTAATTATTGTTAATATTATCTCAGCTTCTTCTAGGAAGGCAACACAGACCAACAGAGAGTGACATAAAGTGATCAGTTTGTCCTCCAGCATCCTGAACCTACAGCAGCAGAACAACAGAATGTCTTCATAAAACTATTGGCAGGTACCATAAACCTTATTTCTAATTTATCAGTAGCATTAAATTAAACACATGGAATATATTTTCCCAAACATATTATATTGGATGCATTTTGTTCATTTCTGTCCATTCAAATAAAATTATTTTTACCTTTCAAAGTTTAAAGGTCCTGAAATGGTTCCTGTTTTTAGCCAGTTATCCTTCTCACCTTAACAGTCTGCAGCCTGAGCGTTCTCTATAAATACTTATGTTACGGTGTCTGACCAATCACATCTGACTTGTACTGAAGGAAATGGGCGCAGAGACGATCTGATAGGTCCATTTATTTACCAGCAAGAAGGAAACGATGGTAACACTTTATTTGGCAGGTGTTCATAAGACTGACATGAACATGAAGGAGTCTTTATGAATGTTTATGACTGTTGTGAAGTGTAACAAAACAAGCTTGCATATATTAAATGTTTGTCTATTTAATGTAGACAAACATGACTATATTAAAAATTAGAACAAACATTTTGCACTACAGTGTACTAATGACTTGGTGCATGCTCTCATGTTTCATTCTCATATTTATTTTAGCAGTGAAATTAAGCTCATCTGTCGACATGAAGGTCATGGACAGAGCAAGGCCACTTTGTCTCATTGTTGCTCAAGATGCCATCAGCATCAAACATCATCTGTGTGTCATTTAAACCTGGCTCTGTTTGGAGCGATGCAGGATACTGAGGGCCAGCAGTCTGCACAGGTAGCTGACATCAGACCCAGAGAAATGTTAACGCTCACGCAGGTAAAGCCAACCTGTTGAAAACGCTCTTTACTGTCTGACAAGGTAAGATGTAATGGAGCTTATAAACTGTATCCTGTCATCAGCAGGGCCCTTGGTAGAGACACAACATATGTTCATAATCTAAATAAGTAAATAAATCACCATGGTAACTCATGTTCCACTGATTAATTCAGCCAAGATATCTGGAGAATCTGAGGTATTGATTCTGGGAAATAGCCGACAGGACAGGAAAAAAATTAATCAATACATAACTCATCAATGCACTCAACATGATGTATCTAGTCAGAAATATATATATATATTAGAAGTGTTTTTAGAACACTATGTACTGTAGTGGTATTCTTAAAAAAAGGCTCTGCAACTCACCCTGGGGCGGATCTAGAAAAATATTTATGGGGTGGCAAGAGGGTGGCAGGGACTTTTTCAGGGGAGGCAGCATTTATATATATATATATATATATATATAAACAAAATATTGTTTTTAACTTGCATTGTTTCAAAATGAGCTTCTTGTAGCACCGAGGCTTAAATACAATTTCTGAATGTGGTATAGTTAATTATTTTTACGTCTTTCATTCTCCTGCTAATTGATGTGTATTACTGGACTGGACAGCGCCTATTAGTCACTATGTGATTCATTGTGTCCAGAAAACCATTTTATACCAGTACAGGACAAGAACAAGTCTGTCTCGAAAATATTAGTAGCGCCACCATTTGTTATTGGATATATATATTAGAAAACTAATGTTCGATAAATTCTCCATGATATAAATCTATAAACAGTTTAGTTTCTGTTAGTTCTGTCAAGATGCAAGAAGGGGCGAATTTATTTTTATATTGGTCAATCGTTTTATTTTAAATATGCTGTAGGAGCCGTAGTTTGATGACTGTTATAAATATCACCACGTTTTGCAAACCCAGGGAATTAGTTCAGTTTCTGTCACTTGTTTTTAGGAATTGCAGCGGCTGCAGTGGCGCCACAATAAAGCTGATAAACAGGTGAAGAACCAAACAGAACCACTTCTGACTGCTTGCAAAGCCAAACATCCTCCACCAAGCCACTACTGAGGCACTGGGGTCATGATTCTAGACGCGGGCAAAACAAGCTTATTGTTCTTGGTGATTTATTTTTCCTCTTTCACCAAATAATTACAGACATCAAAACTTTCATTTGTTCTCTTAAAAACCCAAAAACCATTTGGGTTTGGCCCCAAACCCAAATGCCTGCTGGTCCTTCTCCAGGCCCCTGCACTGATCTATGTGGACTGACCCACATTACTTCCTGTCTAAGTTTAGAAAATAAATAAGAAAAATAATAAAACAAAAAATAAATAAAATCAATACAAATAAACTCTGTAAAAATTACAAAAAATAGAAATGTAAGAATAAAGTAACAAAATTCAAATGGATAAAGAAATAAAGAAAAAATATTTATAAGCTCCAACAACTTTTATTCTGCCTTTTCTTGCTCTGTGTCGCTTTACGCGGACCCGTTGCCATGGCGACCGACAGACAACAGCTCAACGAGCACATGGAGCAGAGATTACCGATCAGAGGAATCAACACCAAAAAACAAACATTTCCCACACAAAAAAAGTATCAAAAACACTAAAACAGAGCATCCAGTCTGTTACATTATGCTGTCAGGCTTAATGTCTATATTGTGATTATTAATAAGTTTTCGCCTGAGCACAGCGGCGGTTGATCAGCTGATTTCATAAACAGCTGCTCTACTGATGACGTGGTGGCCGGTTGACCTGTTTTAGTGCCAACGGAACCAAAACACACCGAACTGCGCAGCACATGCTAAGGTTATCAAAGTTAGTCTAGTATAACTGACCCACTGCTCACTTGTTCAATCTTTTCTTTAAATTAAAAGTTTTCCTCACCTGTGAAATCTTATTAAATCTTATTACCATTATCTATGGCTGAATTAACTGCTAAACATTGTGTCCGTTGTTCTGATTCTTTACGTGATTGTAGTATTTTCCTGACCACCAATATTTCTGACTCAATGGACAGAAATGACGCATCATGTGTGACTTACGATAAATCACGTCATGTCCAGTAATATATCCATCAATGCTGCTGCCTTCGCTCTCTGTCCCTCTCTCAAACTTCCCGGTACTTGGGAATTACCGGTGTCAGGTTACATTGTGTTGCATTCAATGTTGTCGGAAAAAATAGTTTTATGCGCTTAATGTCCGATTTGCCATAACTATTTATTGAATCCATTGTCGCCAGCTGGGGTGGCAACAGGGGTGGCGAGGCTCTGGTTTGGGGTGGCAACTGCCACCCCATGCCTCCCCAGTAGATCCGCCCCTGCTGTGCGCATCTCACTTCAATCTCACGTCACAGCAAATGACCGGTCCTTTACATGAAGTACCACTGAGACCACTAGAGGGCACCAGAGGACCACCAGTGGTCCGGAGACCACAGTTTAGACAACCATAGAATTAAAGAGACATGACAGAAGAAAATAGAGAATAATTGCTTATTATTTTTCAATAGCTGATTGTTTACATTTTCTTTTTAGTTGATATTTGAAAACAGAATAAATAAATACATAAATAAATAAATATATATCTGTCTCTGTTGCTTATCAAGCCCAAAAGCAAAAAGCTACAGCAAACTGATTATTGTAGATGCTGTTTTGCATCAACACAGACATGAACCTGAACCTCTCAGTCTCAGTATTTGTAGCAGTCCTGCTGTCATGACCAGTGCTGCTTGTATCCGGAGTGTTAGGTATTTTACAAGCACCGATTGAAGCCAGAAACTCATCTAGGATGCTTTTTCTAATGAACAAATACAGAGTTTTGTCTGCAAGAGGACTAAGACAACCACACATCATTGGTGATGCTGGAATCATCAGGTTCATGTAGCTGTAATTGTAGTTTTTGTCCCATGAGGTGATGCTGATGCTGGAATCTTCCATCAATGGGAAATTAAACAGAGGTATAAAATCTGTTAAAGCAAAACACAGCTGAGCACAAATGGATATCTGACCTCAGTAATACGTAATCACAATCTGTCCATAGGCATCAAGCTAAAACCGTTCAATTCTTAAAGGTTATTTATTTGTATTTATTTATTCTTAGGACTGATTTAATTCAACAGAGGTCCAGCCAATTGGTGCCAAAAGTCTCAAAATGTTTGGAATGGAGATCAGAGAGTGACTCAGGTGATGGTTTTATAAAGACAGCCGAGTTTGGAAAGTCAATCCACTGGATATTATTTGTCATTATTTTATAAAAATCGACTCTGATGTTGATTTTGAAGGGTTTTTTAAATTTCTTTATCAAAAAAGCCAAATTGTATTGATTATGACTGATTTGTAAAAACAACAACAATGGTAACACATCATCGTTTTCAGAGGATGAATTATATTATTCAGTGAATTTGTTTGGTTTCCAGTTGAATTGTGTCATAATAGATGAAATAATTTTCATGATTTTATCTCAAAATCCTGATTTAAACTGTTTCTCAGAAGTTTGACCGTGATGCTAAATTTAATCTGCCACTCAAAGCGAGTCAGAAGTTGCAGCGACAAATTATCTACATAAGGAAATGTTTAAAAATCAAAGAAATATGATAATCAAATAAAGAGAGACACCAGCAACATATGAGTGAATCAAAGCTGAAACATGTTCAGGCAGAAATATTGGATCCTTGTTGAAACCTGACATTTAAATGATACAAAACCTGGCCGGTAACTCACATGTTGAGTCAATGTTAGATTTTAAACCATAACTGATATTATATCAATACTGTCTTTTCCTGTTTCTTCAAAATGGTCCATGAAAGTTGGACTGGTTGTCTATAAATAAGCCTCTATGTGATGTAGTAGTGAAGACTCTGAGAGACAGGCTGAGATTAAAAATAGAGGATTTTATTATAAACCAGGTGAAGACAGGTGGACACAATATGGTGGAAATAAAAGTAGTAAAGAGTTTCCTACAGATTCACAAAGAACTAGTCACTTTGTCTCAAATGAATCAGTTGTGATATTCAAGTTTTATTTTATATTTCCGTTTGCTTCATAGTGTAGTGTAAATATTTATGGTTTGCCTCAAAGATCAATAAGTACATATTTAAACCACATGTCAGAAAGACTTAAACACTCATTTTAATACGTAAAAAAACAGCAAAAATTACAAAATCTTCCCAGGTGGAAGCCGTGGAGAAACTTTTAGAAAAAGATTGTTTTTAGATGCTGGTCAGACTAAACTTCCATTCAGCACCAATTAGGAGAAATGAAGCGTTTTATGATCCTGGGTTGGTTCAGTTTCTAGGTTTTGTTGAGGAAAATAAATATTCTTAGTGTTTAAAATACAGTTAAATATTACAACATGTGAAAATAGTGAATTAAGCAAGATTCCTTTGGTTTCATGCCAATTTAAAATTACTGCACTGATCTGTATTTGTAGGAATTGACTGGCAGGGAAATAAAAAAGGTTTAAGGCAGGTTAGCTTTTGGTTGAACTCTGGTAAAAGACTTTGTTCCAACCAGGAATCAGGAGTAACATCACATTTCAAACTGGCATCAGAAGATCTTGCTCTAAATGACCCTATAGGTCTCGCTTGTCTAGATAGAGAAGCCCTGAAATTAACCAGGTCAGAAGGTAATAAAATTGTCCAAACTGAGTAATTTGAAACTGGGTCTATCCATACAAGGAGAACAACACGCCTTAATCACATAATTGGTTAAATTAAAACAAAGGAAACACCTTTTTGATTAAAAGGGCCCCAGAGGAACAAATCAGATTTGCTCTTGAAACTCTCCAGATGTCTTTGCCTTTCTTTCTTTCTTTCTTTCTTTCTTTCTTTCTTTCTTTCTTTCTTTCTTTCTTTCTTTCTTTCTTTCTTTCTTTCTTTCTTTCTTTTCTTGTTTATTAATGCACATCCTAGAACCCAGTTATTGTTTCCATCTTAGTTTATTCTTCCTTTTCATGAGGTCAGAGTTTCACCTTATTGTTTACATTCTCCTCAGTTTCCTCTCTTGTTCTTCAGCCTCCTTCTTTTATCCTCCCTGCTCCTCTCACAGCTTCTCATCTGTCCCAAATATTTAATTGTCCCAAATATTTATTCCTTCTCCGTCTCTCACTGCTGGATTCTCCAGTTCATTCCTGTTTTCTGCCATTGTTTCCAGTTGCTTCATGTCACTTCCTGGTTCTCTGTCCATGATGACTCATCAGTTCCTTCTCCTGTTTCCTCAGTGAGAGTCTGTCAGTTTCTTTGTATTCATTTTTATTTAAATTCTCTTTGCCTCAGGTGATGCCTTCATCTTGGAGCATCATTATGACACAAACTTGCACACATGAACAAATTGTTTACATGAAAACAACTGAAAATAAAAATGCCAATGTAAGAAAATGTATCACAGTTTAATAACTGAATTATAATAACTTCTACAACTTTAAATCTAGTGAGTATATATTGAATAAGACATGTAAAAATATGTATGTTGTCCTGTATAACATAACAAATTGTGGTCAGACCAGGAAATGTGATTTCCAGCAGCTGCAAATTAATGGAGGCGTTTTTTTATCATAACATACAATAAAACCTAAACAGGCTCAGTAGTTGTTACAGTGCTGCTTTCATGGTCTGTGCTGCTCGTCTCCTGATTGTTAGATATTTTACATGAACATATTAAAGCTAGAAACTTATCCAGGATGCTTTTCCGACTGAGCAAATATAAAGTTGCGTCTGCAAGAGGACTAAAACCACCACAAACAAATGCTACAGTAGATGAAATGAAGTAGAATTCTCCATCCAATACTCCAATTTCACATAGGAGCCAAATGATGATGGGCAGATATAGCAGAGTGTAAATAATCAGCACCACAACCTGAATGGCTGTGATTCGTCGTTTTTCATCTGCTGGGACATTGAGAGCTCCAGAGAGAGCTTTGATAGTCCCAACCAGGAAGAAGATGAACAAGGGAAAAGGCAGGAGGAGAAACACTATGCAGAAGATGACAGCTGCATTAACACTGATCAGAAATATAATTAGATAGTAAAGAAGAGGAAGTATCCAGACCACAATGCAGACCACCACATATGTCTTGATGTTTCTCCTGAATCTGTACCACAGTGGCTTGGCAACGACCAGATACCTGCAATAACAGATGGAGATGTTCAGTCATGAAGAACAGATTAATGTGATTATATGAGATAGAAGAGAGGAAACATGGAAACACACCTTTCACAGGAGATACACACCATGAATCCAACACTGACCAATACACCAAAATATATCATTTGTAAACAGATGACTCTAACTTCATTATAGATAACTAAATCTAATGGGATTCTGCAGCAGAGTTGAAAGAGATTAGAGACAAGAAGGTTGATGACATAGATTGGAGCATCCTGACCCTTTTTCACCTGTGAGAAAAACAACAGAGATAAAATATGAATGACACAATAATATTGCATCATTAATATTAAAATGTTGCCTATTCTGCACATTCCAGTCATTTCTAGGGACAAGACGGATTTAAATCTGAGATAAGAGAGAACCACAGTAAAAATCTAAAGGTAAACCCTTCCATCAAACGTTTTTGACGGGTGACCTCTGACCCTGACATCCAGTGACCAGAAACCAGATGTCTGGCAGTGAGAAATTATAATACTGTATATCCGTCCATCAGGCAGTCAGACATCAAGCAGTTAGTTTTATGAAAGCATATTAATAAAGCTGTATAATAATTCTACTCTCTGTTCTAGGTTACATTTAGAAGCAGGTCTCTGTCCAGCTGCAGCCAATAGGGCGGATTTTTCCCCTGACTTATAACCACAACTTCCTCTCTACTCTAAAACCACATATCAGTGTTTCAGGATATCTGACTGCAAGACATCTGGTTTCTGGGCACTGGGTATCAGGGTCAAAGGTCACCCTTTTTTCCATCAAAGGTTTGATGGAAGGGTGAACCTATAGTTTTTCACAGTTTAAAGAGAAACTCTTAGTCAAATAGCACATTTATTGTAAATAAATAGGCTAAAGTTATGCTGTACTCACCTGTGAAAAAACTGCAATCATCACTATAAGAATTAAAGGAAGTTCAATGCCAATGGTGATCCGATTCAACAAATTAATGAGTACGAAAAACCAAGAATCATCCCCGTAAAGAGTGTTGTTATTGTAATAATAGCTGTAGTTGCCGTCCATGTTGCTGTTATTGAAACCGTTTCCTCCTGTCGTGTTTGAGTTCAACTCTTCCATTCTTCAGTGTTGAGCCAGAATATTGATGACAGGAGTAACTGTAAACAGAAATGATGATACATGTGTAAAATATGTCTAATTGATCTGTAATCAAGGATCGTCAATTCCAGGCCTGGAGGGTCGATGACCTTCAGCCTTTATATGCTCCTGGTTCAACACACCTCAGTCAAATGGCTGAACTCTTCCTCAGTACGCAGCCAAGCTGTCCACAGTGACTCGTGTGCTGAAACAGAGACACAATTAGGGCCCCATGTGGGGGAAAGGAGGGCTGATATATGGGTCCCATATGGGTTTGCCCTTGTAGGGCCTCAGCCTACGTGGGCCCTACATGGGCCTACAAACCCATGTGGGGCCACCACCATGTAGGGCCCATGTAGGCTGAGGCCCTAAATGGATAAACCCATGTGGGACCCATCTGGTCTGCCCTCCTTTCCCCACATGGGGCCCACCGGGGCATGCTGGCAGGGTAACACCTATAAATTCATACATTCAGTAAATTCACAAGTGGACAAATTTCACGATCAGATTTTTCATATTGTTAATTTTTTCTGAGTTCAATCGATGAACATCCAACCTGAAAAAATCCAAACATTTCCTTTCAGTATATGTAGAATTTCACTTTGTGAGAGTTCAAAAATTTATTATCCAGAAAAACTACCTTAGCAACTACTTTTTAGACTCATATCCATCGAACCCAGGAAAGGAGTTAGACCAGAGGAAACGTACTTATACGTATCTACCAACCCTGAATAGGAGCATCTAGTTCATTCAACATTATTAGTTTTTTCTTCTTTTGCTCTGTTATTTTGTTTGTATTTCCTTTTTATTCATGTAAAGCACTTTGTATTGCATTGTTGCTGAAAATGTGCTATATTGATAAAATTACCTTTACGTTTATTCATCATTTGGCAGTTTTTTGATTACCGTCATCTGTTTTGGTGAATCAGGCTTGGGGAGAAAGTGAAACCTTAGACACACAGAATGAAAATAATTTTTCTTTCTTGTGTTCTGGTTTAGTACGCAAGTATTTTTTTTTACCATTGGCCTGAGAAACTAACAATAAAAACAAAGAAATAAATTCTCAACTTTTCTGGTTTGTAACTAAATAATTCATTCAGGGGAAACGCACATTTTGCATGTTTTGGTTTGAATTCTCTTTGGGTATGGAAGAAACAGAACAGACTGAAAAATATGACCCAAACAGAGTATAAAGATCTCTGTGCTCAGCACCAGGAGAGACTAAATTACACTTTTCTGCAAAAATAGAGACTCAATAACACAATAAACTGTATTTAAAGGAGATAGGTGGGAGGGTTTAATGTAAAATTTACTTTTTTTTAAATATGTTGTTTTATTTCCCACAAACAAACATACCTGGAGAGCTGCTTTGGTTCTTTTATGCACGTTTGAAAGATGCATTAATCTCCTGTGGCAGATATTTTGGGTGCCTAAACTATTTCTCACTAAGTCCTGGTGGAACTGCACGTCCGCTGAGCTTATACTAACTACTTCTCAGTCCAACACTTCTAAGAATGGCTCTCGATGGCATTTTGAATAAATCATTTTACTTGCATCAGATATTATACATGTCCTCCATTTTTCTCCTGGAGATGGTAAAGCAGAATATGGCAGCATTGCTTTGTTAAAGCCTTTATTAGCTCCAATTCAAGTGTTACGCTGCACTTTTTTAAAACATCAACAGCCAATCTCATTAACCCAGATTGAATCATATTTTCAACACTATTCTATTTAAACCTGGTTTTGAAAACACCAGTTTGTCCTGCTGCACCAGGCAGAAACCCTTCAAGTTTTCAAATCAAAAGCTTGTCGTCTTATCAGTACTTTTCAGCAAAGGGATTCAAACAAAGCTAACTAAAGAATAAAACACTAATCACAAATATGTCTGAACATACACTATAACTGTCTGCAATACAGACTAAAATGTAGTTAAATTCAATTAATTTATTATTATCTGGAGTGAACTTTGTGAACAAATCAATTGACTCCCATAGAGGCCAGACTGTAAGTCTCAAAGTCTCAATCTCATTTGATTAATTCACTTCTAAAATCAGTTTATAGTTTTATTCGAATGGTGGATCGCCTGAGAACGAATCGCATGAATTTGTCATTATTACATTAAATTGTAAATATCTAGGCAGGAAGTAAACTGGAATAGAACAATCTATTTTTGTTAAAAATTGTTAGTGATTTTCACATATATTTAAAATTTTACATCTCTTAACTGTATTTATATTGTGATGTATTTGTTACTAGTTAATGGGAGAACATGCTCAGAAACTTACAGTAAAACTCTTAGTGTGTGTTTTATGTGGCCACAGATAAAAATCGATTCAGCTGCATTATGTCTACATGCTCCCACTGGCTAAAGCCAGGAAGACAGAACACATCACACCAGTTCTAAAGTCCTCACACTAAGATATTAAATTTTGTTACTCTATAAATAACATCTTAACATTTAAGATCTGTTGTTGTTGTTGCGTGAACCTCCCAGACCTCTCAGGTCTCCTGGTTCTGGTTCTGCTCTGCTTCCCCAGAACCAGAACCAATCAAGGAGAAGCAGCTTTCAGCTTCTATGCACCACAAATCTGGAACAAACCTCCACATAACATTTACAACAGTTGAAACACTGAGTTCCTTTAAATCAAGATCAAAAAACTCACCTGAAAAGAGGTGATTTTGAAACATAATAAATGATACACTGACCAACATTTTAATGAGTAATGTTTACTGGTTTTATATGACTTTGTGTTTTTATGATATAAATGTCTTCGAACTGCCTTGCTGCTGAAATGAGCCATCCAAAGTTGATCCATTGATTATATTAACAGAACTGAATGAGTTTATCAGGAGAAATTCAATGATTTAAGTGATGCACACTTGAAAGTCCATAAAATGAAATTTGACAACTGCTTTGGTTCAGGATTTGTGTTTTTAGCAGTAAAAAGATCGGTTAGTTCTGATAAATATGAGAGGATATCAAAAAGTTTATACTCATAAAGGTTTTGGAGAAAAAATGCAAACAACAAAAACTGATACAAATTTCTTCTTTTTAACGTTAACAGAAATAAATGTATATTTTTTACCGTTGAAAGGTGACCGGGCTCTTCCAGATGATTTATCTACTCTGGTGTTTGAAGGTTTGCTCTCTGCATCGACTGTCTGCAGAATTTACCACAACATGCAGTTTGTTTCCACTGATAATCAGATCCACACCCTGTCGTGCTCACACCTTTCATATTTAAATATTTTATGTTCCCTCCTCCTGTATAGCTGTCAGTTCCACAGAAGTTAAAGTTCTGTGGAACATTGGAAACTTTTAGTTTCAATGAAAGGTGTGTACATATTAGTATTTATAAAAAAACTAAAACGCATTACAAATACATTGAAATGTCACCTTGTCAGTTTTTAATGTCCTGATTTGAAATTATAACAGACCTTGTCACTTTTCTTCCTCTCATTTCACCAAAACAAGAGCTGCAAAATATATTTTTGGCAACAGGTCCTCTGAAATTTCAGATTCTTTTCTTGGCAGAAGTGACTGAAAAAGACTGAAAGTATTTATAGCCTTGAAAAAGCATAAAAATGACCTTGGATAAATGTATGCACGTATAGCCGCAAACAATATTCTGACCAGGAGAGCAGAACAATTATTCAGGTCTCAGGAGATTAAACTAAATAACATCTTTATATCACAAACTGTGTTATAAAGATTGTCAAGGCTCGATATATTTGTAACATTTCAGAAATGTAAGTCAATGTAAGATTATGTTGTGTAGATGTCTGGTTGAAATTGGTGCATCATGCATTAATGACATGCAGCATAAAAGGTAAGATGAGAATTTCATTCTGCAATATGAATGACAAACATGTCAAAGCTGGTTCTGAAAGATGTTTTTTTCTATTTTAAATATTAATTAACTGACAATAAAAATATGTAATGAATTAATTAAACTGATCTTCTAACATTACAGATGATGAACACAAATATCCTCGTTGCAGAGCCAGTTTTTCTTTAAACAAGTGAAAAGTTAAATTAATCTTTTTGTCTCTGCAAGTCATTATGATGTTCTTTCATTTTTGTTTTTTTTTCCTTTGATCTGCTGCAGAGTGTTTGATGGATCCACGCCACAAAGATATAAAGATTTACTGATGAATGGATGAGGGATGAAGGGATGAAGGAGAGAGGGATGGAGGGGAGAGGGGAACTGCCTTGTTTGCTGAAATGTGCCAGAACTTGATTGATTGATTGTGGAACTACTAGAGATGATTAATCAAATAAAGACTCTTCATAAACATGAAAAATATGAAAATTTTATTCATGAGCCTGACTTGGGAAAGCAGAGCATCTTCGGTCAGAGGTTTCTTCAGATTCCATACAGAACGGATCTCTGCGGAAGAACTTTACTGCCAACAGTCTGAGCAGCTGAAAGGGATTCCTTTCTCATGTATGGAGTGTTGAAGGTGAGCGACGACCCGGGACTTGAGGCCGTGACGAGATGAGATGCCATCCATAATTCAACTTCCAATGAAATACAGTGAAGTTTGGTTTGAAGATCTAATATGGCCAAAAGGGAAATATTAATAATTTATTTGAGACTTTTGCAGGGTATTCTGTTTCCCATTTAATTTTAAATGTTCTTTCCTAAATTAGAAAAATAATCACAGCTGAATTTTGAAACCTTGAAAGTTTGGAGTTTCATTTTGGTATATTTTAGATGTCAACTCTGACATCAGAAAATATGAAATAATCTGATCTATATCTTCCTTCTTTTCATTTTAATTTGCATGATTAATTTCATTACATTAGAACAATACATGTATTTTGAGGAGCACAGAACAAACACTACTGCTTCAGGCAGTGTTGATAATATCAGAACTTCATGTCACGTAAACTGGAGAAACCTGGAGGAGCCACAGGCATTGTG
Source organism: Poecilia reticulata (assembly GCF_904066995.2). Classification (NCBI taxonomy): domain Eukaryota; kingdom Metazoa; phylum Chordata; class Actinopteri; order Cyprinodontiformes; family Poeciliidae; genus Poecilia; species Poecilia reticulata. The sequence goes on from NC_088844.1 coordinate 29,278,221, forward strand.
CTTTGCATTAAAGTCTATCATGTAAATCATATCAGCTAAAACAATGAACAGTCTGTGCATAAAAATTCCCCAAAGCCGATCATATCTGCTTCCACATTTCTTTATGACTGGACTTGTAAACAAATACAGAAGAGAACATGAAGGCCAGACAAAGACTTAAACCACAGAAACATAGATGCCATAAAACTGGAAGCTTCTCTAATAAAAAGACATGAAAACTCAGAGTTTTAGTCATGATTGATTCTGTTCCGTTTAGAAACAAGGACAGTAAAGGACTGTGGTACTTGGTTTTTGGTTTCAGAACAGGTAGTGTGTTGAAATCCAACCCTTAATATTCAGTTTATTTAGATTTTGCCTTATATTATAATTTTGTGTGTTTGTTTGCTCTCATTGTCTGTCAATTTGCTGCTGTTGTACAGAAATTTCCCCATTCTTAGATAACAAATTATAGTTCTATTCTATCAATTAATTAACTCAACTGTGAGTCAAGACGACATCTCTGAGTAATAAATATGAAAAACTCTCCACAATGGATGGTAGATAACATGATCTGCCATGGAAAACACAAGGAAATCAGAAAACAAAGTGTCATTTCTTGCTAATGGAATTAGAAACCTTCCAGTGATTCACATCAGGAGTCGTTTGCTCCACTTGTTTGGTTCAGACCAAAAGTTGACTTCATCTCTTCCCCTAGTGCCATTTGTTTTCACATTACTCATTTTTGCAAAACGACTATAGTTTCTAAACAACGTCCTAAGGGTGACAATCATTACTGCCATGGACAGAAATGACCGAACACAGACCTGAAAAGACTAACTTTGGAAATCCTGCACCCTGTATTTCTATTGTGCACATTTGTGCTGTTATTGCAATGACTGCAATACCATTTTCAATGTCAAAGCAGTTCATTCAATGCAGATTTTGAAATGTGATATTTCTAATTTGAAACATTAGCAAAAGTTGCTGCAAGCTGAATGAGACAAGATGTGCTGCATGCTCTGACCCACAGCATCCTGGAAGAAGCATGAAAATGGCAGATCAGGTGCAATTTCAGCACAATCAGAACATGCAGCAGTGCTAGGAACACTGAATGTATTCATGTATTCAAGTGTCATGTTCTTAATTAAATGTCTTCATGACACCAGAGAAAAATGTTTAGAAGGTTTATTATAAAATGAATTACATTTGTGGATGTTTGTGATTGTCTTTTGGAAGGACTGAAGGGACCAGCAGAGTCATCTGAAGTCAAACTGTCAAGTTTATTAGATGGACACATGCTACAATCTGCTTAAGGAAAGGTACATGCAGTGCTGTAGGAATTACATAATATTATAATTTCCAAATTCATGCTGAGAAAAATTCCTCAATTAGGTTAAGTAACGAGTATTAGGAACTTCTTCAGCCTCCTGTTGTGGGTCACAAATCATTTCCTGATGATGATGGAGCGTTGAAAACTGGCATAATGATTCTTCTGCCTCTTCCTCTGTGTTGTCTCCTAATTTCACCTCAGACTCTCTCCTCTTCCTCTTTCTGTACATTTTGTCAAGTTATGTGATTAAAATCATCTATACATATGTTGGTCAATGTTCCAGTGTTTATGGGTCTAAAGCAACTATACGCAGACTTCATCCTTTAGTCTTGATGTAAAGGAACTCAGTGTTTCAGCTGTTTTACAGTTTTCTGGAAGTTTATTCCAGATTTGTGGTGCATAGATGCTGCAAATTTCCTAATACTTCTCCTAACTACAAAACATCATGTATCATCCCAATTAAGGGATAACCTGTCATTTGCTCCAATGAACCAGAAGGAAATCTTTGGGAGCCACTGACTTGGTGCATGCTGTCATGTTTCATTCTCATATTTATTTTAGCAGAGAAATTAAGCTCATCTGTCGACATGAAGGTCATGGACAGAGCAAGGCCACTTTCTCTCAATGTTACTCAAGATGCCATCAGCATCAAACATCATCTGTGTGTCATTTAAATCTGGCTCTGTTTGGAGTGATGCAGGATACTGAGGGCCAGCAGTCTGCACAGGTAGCTGACATCAGACCCAGAGAAATGTTAACGCTCACGCAGGTAAAGCCAACCTGTTCAAAACGCTCTTTACTGTCTGACAAGGTAAGATGTAACGGAGCTTCAGCTCTCTTGGTAGAGGCACAATGTATGTTTATAATCTAAATAAATAAGCTTTAAAAATTGTGTCATTCAAACTTTGCATACATTTAATTAAATGTCAAACTAAATATGTTTAAGTTGTCAACATTTTAAGTTCAGTGCCATTAATTTTAAAAATTCATTTGGCACCACATGCAGTAGTCTATTAAATGTTTTTCTGTCAAACTTATAACAGCAGCAGTCTCAGAATAACTGTGAAAATAACAATTCCCACATGGATAATTATAGTTACTATCATAATGTTAAAACAATAGTAATATTTGAATATTAAAATTAATCAGTATTTTAATGCAGGATAATAAAAAAAACGACAAATAAGAAAACAAAATCACATACAAACTGTATTGGTTTCTGATCAGTGTGATTCTAACACATCAGGCTCCGGGATGAATTCAGCCGGGCTGTTAGCCGGTCTGGAGCAGGTCAGCTGCACAGGATGAATCACCATGGTAACGCATCATGAAACTACTGCATTGTGACACAAAGTCCAGACTTAATTCAGCCAGGATATCTGGAAAATCCTGGCTGAATCGGCGCTCATGGTTCTGAGAAACAGCCATCAGGATATGAAAATAAATGAATAAATGAAGTTAATTATACCAGTAAAAAGGAGTTCAGATCCAATTATAACAATGTAGAAATTATTATTCCTGAAACTAAACATAAGTATCAAACTTTCATTATTTCATTGCCATAAAGTTACAGGCAGATGATAGCAGAAGAAAAGTGATTTGACACTTGACTTCAAAATCAGCTGCAGCAAACTGATTATTGTGGACACTCTCTTGCATCATAACAGATATTAAAACTTAAACAGTCTCAGTAGCTGTTGCAGTCCTGCTTTCATAATCTGTGCTGCTCATTTCCTGATTGTTAGATATTTTACAAGAACACAGTGAAGCCAGAAACTTGTCCATGATGCTTTTCCGTATGAATAAATACAAAGTTGTGTCTGCAAGAGGACTAAGACACATACAAACAACAGACACAGCGGAGACATTAAAGCGGAATTGATCATCAATTACATGAAAGAGACTCAGAAGCAAAATGATGAAGGGCAGATAAAGCAGAGTGTAATTAATCAGCACCACAACCTGAATGGCTGCGATTCGTCGTTTTTCATCTGCTGGGACACTGAGAGCTCCAGAGAGAGCTTTGATAGTCCCAACCAGGAAGAAGATGAACAAGGGAAAAGGCAGGAGGAGAACAACTATGAAGATGATCGCCATCTCATCAGCTAGAGTCAGAAAAGCAAATAGCTGAAAAAGAAGAGGAAGTATCCAGACCACAATGCAGACCACCACATATATCTTGATGTTTCTCCTGAATCTGTACCACAGTGGCTTGGCAACGACCAGATACCTGCAATAACAGATGGAGATGTTTAGTGTTTGGATATTGTGAAGAACAGAAGAGAGGCAAACATTTAAACATACCTTTCAAAAGAGACACACATCATGAATCCAACACTAACAAATAGACCATAATATGTGATGAACAAGGCGACGACTTCAGATGGTTGTATATTTATCAAACTCCTGGAGCAGAGCTGAATGAGATCAGAGATGAGAAGGTTGATGACGTAGACCGGAGCACCTTGGTCCTTTTTCACCTGTGAGAATCACAACAGAGAAAAAATATTAATAACACTGTGATATTATTGACATGTAGGATGTTGCCTGTTCCACATATTCCAGTCATTTCTAGGGACAAGACAGACTTCAGCCTGAGATGAGAGAGAATCACAGTTTAAATAACAGGCTGATAGTCAAATAGCTCATCCATTATGAATAATTAGGTAACAACACTGTACTCACCTGGAAAAAAACTGCAATCATCACTATCAGAACTAAAGGAAGTCCAATACCAAGGGTGATCCAATTCACCCACATTATGATATGTGCAACCATGTCCCTGAAATCCGTCTGGTTATAATGAGAGCTGCTGAAGTTCATGTTCATGTTGCTGTGATTAAAACTGTTTTCCCAAGACATGTTGAAGTTCAGCTCTTCCATCCTTCAGGGTTGAACCAGGAATTTGATGACAGGAGTAACTGTAAACAGAAATGATGATGAATATATAGATCATTGCTGTTTAAGTATAACTTGTAAATCCTAACATTTACCATCCGACCTGAGAAAGCCAAACATTCAGTTTTTACAGATCTACTTCGGTCATGTTTCAGCTCAGGTCCTTTCCTGAACAGACATTTTATTGAGACATTTTCAACTGTGATGCTGCAGTTTCTATAGTTATTTCAACTATTTAGAATAATTTATTTATGGCATGAACAGTGATGCATCAGGCTAACCCTAACCCCAACCCTAACCCGGTTATATTTTTAACCGGGAACCTCTGCAGTAAACGCACACACTGACATTTTCATTTCTAGTTTATTATTGTTGTAAGAAATTCCACTGTGCCATTAGTAAGATACATTTTTGATTATGTTTTAAAAGATGCCAATGATTTGAACTGACATATCTTCAGAAACATCTTGTGTCCGAATGTCTTTCCTTTCCCAGTAATTAAATGTCACATTTTGTATCAGTGAGGTCTTTGAAAAGATTAGAGTACACATGAAACTTTGATTTTTATTGAGCTGAAGGTTTAGGGGTGTTTATGGGGATTTTTGACCATTGGTGAGGTCACACACTAATGCTGGACGAGAAAGCCTGGGTCTCAGTCTCCACTCTAATTCATCCCAAAGGTGTTCTATCGGGTTGAGGTCATTATTCTGTGAAGACCAGTCAAGTTCATCCACTCCAGACTCTCCATCCATGTCTTTATGGACTTTGCTTTGTGCTCACAGTCATGTTGGAAGCGGGACAGGCCAGCTCCAAACTGTTTCCAAAAAGTTGAGAGCCTGGAATTGTCCAAAATGTCTTCGTATGCTGAAGCATTGAGAGTTCCTTTCATTGGAACTAAGAGGCTAAATCCAGCTCCTGAAAAACAAGCCCACACCATAATACTCCCTCCACCAACCTTTACACTTGGCAATGCAGTCAGACAAGTGCCGTTGTCCTGGCAACCACCAGACCCAAAGTCAGATTGTCACTCCAGAGCACGTGCCTCCACTGCTCTAGAGTCCGGTGGTGCATCATTACATCCGAGGCTTTGCAGTTGGTGAGGTATAGTTTGGATGCAGTTGGTCACCATGGGAACCCTTTCCATGAAGCTCTCTGCGTGCTAATCTGAAGGCCACATGAACTTTGGAGGTCTGTAGAAAGTTGGCCACCATCTTCGCACCATGCGCTGCAGCATCTGCTGACCTGCTTCATGGTTGATTTGCTGTTTTCTACATTTTCTTAGAATACATCTGACAGTTGACTGTGGAATGTTTATCAGCGAGAAAATTTCACAGCTGCATTTGTCTCAGCCTCTGCGCTGTCGCTGCTGGACCTCTGAAGTTCACCCTGAGGCACGTTTGTTTTCACTCAAACTAAACACAAGCTCACCTGTGTGGACATTTATATCAACTCCCTGTGAGGATTCTTGGGAGAATTCATCAAGGTAGGAGTCCAGCTTAAAATCCAGGTGGTTGCTCTGCTTGCACAGATCAGAGTGAAACTCAAATGTTCACATTGAGCTGCTCAGTGTTCACAGGTTCACGTTTAGAGGTCTGCGTTGAGAATGACATTTTGCGAACAGAGCATTATGTGCAGCGTCTGCGTTTAGTTTCAAAATGTTGACTCTGTGTTTAAGTGATAACGTTTGAGTTCCCAGTTAGCCTGTGTGGTAGTAGTGGACCGGTGGGTCAGCACCGGAGGAGCTTCCACACTTAACTCGTAGTCATGCAGCACACTGTTTTATTTTTATTTTGCTTTATTTTTGAAGTAATAAAGTAAAATAAAATAGTGCATCAAACCTCAGAATATGAAATACTTTGTCTACAGTCTGGCAGAGTTGTTGCGATCAGAAGGACTTGAACCCAGAAAGCTTGGGTTACAAAAACAGTCTTTGTGGCGCTCATTAGAAACTCGACACCAAATGTCCATTGAGCTTTGTATCCTATGTCTGACCAACTCAATTTATTATGATTATCCAACTCAATTTACTAAGTTTTTATAACTTAATTCATTGTGTTAACATGACCAATTTAAGTCACTCTTAGTCAAATCATTTATTTTTGTCTAATAAATAATTAAAATCTCTTGGATTACTTGTTACCGTTTGAAGCAAATCTATTAAGTTGGTTCAACTAATTTCCTTCTACGGTGTAGGTGCATCATATAAGAGCAATCAATTATTAATTATCATCTAAACATTTTGGTGATAAAATATGCTTTGCATTGAAAAGGTTCGTTTAACGTCAATTGACTAATTAGGACATTTACCAAACAGCGGAATCATTTGCTTTCTGAATCCTGTCTCCTAAACATCCTTATCACATCAGCAGCAGAAAAACAAACTTTAAATGATAAATATTACTCGAATGATCTAATAAAAGTATAATTTACCTTTTGTTTTGACAGATTTCTTGAGCCACAGAGCTGCTTTCAGTCAGCACTGAAGTGGAAACTGATCTTCTATCAAATCAAGCCTTTTTTCTGTAGCACTTAGAGCTGTTGGTTAGAGGGAAGTTATTAATCTGAAGCTTTGAAATGGATGTTAGCGGTTAATGCACTGGCCTTAATGGCTTAGTAAAGGAACAAAGTTCACTGATAAGGAAATATGATGAATAAACTGTCTGTTTTCACCCATTCATTTCTCTTTTCATGATATAATTTTCTATTTTGTGTCAATTCATTTTATATTTTCATAGATAATCTCTTAATTTTATTTAGAGATGCTGATTGAGATGTCTTCAAGTAACACAATTTCTATAAAATGTTTTTTTCTAACTCTTTTGTTTTTCCCTGGAATTGGTGAAGAAAGTACATCTCAGCTGGTAAACGAAGAGAAACTTCCACTTGGAAAATGACATTCAGTAAATAAAATAAAGAAATAATATAATTATAATAGATAAAACCATTCAACAACCTCCATGCTCCTGCTACCCTGGAACATTAATTGATATTTGACCTGTTCACAATTATAGCTCATTGTAAATCTACATAATTGCAAAGTGGGGAACCTCTTCGGCACCAGGCCTCTTTTTGAGCAATATGGCTGAAAATAACATGCCCAAAATGAACTGAATGTATCTCAAGAACTACAGAGTTTATTTTAATTGTTTTGGTATCAAAACAAAGGCAAGACCCTAGAGAACATGTTACAGCTCTAAAAACCACCCTGCCTGTTACTGAGGAAAGTGAATTAATATGATAAACAGCAGAAATGAAGAAAAAAAAACAATTTCCGCCTAAAAAAAACCCACTTCAATCTATGAATGTTCCTTTCAAAGCATGCAGTGAAGCCAAAAAAAGTAGTAACAACAGTACACAATCTGACCTTTTACTGTGCCAAGTTTGATGAAAAATAAGTCAATCATATGAGTTTTAGAGAGGTGCTTCTAGATAAAAATCTAGGCGGACCTTCCAAATGAGCCATTTTGGCACAATTTGTGCCATTTGAACTTTCTTAGTTTTTATTTCTGTAGGTTCTGTTTCAATCATTTATTATTTTCATATAATAAATTATTTATCATAAATAAGTAATTAATAATTGTTTTGGGGGATTCTTTTGAAAAATCCACATTCATAAAAAGAGAGAAAAAAAGACAAATTGTAATAGACTGAAAATGGAACAATAACACTTCAAATAGAATTATATAACAATGAAAATGCAAGTAGCAATGAAAACTAAGTTGTCAAAATGATATGATCACAGGAAAAACTAATATATCTCATAATTACATTACAATAACTGCTCTCTGCGCTCTGTGCGTAAAATCATCCAATTCTGCATTCAGTTTTTCCAAAGTACGCGGGGCAGTATCTCGGGAACCCATTGGTCAAGTTTGACGATTGACATGTCGTTCGAACCGTCAGAGCCAATAGAATCTGAAGGCGTGACATTAATACGGAAACTAAAGTCATTCACCAATTACAGCGAGAAAAAGGCATGTAACGTAAATTGACCAAGCTTGGCTCAACATTTTGTTTATGTGCGTAAAACACAGGAAATGCCTCTGTGCCGAACCAAAAACCATGTGAGATGTACTCAGGGAAAATGGATTATCGGACCAAGTGGAAATATTTACTCTAATATGGATTAGGACCACGAAATGGCAAAGGTAGGACTGGATTTTTGATTTTAGCTTCGTGAAATGAGCCATTTCTTTTTTTCTTCTTTAGCTGCTGGTTCAGTGAGTTTTGCACGTAGCGTGGTGACTCTGGTATTGTTGGAAACCGCAGAGCTTTGGTTTTACTCTGATAGATAGTTTTTGTATATCGGGCCTCCTTGCTCTTTTATTGTTGCGGTTTTTACCGAATGTGCCTCGTTAGCCTCGTTAGTGTCTAATTGCATTTCTTTTTATCAATTTGCTTAGTGTTCAATCTGGGTGTGGTTGAGGTAGAAAATATCGTTACTATCATTTAGATGAGCTTTTTCCCTTTACGCAATATGCCTACATTGATAAATGTATAGCATGTGTTTTTAATTGATCTTGTTGCGCCGAGGACCCAAATTTGGGTCCCCTAGCGACAGAGATAATTTATATTCACCTTTGTTTTAAATTGCTACCACGTCTTGATTAAATTTTATTTTACTGTCATGAACTTCTGTACCATTAATAACAAGGATTCTCTCTCAGAGGGCTTTTAGATGAGTAAATAGTTAAAAAATAAAATGTCATTGCAATGACAAAAAGATTGCATAAACACTGGCGATTTGTATAAATATACTGCAGTCGTAAAAATACAATAACTTTTATTTTAAGTAAGTTAATTTTTATCAACACATATGGTCAATAATTTATTGGTAACAGTCTTTCTAGTAATTAATCTTATTTATTGTTGAAATGGCAAGAAATCTCTAAAAAGAGTGAAACAGGAAACACTGCAGGTCGTTTTTACAAAGTCTTACTGCACCTTTAGCAATTAAAGTTAAAACAAATCATGTGAAAATGGACATTTAAAAATAATGGGAATAAATAAAATCCCACAAATGTTAGGTTTGCTTAGAGATTAAAGCAGATTATATGGAGTTAGCCACAGTTTATTCCTGTAGCTGACAGCTTTAAGTTACATAAATGAAGTGATTAATTTCCATTAATCCCTGACTCTTGTTTATGATTCATCAATCCCCAGAATCAGACACAACACATCCAGATTACTCTGAAAGTAATCTGGGTTTGATTCACCTGCAAGGTGAATCACCTTACAGATCAAACAGTGTCAGTACTCGGAGCAATCATGTTGTCATCTCCTGACCGTTAGACATTTTACAGAAACACAATAAAGCCCAAACTTTGTCCAGAAGGCTTTTTCGAATCAGCAAATACAAAATGGTGTCTGCAAGAGGACTCAGGTAAATACAAAGAGTAACCACTTTATGAAGACCCAAACTGTCTGGTACCAGGAACCAAATGATGATGGGCAAGAAAAGTGTTGTGTAAATAAGCAGCACTACAACCAGAATGGCTACAACTCTTCTTTTCTCATCTGCAGGAACGCTGTGGGCCCCAGACAGAGATTTGATGGTTCCAAATGTGGCATTCAGTGGTTTTGACCATATGATTAGTTTGTTGCCAACAACGCCACCTGGGGTTATCACCCAGGAATTAATAGAAGGACGCAGGTCCGGTTTTGCAATCAGCAGGAGACAGGTTTCAAGTCAATAATTTATTATCTCAAAGAATAAAAATACCTGTACAAAAAAAAGAAAATGCGCAAAATAAATCCAACTAGGCTTACCGGTGGGTACAACCAGGTCCTGGATGGTAGGCTCCAAATCAAAGAAATCAAAACACCTGTGAAGTCACTCACTCTTTGAAATGCCCTCCACCCATTTGTGTAAATCACTGCACAATCACACCAAAAAGGGACGCCACCTCCAGGTCCGAGCGCACCACCGGCTATCCTCTAAGGAAAATAAAAATAAAACAAATTGTTAAAATACAGGCAGTAAAAGAAATATAAAAATATGTGTAAATAAAAATAATAAAAGTCCTTGTGCTTGACAAGCACGGCAAAACAAGCGATCCAGCCCGAAACGGAGCGCGCAGCCGCTCCTTGTGCTGGCCTTCAGTGGGGGGTGGGCGTGTCCCACACGCCGGTTTCTCTTGGCCGCTAAGTAAGCGGTTACTCAGTCCGGGCAAAGCAGCAGCGTTATGTGTGGCGATCAGTTGAGATTCCTAAATATAAAAACATTTTAAAACAAAGAAATAAATATAAGATTTGTCACTGAATCCACCTACCGATCAGGCCAAGCTCTTCTCACTTGCACCCAAATGGGAACGCTCACAAATGTCGGCACTTGTTGCAGGAACCACTCCACTCACGATCAAACGTGGAGGTAAATACGCTCGTACGTTTCTGCTGATAAAAGGCTCTATATAACTACAATGTACAAGCAGTTATAAATACGCAGGCAGCCAACCTCACCTGTACTCGGCATACAGACAGCTCAACACGGAAGCGCGGCGCGCGACGTGTCAACAGCAAACAACAAGTATCGGTCTGCAGCTCACCTCAGCTTTTATACTGAGCGCCCTCTGGCGCAATTGGCTCACTTGCAATCACCCTGCCAGCAGGTGCAGCCTCCACCTTCCTCCTGCCACATTCTACCCCCCCTTTTTGTGTCGTCGCCCCGACGACTCAATTCCATGGTCTAAATAGGACACAAATAGAATTGGCTGTAGGATCAGGAGAGTCTACAGCCTGTGGAGCTTCACCTGCGGGTCTGGGAAGATGATTAATGTTAGAATGCTGGCCTGCAGTTGTCCTTGCTGACCGCCGCAAAACTGGTTCACTTTGAGCCCTAGAAGGACCAGGTGAATGGCTGGAAGGTGCTACTCCCCCATGAGTAGCGATGCCTGATGGACCTGGCAGCTGAGGTTGTGGATCCCCTGACTGAAAAGGTTGGTTAGCCTGCACCATTGTTGGAGCAGGAGGATTGCTACTCATCAAAACATACATATCCTCATCACCCGACATCTCAGCCTCAGATTGATGATCACCCAGTGGTGAGCTGGGACCAATGGCCCCTTCTCCAGACTCTTCTGCCACCACCTTTAACAGTATGCGATTGACATTTCTTATTTTAGCTAGATCAGTTACAGGTGCTATAGTATATACTGAACCTCCTTCGCTAGGCCCTCTGAGGACTTTATACTTTACTGGGCCATATAGGTCATGGATCTTATGACGCCCTCGTGGGGTGAAATCCCTTAACCACACTAGCTGACCAACCTTCAGGGGAGCATGTTGAGCTCGTTGGTCATGGTGATTCTTGCGGCGCTCCGCTGCAACCCTCAACCTTCCACGAGCACCCTCAAAAGCTACTTGAAGGCGGGCCTGATGCTCCTGGATCCAATCATGGACACTTCCAGCCACAGGTTCTTGAACTCTTCCTAAAAGAAAGTCAACCGGCAGCCGAGGTTCCTGTCCGAACATCAAGAAAAAGGGTGATTCACCGGTTGCCTGATGGGGTGTAGTATTATAAGCATATAGAACATGTGGCAAGCATGAGCTCCAGTCTCTTTTACGAGAGGGAGGCAATGTTCGTAATAGGTCATGAAGGGTTCGGTTAAACCGTTCACATTGACCATTACCGGCTGGATGATATGGTGTGGTGCGTGATCTTTCAACGCCATACAACTGGCACAACTGTTGAATAAGCAGACCTTCAAAGCTACGCCCCTGATCCGAATGTATTCGGACAGGTATGCCAAACTTTAAAAACCACTCCCTCACCAAGACCTGGGCTACAGTTGAAGCACGCTGGTCTCGGGTGGGAAAAGCAAAGGTGTATTTACTAAACACATCAGTCATGACCAGCACATTCTCAAGTCCATTGCTTGTGGGTTCCAACAGTGTGAAATCAATAGCCAACACTTCATTAGGTTGGGAGGCTAGCAAATGTCCCATAAATGTACGGACTTGTGGCTGAGACTGCTTTGCTACTTGGCATCTCTCACAGGTCTGACACCAGCGTGCCACCTCTGCAGCCATACCTGGCCAGTAACAGCGTTGACGTAGGAGCTCCAATGTTCGCTCTACCCCTTGGTGGCCATGCTCCTGGTGAACTTTTTTAAATGTTTCTTCCCTCAAAGATGTTGGCAACACCAACTGTAAGATTAACTCACCACCAGCAGGTTTATACACTTGCCGGTACAAATGCCATCCTCCTCAACTAGCTTGTCCCATTGTCTGAGTAGCATCAGAACCTGCTGGGATACCTCCTGACGCTCGTCTGCAGTTGGGCGCCGTTTCCGCCTCCAGAAAACCAAGAACTCCTGGATAGTTGGGTCAGCCTGCTGGAAAACACCAATTTCAGAGATGGTATGGTTAGGCAAGGCCATAACAGCGTCTTGAGTGACCTGTTTTTTTTTCTGAAAAACTTCTCTCAAGGGCTCAGGAAGGGATGTACCAGGAACCATAATGTCCAAATCTTGTACACCAACAGGATGCTGTCTTGATAAAGCATCAGCATTCTTGTTGGCTCTGCCAGAACGATATTTGATTTCAAAGTCAAATAATGCCAGCTGGGCAGCCCAACGCTGCTCTGTTGCTCCCAAATTGGCCGAAGCCAAATGACTCAATGGATTATTGTCCGTAAAGACAACACATTTATGGCCCAAAAGGTAATCCCGAAATTTTTCAGTCATAGCCCATTTAAGTGCTAAAAACTCCAATTTCATGGAGCTATAATTCAGCATATTGCGTTCTGTAGGTCTTAAACCACGGCTTGCATAAGCTATGGGCCTCACCTTGCCTTCTTGTTCTTGTGAGAGCACTGCCCCCAAACCACCATAACTTGCATCTACCTCCAAAATGAAGGGAAGTGAAAAATCTGCATAACCCAATACTGGTGCAGTGGTCAATCTGGTTTTCAATTCGTCAAAACTACTTTGACAGTCCCCTGTCCAACCAGGTATGATGCTCTGGTCGCTCTGCTTCCTTGACCTGACGGCCCCCAGCTCTGCAACCAATCTGTGAAGAGGGGCAGCTAGCTTTGCAAAACCCTCCACAAAGCGGCGATAATAGCTAGCAAACCCTAGGAATGATCTCAGTCCAGAAACTGTGGTGGGAGGCTGCCAGTTGGCAACCACTTCCGTCTTACTGGGGTCAGTTGCAACACCCTCCGCAGAGATGACATGTCCCAGATAACGCACCTCTGGCTTAAAAAATGCACATTTATTCAACTTTACTTTAAGGCCTTCACCTTGAAGTCGACTCAAAACCACCTCCAACCTCTCCAGGTGTTGTTGGACTGTGGAGGAAAAGACAACAATGTCATCCAGGTACAAAAGAAGACTTTTACACTGCTGATCACCAAATAGCCGCTGCATCAACCTTTGGAAGGTGCTGGGTGCATTACAGAGACCAAAGGGCATACGAGTCCATTCAAAGAGGCCAAACGGAGTGCAAAATGCAGTTTTAGGCTGATCTGCCTCCAATACTGGCACCTGGTTATATCCACTCACCAAATCCAACGTGGAAAACCAGCGTGCCCCACCTAGTGCATCCAGGGATTCCTCTATACGAGGAAGGGGAAAGGCATCTTTTCTAGTTTTAGCATTTAAGTGCCTATAATCAACACACATGCGCAAAGACCCATCCTTCTTTTTAACCAGCACAATAGGACTAGCATATGGGCTGCTGCTTTCCTTAATTACTTGTGCCTCCAGCAATTTGTGAATATGTTCCTTAGCCGCCTCATACTCAGAAGGAGGTATGCGCCTGTAACGCTGTTTAACTGGTGTGTCATCCAAAAGAGGGATATCATGGGTGACTAAATTAGTACACCCCAAATCGCCATCATGTGCAGAAAATACTGAGCAATAACCCTTAAGTAAGGCTCTTACCTGACCCTGTTCCTCAGCTGACAGTCCAGTCACATCCAATGCATCTATTTGCTCGTGGACGGAAGGAGCAACAATTTTCTCTCCCACAGAGGTAATTTCTGATGGTACTGCTTGGACACCTGCAGGTAAGCTGACAACATGAACAGAACTCAATGTACCGATGCAGGTACGAGGGTGTAAAACCACATCTGTAATACCCACATTCACAATGGGGATATAAGCAGTTCCCCTTGCGACCTGTACCAAAGAAGGTGAAATGAGGAGCCCAGCAGGGAGGCTGGAGTCCAGAGACTCAAACAAAACAGCTTTACCTGAATAGCTCTCTGAACAAGTGGCTGGTATGGTTTTCAGTGTGCCACCAGGAATATGGTGAGCCTTCTTACCACACACTTTTACTTTACCATCATCTGGAGGTCGAGTAGTGGCATGATGGCATCTGTGGAGAGCCTGTTTAATGGACTCTGGAGCCATGGAAACAGCAGGTGAGTTGAACAAAGTTGAACCATGATGTTTAAAAAGCTCACCATAACAGCGACCAATCACATTCATCCCCAAAACACCGGGAGCCTGTAATGATACACCACCAGGGGGGTCTTTGACCACCAATACCCCACACTGATGAACGACCTTACCACAAAGTTCAATATCCAGCTCTAAATAGCCTATGTAGGGAATGGCCAGGCCATTGGCTGCTCTAAGCTGAAGCCAATGACAGGACTGTAGTTTCTCCTGACCCCACATCTCAAAATGTTGAGTAAAAAAGCTCTCAGTAACTGTAGACACCATAGAACCAGTGTCTACCAAACAAGGGACTTTGACTCCACCCATGCTCACAGCCAAGTGTGGACACGATGACACCAGATTAGAACCTTCCTGAAAAACCCCACCCCTAGAGCCGACAACTACCCCACCTGAATCGTGGCTCAGCGACTCGGTGGGAAATAGTTTTCCGCCGCCTGAGGTGATTCCTCAGAGGCCCGTACAGGAACCCGAACCCCATCACAATCCCTGGCAAAATGGCCAGCTTTCTGGCAGCGCCTACAGATAATGGAATCTCGAGAACGGCCCTGCTGGCTGGGTTTCTGCAAGCGAGCCATACTCTGGGCAAGTTGATCAAGCTGCGACTGCTGTTGCTGCAACATGTTCCTCAGTTGGTTCAGTTCAGAGGTGTGTGAACTAATCGCCCCTTGGGGGCAGCTCTGAACGCCATACTGCGAACCAAGTGCTAGAGGGGCAGAAGATTTTAAACTGAGTACACTACTCGGTCGCACCTCACGCTCCCAGCGAAGTGCCTCTGCCCTAACCTCAAGCAAGGTGGCTGTTGGCCTCCGGCGCACAAACTGCTTCAACTCACGACGAAGAGCCCCATCACTCACATGCTCGACAAATTGATCACGCAGCAATGACTCTGCATTTTGAAAATCTCTAGGAGCACGGGATTTTACAGCCTCCATAAGACTCATTAGAGCCAGCGAAAACTCCTGCAGTGTTTCACCATCCCGCTGACGGCGAGAGAAAAATGCTTCCTGTAGTGCCACATAGGATTCATAACACCCATACAATTCTTTTAAGACGGCCATAATTTTGGTGGGATCTTCACGCTCCGTGGTAGGTCGAAACTTTATTTCATCGCGTGCCTCTCCCTCTAAGTGATCAAATAAAAAGAAGGCCTGATCAGCTGTGGACAAATGACGTACCCTCATGCAGGCCTGTACTTCCTCAAGCCACTCAGATAACCCAATGCCTCCCTTCCCTCTAAACATGGGACATTTTCTATCACGTGGCACAAAAACAAACCTCTCCGTTGTAGAAGGGCTTGCATCGGAATGTGACGCGGCTGTAGATTGTGCAGCGCTAGGTCCAGGCCTGGCTGCCGCCTGTTCTTGGCGTAACTTCTCATTTTCAGCTCTCAACTGAACAATTAAGCTTTTCAGGTCCTGCATTTCTGCCTCCATAATTGGACCGTGGCACGTAAAAAGGTGATACAATTATGCCAGACTCCAAACGCAAGAGAGGGAGAGAAAAAAAAAAAAAAAAAAGTTAAAATTCCACCACTTAACCAGCTGCTGCTTTGCCTAAAAACAATAAAACAGATTCTTAAAAAAAGTAAAACACTTGAAACACAGTCTCTGCTTAAATTTGCAAATAAAATCCTGCCAACAACGCCAAACGTGGCATTCAGTGGTTTTGACCATATGATTAGTTTGTTGCCAACAACGCCACCTGGGGTTATCACCCAGGAATTAATAGAAGGACGCAGGTCCGGTTTTGCAATCAGCAGGAGACAGGTTTCAAGTCAATAATTTATTATCTCAAAGAATAAAAAATACCTGTACGAAAAAAAAGAAAATGCGCAAAATAAATCCAACTAGGCTTACCGGTGGGTACAACCAGGTCCTGGATGGTAGGCTCCAAATCAAAGAAATCAAAACACCTGTGAAGTCACTCACTCTTTGAAATGCCCTCCACCCATTTGTGTAAAGCACTGCACAATCACACCAAAAAGGGACGCCACCTCCAGGTCCGAGCGCACCACCGGCTATCCTCTAAGGAAAATAAAAATCAAACAAATTGTTAAAATACAGGCAGTAAAAGAATTATAAAAATATGTGTAAGTAAAATAATAAAAGTCCTTGTGCTTGACAAGCACGGCAAAACAAGCGATCCAGCCCGAAACGGAGCGCGCAGCCGCTCCTTGTGCTGGCCTTCAGTGGGGGGTGGGCGTGTCCCACACGCCGGTTTCTCTTGGCCGCTAAGTAAGCGGTTACTCAGTCCGGGCAAAGCAGCAGCGTTATGTGTGGCGATCAGTTGATTCCTAAATATAAAAACATTTTAAAACAAAGAAATAAATATAAGATTTGTCACTGAATCCACCTACCGATCAGGCCAAGCTCTTCTCACTTGCACCCAAATGGGAACGCTCACAAATGTCGGCACTTGTTGCAGGAACCACTCCACTCACGATCAAACGTGGGGGTAAATACGCTCGTATGTTTCTGCTGGTAAAAGGCTCTATATAACTACAATGTACAAGCAGCTATAAATACGCAGGCAGCCAACCTCACCTGTACTCTGCATACAGACAGCTCAACACGGAAGCGCAGCGCGCGACGTGTCAACAGCAAACAACAAGTGTCAGTCCGCAGCTCACCTCAGCTTTTATACTGAGCGCCCTCTGGCGCAATTGGCTCACTTGTAATCACCCCGCCAGCAGGTGCAGCCTCCACCTTCCTCCTGCCACATTCTACCCCCCCTTTTTGTGTCGTCGCCCCGACGACTCAATTCCATGGTCTAAATAGGACACAAATAGAATTGGCTGTAGGATCAGGAGAGTCTACAGCCTGTGGAGCTTCACCTGCGGGTCTGGGAAGATGATTAATGTTAGAATGCTGGCCTGCAGTTGTCCTTGCTGACCGCCGCAAAACTGGTTCACTTTGAGCCCTAGAAGGACCAGGTGAATGGCTGGAAGGTGCTACTCCCCCATGAGTAGCGATGCCTGATGGACCTGGCAGCTGAGGTTGTGGATCCCCTGACTGAAAAGGTTGGTTAGCCTGCACCATTGTTGGAGCAGGAGGATTGCTACTCATCAAAACATACATATCCTCATCACCCGACATCTCAGCCTCAGATTGATGATCACCCAGTGGTGAGCTGGGACCAATGGCCCCTTCTCCAGACTCTTCTGCCACCACCTTTAACAGTATGCGATTGACATTTCTTATTTTAGCTAGATCAGTTACAGGTGCTATAGTATATACTGAACCTCCTTCGCTAGGCCCTCTGAGGACTTTATACTTTACTGGGCCATATAGGTCATGGATCTTATGACGCCCTCGTGGGGTGAAATCCCTTAACCACACTAGCTGACCAACCTTCAGGGGAGCATGTTGAGCTCGTTGGTCATGGTGATTCTTGCGGCGCTCCGCTGCAACCCTCAACCTTCCACGAGCACCCTCAAAAGCTACTTGAAGGCGGGCCTGATGCTCCTGGATCCAATCATGGACACTTCCAGCCACAGGTTCTTGAACTCTTCCTAAAAGAAAGTCAACCGGCAGCCGAGGTTCCTGTCCGAACATCAAGAAAAAGGGTGATTCACCGGTTGCCTGATGGGGTGTAGTATTATAAGCATATAGAACATGTGGCAAGCATGAGCTCCAGTCTCTTTTACGAGAGGGAGGCAATGTTCGTAATAGGTCATGAAGGGTTCGGTTAAACCGTTCACATTGACCATTACCGGCTGGATGATATGGTGTGGTGCGTGATCTTTCGACGCCATACAACTGGCACAACTGTTGAATAAGCAGACCTTCAAAGCTACGCCCCTGATCCGAATGTATTCGGACAGGTATGCCAAACTTTAAAAACCACTCCCTCACCAAGACCTGGGCTACAGTTGAAGCACGCTGGTCTCGGGTGGGAAAAGCAAGGGTGTATTTACTAAACACATCAGTCATGACCAGCACATTCTCAAGTCCATTGCTTGTGGGTTCCAACAGTGTGAAATCAATAGCCAACACTTCATTAGGTTGGGAGGCTAGCAAATGTCCCATAAATGTACGGACTTGTGGCTGAGACTGCTTTGCTACTTGGCATCTCTCACAGGTCTGACACCAGCGTGCCACCTCTGCAGCCATACCTGGCCAGTAACAGCGTTGACGTAGGAGCTCCAATGTTCGCTCTACCCCTTGGTGGCCATGCTCCTGGTGAACTTTTTTAAATGTTTCTTCCCTCAAAGATGTTGGCAACACCAACTGTAAGATTAACTCACCACCAGCAGGTTTATACACTTGCCGGTACAAAATGCCATCCTCCTCAACTAGCTTGTCCCATTGTCTGAGTAGCATCAGAACCTGCTGGGATACCTCCTGACGCTCGTCTGCAGTTGGGCGCCGTTTCCGCCTCCAGAAAACCAAGAACTCCTGGATAGTTGGGTCAGCCTGCTGGAAAACACCAATTTCAGAGATGGTATGGTTAGGCAAGGCCATAACAGCGTCTTGAGTGACCCGTTTTTTTTTCTGAAAAACTCCTCTCAAGGGCTCAGGAAGGGATGTACCAGGAACCATAATGTCCAAATCTTGTACACCAACAGGATGCTGTCTTGATAAAGCATCAGCATTCTTGTTGGCTCTGCCAGAACGATATTTGATTTCAAAGTCAAATAATGCCAGCTGGGCAGCCCAACGCTGCTCTGTTGCTCCCAAATTGGCCGAAGCCAAATGACTCAATGGATTATTGTCCGTAAAGACAACACATTTATGGCCCAAAAGGTAATCCCGAAATTTTTCAGTCATAGCCCATTTAAGTGCTAAAAACTCCAATTTCATGGAGCTATAATTCAGCATATTGCGTTCTGTAGGTCTTAAACCACGGCTTGCATAAGCTATGGGCCTCACCTTGCCTTCTTGTTCTTGTGAGAGCACTGCCCCCAAACCACCATAACTTGCATCTACCTCCAGAATGAAGGGAAGTGAAAAATCTGCATAACCCAATACTGGTGCAGTGGTCAATCTGGTTTTCAATTCGTCAAAACTACTTTGACAGTCCCCTGTCCAACCAGGTATGATGCTCTGGTCGCTCTGCTTCCTTGACCTGACGGCCCCCAGCTCTGCAACCAATCTGTGAAGAGGGGCAGCTAGCTTTGCAAAACCCTCCACAAAGCGGCGATAATAGCTAGCAAACCCTAGAAATGATCTCAGTCCAGAAACTGTGGTGGGAGGCTGCCAGTTGGCAACCACTTCCGTCTTACTGGGGTCAGTTGCAACACCCTCCGCAGAGATGACATGTCCCAGATAACGCACCTCTGGCTTAAAAAATGCACATTTATTCAACTTTACTTTAAGGCCTTCACCTTGAAGTCGACTCAAAACCACCTCCAACCTCTCCAGGTGTTGTTGGACTGTGGAGGAAAAGACAACAATGTCATCCAGGTACAAAAGAAGACTTTTACACTGCTGATCACCAAATAGCCGCTGCATCAACCTTTGGAAGGTGCTGGGTGCATTACAGAGACCAAAGGGCATACGAGTCCATTCAAAGAGGCCAAACGGAGTGCAAAATGCAGTTTTAGGCTGATCTGCCTCCAATACTGGCACCTGGTTATATCCACTCACCAAATCCAACGTGGAAAACCAGCGTGCCCCACCTAGTGCATCCAGGGATTCCTCTATACGAGGAAGGGGAAAGGCATCTTTTCTAGTTTTAGCATTTAAGTGCCTATAATCAACACACATGCGCAAAGACCCATCCTTCTTTTTAACCAGCACAATAGGACTAGCATATGGGCTGCTGCTTTCCTTAATTACTTGTGCCTCCAGCAATTTGTGAATATGTTCCTTAGCCGCCTCATACTCAGAAGGAGGTATGCGCCTGTAACGCTGTTTAACTGGTGTGTCATCCAAAAGAGGGATATCATGGGTGACTAAATTAGTACACCCCAAATCGCCATCATGTGCAGAAAATACTGAGCAATAACCCTTAAGTAAGGCTCTTACCTGACCCTGTTCCTCAGCTGACAGTCCAGTCACATCCAATGCATCTATTTGCTCGTGGACTGAAGGAGCAACAATTTTCTCTCCCACAGAGGTAATTTCTGATTGTACTGCTTGGACACCTGCAGGTAAGCTGACAACATGAACAGAACTCAATGTACCGATGCAGGTACGAGGGTGTAAAACCACATCTGTAATACCCACATTCACAATGGGGATATAAGCAGTTCCCCTTGCGACCTGTACCAAAGAAGGTGAAATGAGGAGCCCAGCAGGGAGGCTGGAGTCCAAAGACTCAAACAAAACAGCTTTACCTGAATAGCTCTCTGAACAAGTGGCTGGTATGGTTTTCAGTGTGCCACCAGGAATATGGTGAGCCTTCTTACCACACACTTTTACTTTACCATCATCTGGAGGTCGAGTAGTGGCATGATGGCATCTGTGGAGAGCCTGTTTAATGGACTCTGGAGCCATGGAAACAGCAGGTGAGTTGAACAAAGTTGAACCATGATGTTTAAAAAGCTCACCATAATAGCGACCAATCACATTCATCCCCAAAACACCGGGAGCCTGTAATGATACACCACCAGGGGGGTCTTTGACCACCAATACCCCACACTGATGAACGACCTTACCACAAAGTTCAATATCCAGCTCTAAATAGCCTATGTAGGGAATGGCCAGGCCATTGGCTGCTCTAAGCTGAAGCCAATGACAGGACTGTAGTTTCTCCTGACCCCACATCTCAAAATGTTGAGTAAAAAAGCTCTCAGTAACTGTAGACACCATAGAACCAGTGTCTACCAAACAAGGGACTTTGACTCCACCCATGCTCACAGCCAAGTGTGGACACGATGACACCAGATTAGAACCTTCCTGAAAAACCCCACCCCTAGAGCCGACAACTACCCCACCTGAATCGTGGCTCAGCGACTCGGTGGGAAATAGTTTTCCGCCGCCTGAGGTGATTCCTCAGAGGCCCGTACAGGAACCCGAACCCCATCACAATCCCTGGCAAAATGGCCAGCTTTCTGGCAGCGCCTACAGATAATGGAATCTCGAGAACGGCCCTGCTGGCTGGGTTTCTGCAAGCGAGCCATACTCTGGGCAAGTTGATCAAGCTGCGACTGCTGTTGCTGCAACATGTTCCTCAGTTGGTTCAGTTCAGAGGTGTGTGAACTAATCGCCCCTTGGGGGCAGCTCTGAACGCCATACTGCGAACCAAGTGCTAGAGGGGCAGAAGATTTTAAACTGAGTACACTACTCGGTCGCACCTCACGCTCCCAGCGAAGTGCCTCTGCCCTAACCTCAAGCAAGGTGGCTGTTGGCTTCCCGCGCACAAACTGCTTCAACTCACGACGAAGAGCCCCATCACTCACATGCTCGACAAATTGATCACGCAGCAATGACTCTGCATTTTGAAAATCTCTAGGAGCACGGGATTTTACAGCCTCCATAAGACTCATTAGAGCCAGCGAAAACTCCTGCAGTGTTTCACCATCCCGCTGACGGCGAGAGAAAAATGCTTCCTGTAGTGCCACATAGGATTCATAACACCCATACAATTCTTTTAAGACGGCCATAATTTTGGTGGGATCTTCACGCTCCGTGGTAGGTCGAAACTTTATTTCATCGCGTGCCTCTCCCTCTAAGTGATCAAATAAAAAGAAGGCCTGATCAGCTGTGGACAAATGACGTACCCTCATGCAGGCCTGTACTTCCTCAAGCCACTCAGATAACCCAATGCCTCCCTTCCCTCTAAACATGGGACATTTTCTATCACGTGGCACAAAAACAAACCTCTCCGTTGTAGAAGGGCTTGCATCGGAATGTGACGCGGCTGTAGATTGTGCAGCGCTAGGTCCAGGCCTGGCTGCCGCCTGTTCTTGGCGTAACTTCTCATTTTCAGCTCTCAACTGAACAATTAAGCTTTTCAGGTCCTGCATTTCTGCCTCCATAATTGGACCGTGGCACGTAAAGAGGTGATACAATTATGCCAGACTCCAAACGCAAGAGAGGGAGAGAGAAAAAAAAAAAAAAAAAAAAAAAAAAAGTTAAAATTCCACCACTTAACCAGCTGCTGCTTTGCCTAAAAACAATAAAACAGATTCTTAAAAAAAAGTAAAACACTTGAAACACAGTCTCTGCTTAAATTTGCAAATAAAATCCTGCCAACAACGCCAAATGTGGCATTCAGTGGTTTTGACCATATGATTAGTTTGTTGCCAACAACGCCACCTGGGGTTATCACCCAGGAATTAATAGAAGGACGCAGGTCCGGTTTTGCAATCAGCAGGAGACAGGTTTCAAGTCAATAATTTATTATCTCAAAGAATAAAAATACCTGTACGAAAAAAAGAAAATGCGCAAAATAAATCCAACTAGGCTTACCGGTGGGTACAACCAGGTCCTGGATGGTAGGCTCCAAATCAAAGAAATCAAAACAAACACCGGTGAAGTCACTCACTCTTTGAAATGCCCTCCACCCATTTGTGTAAAGCGCTGCACAATCACACCAAAAAGGGACGCCACCTCCAGGTCCGAGCGCACCACCGGCTATCCTCTAAGGAAAATAAAAATCAAACAAATTGTTAAAATACAGGCAGTAAAAGAAATATAAAAATATGTGTAAGTAAAATAATAAAAGTCCTTGTGCTTGACAAGCACGGCAAAACAAGCGATCCAGCCCGAAACGGAGCGCGCAGCCGCTCCTTGTGCTGGCCTTCAGTGGGGGGTGGGCGTGTCCCACACGCCGGTTTCTCTTGGCCGCTAAGTAAGCGGTTACTCAGTCCGGGCAAAGCAGCAGCGTTATGTGTGGCGATCAGTTGAGATTCCTAAATATAAAAACATTTTAAAACAAAGAAATAAATATAAGATTTGTCACTGAATCCACCTACCGATCAGGCCAAGCTCTTCTCACTTGCACCCAAATGGGAACGCTCACAAATGTCGGCACTTGTTGCAGGAACCACTCCACTCACGATCAAACGTGGAGGTAAATACGCTCGTACGTTTCTGCTGATAAAAGGCTCTATATAACTACAATGTACAAGCAGTTATAAATACGCAGGCAGCCAACCTCACCTGTACTCTGCATACAGACAGCTCAACACGGAAGCGCAGCGCGCGACGTGTCAACAGCAAACAACAAGTGTCAGTCCGCAGCTCACCTCAGCTTTTATACTGAGCGCCCTCTGGCGCAATTGGCTCACTTGTAATCACCCCGCCAGCAGGTGCAGCCTCCACCTTCCTCCTGCCACATTATCTCCCAACTTTCTGAGGGTCCTCTACTGCCCCCTGGTGGCCAGAACTTGCGCGCTAACCCAAAAGAACTCACCGCAGTTCCTCTGTGATGAAGGGCCTGGCGAAATCAAAGTTTTTAAAAGAAAGATATGAAATCCTGCTTTAGTTAAGGATTTGGTTTTGATCAGTGAAAAAGAGCAATTATCCATCCATCCATTTTCTTCCGCTTATCCGGGGTCGGGTCGCGGGGGCAGCAGCTTCAGAAGGGAGGCCCAGACTTCCCTCCCCAGCCACTTCTTCCAGCTCCTCCGGGGGAATCCCAAGGGAAGAAGGGAGCGGGAGATCGACAGGCGGATTGGGGCAGCGTCTGCCGTGAAGCGGGCGCTGTACCGGTCCGTCGTGGTGAAGAGAGAGCTGAGCCAAAAAGCGAAGCTCTCGATTTACCGGTCGATCTACGTTCCCACCCTCATCTATGGTCATGAGCTTTGGGTCATGACCGAAAGAACGAGATCACGGATACAAGCGGCCGAAATGGGTTTCCTCCTCCGCAGGGTGGCTGGGCTCTCCCTTAGAGAGAGAAGCTCGGTCATCCGGGAGGGACTCAGAGTAGAGCCGCTGCTCCTCCATAACTCAAAACGCTGTTAGAATTTTTGCTTTACTCAAAATAAATAGCTAAAATACAAATGAAGTATCTTCCCTGATTTGTTCATTTTTATATTTCCAGATATGAATTAAAATTGTTTACTGTTAAAAGCTGACAGGGCTCTTCTAGATGATTTCTCTCCTCTGGTGTTTGAAGGTTTGTTCGTTACATTGACAATCTGCAGAATTTACCACTGGACTCAACATGCAGTTTGTTTCCACTGACAATCATTTGCACACCTGGTCATGCTCACTGCTTTCATATTTGAATACTAAACTGACTTTTATGCTCCTTCCTTTTCTGGAACTGTCAGTTTCCACAGAGTTTTGAATCAATCAAATATTATTTGTATAGCACATTTCAGCAGCAAGGCATTTCAAGGTGCTTTACATAACTGAAGAAAAAATAAAAACAGCATGTGACATTGAATAAACAGTAAGAAAGAGAGAGATTTTGAACAAAAAAAGATAAGAACATACTTTTGTAGCGGAGTCTAAGCACCTGTCGTCGTCCGACTCCGTCGTCCGTTTAACACGAGTATTATCCAGGCCCTGTGCACAGGACAAGGTCCTGTTTGAATGCAGCTTGAGTGAAAGGTGTGTAGATATTAATATTCATTAAAAAATGCAGAAATGTCTGACATCCAAAAGTCACCGTGGCAGTTTTTAACTGCATGATTTTGGCATCAAAACAGACCTTGCTGTTTCTGCTCAATAAAACAGAAACTGTAAAGTTTTGTTTTGTGTCAGTCAGTCCTCTGAGAATTCAGGTTAGATTATTTTCTTGACAGAACTGACTGCAAAAGAGTGAAAGCATTGATACCCTACAAAAAAGCATTAAAATATTCCATTGGAGACACGTATGGACATAAAGCTGCAAACAATTCAATACTCTGATCTGTAACAATCTTCAGGCTGCAGGAGACTAAACTAAATAATCTTTCACAGATTCTTAGACTTTCATTTGTCTGTCACTCTGCTGCTGTCAGTCCTAATTCTCTGCCATGAGGTCCAGTGAAGGATATTTCTATTAACCCCATACTAGTTCAGTAGCCAGAGCCAAAGGTCTTTGAGGAGAAAGCTGCCAACAACAGCATGGCTGCGTTTGGCCTCAGAGCTACTCAGACTTCCTACCTTATACCAAACTGAGGCCCAGGCAGTTGATTGAATGAAGGAAACTATTTAAGTTTTCTTGTCAGCAGCTCAGACAGATCCATCAGAATTCCTGTTTTGGTAAAACTCATGAGGTTTATGGGCCTGGATCTGATGAGTGACATCAAATTGACCACAGGGCCAAATGTGGGGTACCAGAAGAGCGTCAGTACGTGTCGCTGCAGCCAAAGTTTTGAGTTATTATTGTCTTTGATGAGCTGTTGAGCATTTATGATTCCATGAATTGTGTTATATAAATAAACTTTGTCTTGTTTTACCAGGTCACAGTTCACCATGTCCAATATTCGTCTCCTTCTCAGAAGCTTCATGTCTTTCTGCTTCCTGATGCTCTGAGGTTTTCCATCACATCACTCACTCATGAGCCGAATTTGCTCTTCTGCGGCATCGTGTGGACAACAAAGGTACAGCAGGCAAAATGAAGATGGGATGAGTGAAACTTTACAATTATTTTATTAAAAATTAGATTTGTGATGCTAAACATGGTCTGAATTTTGTCTCAATCTGTTTTTATGACACAATGACTAGATCAAAAGAAAACTGGAAACAAATGGAGGAAAATGGTTTAGTTTATTCTGCAGCATATCTCCTCTCTACTGACTTTTCTGCTTCATCGTTTACCTCTTACATGTTGCAGCTTGGACACATTGTCAGCGACGAACCTACGATCATCATTCTTCCCTGCCAAGAAGTATTTGCTGTGCAAATTTATTCACATAATTTCAATTTGCATATTTGAATAAAAGATGCATAGTTAAGCCAACAAGAGGACTAAAGCTGCAATTTTAATGCTTTTCCCCTAACATATACTTTAAATCTGAGTGTCTTGACCAAAATCTAAATGACACAAGGAATGCTGAATATCATATTTGACATTTATTCATATTACATCTGAGATAAGTTGCATAATATCTTTGTTCTGTGGAGCATTGGGCTGCCACCCAATCAGAGGGAAAATATCACTGCATCTTTTTATAATATAAAAACTTTATCATACTGCAACATATATTCTAGAAAAAATCAATTTCTTCATAGTTGAAAAAATGTTAATAAAAAAATCAAATGACACCAGCAAATATTTAATTTAACAGAGACATAACTATATAACAAAGAAAATATAATTTGTATAAATGCTTTTTCATCAATTTTCAAAACTTAGACAGATTCCTAAATTAATTTTTCATACTCAAACGTTTGCTTGCTTTTTCCATTAAAAAATAAAACTGCTCATATATTACTATAAAACATTATTATTATTATTATTATTATTATTATTATTATTATTATTATTATTATTATTATTATTATTATTATGCTGGAAATAAGACTTGATGTTTCCATAAATTTGTCATTTTACCGCCACTAATGTTTGTAAACATTCTGCTACATGATGCAGAATGTCACCATCTAGTGGCCGGACACGAAAACACAAGAACAAAAATCCACAAAGATTCACAAATTTATACAGAAAAATTACTGAGATTATTTAGTCCTTTTTCTAATACAAGTCAAGTTTAGCTGTAAATTTACGCAAGAGGATTAGGGCCACTGGAAAAAAAATATAAAACAGTCCTGACTTTAATCTCAGAAATCTGAGAAAAAAAAATTTCACAATTCTGAGAAAGATGTCAGAATTCTGACTTTAATCTCAGTAATTTCAGAATTCAGAAAAAAGTGACAAAACAGACAAAAAGATGAATATTTGGGACAAAAACAAACCTTTACAGTGCATGTTGTCAAGCAAATTTCTTATCATCACAAACTAATACTCAACCCTCAACATTCATTCAAAACTTATAAATATGTAGCATATTAATGGACTTTCAATGCAACCTTTAGAGCACCTTTGCATTAAAAGCATCATTATTTACCGAACGACACTTCATGACAACTGTCATAAACATTCATAGAGACTTCTTTATGTTCATGACAGTGTCATGTCATGTTTAAGACAGTGTCATGTCATGTTTAAGACAGTGTCATGTCATGTTTAAGACAGTGTCATGTCAGTCTGATCTCCTGATTCTTAGACGTTACACAACACAATGAGGCCCCAAGCTGGTTAAATGCAATTTTCCTCAGAAAAATATACAAAGATGAGTCTGCAAGAGGACTAAGGAAAAGACCAATTGTAGACACAGTCCAGAAGACGGAATTTTCCCAGTGTTTTTCCAACAGATAATATATCACGTTGGGGATGAAAAGCAGAACGTATGTGAGCAAAACCACAACCAGAATTGAAACAATTCGACGTTTTTCCTCAGCAGCAACACTGCGAGTTCCAGACAGAGTTTTAGTGGTTCCAACCAGGCAGAAGATGAACAAGGGAAGAGGGAGAAGGAGACCAACAGCCTGGATGATTTTTACTATATGACTTTCCAAAAGGAGATAAATGCCAAGATTATAAAGAAGAGAAAGGATCCAGACTGCGACACAGATCAACACAGACGTCTTGATGTTTCGTTTAAATCTGTACCACAGCGGCTTGGAAATGGCCAGATACCTGGAATAAAAGATACACGCTGTCAGACGTTACTGATGTAATGGTGTGAGACAGAAACAACAACATGCATGGAAACAGATATTTACCTTTCCAGGGAGACACACATCATGAATCCAATGCTGGCTGTAAGGCCAAAATCGAGGGCACAACGAGACGCATCATTAGCAGTAAGAGATATTACAGGAACTCTGCTGCAGTACTGGATGACATCAGAAAGTAGAAGGTTGAAGATGTAAACTGGAGCAATGTGATCTTCTTTCACCTGCAGGGGAAACAAAAAGAAAATAAAAACAGAAAATGTATTTCTAATTTCCTGCAACAATTATTTGTTTCTATTTCCACAAAAATATCACAATATATATTTTTTTATTATTTTTGAATAACTATTCTTACCCTCAGGCTCAGAAAGAACCAATCGTAATATAAAATGTTCATGTCAAACATACAGCTAAATCAGTGGTTCTTAACCTGGTTCGATCGAACCCCAGGGGTTCGATGAGTCGGTCTCAGGGGTTCGGCGGAGCCTCTGCAGTGGAGGTAAAGACTCACTTGTGTAAAGTCGTGATGACGCCCCGCTTTGCCATCACTTGCTGCAGAGGATCACGTTACATTCCTTAGCCAATCAGAGGATCACGTTACATTGCTTAGCCAATCAGGGGATCACGTTACATTGCTTAACCAATCAGAGGATCATGTTACATTGCTTAGCCAATCAGAGGATCACGTTACATTGCTTAGCCAATCAGAGGATCACGTTACATTGCTTAGCCAATCAGAGCTACGGAGGAGCCCTGATTGAAGGAGCTCCTCTCAGCAGGGATTTGAACTTGTGTCTTTATTTACTTCAGCAAAGCTCACAGTTTTTACCAAATCCTGTAGCTTTCAGTGAACTTCTAAATCTGCTCTTTAGTCGCATCTTTTCGGGGTTGGTACTGCCTCTAGTGGCGTGGAGGTGGTAACACAACTAATATAATTACATTACTAAATCAGAATACCACAAAGTATTTATTGTTTATTATTAATTTTTCATTCTCTTAAGAATGTAAAGCTAATTAAATGACCTAAACACCTAAAGACCTTAAAGTGGTTCCAGTTTCTCTCGATGGCCAACCTGTTGAAACTGTGGTAAATGTTAAATACCTTGGGTCGTTCCTGGACAGTCAGATCAACTTTGCTGAAAACACTGACTATATTTTGAAGAACTGTTCTCAGAGACTCTACCTTTTAAGAAGACTTGGTGATCATGGGGTGACCCAACTAGAATCTAGTTGGGTCAGATCATTGGTCCCCCAGAGTTGCGTTGCGTATATGACAATATGCTCTAGTTGGGTCACCACTATGTCTTGAATTTGGGGGAAAAAATCATATTTTATTTATCACTACAGAAGGGTTCAGTGAAGGCGCATATGAAACTGGTGGGTTTGGTACCTCAAAAAAGGTTAAGAACCACTGATCTAAATATAGGTTAACATGTACTCACCTTTGACAAAACAGCAAACATGGCCACCAGAGTCACAGGAAATCCAATAGCAATAGAGACACAATTTGCCACATACAAGACTTGAATATATACATTGTTACTGGTTCTGTTAGATGCATCACTGTAGTTGGAGATGATCTGACTGAGGGAATCTTCCATTCTTCAATGTCAAACCTGCATGAGTCAAATAATGAATAACAGAAACTAGATTTTTAGCTTAGCTTAGTTCATAAACAAAGTATTAATTTTCTTTTAAAGGGAAAATCCTGGGAAAGAATGTTTTGCAAAGAATAAACATTTTAAGTGTTTTTAGTAGAAAAAATTAAACTTATATTTAAAAAAAAGCTGCAGAATGTAATTCTTGAAAATAATGAGGGGAAAATAATCCTTATTTAACATATGTACTCAGTTTCTGCTGTTTAAGCAGTTCCCTAAATTAAACACATGGGATATATTATTCAGCAACATATTATATTGAATGTGTTTTTCTCTTTCTGTACAGTCAAAGAAAATATATATTATTTACCTTTCAAAGTTTAAAGATCCTGAAATGGTTCCCGTTTGTAGCCAGTTATCTTCTCAACTCAACCGTCTGCAGGCTGAGCGTTCTGCAGACAAACCAACTTTATCATGTCTGAACAATGACTTCTGACTTTTGTTTAAAGGAAATGGGTGCAGAGATGATGTGATAAGTAAATTTCTTTATCAACAGGAAGAAAACATCTAAGATCACAACAAAATGTTTAAGTTTTTAAAACTCAGTTTTCATGAATCAAGTTGTTTCAATTCAATTCAGTTAATTTATATAGCACCAATTAACAACACATATCTCAGTGTTCTTTAGAAAACAAGTGCATTTAACTTAAATTACTAGTTTAACTTACATCAGTTTAAATCATTCATGTTCTGGACTCTGCTCCACAAGCAGCTCCTCATCTGTAAACTATTACTGTAGAGAAGAAAAGCTGCAGTCATGGAACATTTCACATTAATACACATGTATGCAACAGGGACCAGTATGGAGATGCTGGTGCAGGATGTTCTGCATTGGTCTCTTCTGCTGTTGCTTCATCACCATGTTGGTTCTTCTATCTCCTCTGTGTGGCGTCAGCTGGTGGCTATGACTCAAGATGGGGTTTTCCAGCTTTGGGCCACATGACAGACTGGTGGGGGTCACTCTAACACATTATTGTGTTTTATGCTGTTTGAGAAATGAGGCCCTGCACACTGACAACTACTCTGTTTCTATCTGTGTGCAAAATAAAATAATACACATTGTCAGAGAATATTGTTACAGAAATTTAATTCTGAATACAAAGTTATTCTTTCAGATGAAGAGACAAGAAGATGAAAAAACAAACCTTCACAATGTCGTCAAGCAAATTTCTTATCAAACTCCTACCAAACCCTCAACATTCATTCATAACTTACAAATATTTTCATACCAAGAAAGTTACATTTTTACATTTTTCCAGCTCATCATGCTGTGTTCATAAAATCCAAATAAAATGTGACAGACCCAAATAATCTTCATGTGTACATGGTTGTACAATGTTCAGAGAGTCAACAGCGTAAAAATAATTTTAAAAGGCTCCTGTAGCCACCAGGCTGTGTTAAAATGTGTCTGTTTTTTACACCATGTCAAACACGAGATGTTTCCTGTTTCTGCCAATTTCTCACAATCTAAGCAGCAGTTTTGCTTCATCACAAGAGATTTTCGGGTTAAAAAGTCTTGAGTTTTGGAGAAATGTTAGTTTCTCCAGGGACTGTTTCTCTGTCCAATTGAATGCTTTTGTTCTATATAATGAACATTTCAATTAAATTCCTCATATTACTATTAGATACACACTATGTGGTTCAGAACAGTTAATTTGCTGAAAAGCTGAATTGGTTAATCCAAAGCAGAATAAAGAAAGTCTTACTGTTTTCAGCATTTTTCAAACATTTCAAATGACACTTTCTAAATGTTGTACCTGGTTTAATCCAACATGTCGGATACATTAAAAAGTCAAATAACTTAAACATGTTGGAGATTCAGAAGCTGAGACAACTCTGACAAGCAGGTTGTCATTTCAGTTGTGGATTTAGTATTTAAAAGATCATAAAAAAATCTAAATATATAATCTGAAAGCAATATATTTGCAAATAATCCCAAAGTTCACTTTGAAGATATGTGTGTTTCACGGGAACCTAAACTGCTGTAGACCGAACAGCGGACATGCTGACATCATCAGTGCTGCTGATCTCCTGATTCCTGGACGTTACACAGCAACACAATGAGGTCAAAAGCCTGTCAACTGCACTTTCCTCAGGAAAATATACAAAGCTGAGTCTGCAAGAGGACTAAGATAAAGACCAATTGTAGACACAGCAAAGAAGATTGAATATTTCTTGTGATTCTCCAACAGATAATACATCACGTTGGAAGAAAAAGCAAAATATATATGAGCAAAACCACAACCAGGATGGAAACAATTCGACGTTTTTCCTCAGCAGCAACACTGCGAGCTTCAGACAGAGTTTTCGTGGTTCCAACCAGGCAGAAGATGAACAAGAGAAGAGGTGGGAGAACACCAGCAACCTGGATGATTTTACAATATGATTTCCAGAAGTAGATAAATGCTAAGATTAAAAGAAGAGAAAGGATCCAGACTGTGACACAGATCAACACAGACGTCTTGAAGTTTCGTCTAAATCTGTACACAGCGGCTTGGCAATGACCAGATACCTGGAATAAAAGATACACGCTGTCAGATGAAGTAGCACAATAGTATATATTACTGCATTGTTATTTTTACAGACATGTCTGTTTAATTCTTTTACAAGTAATCATGTCAGCAGTTTTTAGGCACATAGTGCAAGAAGCACGTGCACCTGAAAGGTCAGTTAAAGTAAGTGATAAGTACAGCGGGCAAGACAGGTTTAGAGTAGGTGTCGATGTATCAAGTTGGTTCTTATTTCCAATGTGTGTATACGTGTATGTGTGTGTCAAAGCTGGATGTGGTTTAACAGATTTGTATAAAGATTATGTACAGCTGCACTGTGCTTGTCGTCACCAGCGACAGCCTCAAACGCTTCAACGACCTTGAAATAAAACATTTAAAGACAAAGATCGATCTCCATCATTCCTTAAGTTTCTCTGTCCTTTAAGAATTTCCATAGCACAGACTTTATTGATGTTATTATTAATGCACATGTAAACAGTATTTACCTTTCCAGGGAGACACACATCATGAATCCAATGCTGGCTGTAATGCCAAAATCGAGGGCACAATAAGAGGCATTATTAGCAGTAAGAGATATTATAGGAACTCTGCTGCAGTACTGGATGACATCAGAAAGTAGAAGGTTGAAGATGTAAACTGGAGCAATGTGATCTTCTTTCACCTGCAGGGGAAACAAACAAGAAGAAAATGAACAAGGGGAAGGGCAGGAAGAAAATAAATGTCAAGATGTATGCATATATCTGCATGTATGGATTGAATGTAATAGCTAGCAATAAAGGAAGAGGAAGGACCCAGACCACAATGCAGACCACAACAGATGTTCTGCTGTTTCTCCTGAATTTGTACCAAACTGCTTTGCCAATGACCAGATACCTGAAATAAAAGATCAACTTATTTAGTATTTGGAGGCAGGTGAAGAACAGACACGCTAATGGAAATATAGAAATATAAAATTCAGAGAAACATGATCACCTTTCCACTGAGATGCACATCATGAATCCCACACTGACTAATATTCCCCATATACAGAAGAAACCAGGGATGACATCATCCGTAGACAAACTCATAGGAATTCTGCTGCAGAGCTGAACGAGATCAGAAATGAGAAGGTTGATGATGAAGACTGGAGATCCCTGATCCTTTTTCAGCTGCAGGACAGAAAACAGGAAAAAGTCAAACAGGAATGTTCATAACATGTGGGACGTTTCCTGTTACTGAGGGAGGAACAATGTTTAAAGGGAGAAGCAATATGTCAAATAATTTATTTAAATTTCACTGTACTCACCTGCAGAAAAACGGCCGTTATGAGCACCAGAGTCAAAGGAAGTCCAATCCCGATGGTGATCACATTTATCCAGTCTAAGAATCCACCGTTCTCATCAGTGTTGTTGCTTCTCTCGCTGTCGTTGAAGATCATGTTGCCGGAGTTGTAACAGTTTTCCCATGATGTCCAGTTGATGTGGAAAACTTTCATTCCTCAGTGTGGAAGCTGATTTGTGAAGGCAGTTTCTATAAACAATGATGGTTTGATTTCATGTAAACATTGTTCAGTTTAAGTTTTTGCATGTGTGTACAAGTCTTGAATAGAATATAAAAACGTCCTCTATGTTCTTCTTGTTTTTCAAGTACTGGCTGTAATTCAGCATGTTTAGGTTGACCAGATTTGATTTGGACACTTCGGTGTCACAGTAGATGTTACTGTTACTAAGGGTTAGGATTACAATGTTTTAATCAACCGTTAACGGATTGGAGATGTTTTTTAGCTTCCATCCACATCAACATCCTGGTTCGGGTTTCTCCATAGAAAGTAAATAGTTTCAAAGACAACAGTCAGTTTGTATAGTTTGTGAAGAAACTCTGTTTTATATTTGTCTGAGTTTTTCATCAAATAGGTAACCATGAAAGTCCTTACAGGTCACGAACTTCAGGTTGTGTCAAGTGCAGGGAATCTCCTTCAATCAATATGTTAGACATTAATCTTCAGAATCTGGATTTGCTTTAGTAAAACCAAATGTTCACCATCCGCATGTGCAGCAGATCTGAATGAAAATCCAGAGTACTGAATTGGAAATCTTCATCACTGTTCATCGTCTCAGTAAATGTCTTTCAAATGATAAAAGCGCAAGAAATTTCCGTTTCAGTCAAGCACAAAACAATGTTCACTATAGAAGACATAAAACAAAACATTTCATCCTGTAACAGTTAAACTTTAAAAACATTAATCATTTGCTCTCTTTGATTTCCACCATCTCAACAGCAGAATGGCAAGAAAACAAACATAACTCTTAAATGTGCAATGTTATTAGCAATAATAATCTTATGAGTGCATGACTTACATTTTGCTTGTCCAAAGCCAGTTAGGTTCATGCAGCCAGAGATTCTTTAACACGCTCACACATTCATCTATGGGCAGAGAGCTACTGTTCTGATGTTTCTGTAGCATTAATTGATTTGAAGAAACTGAGCACTCCTAAGACTGTAGGATAAATTATCTCTTATTATGTTGGTTTTAATGCTTTCCTAAGAAACCATTTGGAAGAAAATCTTATTATTAAGTAACGGCTCCTAGAGTCTAATGGGTTGTGATGATGTAAGACTGAATAAAAACTGCTAAGTGCGCTAAGATTATTGTGGGTTTTTAAAGTAACATGTGGAACATTTTGGTCATGTGACGATGCCGACTGCTGCAAACTGCACCAAAAATCACAGCCATCATTGATGCACCTCAAACTGAAAATGTTTTTTCTTTGACTGTTGGGAAGTGATGGATATTTTATTCCCAACTTGGAGACGTCACATGGAAGTGGAGAGTTTGTAAAAGGTGTAAGATATGCTGACACCACAACAGTCTTTGACTCACTTCAGTTCACCAGTACTTACCTCACTTCCCAGTTTGCGTTTCCTTTGGCTTGAACAAAGCAGCCTGATAAATTTGACTGGCAGCCAATTAGAAGGATGAGTTTCACCATCCATCCTCTTACACCCTTGTCCCTCAGTGGGGTCAGAGGGTGCTGCTGCCTCTCCAGCTAGTGTACCGGGCGAGAGGCAGGGTCACCCTGGACAGGTCGCCAGTCTGCCGCAGGGCAACACAGAGACACACAGGACAAACAACCATGCACACTCACACCTAGGGGCAATTTAGACAGACCAATTAACCTGACAGTCATGTTTTTGGACTGTGGGAGGAAACCGGAGTACCTGGAGAAAACCCACCATGCACAGGGAGAACATGGAGACTCCATGCAGAAAGACCGGGGCCGGGAATCGAACCCAGAACCTTCTTGCTGCAAGGCAACAGCTCTACCAACTGCGCCACTGTGCAGCCCAGATGAGTTTCACATTTTAATAAATTATTTTAACT
This sequence comes from Poecilia reticulata, assembly GCF_904066995.2. Taxonomy (NCBI): domain Eukaryota; kingdom Metazoa; phylum Chordata; class Actinopteri; order Cyprinodontiformes; family Poeciliidae; genus Poecilia; species Poecilia reticulata. Next base: position 29,313,925 of record NC_088844.1, read on the forward strand.
TATATTTTAAAATACCAAGCATGTAAAAATAGATCAAATTTTATGGTAAAAATATACAACTAAACATTTATTATTAGATTTTTTTGCATTTCCTTCTGATCTCCAACTTTCTGAGGGTCCTCTACTGCCCCCTGGTGGCCAGAACTTGTGCGCTAACCCGAAAGAACTCACCGCAGTTCCTCTGTGACGAAGGCCTGGCGAAATTCAAGCGTGACAAGTTTTTAGTAGAAAGATATGAAATCCTGCTTTAGTTAAGGATTTTGGTTTTGATCAGTGAAAAAGAGCAATTAGTTCTGATAAAAATCTGAGTGGATATCAAAAAGCTTTTACTCAAAAGTTTCAGGATATTTGATTTGTAAAAGAAATAACTCAAAACGCTGTTAGAATTTTTGCTTTACTCAAAATAAACAGCTAAAATACAAATGAAGTATCTTCCCTGATTTGTTCATTTTTATATTTCCAGATATGAATTAAAATTGTTTACCGTTAAAAGCTGACAGGGCTCTTCTAGATGATTTCTCTCCTCTGGTGTTTGAAGGTTTGTTCGTTACATTGACAATCTGCAGAATTTACCACTGGACTCAACATGCAGTTTGTTTCCACTGACAATCATTTGCACACCTGGTCATGCTCACTGCTTTCATATTTGAATACTAAACTGACTTTTATGCTCCTTCCTTCTCTGGAACTGTCAGTTTCCACAGAGTTTTGAATCAATCAAATATTATTTGTATAGCACATTTCAGCAGCAAGGCATTTCAAGGTGCTTTACATAAAAAAAGAAAAAATAAAAACAGCATGTGACATTGAATAAACAGTAAGAAAGAGAGAGATTTTGAACAAAAAAAGATAAGAACATACTTTTGTAGCGGAGTCTAAGCGCCTGTCGTCGCCCGACTCCGTCGTCCGTTTAACACGAGTATTATCCAGGCCCTGTGCACAGGACAAGGTCCTGTTTGAATGCAGCTTGAGTGAAAGGTGTGTAGATATTAATATTCATTAAAAAATGCAGAAATGTCTGACATCCAAAAGTCACCGTGGCAGTTTTTAACTGCATGATATGGCATCATAACAGACCCTGCTGTTTCTGCTCAATAAAACAGAAACTGTAAAGTTTTGTTTTGTGTCAGTCAGTCCTCTGAGAATTCAGGTTAGATTATTTTCTTGACAGAACTGACTGCAAAAGAGTGAAAGCATTGATACCCTACAAAAAAGCATTAAAATATTCCATTGGAGACACGTATGGACATAAAGCTGCAAACAATTCAATACTCTGATCTGTAACAATCTTCAGGCTGCAGGAGACTAAACTAAATAATCTTTCACAGATTCTTAGACTTTCATTTGTCTGTCACTCTGCTGCTGTCAGTCCTAATTCTCTGCCATGAGGTCCAGTGAAGGATATTTCTATTAACCCCATACTAGTTCAGTAGCCAGAGCCAAAGGTCTTTGAGGAGAAAGCTGCCAACAGGCATGGCTGCGTTTGGCCTCAGAGCTACTCAGACTTCCTACCTTATACCAAACTGAGGCCAGGCAGTTGATTGAATGAAGGAAACTATTTAAGTTTTCTTGTCAGCAGCTCAGACAGATCCATCAGAATTCCTGTTTTGGTAAAACTCATGAGGTTTATGGGCCTGGATCTGATGAGTGACATCAAATTGACCACAGGGCCAAATGTGGGGTACCAGAAGAGCGTCAGTACGTGTCGCTGCAGCCAAAGTTTTGAGTTATTATTGTCTTTGATGAGCTGTTGAGCATTTATGATTCCATGAATTGTGTTATATAAATAAACTTTGTCTTGTTTTACCAGGTCACAGTTCACCATGTCCAATATCCGTCTCCCTCTCAGAAGCTTCATGTCTTTCTGCTTCCTGATGCTCTGAGGTTTTCCATCACATCACTCACTCATGAGCCGAATTTGCTCTTCTGCGGCATCGTGTGGACAACAAAGGTACAGCAGGCAAAATGAAGATGGGATGAGTGAAACTTTACAATTATTTTATTAAAAATTAGATTTGTGATGCTAAACATGGTCTGAATTTTGTCTCAATCTGTTTTTATGACACAATGACTGGATCAAAAGAAAACTGGAAACAAACGGAGGAAAATGGTTTAGTTTATTCTGCAGCATATCTCCTCTCTACTGACTTTTCTGCTTCATCGTTTACCTCTTACATGTTGCAGCTTGGACACATTGTCAGCGACGAACCTACGATCATCAATCTTCCCTGCCAAGAAGTATTTGCTGTGCAAATTTATTCACATAATTTCAATTTGCATATTTGAATAAAAGATGCATAGTTAAGCCAACAAGAGGGCTAAGACTGTAATTTTAATGCTTTTCCCCTAACATATACTTTAAATCTGAGTGTCTTGACCAAAATCTAAATGACACAAAGAATGCTGAATATCATATTTGACATTTATTCATATTACATCTGAGATAAGTTGCATAATATCTTTGTTCTGTGGAGCATTGGGCTGCCACCCAATCAGAGGGAAAATATCACTGCATCTTTTTATAATATAAAAACTTTATCATACTGCAACATATATTCTAGAAAAAAATCAATTTCTTCATAGTTGAAAAAATGTTAATAAAAAAATCAAATGACACCAGCAAATATTTAATTTAACAGAGACATAACTATATAACAAAGAAAATATAATTTGTATAAATGCTTTTTCATCAATTTTCAAAACTTAGACAGATTCCTAAATTAATTTTTCATACTCAAACGTTTGCTTGCTTTTTCCATTAAAAAATAAAACTGCTCATATATTACTATAAAACATTATTATTATTATTATTATTATTATTATTATTATTATTATTATTATTATTATTATTATTATTATTATTATTATTATTATTATTATTATTATTATTATTATTATTATTATTATTATTATTATTATTATGCTGGAAATAAGACTTGATGTTTCCATAAATTTGTCATTTTACCGCCACTAATGTGACGTGTTTGTAAACATTCTGCTACATGATGCAGAATGTCACCATCTAGTGGCCGGACACGAAAAAACAAGAACAAAAATCCACAAAGATTCACAAATTTATACAGAAAAATTACTGAGATTATTTAGTCCTTTTTCTAATACAAGTCAAGTTTAGTTGTAAATTTACGCAAGAGGATTAGGGCCACTGGAAAAAAAATATAAAACAGTCCTGACTTTAATCTCAGAAATCTGAGAAAAAAAAATGTCACAATTCTGAGAAAGATGTCAGAATTCTGACTTTAATCTCAGTAATTTCAGAATTCAGAAAAAAGTGACAAAACAGACAAAAAGATGAATATTTGGGACAAAAACGAACCTTTACAGTGCATGTTGTCAAGCAAATTTCTTATCATCACAAACTAATACTCAACCCTCAACATTCATTCAAAACTTATAAATATGTAGCATATTAATGGACTTTCAATGCAACTTTTAGAGCACCTTTGCATTAAAAGCATCATTATTTACCGAACGACACTTCATGACAACTGTCATAAACATTCATAGAGACTTCTTTATGTTCATGACAGTGTCATGTCATGTTTAAGACAGTGTCATGTCATGTTTAAGACAGTGTCATGTCATGTTTAAGACAGTGTCATGTCAGTCTGATCTCCTGATTCTTAGACGTTACACAACACAATGAGGCCCCAAGCTGGTTAAATGCACTTTTCCTCAGAAAAATATACAAAGATGAGTCTGCAAGAGGACTAAGGAAAAGACCAATTGTAGACACAGTCCAGAAGACTGAATTTTCCCAGTGTTTTTCCAACAGATAATATATCACGTTGGGGATGAAAAGCAGAACGTATGTAAGCAAAACCACAACCAGAATTGAAACAATTCGACGTTTTTCCTCAGCAGCAACACTGCGAGTTCCAGACAGAGTTTTAGTGGTTCCAACCAGGCAGAAGATGAACAAGGGAAGAGGGAGAAGGAGACCAACAGCCTGGATGATTTTTACTATATGACTTTCCAAAAGGAGATAAATGCCAAGATTATAAAGAAGAGAAAGGATCCAGACTGTGACACAGATCAACACAGACGTCTTGATGTTTCGTTTAAATCTGTACCACAGCGGCTTGGAAATGGCCAGATACCTGGAGTTAAAGATACACGCTGTCAGACATTACTGGTGTAATACTGTGAGACAGAAACAACAACATGCATGGAAACAGATATTTACCTTTCCAGGGAGACACACATCATGAATCCAATGCTGGCTGTAAGGCCAAAATCGAGGGCACAACGAGACGCATCATTAGCAGTACGAGATATTACAGGAACTCTGCTGCAGTACTGGATGACATCAGAAAGTAGAAGGTTGAAGATGTAAACTGGAGCAATGTGATCTTCTTTCACCTGCAGGGGAAACAAAATGAAAATAAAAACAGAAAATGTATTTCCAACTTCCTGCAACAATTATTTGATTCTATTTCCACAAAAATATCACATTACATATTTTTTTTATTATTTTTGATTAACTATTCTTACCCTCAGGCTCAGAAAGAACCAATCGTAATATAAAATGTTCATGTCAAACATACAGCTAAATCAGTGGTTCTTAACCTGGGTTCGGTCGAACCCCAGGGGTTCGGCGGAGCCTCTGCCCCGGAGATAAAGACTCACTTGTGTAAAGTCGTGATGACGCCCCGCTTTGCCAGCACTTGCTGCAGAGGATCACGTTTCATTGCTTAGCCAATCAGAGGATCATGTTACATTGCTTAGCCAATCAGAGGATCATGTTACATTGCTTAGCCAATCAGAGGATCATGTTACATTGCTTAGCCAATCAGAGGATCACGTTACATTGCTTAGCCAATCAGAGGATCACGTTACATTGCTTAGCCAATCAGAGGATCACGTTACATTGCTTAGCCAATCAGAGGATCATGTTACATTGCTTAGCCAATCAGAGGATCACGTTACATTGCTTAGCCAATCAGAGCTGCGGAGGAGCCCTGATTGAAGGAGCTCCACTCTCAGCAGGGATTTGAACTTGTGTCTTTATTTACTTCAGCAAAGCTCACAGTTTTTACCAAATCCTGTAGCTTTCAGTGAACTTCTAAATCTGCTCCTTAGTCGCATCTTTTTGGGGTTGCTACTGCCTCTAGTGGCGTGGGGGCTGTAACACAACTAATATAATTACATTACTAAATCAGAATACCACAAAGTATTTATTGTTTATTATTAATTTTTCATTCTCTTAAGAATGTAAAGCTAATTAAATGACCTAAACACCTAAAGACCTTAAAGTGGTTCCAGTTTCTCTCGATGGCCGACCTGTTGAAACTGTGGTAAATTTTAAATAACTTGGGTCGTTCCTGGACAGTCAGATCAACTTTGCTGAAAACACTGACTATATTTTGAAGAACTGATCTCAGAGACTTTACCTTTTAAGAAGACTTGGTGATCATGGGGTGACCCAACTAGAGCCTAGTTGGGTCAGATCATTGGTCCCCCAGAGTTGCGTTGCGTATATGACAATATGCTCTAATTGGGTCACCCATATGTCTTGAATTTGGGGGAAAAAATCATATTTTATTTATCACTACAGAAGGGTTCAGTGAAGGCGCATATGAAACTGGTGGGTTTGGTACCTCAAAAAAGGTTAAGAACCACTGATCTAAATATAGGTTAACATGTACTCACCTTTGATAAAACAGCAAACATGGCCACCAGAGTCACAGGAAATCCAATGGCAATAGAGACACAATTTGCCACATACAAGACTTGAATATATACATTGTTACTGGTTCTGTTAGATGCATCACTGTAGTTGGAGATGATCTGACTGAGGGAATCTTCCATTCTTCAATGTCAAACCTGCACAAGCAAAATAATGAATAACAGAAACGAGATTTTTAGCTTAGCTTAGTTCATAAACAAAGTATTAAATTTATTTTAAAGGGAAAATCCTGGGAAAGAATGTTTTGCAAAGAATAAACATTTTAAGTGTTTTTAGTAGAAAAAATTAAACTTATTAAAAAAAAAAGCTGCAGAATGTAATTCTTGAAAATAATGAGGGGAAAATAATCCTTATTTAACATACGTACTCAGTTTCTGCTGTTTAAGCAGTTCCCTAAATTAAACACATGGGATATATTATTCAGCAACATATTATATTACATGTGTTTTTCTCTTTTCTGTACAGTCAAAGAAAATATATATTTACCTTTCAAAGTTTAAAGATCCTGAAATGGTTCCTGTTTGTAGCCAGTTATTCTTCTCAGCTCAACCGTCTGCAGGCTGAGCGTTCTGCAGACAAACCAACTTTATCATGTCTGAACAATGACTTCTGACTTTTATTTTAAAGGAAATGGGTGCAGAGATGATGTGATAAGTAAATTTTCTTTATCAACAGGAAGAAAACATCTAAGATCACAACAAAATGTTTACGTTTTTAAAACTCAGTTTTCATGAATCAAGTTGTTTCAATTCAATTCAGTTAATTTATATAGCACCAATTAACAACACATATCTCAGTGTTCTTTAGAAAACAAGTGCATTTTAACTTAAATTACTAGTTTAACTTACATCAGTTTAAATCATTCATGTTCTGGGACTCTGCTCCACAAGCAGCTCCTCATCTGTAAACTATTACTGTAGAGAAGAAAAGCTGCAGTCATGGGAACATTTCACATTAATACACATGTATGCAACAGGGACCAGTATGGAGATGCTGGTGCAGGATGTTCTGCATTGGTCTCTTCTGCTGTTGCTTCATCACCATGTTGGTTCTTCTATCTCCTCTGTGTGGCGTCAGCTGGTGGCTATGACTCAAGATGGGGTTTTCCAGCTTTGGGCCACATGACAGACTGGTGGGGGTCACTCTAACACATTATTGTGTTTTATGCTGTTTGAGAAATGAGGCCCTGCACACTGACAACTACTCTGTTTCTATCTGTGTGCAAAATAAAATAATACACATTGTCAGAGAATATTGTTACAGAAATTTAATTCTGAATACAAAGTTATTCTTTCAGATGAAGAGACAAGAAGATGAAAAAACAAACCTTCACAATGTCGTCAAGCAAATTTCTTATCAAACTCCTACCAAACCCTCAACATTCATTCATAACTTACAAATATTTTCATACCAAGAAAGTTACATTTTTACATTTTTCCAGCTCATCATGCTGTGTTTCATAAAATCCAAATAAAAATGTGACAGACCCAAATAATCTTCATGTGTACATGGTTGTACAATGTTCAGAGAGTCAACAGCGTAAAAATAATTTTAAAAGGCTCCTGTAGCCACCAGGCTGTGTTAAAATGTGTCTGTTTTTTACACCATGTCAAACACGAGATGTTTCCTGTTTCTGCCAATTTCTCACAATCTAAGCAGCAGTTTTGCTTCATCACAAGAGATTTTTCAGGTTAAAAAGTCTTGAGTTTTGGAGAAATGTTAGTTTTCTCCAGGGACTGTTTCTCTGGTCCAATTGAATGCTTTTGTTCTATATAATGAACATTTCAATTAAATTCCTCATTATTACTATTAGATACACACTATGTGGTTCAGAATCAGTTAATTTGCTGAAAAGCTGAATTGGTTTAATCCAAAGCAGAATAAAGAAAGTCTTACTGTTTTCAGCATTTTTCAAACATTTCAAATGACACTTTCTAAATGTTGTACCTGGTTTAATCCAACATGTCGGATACATTTAAAAAGTCAAATTAACTTAAACATGTTGGAGATTCAGAAGCTGAGACAACTCTGACAAGCAGGTTGTCATTTCAGTTGTTGGATTTTAGTATTTAAAAGATCATAAAAAAATCTAAATATATAATCTGAAAGCAATATATTTTGCAAATAATCCCAAAGTTCACTTTGAAGATATGTGTGTTTCACGGGAACCTAAACTGCTGTAGACCGAACAGCGGACATGCTGACATCATCAGTGCTGCTGATCTCCTGATTCCTGGACGTTACACAGCAACACAATGAGGTCAAAAGCCTGTCAACTGCACTTTTCCTCAGGAAAATATACAAAGCTGAGTCTGCAAGAGGACTAAGATAAAGACCAATTGTAGACACAGCAAAGAAGATTGAATATTTCTTGTGATTCTCCAACAGATAATACATCACGTTGGGAAGAAAAAGCAAAATATATATGAGCAAAACCACAACCAGGATGGAAACAATTCGACGTTTTTCCTCAGCAGCAACACTGCGAGCTTCAGACAGAGTTTTCGTGGTTCCAACCAGGCAGAAGATGAACAAGAGAAGAGGTGGGAGAACACCAGCAACCTGGATGATTTTTACAATATGATTTTCCAGAAGTAGATAAATGCTAAGATTATAAAGAAGAGAAAGGATCCAGACTGTGACACAGATCAACACAGACGTCTTGATGTTTCGTCTAAATCTGTACCACAGCGGCTTGGCAATGACCAGATACCTGGAATAAAAGATACACGCTGTCAGATGAAGTAGCACAATTAGTATATATTACTGCATTGTTATTTTTACAGACATGTCTGTTTAATTTTCTTTTACAAGTAATCATGTCAGCAGTTTTTTAGGCACATAGTGCAAGAAGCACGTGCACCTGAAAGGTCAGTTAAAGTAAGTGATAAGTACAGCGGGCAAGACAGGTTTAGAGTAGGTGTCGATGTATCAAGTTGGTTCTTATTTTCCAATGTGTGTATACGTGTATGTGTGTGTCAAAGCTGGATGTGGTTTTAACAGATTTGTATAAAGGATTATGTACAGCTGCACTGTGCTTGTCTGTCTACCAGCGACAGCCTCAAACGCTTCAACGACCTTTGAAATAAAACATTTAAAGACAAAGATCGATCTCCATCATTTCTTACGTTTTCTCTATCCTTTAAGAATTTCCATAGCACAGACTTTATTGATGTTATTATTAATACACATGTAAACAGATATTTACCTTTCCAGGGAGACACACATCATGAATCCAATGCTGGCTGTAATGCCAAAATCGAGGGCACAATAAGAGGCATTATTAGCAGTAAGAGATATTATAGGAACTCTGCTGCAGTACTGGATGACATCAGAAAGTAGAAGGTTGAAGATGTAAACTGGAGCAATGTGATCTTCTTTCACCTGCAGGGGAAACAAAAAGAAAATAAAGACAAAAGATTTCCTTCCAACTTCCTACAACAATTGTTTGATTCCATTTCCACAAAAATATCACATATATTTTTTATTATTTTTGAACAACTATTCTTACCCAGAGGCTCAGGGAGAACCAATATTAATATAAAATGTATGAGATATCAAACATACAGCAAAATATAGGTTAACATGTACTCACCTTTGACAAAACAGCAAACATGGCCACCAGAGTCACAGGAAATCCAATAGCAATAGAGACACAATTTGCCACATACAAGACTTGAATATATACATTGTTACTGGTTCTGTTAGATGCATCACTGTAGTTGGAGATGATCTGACTGAGGGAATCTTCCATTCTTCAATGTCAAACCTGCACAAGCAAAATAACGAATAACAGAAACTTTAGCTTAGCTTAGTTCATAAACAAAGTATTAATTTTATTTTAAAGGAATCTTAAAGAATGTAAAGGAATTCTTTGGAATATACACATTTTAAGGGTTTTTAGTACAAAAAATAAAACTTATGTTAATGATAAGTGGAAAATTGGAAAATAATCCATATACCAGGTAGGTGGTAAATTTCTACCTTAATGGCATCCAGGAAAATCTTGATTCTAATGTGTCTTAGCAGTTTCATTTAACTAAACACCTGGGATTTTATTATTCAGCAACATATTATATTAAATGTGTTTTTCTCTTTTCTGTACAGTCAAAGAAAATATATATTTACCTTTCAAAGTTTAAAGATCCTGAAATGGTTCCTGTTTGTAGCCAGTTATTCTTCTCAGCTCAACCGTCTGCAGGCTGAGCGTTCTGCAGACAAACCAACTTTATCATGTCTGAACAATGACTTCTGACTTCTGTATTAAAGGAAATGGGTGCAGAGATGATGTGATAAGTAAATTTTCTTTATCAACAGGGAGAAAACATTTTACACATGTATGCAACAGGGACCAGTATGGAGATGCTGGTGCAGGATGTTCTGCATTGGTCTCTTCTGCTGTTGCTTCATCACCATGTTGGTTCTTCTATCTCCTCTGTGTGGCGTCAGCTGGTGGCTATGACTCAAGATGGGGTTTTCCAGCTTTGGGCCACATAGAGAGCCTGGTGGGGGTCACTTTATGTTGACCTCACTGCAGCTAACTCACCAGAAAGGATGGCACCGTTTTCAACAAAGTGACCTGAACTAATTTCAAGTAAATTATATTACAAATAATCATCTTAATGTAAAAACTGTATTTATTCTGCTGCTGCTTCTTAATGTTGCACAAGTGAAAAGAGATGCGGTCAGATGAAATGGGTTCTGAACACAGACAGAGGAAGTGAAGGTAGAAATGTTTCACAAAATGACGCCTCCATAATTGTTCATAATCTGACAGCAGAGCCTGTCAGATATTACCAATATGTCTGCTGTCTCAGATTATTGTCTTTACAGCTGTACTGCACTGGATCCAGCTTATTTTTACAGCAGTGATGCGTCTTCTGATTACATATGTTTCATGTTAAGTTCAGTTTATAGTTATAAGAGCTTCTCATCCTCAAAGCAAGACGAATAAGGTTTTCAGTGTAACAGAATGGGTCATACACAGTACTTTGTCCTGCCACTACACAGAGTAAACCCTCCTTTCTCTGTTCGGTTCCCAGATCACCTTCTCCCTCCCCTGGGCATGAACATGCCTGGACAGTCCCTGTGCTGGTAAATGGTCAGCATGAAAAAGTTTTATTAGACACAAGAAGTTTCTATTCTGTGGTTCTTTCTATATGTGTGCCAAGAGAGCTATGGAGTGATGTTAAGACAAAAATATGTTGCATTCATGGTGATGAAATGGATTATCCTATAGCTTAGATTTACTTTACTATAAGAGGCCAAACTCTTTTATTACCTGTGGCAGTAGCTCTGAGGCTAAGTCTATGGAGGTATTTTGGGCTTGGATGTTTCCACTTTGTCTTATTTAGTGTCAAACACAGAGGCTGATCATTTGACTCACTAGGAGTTATGAGGAAATTCTGTTAAGAATCCAACAAGATGCATTATGTCACCATCTAGTGGCCGGACATGAAAACTGTTGAAGCTCACAGGACACTGGAGTGAGACTCTGCACACTGACAACTACTCTGTTTCTATCTGTGTGCAAAATAAAATACACATTCTCAGAGAATATTGTTAAAGAAATTTAATTCTGAACATAAACTGGTTCTTTCAGATCAAGAGACAAAAAGATGAATATTTGAGATGAAAACAAAGCTATACAATGTCGTCAAGCAAATTTCTTATCATCACAAACTCCTACCAAACCCTCAACATTCATTCATAACTTACAAATATTGTCAGAGCAAGTAAAAACTTATCCAGCTCATCATTTTGTGTCTCCATCCATTTTCTATACACCCTTGTCCCTCAGTGGGGTCAGGAGGTGCTGCTGCCTCTCCAGCTCATGTTCCTGGCGGGAGGCGGGGTCACCTGGACAGGTCACCAGTCACCAGTCTGTCGCAGGGCAACACAGAGACACACAACCATGCACACACACACACACACTCACACCTAGGGGCAACTGTGGGAGGAAACCAGAGTGCCTGGAGAAAACCCACCATGCACAGGGAGAACATGGAGACTCCATGCAGAAAGACCAGGAATTGAACCCAGAACCTTCTTGCTGCAAGGCAGCAGCTCTACCAACTGCTCCACTGTGCAGCCCCATTTTGTGTCTCATAAAGTCCAATTAAAAATGTGACAGACCCAAATAATCTTCATGTGTACATGGTTGTACAAAGAGTGAACAGTCTAAAGATAATTTAAAAAGGCTTTCTTACATAAAGTTCCTGTAGCCACCAAATACAAGCTGCGTTAAAGAGAGTCTGTTTTTCATTCCTGTTTCTGCTCATTTCTCACAATCTAAGCAGCAGATTTTCTTCATCACAAAATATGCTACTTTTCAGTTGAAACAAATAGATCACCTTTTTAACACTGTAGATGATGGAAAAAATAGTATATGAACATTAATTTTTACATAACACAACACGGAACGGTCTGCAGAATTAAAAACATACAACTTCAAGTCATCCACCTCCTGAGAGGGTTTGGAGGCTTTATGGTTGTTTTTTATAAAGAAGTCTCTGGTCCAATTGAATATTTCTGTTATATATAATAAACGTTTCAGTTAAATCCGTGCTGAAATAAATGTCTGGTTTGTTATGATAGGAAACACTGTATGTGGTTCAGAATCAGTTACATAGCAGAAAAGATACATTGATTTAATCCACAGCTGAATAAACAAAGTTTTACTGTTTTCAGCATTTTTTGTTGATAGAAACTTTTTCACCGGAAACTCTGACACTTTCTAAGTTTGTACCTGGTTAACCTGACAACTCTGAGAGTCAAGCAGGTTGTCATTTCTTCCTTTGGGTTTTGGATCATGAAAAATTCAAAATGTCATCTGAAAGTTTTCTCTCTCTCTCCATATGATGTAAAAATATTTGTGCTTCAATGGCACCTAAACATCTTCAGTATGTTGAGGTGGCATGTTGACATCATCTGTGCTGCTGATTTCCTGATTCTCAGAAGTTACACAGAAACACAATGAGGTCAAAACTCTGTCAACTGCACTTTTCCTGAGAAAAACACACATAACTGAGTCTGCAAGAGGACTAAGATAAATAGGAATTGTAACCACAGTAAAGACGGGAAAATTTTCAAAGGGTTTTTCCAAGAGAAAATACATCATGTTGGGTATGAAAAGTAGAATATATGTTAGCAAAACCACAACCAGAATTGAAACAATTCGACGTTTTTCCTCAGCAGAGACGCTGCGAGCTCCAGACAGAGCTTTAATGGTCCCAACCAGGCAGAAGATGAACAAGGGAAGAGGGAGGAGTGTACTAGCAGACTGGATGATTTTTACTATATGAATATCCAAAAGCAGATACATGCCGAAGGTATTAAGAAAAAAGTAGATCCAGACTGCGACACAGACCAACACAGACGTCTTGATGTTTCTTCTAAATCTGTACCACAGCGGCTTGGCAATGACCAGATACCTGAAACAAAGGATACAAGCTGTCAGACATTACTGATGTAATGGTGGCAGAAAGAAACAATAATATGTGTAAACAGACATTTACCTTTCCACGGAGACACACATCATGAAACCAACGCTGGCTGAAATGCTAACGTCGAAGGCAATAAAAGAGAAAACATGAGGTTCGAGTGAAAGCGTATAAATTCTAATGCAGTACTGGAGGATATCAGAAATCAGCAGGTTCAAGATGTAAACTGGAGCAACATGATCCTCTTTCAACTGCAGAGGAAACAAAATGAAAAGTGAACAAAAGCTGAAAATTGAATCCCAAAATTTAAGTTGATTCTGCTTCCACAAATATTACACACTGTTTGACTTTCTTTTGTTCAACCATTCCTTAGATCCAGGTTCAGAGAAAACCAATATAAAAAAAAATCTGCAAACCACAACAAACATACAGCTAGATCTAAGTTAACTAGAACTCACCTTTGATACAACAGCAAAGATGGCCACCAGAGTCAGAGGAAGTCCGGCACAAATGGTGATCCAATTTGCCCAGTACAAGATTTGAAAATAAACTTTGTTCTCTTCATAAAAACTGTTATTGGTTCTGTCAGGTGCATCAGTGTAGTTGAAGATGCTCTGACTGAGGTTTTCTTTCCATGAGGTTCTGCTGATGAGAGAATCTTCCATTCTTCAATATCAAACCTGCATGAGAAAAACAACAAATAATGGAGACTTGATTTTTCTCTTAGCTTAGTTCATGAATGTAATATTACATTTCTATCTAAGGGTAAATCCTAAGAAAAGCTCTTTTGTAAGGAATCAGTTTTAGTACAAAAATAAAGCACATATGTTAAAAATAAACACTGTAATTCTTGAAAGCAATGAGTGGAAAATTATCCAAATGTAAAGTGTCCTCAGTTTCTACCTTATTCTACTGGCATGCAGGTAAATGTTATTTCTAATGTGGCTTCCATAAAATTAAACACATGGGACATAATATTCAGCAGTGTGTTAAATTAATGCGTCTTTCTTTCATTTCTGTACATTAAAAGAAAAAATATTTACCTTTGAAAGTTTAAATATCCTGAAATGGTTCCTGTTTGTAGCCAGTTATTCTTCTCATCTCAACCGTCTGCAGCCTGAGCGTTCTGCAGACAAACTTATGTTAGAGTCTGACCAATCACAGCTGACTTCTCTATTAAAGGAAATGGGCGCAGAGATGATGTCATAAGTCTATTTTCTTTAGAAACAGGAAGACAATGTCTTGTAAGATCACATTTATTTTAAAACTCAGTTGTCACGAACCAACTTGTGTAAAATTTTATTCAGTTAATTTTTCTAGTACCAAATATTCTGTCTATGAAATTTGTAAAAAAAAAGTTAACTTAAGCTTCAATCACCTGTTTTACCTGTTAAACTTAAATGCAACAGATTAAATCATTAATGTTTTGGACTCTGCTGTCATCTCTAACTTTAGAAAAGCTGCAGTCATGGAAACATTTCACATTAACATGTATGTAACAGGGAAAAGCTTGGAGATGCTGGTGGGTGCAGCATGTTGTGCATCTTCTGCTGTTGCTTCATCCCCATGTTGGTTCTTCCATCTTCCTTTATGTGGCGTCAGCTGGTGGCTGTGAGTCCAGATGTGTTTGATCAACTGTGGGCCGCAGAGAGACTGGAGCGGATCGCTTTATGTTGGCCTCACTGAAGCTAACTCACCAGAAACTATCGCAAAAGTAATTTCAACTAAGTTATATTTAAAATAATCATCTCACCATTAAAGTGTTATTTATTTTCCTCTTGTTATTTAACATTGTACAAGTGCATAACTTCTCTCTACTGACTTTTCTTCAGCTTGAACAGATTGTCAGAGATTAACATCGTGCACCATTCTGTCCGAATTTAACGCTGACTGAAACGCGAGTTAAAAAAATATGTAATAAATCAAAACAAAGGACAAAAGTGGAGCTGGGATGTTGGGAAGGAGTCTGTATCTATGTCAACATGCAATACATCAAATTATGTATAAAAAGGAGAACTGTGACAGCACCATGACATCATAAACTGTGAAATTTTATGCAACCACTATGTCCAGTTTGACTTGACCAAAGACCACAGTTCAGTTAATATTACAATATTACATCAGGCCATGTCAAAATCCTTTAAAGAGTAAAAACTATCAAAGACAAAAAATGAGGATGAGAAACCAAGAGAAGATTTTTCACCATCATCAGCCAATCTTTCCAACATTTCCAGACAGATGTAACGGATGGAAAGACTTTAAACAATTCAGATTCTGGGACAGATTAAAGGTCAACATGTATCCCACATGTATCCTCCACATCCTGACATTAAAAACCATTACAGCAGATTCACAGCTGTAAGAAATTAAAATAAATGCTCAGGTCTGACTTCAAGCAGCAGCAGAAAGTAAAGAACGAATCTGTTATAAAATACCAATGAATATCAATGAATGGCTGTAAAAGGAGCTACAATCATAAAAATATTTCTAAACTAAATATAAAAATCCAGTTTACTTCAACTCAGCTCACTATTATATGCTTCCAGGTTTGTGGTGCATAGAAGCTGAATACTGCTGGTTCTGGAGAAGCAGAGCAGAACCAGAACCTGTGGAGTCTGGAGTGTTGGTACAACAGCTGCAGCAGATCTTTAATGTATTGTGGTGCTAAACCGTTCAGTAATTTATAAACTAACAGTATTTTAAAGTCTATTCTCAGTGGAGGGACTTTAAAACTGGTGTGATGAGCTCCGTCTTCCTGGTTTTAGTCAGAACTGCAGCAGCAGCTTCTGGATCAGCTGCAGCTGAAGGACTGATTTGTCTGGCCGACCTGTGAAGATACTGTTGCATTGATCAGTGTAACCAAAGGTAAACACATGGTTGGGTTTCTCTAGATCTCGCTGAGACTTTAGTCATTACATATATTTTCATGCCAAGAAAGTTTACATTTTCTAGCTCATAATTTTTCCCCATCAATTCCAATAATATGAAACATGGCAAACTAAAATAAGCTTCATGAAGTTCATGGTTGTGTATGATTTTCAGATGGTGAATAGTCCAATAATTAAACTAAAAAGGCTTGGATAGAAAATGTTGCTGTCGCCACAAACAGATTATATTAAGTCATTTCCTCTTTCTGCACATTTCTAAGAAACTAAACAGAAGTTTTGTTGACCACAAGCAGAGATGAGGTTTTTCATTTGAAAAAGATTGCTCACTCTATTAACACTAAAGATAATGAAAATTAATAGCATATTAACATTAATATATGTAAAAAACATAAAATAGAAATGTTGGGAAGAATTCAAATACAACAACTTTATTCATCGACCTCCCGGGAGGATTTTGAGTCTTTATGTTTTTTTTAATTAAAATTTTCTATTTGTTTAAAGAACTCTCTTGTCTGATTAAGTATTTTTCTACAAATTGAACATTTCAATAAAATCCCCCTGATTTTACGTATCTGCTTCGTTTCATGTGGATGTTTGTGGTTCAGAAATAATAAAATTATTAATCTAGAGCTAAAACTAGTCTCCCCGTTTTCAGCCCCGTTTGATGACAGAAACTTTTTAAAATAAAAACTGTTTATGTAACACCTTCTGTTGTACCTGACTAAATGTTATGTGTGAAATAAACAGAGAAAGACGATCTATGACAGTTTATTTAAAAAAATGTCAGATACAGAAGTTATGAATCTGAGAATTAAACAGCTTGGAAATAAAGACAGAACCCAAATTTATGTAGTTAATAGATTTTAGTTCCACAAACATAACATGAGCTGCTTTTGTCCTGCTGTGTTCCTGGCATGTGTTTTAATTTGCTTGATGGCAGAGAATGTCCAGTCAACAGGGCAGAGGAAAATTCATGACCAGAGCTGGAGGTCAACTCTGGTTTCCCCAAATGTTCTCCGAAGCACCACAGCCTAGACGAGTCCTGGTGGTCAGGATGGTTGTTCTGCTGAGAGGTGAAGCTCAGCCCGTTCAAAATGTGGATCCAGAGTGAGAATATTCTTGGCAGATGAAAGCAGGACTTTCTTCAATCTGATCAACATCAGGTCCTCTGCGGACAAAAGAGCCTCCAGACTTTTTTTATAGGTTGGGCAGATGAGGCCACTAAAATTTTAAGGTGGCGAATCAAAACGAAAACATAATCTTACTATATCTTCCTATAGCTGATTACTAAGGGATATCAAGATAAAGAAATATATTTTTAAGTCACACAAAAAAATTCAGACATCTATAACTACGTCTTCAACTACCACCAGTTTAGCACTTTATTTATTGCAATTAGCATTTAAGTTCATGCTCCATGTGGACACAGCTATGCTGCTTTTGAAGCAAAAGCTCTGCTGTTGAGTTGCAAAATGATTGCAGCTTGAACCACAGAACCACTGGAGGCTGTTTTCACATTTGTGTCTGACACCAAGCAGTGGAAACATGAGCCTCTTTACTGGCACAAATGTATTTTCTCGACTTCCTGTCACAAAACTCACCACACTGATGCACTTTAAGAACAGAGGTAATACATTTTGGGGCAGAAAACTGTGAAACTGGTGCTGTTAATGACCAGATCCACTCATTCCTGAAGTCAGCAAAACTCAAAGCAGCATGTCAAAAAATGTAAAACGGTGTAAAAGTATAAAAACAATGAGTAGAAGCTCTTTCCAGATAAACTGCGACTGCAGAGTCTGGATCAGCTGAAGATTCTTTTGAAGTGAACGATTTACGTAGCAGTGGCTGGTTGTTCAACTCTAAAAGATGTAAATCCACACAGCAGCTTCTCTGGATCCTACAGATGCTCCTGGTTTTTCAGATGGACATGTGAAAGAAAGCATGAAATATCTTTAACAAAGTTATTTACCTAAAATTGTCAAAAGCCTGGAATTGGTCTGATAGAAACGTCCTCGGTCGGTAACAGACTGGAAAAAGGATATTTATGCTACCTGCTCTGTCGAAACACCGGGGCTGCCTGAACTGGTGTTGCCCATCTGTTGCTCATCATGCATTTTGCAACAACAAATTGAGATCAGAAGCTTGTCTACGGCACTTTTTCTCAGGAAAAGATACATAGTCAGGTCAGCAAGAGGACTAAAAGTCTGCAATATGAATGTTATATTGTTATAAACATCCATATGTCTGATTTCTCTGACCAAAAACCAAATGATACTGGGAAAGAAT
This sequence comes from Poecilia reticulata, assembly GCF_904066995.2. NCBI lineage: Eukaryota > Metazoa > Chordata > Actinopteri > Cyprinodontiformes > Poeciliidae > Poecilia > Poecilia reticulata. The sequence goes on from NC_088844.1 coordinate 29,332,248, forward strand.
AAAACTGTGTAAGTAAGGAGCACTACAACCAGAATAGCCACAATTCTCCGCTTTTCATCAGCAGACACACCGTGGGCTGCAGACAAGGCTTTAACGGTCCCAACCAGGAAGAACGTTAACAGAGGCAACGGCAGGAGGAAGAAGACGGCACAGAAGAACCCTATGATCTGAAAACCCAACTTTAGTAAAATAGAAAGGATGAAAAACATAGGAAGCATCCAGATGACAATGCACACCACCAGAGATGTCTTGATGTTTCGCCTGAAGCGATACCACAATGGCCGCGCAACGGCTAAATACCTGCAGGAAAGGAAGCAAATATTAGATTTATAAAGTATTGAATCTGAAAAATCAGACAAGTATAATCAGATAGTTACCTTTCCAAAGAGATACACACCATGAATCCTATGCTGACCATCAAACCATAAAAGTAGGTGTAATGGACGACAACATTACCATGGACTAAGTTCTCTGCAATCATGCAGCAGAGCTGAATTAGGTCAGAAAGAAGAAGGTTGATGATGTAGACTGGAGTGACGTGATCTTTTTTTATCTGCAGGAAAATATAAATATGTTCAGAGATGTTTCTTGTAAACATGATAGAGTTCTGATTGGGCCTAAAATAATCCATCCTGACCCAGAATGAGCATATCCACATTCTGCCTGAGGCCCAAATTAAAACAGACATATTAACATTTTACTGCTTTTGCATTTAAGTAAGCAGCGAAACTTCCTGTTTTAAATTTTGTTTGACATTTCATAAGCTCCAGCTTGTCACATGTTGAAACGGCAGGATCAGCAGGTGCCAATCATCTGGGATATGTGATTATCGTAACTTTATATTGTGCATTCACATAGCCGACTACCGAGGAAACAATCCTGGCCCAACCCAGGCCCACATTTTTACATTTTATTCTGACAAACACTCATAATCAGGGCTTCTCTCTGAACTAAATCTCTTTTATCATTTACTCACCAGGAGATAAACTGCAAAGATGGCAATAACAGTCAAAGGAAGTCCAATGCTTGCGACTATCAGCTGCCCCACATGTGCATACACGGTGACATTGAAGTTGTGATTGCGCATGTTGGATTCCTGAAAGCTCTGGTTGTACATGTCCCTTTTGTCTAATGAGGAGGCCTCTTGGTGTGAAACCTGTTTATGGAGAAAAGCCATTGGAAAATAATCAAGTTATAATCAATTTTCCATTGACAACAGAAGAAGAAAGACAACAAAGAACTTCACAAATAGAGCAAAGTAGTAAATTGTGTGGACTTACAAAGTACCAAATCAGCAAATCTAAACGTCCAACATGGACATCCTACACATTGTCTTATGAAAACAGTACAATTTTATCTTAAACTGCTTCCTGCAACACTGTTACATTTTAAAGGGCTGCTGCTCAAAGCGTAAATGGTAAATGCGCTGTACCTGGGTAATACCCCAAAGTAAATGCTTCACATTCAATCATTCACACGCTGATGATGACAAGTTAATACATTGTTTCCACAGCTGCCGTTCACTGTGCCACAGTGACCTGTGCCACAGTGACCTGTGCCACAGTGACCTGTGCCACAGGTCACTGGGCCTCTGAGGTGTCAGCAGGTGAAATGGTTTACCTAAAGTTACAACAGAGATGGTTGGAGCAAGACTCGAACCAGCAACCCGTCACTGACAGGGTGAACTGCTGCCACCAGGGCCGACCCAAGCCTCCATTGGTCCTAAGCCAAATTTGGTTTTGAGGCCCTTTATTTCTGCTAATAATGTGGATTGCTGCCATCAGCAGTCAGATGATTAAATCATTTGTGTGCCTGGTCTACAGTCATTGCATGTCTGACAGAGCTATTTACATTATATCATATCTGCATACATTTATCAGCAAAGCCGACTTATCTGCTCCGATTTCCTGAATTTTGGGAACATATCGCCAGCTACAGCTTAGAGGAGCTCATTGATATATTAATGCAGTAGCCATGTAGCCTGATGCAATAACATTTTGATAGACAGTGTAAAACATTGATTATTATTTAATTATTGTTATCAAATGTTATGAAGCCAAAAAACCCTCAGAAATATGTCGGGTCAACCAGGAGAATCAACTCATTTAAAGTTAAAGCTCAGTTTCACACAAATAAAAACACTCTAGTATAAATGTTTGGCTGTTGAACTGGACTTTATAGTGAAACTGTGAGTTTTTGTTAATATATTAACGAATCATTATTAAAAAACATTCAGTCCCGGTCCCACCACCTGGTGGCCCCCTAACTGGCAGCCGCTTAGTTTGCTCATGATTTGCGCCGTTGCTACCTACCACCGTGGTGGATAAACGTTTCTGGCTCCCATTGATCAGGGTTTTTCACATAATCGCTCAGTACTCAGGATTTGTTTCGACTCAGAGTTGAGTTGCCTCATTGGACATTTCAGGAACCAGAATCAAGAAGCTCTGAGCCGAAAACAGATACTCTGAGTAAACCTGCTCTGCTCTGCGATACTCAGGAAAGCAGATAAAACGTCAAAATGTGATGCCGACTACATTATTCTTTTCACTGATACCTGGTAATCTTTTTATTAGCTACAACTCTTATAGATCTGTGACTGCAGAACACCACCAAACAATACAGCAGGGTTTCAGACGGCAAGCTACTCATTAATGTCTCCCATCAGACAGTGGGAGGGATCCTATCTAAAAATCTACATCTTAAAATAAAATGTAACTAAAACTAAGTTACATAAAAGAGAAAAGAAGACATTTACACAACCTGCGCAGAATGAAACAAACATCAGTCTGCTTATGAGGAAAATCTTTTGCACGTTTGCAATCGACCCGCAGACAGTAAACATTATGATGGGCACCTCTGCAGTACAGGAACGGTTAAATGCTGCAGTAAGATTCTTGACAACATATCGTAGAAATAAAAATGAAGTGCAGCACGAAGAATTTGTCCTTATTGTGTCAGCTGAGCTATTTCTGGGCTGTAATTTTATTTGAATAGATTATTGAAAGACCACATGTTCTATTTCTTTCAGAGATGCATGACCTTCTCACTTCCAAACCTGTTTTTTTCATCTTCGCAATATTTCCAAAATTCGTTCATCTCTCTCCCGTTCTGATGCTGAGACCCTCATCCAGCCTTCATCTCCTCCAGCCTCGACTTCTGTAACTCACTGTTTATTGGAGTCCACAGAAAACACCTTCAGAGGCTTCAGTTCATTCAAAACGGTGCTGCCAGGATCCTAGTGAGAGCTTGTAAATTTGATCACATCACACCTGCTCTTTACAAGCTTCACTGGCTTCCTGTAACTTATAGGATTCAGTATAAAATTGCGCTTATCACACATCACTGTCTGTATGGAATGTCACCGGATTACCTGAAGGACCTCCTTACTTCACATTCAGCTTCTAGATCCTTACGATCCCAAGCCTGTAATCTTCTCCTCCTTCCTCGATCAAGACTAAGGACTCTGGGTGATGGAGCATGTGCTGTGGCTGCTCCTCGTCTATGGAACTCTCTCCCGGACTATTTGAGAGCCCCGCAATCATTGTCCGATTTTAAAACTGGCTTGAAAACCTTTCTTTTTAGACAAGCCTACTCCACTTTTAAATGACTCTTTTTATTGTTTTTGATTGTTGATTTTATCTGTTTTTAGCTGCACCATGTAGCACTTTGAGATTTTTATTAATGAAAAGTACGCTGTAACTTAAATTGATGATGATGATGATGACTGTGGCAGAAAACATTGTGACCTTCTGCCGGGTCAGTTAAAAAGTAGGACAGACTCAGAGTTTGTTAAAACAACCCTGTTAGCAATCAAGAGTTTGTTCCAGCTTTAACTTGACTCAAGGTAAAGGTTACCTAGCTTTCTGAAAACAGAAAATTATACACATACATGCGTACCACAGTACTTATTCTGAGTTTTCAATAATGCTGCTTTCTAAAATCCCCTGTTCTGAAAAAGGAAACCCTGAGTACCACATAGCAGAGTTGGTCGACTCAGAGCATCGGTTTTCTACTCAGCTTGTCAAGCTGGCTTTCTGAAACAAAGCCTTGTTTTTCTCATATAACAGGAAATCTATCCTGTGAGGTTAAATAAATAGACCAACACCACAAAGCCTAATTTATAACTAAAACCTGTGTGAAGAAACAATTGCATCATTACCAATAAAACCCATTAGATAAATGTTCAGAAAACAAACTGACCTTTAGATGAGTGCAGTCATATAGTCTGATGAACCACAGGAACCAGTGAAACTGTGAGGTGACGAACTGAACGCACGTCAGTTTTATTGGTCAAGCAAAACACAACAAGCCACACAAATGCGTATGTGAGTTTATCAGCGTGAGAATGTGGAGTTTATTTTTTACACTGAGGAGTTTATCAGTAATTAGATACACTTCCTGTGGTGAACAGTCACACCTCATTTCTATTTCTGCAGTGTTGGTGAAGAGTTTTTGTTAAACTCAGTAACTCTCACAGTGTGTGTTAGTGACTGAATCCTCATGGTTTGCATTTTACATAGCGTGTATGTGTGTGTCTGTTGCAATGTACTCTGAATGTGCAAACGCTAAGTTAGCTAGTTTGGGTACAGAGCGGTGAAAGATTTAACATCTTTTCAGACAACAACAAACAGGCAAGTAAAGGCAGTGATGAGTGCATGTTTAACTTTGATCAGATGTTAGTGGCGTCTGTACAGCTAGACATGCTAAATGTTAACTTAAGAAATCTATCTATGTTGGCTTATTTTTTTCAGTCATCTTAATTATTCCCACAGTTTTTCTCAAAAGCTGCACTTTCAGTTGAATCCATGCTGTGTTTGCCCTTCTCTGCCTCTCTTTCTGGTTGCTCTTGAACTCTAGCACCGACTGCTGCTTAGCATTCCCACCTGTAATGACTTCTTGTCTTGTAGTGTAAGGTAATTTTACTTAGCACATTTTCAGCAACCAGGCAGTTCAAAATGATTTACATGAACCAGATGTAACTTAAGATGCCTTAAAATGAGCCGTCATGGCCGACATAATGCAATGTAAGCCTCTGAACCAGATGAGTTGACCTGAAAAACGTGCTGTCATTTTGATCCAACAACAGGTTTTACTCTTCATCTCCTGCATCGTCGTCAGTGGGCATTTTGTTCAGTGCTGAATGGATAATGCTTCACACAAGCTGGAAAGAAAACGTAAAGAATTTAAATTAATCAAAATACAACTTAATGGAAGCTGCTTTCGGGCTGCACAGTGGTGCAGTTGGTAGAGCTGTTGCCTTGCAGCAAGAAGGTTCTGGGTTCGATTCCCGGTCTTTCTGCATGGAGTCTCCATGTTCTCCCTGTGCATGGTGGGTTTTCTCCAGGTACTCCGGTTTCCTCCCACAGTCCAAAAACATGACTGTCAGGTTAATTGGCCTTTCCAAATTGCCCCTAGGTGTGAGTGTGTGTGGTGCATGGTTGTGTATCTCTGTGTTGCCCTGTGACAGACTGGCGACCTGTCCAGGGTGACCCCGCCTCTCGCCCAGAACGTTAGCTGGAGAGGCAGCAGCACCTCCTGACCCCACTGAGGGACAAGGGTGTAAAGAAAATGGACAATTTAGACAGACCAGTTAACCTGACAGTCATGTTTTTGGACTGTGGGAGGAAACCGGAGTACCTGGAGAAAACCCACCATGCACAGGGAGAACATGGAGACTCCATGCAGAAAGACCAAGGCTGGGAATCAAACCCAGAACCTTCTTGCTGCAAGGCAACAGCTCTACCAACTGCACCACTGTGCAGCCTACAAAAGTTTAATAAAATAAAAATTAAAAAAGTTTGAAATATCATAAAATTCAGGCATCAGCTGATATTTGATTCACAACCGACGTATCAGCTACACAACGACAGAAACAGATGACAATTATGAAAGAAAATGAATAAAAATGTCCTTATGTACCGAAAATATCAGGCATACACTTTTCTTCACTAATAGCTCTCTTGAAAAGAAAACTAATATTCTTGCTCATATCTTAATAGTTACAGGTCCAGTTTCCCACATCATTCCTCTAACACGGTGGGGTTAAAGGTCATGTGAGCATCAGTGACTGAGGGCAGCAGTATCATTATATTCAGCCATTGTTATAGTAAGTAAAATGTTAGTGTCGAGAGTCAGGCCTCCAGACAGACCAATTTATATTTTAAAGCCTAATATTCACTCAGTCTCTGAAATAAAGAAGCTGGGAAGCTTTTTATTTTTTCAGTTGTTGGGTTTTAATAAAATAATCATGAAGAATTCGAAATACATCAAATGAAAGCAATCTCTTTTGCAATAAATCCATAAGAATACTTTAAGAAAATAAGATGTAAAGATATTTATGCACCAGTGGCACCTAAACAGCTGTAGTTTGCAGAGCAGACATGTTGTCATCATCAGTGCTGCTGATCTTCTGATTCTCAGACATTTTACAGGAACACAGTGAAGCCAAAACCTTATCAATTGCACTTTTCCTCAGAAAAATATACAAAACTGAGTCTGCAAGAGGATTAAGACATTGACAGATTGCAGCCACAGCTTCAAAAATGACATTTGCCTTCACTTCTTCAAAAACTAAATATAATACAACTGGCAGAAAAAGTAGAATATATGTAAGCAAAACCACAACCAGGACTGAAAAGATTCGATGTTTCTCATCAGCAGAGACACTGCGAGTTTCAGACAGAACTTTAATGGTCCCAACCAGGCAGAAGATGAGCAAGGGAAGAGGGAGGAGGAGAAACACACCCAAGATGTTCCCACTGGTCTTTAGCTCCAGGGGAAGATAAACGCCCAAGATAAAAACCACAGAAAGGATCCAGACTGCAACGCAGACCAACACAGACGTCTTGATGTCTTTTCTAGATCTGTACCACAGCGGCTTGGCGACGATCAGATACCTGGAATAAAAGACATATGAGGTTGGGCATTGATGTACTGGTGTCAGACAGAAACACAGATATAAAAGAATAGTTACCTTTCCAGGGAAACACACATCATGAATCCAACACTGGTTATCAAGCCAAGCCGGAAAGCATAAAGAAAGGAGACATTAGGACCTTCAAGCAACATCAGAGGAATTCTGCTGCAGAGCTGGATGAGATCCGAGATCAGAAGGTTGAGGATGTAAACTGGAGCAACATAATCTTTTTTCACCTGCAGGGGAACAAAGAGAAAAGGAAATAAAGGCAAAACCCACATTTATGTAGATTTTAGTTCCACAAACATAACATGAGCTGCGTCTGTCCTGCTGTATTCCTGGCATGTGTTTTAATTTGCTTGATGGCAGAGAATGTCCAGTCAACAGGGCAGAGGAAAATTCATGACCAGAGCTGGAGATCAACTCCGGTTTCCCCAAATGTCCTCACCACAGCGTAGACGAGTCCTGCTGTGGCTGGACGTCGGCCTTCAGTCAACAACCCAAACTGCCAGACGCTCTGTTACACTGACACAGAGCGGGTTTTCCCAGCAATACGATTTACATCAGTATTAATTTATCATGTTTATGAGCCATTAGTACAGCAAATACTCACTTTGAGTACTTTATAAATCACATTTCATTAGGAATGGCCCTGCCTTTTGCAAAGTAATGAATAGTTTAGTAATGATATCTTGACTGATTACGTGAAAGAACATTTGGCTTTACAGTGTAGTAATTGTGTACTCACCATTGATAAAACAGCAAATATGGTCAGCAGAGTCAAAGGAAGCCCAACACAAATAGTGATCCAATCCACCACATCCACATATTTCAAAACAAGGATTCTGTATTCATCCTCATAACCGTTATTGTTAAACGCATCGCTGTTGTTGGAGATGCTCTGATTGACGCTTTGGTTCCACGAGGTGCTGCCGACGACGATATTCTCCATCCTTCAATGTCAAACCTGCATGAGCAAAATAATGAATAACAGAGACTTGATTTTCCTTTAGCTTCACTTTAACAACACTTAGGATCTGTGCCAAGTCTAAGAGAAAAGTCAGAGACTGTTTTGTAAAGAGTATATGCATTGTTTATGTTTTTACTGAAATGCAAATAGGTTTACTTAGTTTCCTGATTCTCTGTCATAGATTGTTATTCTGTAATTCTCTATGGAAAATTGTCTATGTTTGAAGCAAGTTGATAGTTTCTACATGGAATGTAAATGTTATATTTTATCTTTTTTATCATTGAATTGAACATATGGAATATATTTTCCTCAGCAACATTAGACTGAATGGACCATCTGTGCATGACATAAAAATATATTTACCTTTTCAAAGCTTATCGGTCCTGAAACGATTCGTTCTCAACCGTTTGTCCTTCTCATCAGGTCTGCAGCCGATACACACTGTTTGCATGCTACACCACGTACAGGCCGGCCAACGACATCTGACTCTGCGATGATAAGCTGATTATCTTTACCAGCAGGAAGGAAGCATCATTTAAGATCATAACAAAATGCATCAGTTTTCAAAAACACGACTTTTAGCTAAATTCATTTCAGCCATATGGTGCCAACAAATATCCTCTCAGTGCTCTTTAAGCACTTTTTACTTCTTTACATTAAACCCAACAGTTTAAGTCATGCATGTTATGAGACACTCAGCGATTCTCTGCATCTCTAACTTCAATCAATTTTAGAGAAGCAAAGCTGCAGTCATGGAAACATTTCACATTAACAGAAACAGATGCATGCAGCAGGGACCAGCATGGACATGCTGGGTGCAGGATGCGCTGCATTGCTCTCTTCTGCTAATACTTCTTCAGCCATGTTGGTTCTTAGTGTGGAGTGTGACTCTAAAATAAGTGGTAACAGAGACTGATGGGTCTCTTCCTGTTGGCATCCCTTCAGCTAACTCACCAGAAAAGATGGCACAGTTTCAACAAACTGAACTTAATTAAATTCATGTAAAACTCATCGAGAATAACTCTTAAGATTAAAACTTATTTTTTTTCTCTTCCTCCTTCTTAGTCTTTTGCACAAGTGAAAAGAGATGTGGTCAGATGAAGTGGGTTCTGTCAAACAGAGAGGAAGTGAAGGGAGAAATGCTTCACAAATATACACTTAAAGCTTCTGTAAAATGATACCCATAAAGCATCTGTCTCATCTTAGCTACTTTGAGGGTTTACACCTCATCATCCAGTAAATCTTTTATATGATAAGCAATATCATTGGCTAAACATGTTTAGTTTATGCTAGTTAATGAGGTTATGTCTCTTTCAGATGTTTAAAGATCAACAATCTCACATCTCAGATGACACCAATATTTATGTAATATTCTGGTTAACAAAAGCAAAACAAAACTTTTGTCTTTTCTGTGACAAAAACTGAATCTCACAATAAACCTAATTTGTAAGAAACCATAAATAATGACATCTGGATAAAACAAGGCAACAGTTTAATAAAATGGAAGTGAAGCTCAAACTATCCAAAGGAGCAAAACCAAGAGCTGAACACTGACAGCAATGCATTTGCTCTGCCTTGCATTAAAAAGGTTTCAACATTAAACACATCAACTAATTTGTGCATCAATCAATTTAACCAACAGACAACAAACTTAAAACAATAAACAATGTTGTTCATGCCAATAATCTAATAAATGGATAATTTACCTTTTGTTTGGCTAAATTTGTTCAGCCAGAGAAATACTTTCCAGAGCGCCGACATCTAGCTGGACAGCTGAAAAGGAAACGGCTGTTTTGCGAGCTTCAAATTAAGCTTTTTTTCTGTAGCACTTAGAAGAGCTGGTTAGAGAAACGTCATTAAATTAAAGCTTTGAAATGGATGTTAGCAGTTAATGCACTGGCTTTAATGCTGCCTTCAAGAAAAAACTCAGTATTGAGGAAATCTCATGAATAAATGATGTTTCCTGCAGTAAAGTGCGTTGTCTAGTCTAATCAAATTAAAGATCATTTATATAGCAAATTCACAGCAGCATCAGCCGGTGATGTGAAAAAGTATTCAGCCCCCCGAGTCAAAACTCTAATTCCAGCTGCCAGGCTTGTAGAGTTTGTCTCTATTTTGAGGTTGTGTGAATAAAGCAGTCCTAAATCTATCTGAGGTTGTGTGTGTGTGTGTGTGTGTGTGTGTGTGTGTGTGTGTGTGTGTGTGTGTGTGTGTGTGTGTGTGTGTGTGTGTGTGTGTGTGTGTGTGTGTGCGTGTGTGTGTGTGTGTGTGTGTGTGTGTGTGTGCGTGCGTGTGTGTGTGTGTGTGTGTGTGTGTGCGCAGCAGCGTCCGAGGTTCATTCCTGTCTGCACAACCCCCAGATCTTTATTTCAGGTGAAACCAGAGTCTGACTTTGTCTCCATTCAACCTTAAGAAATACGATGATTATTAGTTATGTATAAAAATATATAATCTTTAATGACGCAGTGTGAAATACAAACTCTTTTTGGAACAGAAGCTCAGTTAATAAAGCAGTCAGTCACTGGGCTCCACTCAGCAGATCTTCAGGCTGACTCAGAGTTAAAGAATAGCTCTGCTCTTATTTATGCCTCACTCTGCACACGCTAAGGGGCGTCTGCCTGCTGTTATCTGTTACCAATGACTCTGTGTGACTGGAACTGGTCTCATGTGTTGGTTAGGGTTGTGTAAGAGTGCAGCAGTGTGCGTGTAAGCAGATAAAATCAATAGAGAAAGGATACAAAGTCATACTTCCATGACAATCCCCCTTGTGAGGTGGCCAACACCGCCTCACCCTCATCACTCAGTGTGCTGCACATGGATCCTAAGCTAAAATATGGTGGGCAGTTCTTTCTGGATCTTTCTAGTTCTGCCCCTCCTGCAGAACTTCATGTCTCCAGTAACGGCCCACGTCCCTCAGTCTGAAACTCCATCTGAGTTTCACATAAAACATACTAAAACTAATGTGCCACTAAGTTTGAAGTGATTAAACATTGTAAAAATATAGCCAGTAAGAATAGAATCTCCATGGCAACCATTCAGATGTGTAAGACACCTGGTTTACTGAGCACTGCCTTTAAATCCAGCTCCTTCAGACTAGCCAGCAGCAATTAGCAATCACCTGGTGGAACTGCACATCTGCTGAGCTAATCATACCAGCTAATTCTCAGCTAATTTCCTGAAGGAAGAATGTTGGGAAGGTCAGGAGTTAGACCCAGTTTCAATGAGATAAATTATGAATCCAAATTTATTTAAGTCATATTTGAGATATCCAGCATTTTTATAGTAAGTAAAAAGTAAAATAGTAACTTGAATTTGCCATCAAATGGAACCGTATGCCTGGAAAATAAATTTTGAATATGCTGCTTAAGCTGGTAAGACAGAGTCATTATTAACAATAAAGTCTAAAAAATATTATCCCTGCAGACCCCACACATCCTGAACACTAACTGCTTGGATCTTTACTCTTAGGTCAGTTTTATGTCTTTTACAACTACTTTTTTGTTTCATGAAATGGTAAAAAAAAATTAAAATAAAAATAGAACACAAGATTGATACCAAAGGTTTTTTTATTGATTTATTTTTCATACTCATTTTCATGATTCACATTATATAATATTATATCATAAATAATAATGATATTCAATGTTTAATACATACAAAGCCAACAAGACAAATAATTTGTTGGGGAGAAGAAAGAAAGAACAAATGTTTCTTCCATGTTTGTTTAATCAGAAAACAATATTAAGTTAATTTGGAAGAAGCTGACAGAGAGACTGAGAGTGAAAATGTCTGAAAAGAAAAAAACAGTACATCTATGTGAAAGGTCACATTGTGATCTGTGAGTGTTTCAGCTTTGGTCTTAACTTCCATTTAAGTTTTAAACATTTCTTTGTTATGTAAATATGTTTTAAATGTTACACAATGTTCAGCTAATTTCTCTCTATTATAATTACTAAGGTGTTTCCATCTCATTTCATGCCTTTAGGTTTATGTTTATCTCTCGTGTTCTGTTCTCGGTTTATTTTAGTTTTTCCTCTCAGATCAATATTAATATTTTTCTCCTTAGTTTGGAGTTTTTTTCATGTCAATCTGAATTCTCTACGTCTATTAAATATTCCCATCTTCTCCCATTTTTCCCTCCACAGCTTTTCCAAATCTTATCTTACCTGCATCACATGTCATTCCCAAATCTTTCCTTTATATAAAATCTCCCAGGATGTCACTACTCTTCCTTTAATCCCCTTTAAGTCTCATTGTTGCTCACTAATAAAAATGTTTTTGGACTTTATCTAAAATTATTTTCTGTGTGAAATAAAGTTTCACAAACTTTAAAATCAACCTGTTATGCAGTCATTCATTCTGTGTTGCCTACTGAAATTAAAACAATTTTTCAGTATGAGATCTGTGAGTTTTTTGTATTTTTCTTATTTACAATTTCATCTTTATACAAGTTTTTTATGTTCTCAAAGCTATTTTGTGTTTAATCGTAGCAGTTACTTCCATCACACTAAAAACTCTACAGAAATAAACACAATTATGGTAAAAACAAGAACAAAAAAGCATAAATGAACAATTTGTCCTGTAAATATGTTTTGTAAAAACTTTCACATGTTCTAAAGTATAAAAGGTTTACATAAATTATAATTCCTAAATAGAGACCCAGTGCCACAGTCATGGTAAAATATATGTTGATAGTTTTTAAACAATTGTTTTCCTAAAAACAAGGTTTTTCTATAAAAGAAAAAGTATTTTAGACAAATGTTAAACATGTTTTGACTAATAAACTATTTACATCATTCTAAAGATCCATAGTTGATTTGATAATGAAAAAAAAATTATATGCAAGCTGGTAAAAATATTAGATGCTTTATTGATTATGTACAGAATTTAATATCTATGTCTTTAGTCTTAATTTTACCTTTCAGGAATTATTCTCTGCTTCTCTCTGCTCCTGAGAAGCCGACCAGCATCATGTTGTTACTGTGATGCCGTTTGTCTGCTGGTTCCCACTGTTAGTCTTTCTGCAGCAACACAGGAGGGCCAGCAGTTTGTCAAGGAGCCACTTCTTCATGAGAATGTATAGAAGCAAATCTGTCAGAGGATTTATCTGCATTAAAGTGCAGGACACATTGAGGAAGTTTATGAATGTGGTAAAGTCTAAATCCCACAACAACCCGAATCCCATCATCAAAAACTCTAAAATAATATGTGGTAAGAATGTCAGTATGTAAGCAAACAACACCAAAGTTAAAACAGCTATAATTTGTCGTCTTTCTTCAGGTGGGACATTATGGGATGCAGACAGGGCTTTAATACTGCACACAAGGAAGAATATTAACAGGGGCAGGGGAAGAACCTGGAGGGATCCCAGCAAGTTTCCATTATTTAAACTAATAAAAACAGAAAGGATCCAGCTCACAACACTGACTGATGCAGAAACTTTGACTTTTCGCTGGAATCTGTACCAAAAAGGCCAGGCAATCAGCAGATACCTGTAAATCATAAGAACAATTATAGAACAAAGGAAGTTTCAGTAATACAAAGAGAAACGTTGGTAAAAAAGCTAAACAAAAAACTAATTTACCTTTCCATGCCAATGAAGGTCATGAAGAAAACACTGGCCATCACACCACAGTAGTAGACATAATAGATGACTAAATTATGTATGAAACCGTCATTTATATTTGCCACTTTCACAATCATACAGAAAATCTGAATGATGTCTGAAATGAGCAGGTTGATGATGAAAACTGGAACCACACGCTCACTTCGGATCTGCAGAAAACGAGGGTTAAATTAAAATAAAGTAATAATAAGAATAAAAACAGCAAAACAGCTAACAAAAATGTTCCTGTTCAGTTAAGAAATTTGCTTTACAAATGCTGAATTTTTAGAAATTTTGCTTTTGTCAAATTTTTGTTTTGATTTAAAAAATTGAAACTTTTCTTTGTTAACATAACAGTCCAGGCTAAAGTCCTTCTAAAGTCAGACAAAAGCAAAGATTAAGCATATTCAGTCTGAAGTAGCTAAAAAAATAATATTTTGTTTTATTTCTGTAACACACCTGAGAGTAGAGACAGTAGATGGCCAGCGGTGCTAAAAGACCCCAGATGGAGATGAATATTATGGAAAACAGTGTCGTATTTCCACCATAACGCCAGCAGAAATCATCTGGATATGGATATGGATATGGAGAGTTGGTGCTATTTGGGAATGTGTTGTTGTAAGAGTTATTGTGGTTAAAGCTGTTATTGCTGTTATTATAGTTTGGGATGAAAGACGTTGCGTTATAATCCATCTTCACAACAGAACCTGCCAAAGACAGTCGGTATTAATAATGAAGCAGAAGCTTTGAACAAGATTCAATAATTCACTTTTAGTCAAATAGACTTAAACATTTAAAAAAGAACTACATGATAGACATTTTACTAAGACCCTTATAAAGAGAAAGTACAGTTTTGGTGGGGCGTTATGTTTTTAAGTAAATATTAATTTAAATGCATTTTTTATAACTGACATATAAAAAGTAAAATCCAGCAAGTAAGTAAGTACACAGTAATCAAATTTAAAAGAATTTTCTCCAGTAAATTATGATACTAACCAAGTAAATAAGTGTAAAGGACAGAAAACAACTAGAACGTGTGGAAGTTAAAATCCTTCTAACATCTGTGCATCTTATCAATTTGCCTTTTGGCTAACAGAAAGTCTCTAATTAGAAATATTTTAGTTTCTTCTGATAAATGCTAAGGTACCAAATATATCTAAACTCTGCTATAAACAGATTTATCTTCATTACATGTTAAAATTAAAAGTGCTAAATCATTATTTTCAGTCATTTAGAAGAATATTACATGCATAGAAGTAAATTTAAAATTTTGTACCCAAAAGATGGATGATGAAACCTCAGTGAGTTCTTCAGAGCTGCATCAGAACTTGTGCTCTCTGCTGTCTTGAAGTAAATTTATAGTGAAGTAAGACATGCAAATATTTTCTGAATGATAAACAGAGATGTTATCTGGACACACCTGCTGTGTTTCTGTCCCAAATAGACACAACATGTGTTACTTGTTTTAGTGGAACCAGTAACACGACTTTCTTTATCCTCCCTTCCTGAATGTATTCTTGTATTTGGTAATGAAATTAAAATTGATGACTGATAAGAGTAGATCACCTTCCACAGGTAAGAGTTACTGATGAAAACAGAACTAATAAGGTTTAATATCTACACAATGTGGTTGTGATAAATTCACACATGCATCAGAAAATTGTAAAATAATATTATTTTTATCTGAGTTTTCCTTCTTTTCATTTGCAGGATCCACATGCAAAACATTTTCCTTTGAAATAATATTCATGTTCAGTTCATGGGAATTCTTTGCTGTCAGTCCAGCAGATTAAATGATTTACATAAGAACAATACATTTATTTTGAGGAACAAAGGAAGTTGGTTTCAGGTAAAACTGATCATATCATCATAACACAATTCCATGTAAACTGAAGACTGACAGCGGCATTGTGCTTTATAATAAGCTTCATCATGTAAATAATTTCAGTTTAAACAAAGAACAGCTTGTAAGTCTAAGAATGAGAAATAAACATTTCTGGTTCCACATTTCTTTTGGACTGGACATGTGAACAAATGCAGACGAGTCCATGAAGACAAAACGACACAGAAACATGGTGCCATGAAGTTTCTCTAATTAATAAATCCATCCGAAGCTTCAGAGACTTTTAGTCACTTTCAACGGTAATTTGTCTGATCAGGTGTCATTTTTAAATGTTCATGCAAACAACAGTTTAAAGTTGTTTGCTTTCAATTTCAATTCAAAGTGAAAAGACCCATTAAGACCAAGACACACAGGATCAGCTGATCCAACAGAACATCCGGTCCTTAGAGGGACCAAAGTCCAGCTGTGAACCCCCTTGTTTAGGGTCAGAGGTCATGGTTAGGTATGGTGTTATCAGGTTTTGGTTGGGTTAGGGTCAGTACTACACCTGCTGTGGTTGGGGTTAAATGTCGCATAAATACATTTACAAAAATGAATTCAAGTCAATACATTTTTGATAGTAAATACAATAAGGTGGGTAGAAATGTGTGTTTAGGGGTTTGTAACAACTCAGACTAAATTACACACATAGACTCTATTTCATAATCATAACCATAAACCAACTGGGCACAAAGTATTTCAGGCTGTATTAATATATAATAGGCTGAGCAGCACACATGCAGAAACGTAAAAATAATGAGTCTTTTTCCTTCCACTTCAATTTATGCGCATATTGTGTTGGTCTAACATGATAAATTTCAGGAAAACTCACTGAAGTTTAGTTTGAAATTGGGATGTGACAAAAAAAAAGAAAATATTGTGTTATATGAAAACCTTTGCCAGGTTTAGTGTTTCACATTTAATTTTGTTTGATGTTTATTTACCTGAACTAATCAAAGCTCAAATTTGGTATAATTGAAAGTTTTTACCAAATTTTATTCCAGCATTTAAATGTCAACTTTGTTTATAGTATAAAAAAATACATACAGCACATGAAATAAAAAATACAAAGATGTATATCTGCTCTTGTTTCCATGTTCATGAACACGACTCGCCTTCAGGCTTTTATCGGGTTCCATGCAAAATGTTGTGGTTTTAAAATTCAAATTTGATTTCTGAATAGTCTGTTGTGTTGAGACAGCAGAATAACAATGGACATTAGAAAAATACATTTTAACTGGAGGAACAAAGAACAAAAGTTGCTTCAGGTAAAACTGATTAAATCTGTGGCACCAATGAAGCTTCAGTTCTGGTTCTGAGCTTCAGTTCTGGTTCTGAGCCTCATTTCTGGTTCTGAGCCTCAGTTCTGGTTCTGAGCCTCAGTTCTGGTTCTGAGCTTCAGTTCTGGTTCTGAGCTTCAGTTCTGGTTCTGAGCTTCAGTTCTGGTTCTGAGCCTCATTTCTGGTTCTGAGCTTCATTTCTGGTTCTGAGCTTCAGTTCTGGTTCTGAGCTTCATTTCTGGTTCTGAGCCTCAGTTCTGGTTCTGAGCTTCAGTTCTGGTTCTGAGCCTCAGTTCTGGTTCTGAGCTTCAGTTCTGGTTCTGAGCCTCATTTCTGGTTCTGAGCCTCATTTCTGGTTCTGAGCTTCAGTTCTGGTTCTGAGCTTCAGTTCTGGTTCTGAGCCTCATTTCTGGTTCTGAGCTTCAGTTCTGGTTCTGAGCCTCATTTCTGGTTCTGAGCTTCAGTTCTGGTTCTGAGCTTCAGTTCTGGTTCTGAGCCTCATTTCTGGTTCTGAGCTTCAGTTCTGGTTCTGAGCTTCATTTCTGGTTCTGAGCCTCATTTCTGGTTCTGAGCCTCATTTCTGGTTCTGAGCTTCATTTCTGATTCTGAGCTTCAGTTCTGGTTCTGAGCCTCAGTTCTGGTTCTGAGCTTCATTTCTGGTTCTGAGCCTCAGTTCTGGTTCTGAGCTTCAGTTTCTGGTTCTGAGCTTCAGTTCTGGTTCTGAGCTTCAGTTCTGGTTCTGAGCCTCATTTCTGGTTCTGAGCTTCATTTCTGGTTCTGAGCCTCAGTTCTGGTTCTGAGCTTCAGTTCTGGTTCTGAGCCTCATTTCTGGTTCTGAGCTTCAGTTCTGGTTCTGAGCTTCATTTCTGGTTCTGAGCCTCATTTCTGGTTCTGAGCTTCATTTCTGATTCTGAGCTTCAGTTCTGGTTCTGAGCCTCAGTTCTGGTTCTGAGCTTCAGTTCTGGTTCTGAGCCTCATTTCTGGTTCTGAGCTTCAGTTCTGGTTCTGAGCTTCAGTTCTGGTTCTGAGCTTCAGTTCTGGTTCTGAGCCCAAGATAAAAACCACAGAAAGGATCCAGACTGCAACGCAGACCAACACAGACGTCTTGATGTCTTTTCTAGATCTGTACCACAGCGGCTTGGCGACGATCAGATACCTGGAATAAAAGACATATGAGGTTGGGCATTGATGTACTGGTGTCAGACAGAAACACAGATATAAAAGAATAGTTACCTTTCCAGGGAAACACACATCATGAATCCAACACTGGTTATCAAGCCAAGCCGGAAAGCATAAAGAAAGGAGACATTAGGACCTTCAAGCAACATCAGAGGAATTCTGCTGCAGAGCTGGATGAGATCCGAGATCAGAAGGTTGAGGATGTAAACTGGAGCAACATAATCTTTTTTCACCTGCAGGGGAACAAAGAGAAAAGGAAATAAAGGCAAAACCCACATTTATGTAGATTTTAGTTCCACAAACATAACATGAGCTGCGTCTGTCCTGCTGTATTCCTGGCATGTGTTTTAATTTGCTTGATGGCAGAGAATGTCCAGTCAACAGGGCAGAGGAAAATTCATGACCAGAGCTGGAGATCAACTCCGGTTTCCCCAAATGTCCTCACCACAGCCTAGACGAGTCCTGCTGTGGCTGGACGTCGGCCTTCAGTCAACAACCCAAACTGACAGACGCTCTGTTACACTGACACAGAGCGGGTTTTCCCAGCAATACAATTTATATCAGTATTAATTTATCATGTTTATGAGCCATTAGTACAGCAAATACTCACTTTGAGTACTTTATAATTAACATTTCATTAGGAATGGCCCTACCTTTTGCAAAGTAATGAATAGTTTAGTAATGATATCTTGACTGATTACGTGAAAGAACATTTGGCTTTACAGTGTAGTAATTGTGTACTCACCATTGATAAAACAGCAAATATGGTCAGCAGAGTCAAAGGAAGCCCAACACAAATAGTGATCCAATCCACCACATCCACATATTTCAAAACAAGGATTCTGTATTCATCCTCATAACCGTTATTGTTAAACGCATCGCTGTTGTTGGAGATGCTCTGATTGACGCTTTGGTTCCACGAGGTGCTGCTGACGACGATATTCTCCATCCTTCAATGTCAAACCTGCATGAGCAAAATAATGAATAACAGAGACTTGATTTTCCTTTAGCTTCACTTTAACAACTCTTAGGATCTGTGCCAAGTCTAAGAGAAAAGTCAGAGACTGTTTTGTAAAGAGTATATGCATTATTTATGTTTTTACTGAAATGCAAATAGGTTTACTTAGTTTCCTGATTCTCTGTCATAGATTGTTATTCTGTAATTCTCTCTGGAAAATTATCCACATTTGAAGCAAGTTGATAGTTTCTACATGGAATGTAAATGTTATATTTTATCTGTTTTATCATTGAATTGAACATATGGAATATATTTTCCTCAGCAACATTAGACTGAATGGACCATCTGTGCATGACATAAAAATATATTTACCTTTTCAAAGCTTATCGGTCCTGAAACGATTCGTTCTCAACCGTTTGTCCTTCTCATCAGGTCTGCAGCCGATACACACTGTTTGCATGCTACACCACGTACAGGCCGGCCAACGACATCTGACTCTGCGATGATAAGCTGATTATCTTTACCAGCAGGAAGGAAGCATCACTTAAGATCATAACAAAATGCATCAGTTTTCAAAAACACGACTTTTAACTAAATTCATTTCAGCCATATGGTGCCAACAAATATCCTCTCAGTGCTCTTTAAGCACTTTTTACTTCTTTACATCAAACCCAACAGTTTAAGTCATGCATGTTATGAGACACTCAGCGATTCTCTGCATCTCTAACTTCAATCAATTTTAGAGAAGCAAAGCTGCAGTCATGGAAACATTTCACATTAACAGAAACAGATGCATGCGACAGGGACCAGCATGGACATGCTGGGTGCAGGATGCGCTGCATTGCTCTCTTCTGCTAATACTTCTTCAGCCATGTTGGTTCTTAGTGTGGAGTGTGACTCTAAAATAAGTGGTAACAGAAACTGATGGGTCTCTTCCTGTTGGCATCCCTTCAGCTAACTCACCAGAAAAGATGGCACAGTTTCAACAAACTGAACTTAATTAAATTCATGTAAAACTCATTGAGAATAACTCTTAAGATTAAAACTTATTTTTTCTCTTCCTCCTTCTTAGTCTTTGCACAAGTGAAAAGAGATGCGGTCAGATGAAGTGGGTTCTGTCAAACAGAGAGGAAGTGAAGGGAGAAATGCTTCACAAATATACACTTAAAGCTTCTGTAAAATGATACCCATAAAGCATCTGTCTCATCTTAGCTACTTTGAGGGTTTACACCTCATCATCCAGTAAATCTTTTATATGATAAGCAATATCATTGGCTAAACATGTTTAGTTTATGCTAGTTAATGAGGAATGTTTTAGGGTGTGAACATTTCTTACAACAAACATCTTAACAGAAAAAATGCATATTATGCTGTTTAAAATCCTGAGCTGAAAATCAGATCTTATTTTGGCTGAAGAACTAAAGACAATACAAAGTCATATTTTTCCGTTTGTGAATTTGAGTTCTGAGAGTTTAATCTACTGCCAAACATCTTTCCTCTCAGAAAATGGAGTTTTCAGATTCTCTCATTGTGATTATTTGGATCAACGTCCGTTTCTGCCTCCCTTTTACTTTCCTGCTTATCGCTCTGTGCTGCCTGGTACGTAGAACCCATTTGGTTTCTGGTCGGAAATGATAATCATATTAAAAACATGTGGACATGTTTGCTAAGTATCCAGTTTTGTCTGAAATGGCTGTGCAGGTGCGGTTGGATCGTGCTCCTGTCTCCTACTACATGAACCTGCTCCTCTCTAATCTGGTTCAGCTCATCATTCTGATCGCTTTACCTCGACACTCAGATTATCACTGGAAGCATCTGGTCTCTGTTCACATCTACGCCTGCTGCGCTTTGGCCTCTCTCTACTTCAGGACGGTCATCGCTCTGGAAAGGTGCTGCTGTGGTAGATGTGACATCCTGCAGCCTGAGTTTTTCATGATTTTTACAATCTTTTCTGTGTTGCAGGTGTTTTTTAATGTCCTCCCTGCTGCCACGCAGCGTGACACAAACCAAACGCCTGCTGATCGTCTGTCTCTGGGCGTTCAGTTTTGGTTTGGGTTCTCTTTTTCTAAAGTTCCTACATGGGCTGCTGTTCCTGATCTTCATGCTCCTTCCTGCTCCTGTGTTCATTGTGAGTCTGCTTTGGACCCTCAGATCCACAAACACAAACTTATCAGTGTCATCTGAAGAAAAAGACAGAACGATGGGAATGCTTCTGGTTCTACTGGTTAATTACTTCATCTCAATCTTCCCTGCAGTTATTTATTGTATTTACTTAGGAGATTTTAATCGCTATCACTTTAAAATTGCTGATATTTTTCTGAGCCTGTTTCTCCTGGGTCCATGTTTGGATTTGATCTTGTTTGTCTTCATGTGTGAAGGACTTATTGACAAGCTGCTGCTGTGTCTGTGCAGCTGCAGGAAGGAAACCAGTGAAGGATCTGATCTCAGCAGCTCATCAGTTTGAATGCAGCACATGAAAAGAAGCAAAGTGAGAACTAAAAGGGAAGAATAAAGAAATAAATGTACTTTAAAACAAACAGATCTGATGTATATGCAGACATAAAGAGTCAAATCCTAATCATCTGACCAGGTAGAGATTTAAAACCATGTAATAAATTCTAACAAAGGTTAAGGATGATGGTAAAAAGGTAAAGGAAGTGGATTAGTCAGCAGAGGAAACTGATTCAATGGAACGATTCAAAATTACTTTACAAAATTCAACAACATTTTTAAATTGTTGCTTTACATTTTTAAATGCTGTATATATGGAGCTCTATGGGTTTTAAACTCCTTCGCCTTACAGGTTTCTGCTCTGGTCAAAATTTTCGGATTTTTTAAATATTTTTATTTTGATGAGAAAAACTTAATCATGTGAAATTTGAGTAATGAATTTGTGATTGTGCCATGTTATAAATAAAGAATATACTTGCTGTCACCTTATCGTGATATTGGTGACATAAATCTACTTACATGTTCGTTCTGCTGGATGTTCTTGCTGCATTTTGATTATTATCTCTGTTTCCTGCCACAGAAGCACTGAAGATACAGAAAAAAAAATCATTTTTACGGTAAAATAAAATAAATGTTTGAATCATGCTTCGTCCTCCGTGTGGCTCCTTCACCAGTTTTCCTCACAACAAGGGAAAATGCACAGCAGCAAGAAAAGGTTTTCAACATGGGGGGCGCGACCCTGCAGGAGGGATGAGAGACTTATCAATCTTTGATATGTCTTCATAAAATTTAAGGTTACATTATTAATCACACATTGACATCAATCCAATATGAAACAATTTTTAAAAAGGAGGCAGAAAGTAACAGGTTTCAGTCAGAAAATCACAAATTCTTTTATTATGATGAAGTTTTTTCATTATGTTGCATTATGAATGCAGAATTATATTTTGTTCTTAACGGTCACATTAGTGGCCCATAACGTTTATACTCACACTGATGTCTAAGGGCTCTTGCTCTGCTTCCCCATCAGTTATGATCCCATATGGTGTCCCTGAAAACCTGGAACTTTGTTCCAAAATTATTAAACATTGAGACTTTTCACACTAATAAACTGTAAAGAAAATACATTTTTATGCAAAAGGCTTTAATATGTACAGATGCAGAATTTCTTAAAACATTTCCTGCTGCATTTTGATCAGTATCTCTGCTTCCTGCCACTCATCTCACCACAGCGAAGCTCTGGAGGCAGAGAAGAAAACCACTCTGAAGAAAAACCCCACTTCACAGTGCAGAAAAAAAAAAAGTGGTCCGTTGTACAACCGTATGAATGTTTAGTGCGGAAAACATTTCAGTGCAGGTGAAATGTCTTTTTAACATTTCTAACATCGAACCAATTCGTCATCACGGCTGCAGATCGGCTGATTTTAGAAGTTGGACTGTTGAGCAGAAAGACATCCTGGTAAAATTATTGTAAGTAAACCAATTATTAATTACCGTCAAAACTTTGACAGCAAACAACTCTCTTTTTATGAATATCTTCCGGCAATTTACAAATGTTTTAGGCGATTTTACTGGAACTGTTTTTACTAAATATTTGTACTAAAAACCTGCATAAAATGTGTAAATGTCCCATAAATGAAGCAGAGCAGAGGAATGTAAGTCTTACTACTGATATCATGTCAATAACCAAATAAAATGCTTTCATAATTATTTATTATTATGTTTTACAACAGGATTTTTCCACACACAGAGAAATGTTTGAGGATTATCTGAATGTGATGATTTGGTTGGACGTCCGCGTCTGTTTCCCCTTCACTCTGCTGGCCATCGGTTTGTGTCGCATGGTGAGAAATTTACCAATTAACTGAATTTGTTCTTTCTTTTGTTGAAATTATTTGCATTGAATCCCTTCGTTATAATCACCCACTAAATGAATAAATAACTTTTTACTAGACTTTTTATCTCTATATTGACAAAAACAAACATTTTACTTTCATCTTAACATACAAACATACATGTATCTAAAATACATTGATCGGTTTTCTTTTTGTTTATTTGTAGCATTTTTTTTTAAATTCCTTTTCAAAAGCTGGAAACATTATTAACTTCAAAGGCCTGATTTAGGAAAAAAATATGTAATAAATTAAATACTATTAATCTTTATGTTGTCATGACAACTTGTTCATTTGGGACTCAAGCAAATTCACTTGATGTTTAAACTTGTGCTATATTTAAATTGCCATATTTAATGTTATCAATATTAAAATAAAACTATTTATGGAAACTTTCCGTCTTTCTCTGAAGATCAAAGTGGAGTTATACTCACGGGTCAAGATTTTTATTTAATCTCACGTCGTTACCTTTGCTATATGATAATTTAAAATGTTTAAATTATCATATTTTAAATGATAATTTAAAATGTTTAAATTATCATACGACATATTCCTGAAAAAAAAAGATTATTTTAAATGACCCTCTAGACTCATAAAATACTTTGGAATTAAATTAAATGATCTAAATAATACAAATGAAACTATATTTCAGAAGACTTTATTAATTCACATCAAATTTGTTTGGGGAAAGAAAAAGATTAAAATATTTGAAAAATCAGAGAAATCTAGATTTTTTTATTTTTATTTTTATGAAATCCATTAAATCTCCTCCTTTTGGTTTTAATATTTACCAAATAGTAAAATCATTTTAGGTAACATTTTCCATTTATTACCTGAAGTAGAACAAATAATATGATCACATTTCTGCTCAGTCATCACTAAATGAACCCTTTTCTAAGCTGATGGACACATGAATGTGATTAGTTAAATGTTTCCTGCAGGTTCAGTTTGACAACCTTCCCTCCATCTACTACACAAACCTCCTCACTGCCAACGCCGTCCAGCTCATCACTCTGATTGCTACTGTCGAAACAAAAGATGGACGTTTTCCTAATTCCACGTGTCTCATAATCTACGGCGGCGTTGCAATGGTCAGTCTGTACCTCAGGATGGTCATGGCCCTGGAAAGGTAACATACATGCAAATGAAATTCTTAGTCGATCTCAGTTTGGTTTACGCAGATCTGGGCAGAGATATTAACAGATTTCCTCCGTTTTGTGTTGCAGGTGTTTCTTCGTCATCCAGCTGTCCTTCATCAGACAAACTAAATATTCTGTAATAATCTGTGTTTTGGTTTGGGTTATCTGCATGCTGCTTTTTCCTCTCCTGATATTTTTCCGCCGTATTTCAGTCATGTTTGTTTTTGCTCTCATTCCTTCCATCATCTTCCTCTTGTGTCCAATCGGGGCCTTCATATCTCTGCCTAGAGCCGCCTCAGTGTCTGCTGAAGGAAAACGTAGAATCATTGCAACTTTTGTTCTGCTGCTGATTAATTACTCTCTAACAACTGTCCCACCAGTTAGTTTCTTGACCTTTGATTCATATTATTATCGTATGCATGAAGGCACACAGCTATTCTTGACCTTGTTTCTGCTCAGTCCTTTCATGGATCTGTTTCTGTTTGTTTTCATGCGTGAAGGACCCGTGGACAATCTGCTGACCTGTCTCTGCTGCTGCTGCAAGATGGAAACACCTGCAGTGGAAGATGGCAGCAGATTCTCTGTCTGACTGCAGCTCAGGTAGAAATAAAAGGAGAGACCGAGCAAATGAGCAAAATATTACTATTATCCCCACTAATAATAATGTAACAGTGATCAGTCTCTAACAAATTATATAAATATAACGCGGCACTGCCTGATTAAAAAAATAGTTTAGTATAAACATATTAATCCATTCAGAATCAAATATGACCTTTTTTCCAGCAGTTGAATTTTACTGAAATAGTAATAAAAAATAATTTATCAGCCAGTAAAAATGTAAGTTAAAAGTTAAATAATCTAATCGAAATTAGTTACTCAGTAATAATTAGGGAACATTTGAAGACATGTCAACATGAGTTTTAAAAAGTGAGTTATGAATGCATGAAAAACTGGTTCAGTAAAGAACAA
The DNA here is from genome assembly GCF_904066995.2 of Poecilia reticulata. Lineage (NCBI taxonomy): Eukaryota > Metazoa > Chordata > Actinopteri > Cyprinodontiformes > Poeciliidae > Poecilia > Poecilia reticulata. Next base: position 29,357,489 of record NC_088844.1, read on the forward strand.
ATGAAACATCAGGTGGACGTTTCATCACATTAATGCTCAGTTAACCTGAAGTTTAAGCTCCATTTTCTCTGCCAAACGGATCTTTTTGGTTTTGGCTAAAGATTAAACAGAATCGAGAAACAACATGGTCTTAATATTAATAAGTAACAGTCAGTCTGTGCATCAAACTCCAGTTATAGAAAAGTTGTTTTTGTTGCATGTATTAGTAGCAGAGCTGTTAGAGTTTGATCCCTGCGATTTGGAGCGTTAATGTTTGTGATCCAGTCACCCTGCAGTCAAACACCTTCTGAAAGCACCTAATCAGAAGCTGATGTTATTGATCAGTAGATGTAATCAGAGTCTCACGTTGTGGAGGAACTTTCACATCGTGACACTGATGCTGCAGTCGATTCGGGTTTGCAGATATTTGTTTTGCTCATAAGGTCTAAAAAGGAGCCGATCATCCTGTTCACACCTGCAGCTGATCAAACGTCCATTTTGGTTCAATTTGTCCAAACCGCGTCGTTACAGAAGTCTGGTGGTTTATTATTCAGATGAAACTGTGTGAATCACTGTTGAGCTGTTGTGTTTTTGGAGCAACAAAAGACACAACCTGCATCAAACCATCAAGTTTTTCCCTTTCAGTTCTTTTTTAATGCATTGCTTTAACATTTAACTCATTAGCTGAATCCTGCAGAGTCTCAGAGGTTAATCTGTCGTTGTCCAGTGTGACCTTGAGGATTTGTTGTGATGTCAATCCTTACATTACAACTCTGTAATTTAGTGGATCACCATGTGTCCTGCAGCCTTTAGCAGCCTCCCTGGTCCAACCTGCATCAAACAGCTGAATCTCCTCCTCAGTATAACGACCAAGTTCTTCACATCCTGTTGAAACAGAGAATCGTAAAGGTCACAGGTCACAGGACACTGACCTCCAAGGACTGGAGGTGAAAACTTCTGCTTTAGAAAATGTATGGATATTTTTACTTGTGAATCATTTTCTCTTAGTAGGTCATTAATTTAAAATGTTTTTTTATATTTCTTCTCAGGTTTATGTTCATAAATTGTGGCTCCTTTAATATCACAGATATAATTTATATCTGTGTTTCAGAACAACAACAAAGATGATGTTCAGTTAAAAGATTATCAGAAAAAATCAGAAACTTGTAGACATTTTTCCTCTTAATTTCATTGGAAGTTGTAAACTTAAAAATAATATATATATTTTTACTCCTGTTACATTTAGAAGACAATGCTAGAATCTTCAATCACTTCTTGATATCATTTCATGTGTATGTGGTTCTGTGTGCATCGTTGCTGAATAAATGCTGCCATGAAGGTAACTTGTGCTCTCTGTGACCCGTTTCTGTTTATTTTGTCAAACGTTTTGGATCATTATGCTGCTAAAAGACCCAATGACAGAAAAACATCAGATTTCTAGTGCAGGTCACAGGTTTGTGCATAAAATGTGGTAAAAATCAGTTCAAAAATATTTCCTCATCACTTCATTGTAACTGCATTATTCATCAATAATCATATGAAACAAAATAAGGTTACTTTAAAAGTCGGACATCGGTCAGGTTTGTGAAGTTCATTTTTGTAAATTCAGCATCAAAGAAAGAATAAAACTGATGTGATCAGCTAACTGATGCAGAAAAGATAAAACCAAAAGTTTGAAAAACTCTTATAAAGATTTATCACCACGGTTTTGTCAAGTTGTTCAGTTCTTAAACGTTGAAGCTCCTAAAATTGTCATTTGCAGTGAAATACCTGGTTACAGAGTCAACTAAACTGATAAAAAAGCTCAAATCTTTGGTGTGAATAAACTGTTTCGAGCTGCTTCAAATCAAACATAATGTGATCCATCCTGCACGCCAATGCAGCTTCAGGAAATCACAGATGATCAGGCCTTTTGTCATAGTCAGCTGACCAGGGAGACAGAGAACCCTAAAGCTTTAGATTAGAACCATTGATGTCACAGAGTGGGTTTTATTTTTACCACCACAGTAAAAACACAGTTTGTAACTGATACAACAAAACCATGCATTCATCTCCACTCCATTCTGACTGCTCTGTTAGTTCCTGCTGCTGCAAGGCTTCACCACAGCATGATGCTGCCACCACCATGCTTCACTGTAGGGTGGTACAGGCCCTGTGATGATCCAATCCTGGTTTATTCCAAATGTTACGTCTTTCATTCACACCACAAGTGTGAAAACTCTCCAAAAAATGTATATTTACATCTTCCTCATGTTTCGGTTGTTGTCAATAGAAATGCATTTTCTTTTTACTTTTATACAAGATGCAGTTTTTTTTGTGCACTAAAAGCACAGCCATAGTCATAATCAACTATTTTTAGTGTTTGAGGTAAAAAGTAGCTAAATCAAAAAGGCCTGATGTTTAAAACAGGACGGTCTGAACTGTGTGTGCTTGTGGTTGTGAGACCCAAACACTTCTGAGCAAAACCACAGTTTCCTTTTTGTTATTTGTGTTTGAACAGCAAAACAAATAAGTGGAGGTGGAAGCCAAACTGAGCAAAGAAGCTGTAAGTAAATTTATTCAGAAATACTTTATTATCTCTGCAATGAAATGCATATCGGCTAAAACAGAAGGTTTAAAGAGATTTATTAGTGACTTGTGTTTTATTTTAAAGTCTTCCATAAAAACTTTATGTTGATCTGAAGCTACATGAGCTTCAAGAGAAAAAGTTAGCTTAAGCTAACGTGTCTAAGCTAAAACCAAGTCTGTAGTTCTGTAAGCCAGAAACACCCAGTGGCCACTTTATTAGGAACACCTGTGACTTATCAGCATAAAATCCAGACCAGTCTACTACATGTCTGCAACTGAGAGCAGAAGATTAAACCTAAACATGAGGAAGACGACTTAAACCGATCATCTGAACAGGGAGGAGGAAGTTTTACAGGCTTTGAATGTAGTTTGCTGTTGGTGTCACGTAGTTTGGTCTGAGACCTTCAGCATCAGATTTACTGCAATTTTATAAACAAGTTTCCACCAAGGATTGTTGAATATCATCCCCAGATGCTCTAATGTCAGCACAGAACAGAAAACTGAGGTTTGACCTGTGTAGTCCCACTGGGCAATAACAGACCTGAAGATGGTTGCTGAGGATGATGAGTTTTCATTTCACATTCAGACTGAAAATCAGAAGCTGACATGAACAACATAAGAGGTTGAATCCGTCCTGCCTTGTGTTAATTCGATATTTTCTCAGCACACTTTGGTCTCCTTCTTATTAACTAAACTTCTTGTGCACAAAAAAAGACCCAGTTTTTCACCCAGTGACAGTTGGAGAAAAGCACCAGCTTCTCTTGCAGCCCTGAAGGACAAACAGCTTCAGAAAATTGATGGATCAATAGAAGAAACAGTTTTTCTGGTTGCTAAATACTGTTATCAAACTTATTTTAAAGGTTTGACAGGTCAGTTGAAAATGTTGTCCCTTTTGGTGAATTACGTTGTAAACTGTATCTTTTCAATCATGAAAAATGTACTAAATGCAAAACACTTTGCATATACCAATCACTAAGATGTAATCCGTTTGTATAGTACTAAATAATAAATAACAATATTACCATTGTCATTTATAAATTCATGACCGTAGGAGCAGTTTGTGAAACGTCCTTCTTGTCTCTAAATTACAGGATTTACAGCACAAACCAAACAGAAATGGGATTTCCGGACTATCTCGCTGTGATGATTTCACTGAACTTCCGGCTTTTCCTTCCTTTCACCTTCCTGGTCGTTATTTTGTGCTGCATGGTAACTTTTATAACACATATATAACTTTTATAACAGATAAAAAGTTCCCCATTTGTTGATAATTATCCCTTTTCCTCTGTTTTGTAATACAGACTTTATTATTCCTGACTGTATTATAAAAGTCTGACATTTGATGGTTTCTGCAGATTGAACTGGACGACGTTCCTGTCAGCTTCTACATGAACCTCCTCGTCTGTAATCTGATACACCTTCTGTCTCTGATCCTGATGAAATCCACCATGGATCCTTTTCAGGAAAACTTACTTATAATCACATATTATTTTAAAATGCACAACTTTGGCGCTGTGACCAGTCTTTGCTTCAGGATGTGCGTTGCTGTAGAAAGGTGCCAAAACATATTTTATCACCAAAAACTGCTTTTGCCTTATCATACATCTGAAATCAGTTTTACAGATGTTTGTGCTGCGGTATTGAAGTTGTATTTCTGCCTTTTGTTGCAGGTTATTTCTGATCTACTGGCCACAGCAGGACTTTATCAGACAAACCAAAGGTTCAGTCTTCATCTGTGTCTCAGTCTGGTTGTTTTGTATTGTTCTTGTCACAAATGTCATCATCTTTAAGCTGCATTATCTGCTGGTGACTGTTGGCCTTCTTTCTGCTCCAGTGTTCATCATCAGTCTGGTCAGTGGCGTTACATATTTACCTAATGTCACATCTTTCCCAGCCGCAGAGAGACACAGAATTATGGGAATTTTTGTTGTAATAATGCTTAATTACACGTTGACAATCCTGCCTTTGCTTATTTATTTTATTTATGTATATCTGCACTCCGCTGAAATGACAGAAATAATTTTTACCATGTTCCTCTTCAGCCCTTTCATGGACCTGATTCTGTTTGTCTTCATGTATAAAAGTCTCACTGACCAGCTGATGTGTGTCTCCTGCTGCTGCAGGAAGGAAAGTCCTGCAGAAGATTAGAAAAGAAAACAGTCTGTTAAAGTGCAGGCAGGTGAACCGAGACTGTAGATATTTACAAATGTTTGGTGGCGTTGAAATCAACATGTTTAATTCATCCAGCGACGCTAATTTTAAAATAAATAACTGAACATGTTATAAATTATACACAATATCATCAAATTTCAGTTTTTACTCTGTTACAAATTAATTTCAGCATAAATATGTGTAAATATTTTTGCTTGTCAGTTTATTGTTATTTCTCAGTCGCATGTTGTAAGAATGTTTATTTAGTTGCCATCTAGTGGCTCAAACTGGTACTACATGTAACAGTTTGATGACGTCACAGAAAGCAGACCGGCAGGAGCAGTGAAAACTAGTTTGGTCTCAGTTACAATGCAACATTTTAAACTTCCAGTTGGTCTTTGAAAGCATTTTGATACCTAAATAAATTTACAATTGATGTTTCTGTTGTTTGAGAATAATTTAGGTTTTTGAATTAAAGTAAAATTTTTATTTTGTACAAACCTTTTCAGATGTAAGCTAATTATTTTTTACCCTGAAGACATTTACTATACTTTTAAATGCTGTATTATTTGCTACTGTCAATTATTTAAAAGATTCAGAAAAGTTGTGTTTGGTCATATTAGTGATGAGTTTATCTGAATGTCGACTCCAAAAAAGAGACAGATCTAAACTGACAGGAAATCAGTGTGAAGTGTTTTCTCACCTGAGAGCTGTTTAGTTTTTACTCGGTTTTATTTTGTATTTCTGTAACGATGTTCAGTGGAACTGATACATAACCTACAGGCTAAAATACAAATTATACCAGTCTGTTTTTTAGTTGTAATATTAAAACAATAGTGAAAAATTGTGATTTAAAAAAAAAGTAAAGCTAGGCTCATTCTTAACAAGAAACACTGTAAATTATTATCATTATTAATAATATTATTAACACCACAATTATGTTAAGGTACTTAACATAATTGTTAAGTACCTTAACAATTATGTTAAGGTACTTAACATAATTAAGTATGTTAAGTACCTTAACATAATTAAGGTATGTTAAGGTACTTAACATACCTTAATTATGTGTCATAATTCACATAATTGGTGAACTATGACAATTCACCAATTTGTCATAATTGGTGAATCACCAATTATGACAAAATATAAAATTTTTAAGACCAAGTTTTGTGTTACAATATTTTAAATTCATTAAACCAAAAAAAACACAAACTAATTTTCCTCAGAAAGTGTTAATTTGTAAAACTCCTCTCAGATCAGCGTATCTGTCGTTCATGAGGAATAAAACATCAGGAGATGACTGTCTGACCACCAGGGGGCGCTGGATGAGCGGTGACATCATTCTGTGACGTCATAGTGCAGCAGATAATAAATTAATTCTCATTAATTAGTAAACATGGAAAAACAGCAGAAGCCTTAAAAATGGCACCAAAGGGTCACATATTGTAGAGAAACATTAAATACCTGCTTATTGGAGGCATAGATGGACATGAAGGATTTAACATGAACTGGTTGGTGGGAGTTTATTTCTTCCTGTGTGTTTTATTTATTACAAAAAGGCTGAAAACAGGAAAACCTGTTTGAGTCTTGATGTGGATATTCAGGAATATGATGAAGGCCGAGTTTGAAAGCAGCACTTTATCAATAAAGTTTCTATCAGTTTTATGTTTCTGTGTTTTCTGATTTTATTTACACAACTTTCCCTAAAAGGTACAGGAAGAGCTATAAGTAGTGTTTGGGATTTGATTTTCTCTTTAAAGTCAGACTCTGTTTAAACTGAAATACCTGATAAAACACAGAAATGGAGCTCAGAACCAGAACTGAAGCTCAGAACCAGAACTGAGGCTCAGAACCAGAAATGAAGCTCAGAACCAGAAATGAGGCTCAGAACCAGAACTGAGGCTCAGAACCAGAACTGAGGCTCAGAACCAGAACTCAAGCTCAGAACCAGAACTGAAGCTCAGAACCAGAACTGAAGCTCAGAACCAGAACTGAAGCTCAGAACCAGAACTGAGGCTCAGAACCAGAACTGAGGCTCAGAACCAGAAATGAGGCTCAGAACCAGAACTGAAGCTCAGAACCAGAACTGAAGCTTCATTGGTGCCACAGATTTAATCAGTTTTACCTGAAGCAACTTTTGTTCTTTGTTCCTCCAGTTAAAATGTATTTTTCTAATGTTCATTGTTATTCTGCTGTCTCAACACAACAGACTATTCAGAAATCAAATTTGAATTTTAAAACCACAACATTTTGCATGGAACCCGATAAAAGCCTGAAGGCGAGTCGTGTTCATGAACATGGAAACAAGAGCAGATATACATCTTTGTATTTTTTATTTCATGTGCTGTATGTATTTTTTTATACTATAAACAAAGTTGACATTTAAATGCTGGAATAAAATTAGGTAAAAACTTATCAATTATACCAAATTTGAGCTTTGATTAGTTCAGGTAAATAAACATCAAACAAAATTAAATGTGAAACACTAAACCTGGCAAAGGTTTTCATATAACACAATATTTTCTTTTTTTTTGTCACATCCCAATTTCAAACTAAACTTCAGTGAGTTTTCCTGAAATTTATCATGTTAGACCAACACAATATGTGGCATAAATGTGAAGTGGAAGGAAAAACAGACGTGATTTTTACATTTCTGCATGTGTGCTGCTCAGCCTATTATATTTTAATACAAGATCCTGAAATACTTTGTGCCCAGTTGGTTTATGGTTATGATTACGAAATAGAGTCTATGTGTGTAATTTAGTCTGAGTTGTTACAAACCCCTAAACACACATTTCTACCCACCTAATTGTATTTACTATCAAAAATGTATTGACTTGAATTCATTTTTGTAAATGTATTTATGCGACATTTAACCCCGACCACAGCAGGTGTAGTACTGACCCTAACCCAACCAAAACCTGATAACACCATACCTAACCATGACCTCTGACCCTAAACAAGGGGGTTCACTGTAGTACAGCTGGACTTTGGTCCCTCTAAGGACCGGATGTTCTGTTGGATCAGCTGATCCTGTGTGTTTTGGTCTTAATGGGTCTTTTCACTTTGAATTGAAATTGAAAGCAAACAACTTTAAACTGTTGTTTGCATGAACATTTAAAAATGACACCTGATCAGACAAATTACCGTTGAAAGTGACTAAAAGTCTCTGAAGCTTCGGATGGATTTATTAATTAGAGAAACTTCATGCACCGTGTTTCTGTGTCGTTTTGTCTTCATGGACTCGTCTGCATTTGTTTACATGTCCAGTCCAAAGAAATGTGGAACCAGAAATGTTTTATTTCTCATTCTTAGACTTACAAGCTATTCTTTGTTTAAACTGAAATTATTTACATGATGAAGCTTATTATAAAGCACAATGCCGCTGTCAGTCTTCAGTTTACATGGAATTGTGTTATGATGATATGATCAGTTTTACTGAACATTCCTTTGTTCCTCAAATAATGTATTGTTCTTATGTAAATCATTTAATCTGCTGGACTGACAGCAAAGATTCCCATGAACTGAACATGAATATTATTTCAAAGGAAATGTTTTGCATGTGGATCCTGCAAATGAAAAGAAGGAAAACTCAGATAAAAATAATATTTTTTATATTTTCTGATGCATGTGTGAATTTATCACAACCACATTGTGTAGATATTAAACCTCATTAGTTATGTTTTCATCAGTAACTCTTACCTGTGGAAGGTGATCTACTCTATCATCATCACTTTTAATTTCATTACCAATACAAGAATACATTCAGGAAGGAGGATAAAGAAGTCGTGTTACTGGTTCCACTAAAACAAGTAACACATGTTGTGTCTATTTGGGACAGAAACACAGCAGGTGTGTCCAGATAACATCTCTGTTTATCATTCAGAAATATTTGCATGTCTTACTTCACTATAAATTTACTTCAAGACAGCAGAGAGCACAAGTTCTGATGCAGCTCTGAAGAACTCACTGAGGTTTCATCATCCATCTTTGGGGTACAAATCTTAATTTACTTCTATGCATGTAATATTCTTCTAAATGACTGAAAATAATGATTTAGCACTTTTATTTTAACTTGTAATGAAGATAAATCTGTTTATAGCAGAGTTTATATATATTTGGTACCTTAGCATTTATCAGAAGAAACTAAAATATTTCTAATTAGAGACTTTCTGTTAGCCAAAGGCACATTGATAAGATGCAGAGTTGTTAGAAGGATTTTAGTTTCCACACGTTCTAGTTGTTTTATTGTCTGTCCTTTACACTTATTTACTATCAGTATCATAATTTACTGGATGAATTTTTTTCATTTGATTACTGTGTACTTTGGTATATTGGTGTCACTTATGTTGCTGGATTTTACGTTTTATATGTCAGTTATAAAAAAATGCATTTAAATTAATATTTACTTAAAAACATAACGCCCCACCAAAACTGTATTTCTCTTTTTAAGGGTCTTAGTAAAATGTCTATCATGTAGTTCTTTTTTAAATGTTTAAGTCTATTTGAATCATTGTAAAATGACTAAAAGTGAATTATTGAATCTTGTTTAAATCTTCTGCTTCATTATTAATACCGACTCTCCTTGGCAGGTTCTGTTGTGAAGATGGATTATAATGCAACGTCTTTCATCCCAAACTATAATAACAGCAATAACAGCTTTAACCACTATAACTCTTACAACAACACATTCCCAAATAGCACCAACTCTCCATATCCATATTCATATCTAGATCGTTTCTGCTGGGCTTATGGTGGAAATACGACACTGTTTTCCATATTCATCTCCATCTGGGGTCTTTTAGCACTGCTGGCCATCTACTGTCTCTACTCTCAGGTGTGTTACAGAAATAAAACAAAATATTATTTTTTTAGCTACTTCAGACTGAATATGCTTAATCTTTGCTTTTGTCTGACTTTAGGATGACTTTAGCCTGGACTGTTATGTTAACAAAGAAAAGTTTTTTTTTAAATCAAAACAAAAATTTGACAAAAGCAAAATTTCTAAAAATTCAGCATTTGTAAAGCAAATTTCTTAACTGAACAGGAACATTTTTGTTAGCTGTTTTGCTGTTTTTTATTCTTATTATTACTTTATTTTAATTTAACCCTCGTTTTCTGCAGATCCGAAGTGAGCGTGTGGTTCCAGTTTTCATCATCAACCTGCTCATTTCAGACATTTCTGCTGAGTTTTCATTTCACATTCAGACTGAAAATCAGAAGCTGACATGAACAACATGAGAGGGTGAATCCGTCCTGCCTTGTGTTAATTCAGGGTGCTTGTAGTGATGAGGATATTTTCTCAGCACACTTTGGTCTCCTTCTTATTAACTAAACTTCTTGTGCACAAAAAAGAACCAGTTTGTCAGGGATTGGTGACATGTACCCAGTTTTTCTCCCAGTGACAGTTGGAGAAAAGCACCAGCTTCTCTTGCAGCCCTGAAGGACAAACAGCTTCAGAAAATTGATGGATTTTTCTGGTGGCTAAATACTGTTATCAAACTTATTTTAAAGGTTTGACAGGTCAGTTGAAAATGTTGTCCTGTTGGTGAATTAAGTTGTAAATTGTATCTTTTCAATCATAAAAAATGTACTAAATGCAAAACACTTTGCATATACCAATCACTAAGATGTAATCCGTTTGTATAGTACTAAATAATAAATAACAATATTACCATTGTCATTTATAAATTCATGACCGTAGGAGCAGTTTGTGAAACGTCCTTCTTGTCTCTAAATTACAGGATTTACAGCACAAACCAAACAGAAATGGGATTTCCGGATTATCTCGTTGTGATGATTTCACTGAACTTCCGGCTTTTCCTTCCTTTCACCTTCCTGGTCGTTATTTTGTGCTGCATGGTAACTTTTATAACATATATATAACTTTTATAACAGATTAAAAGTTCCCCATTTGTTGATAATTATCCCTTTTCCTCTGTTTTGTAATACAGACTTTATTATTCCTGACTGTATTATAAAAGTCTGACATTTGATGGTTTCTGCAGATTGAACTGGACGACGTTCCTGTCAGCTTCTACATGAACCTCCTCGTCTGTAATCTGATACACCTTCTGTCTCTGATCCTGATGAAATCCACCATGGATCCTTTTCAGGAAAACTTACTTATAATCACATATTATTTTAAAATGCACAACTTTGGCGCTGTGACCAGTCTTTGCTTCAGGATGTGCGTTGCTGTAGAAAGGTGCCAAAACATATTTTATCACCAAAAACTGCTTTTGCCTTATCATACATCTGAAATCAGTTTTACAGATGTTTGTGCTGCGGTATTGAAGTTGTATTTCTGCCTTTTGTTGCAGGTTATTTCTGATCTACTGGCCACAGCAAGACTTTATCAGACAAACCAAAGGTTCAGTCATCATCTGTGTCTCAGTCTGGTTGTTTTGTATTGTTCTTGTCACAAATGTCATCATCTTTAAGCTGCATTATCTGCTGGTGACTGTTGGCCTTCTTTCTGCTCCAGTGTTCATCATCAGTCTGGTCAGTGGCGTTACATATTTACCTAATGTCACATCTTTCCCAGCCGCAGAGAGACACAGAATTATGGGAATTTTTGTTGTAATAATGCTTAATTACACGTTGACAATCCTGCCTTTGCTTATTTATTTTATTTATATATATCTGCACTCCGCTGAAATGACAGAAATAATTTTTACCATGTTCCTCTTCAGCCCTTTCATGGACCTGATTCTGTTTGTCTTCATGTATAAAAGTCTCACTGACCAGCTGATGTGTGTCTCCTGCTGCTGCAGGAAGGAAAGTCCTGCAGAAGATTAGAAAAGAAAACAGTCTGTTAAAGTGCAGGCAGGTGAACCGAGACTGTAGATATTTACAAATGTTTGGTGGCGTTGAAATCAACATGTTTAATTCATCCAGCGAAGCTAATTTTCAAATAAATAACTGAATATGTTATAAATTATACACAATATCATCAAATTTCAGTTTTTACTCTGTTACAAATTAATTTCAGCATAAATATGTGTAAATATTTTTGCTTGTCAGTTTATTGTTATTTCTCAGTCGCATGTTGTAAGAATGTTTATTTAGTTGCCATCTAGTGGCTCAAACTGGTACTACATGTAACAGTTTGATGACGTCACAGAAAGCAGACCGGCAGCAGGAGTGAAAACTAGTTTGGTCTCAGTTACAATGCAACATTTTAAACTTCCAGTTGGTCTTTGAAAGCATTTTGATACCTAAATAAATTTACAATTGATGTTTCTGTTGTTTGAGAATAATTTAGGTTTTTGAATTAAAGTAAAATTTTTATTTTGTACAAACCTTTTCAGATGTAAGCTAATTATTTTTTACCCTGAAGACATTTACTATACTTTTAAATGCTGTATTATTTGCTACTGTCAATTATTTAAAAGATTCAGAAAAGTTGTGTTTGGTCATATTAGTGATGAGTTTATCTGAATGTCGACTCCAAAAAAGAGACAGATCTAAACTGACAGGAAATCAGTGTGAAGTGTTTTCTCACCTGACCGGCAGGTGAGAAAACACCTGCCGGTCATAAAACCGAGTTTTTAAAATAAAACCGAGTTTTTACTCGGTTTTATTTTATATTTCTGTAACGATGTTCAGTGGAACCGATACATAACCTACAGGCTAAAATACAAATTATACCAGCTTATTTTTTAGTTGTAATATTAAAACAATAGTGAAAAATTGTGATTAAAAAAAAAAGTAAAACTAGGCTCATTCTTAACAAGAAACACTGTAAATTATTATCATTATTAATAATATTATTAACACCACAATTATGTTAAGGTACTTGTACTGTAGTGAATCACCAATTATGACAAAATATAACATTTTCAAGACCAAGTTTTGTGTATTTTAAATTCATGAAACCAAAAAACCAAAAACTAATTTTCCTCAGAAAGTGTTAATTTGTAAAACTCCTCTCAGATCAGCGTATCTGTCGTTCATGAGGAATAAAACATCAGGAGATGACTGTCTGACCACCAGGGGGCGCTGGATGAGCGGTGACATCATTCTGTGACGTCATAGTGCAGCAGATAATAAATTAATTCTCATTAATTAGTAAACATGGAAAAACAGCAGAAGCCTTAAAAATGGCACCAAAGGCTCACATATTGTAGAGAAACATTAAATACCTGCTTATTGGAAGCATAGATGGACATGAAGGATTTAACATGAACTGGTTGGTGTGTGTGGGAGTTTATTTCTTACTGTGTGTTTTATTTATTACAAAAAGGTTGAAAACAGGAAAACCTGTTTGAGTCTTGATGTGGATATTCAGGAATATGATGAAGGCCGAGTTTGAAAGCAGCACTTTGTCAATAAAGTTTCTGTCATTTTTATGTTTCTGCGTTTTCTGCTTTTATTTACACAACTTTCCCTAAAAGGTACGGGAAGAGCGACAAGAGTGTTAGGGTTTTGATTTCTCTTTAAAGTCAGACTCTGTTTAAACTGAAATACCTGATAAAACACAGAAATGAGGCTCAGAACCAGAAATGAAGCTCAGAACCAGAACTGAAGCTTCATTGGTGCCACAGATTTAATCAGTTTTACCTGAAGCAACTTTTGTTCTTTGTTCCTCCAGTTAAAATGTATTTTTCTAATGTCCATTGTTATTCTGCTGTCTCAACACAACAGACTATTCAGAAATCAAATTTGAATTTTAAAACCACAACATTTTGCATGGAACCCGATAAAACCATGAAGGCGAGTCGTACTCATGAACATGGAAACAAGAGCAGATATACATCTTTGTATTTTTTTATACTATAAACAAAGTTGACATTTAAATGCTGGAATAAAATTTGGTAAAAACTTTCAATTATACCAAATTTGAGCTTTGATTAGTTCAGGTAAATAAACATCAAACAAAATTAAATGTGAAACACTAAACCTGGCAAAGGTTTTCATATAACACAATATTTTCTTTTTTTTTGTCACATCCCAATTTCAAACTAAACTTCAGTGAGTTTTCCTGAAATTTATCCTGTTAGACCAACACAATATGTGGCATAAATGTGAAGTGGAAGGAAAAACAGACGTGATTTTTACATTTCTGCATGTGTGCTGCTCAGCCTATTATATTTTAATACAAGATCCTGAAATACTTTGTGCCCAGTTGGTTTATGGTTATGATTACGAAATAGAGTCTATGTGTGTAATTTAGTCTGAGTTGTTACAAACCCCTAAACACACATTTCTACCCACCTAATTGTATTTACTATCAAAAATGTATTGACTTGAATTCATTTTTGTAAATGTATTTATGCGACATTTAACCCCGACCACAGCAGGTGTAGTACTGACCCTAACCCAACCAAAACCTGATAACACCATACCTAACCATGACCTCTGACCCTAAACAAGGGGGTTCACTGTAGTACAGCTGGACTTTGGTCCCTCTAAGGACCGGATGTTCTGTTGGATCAGCTGATCCTGTGTGTTTTGGTCTTAATGGGTCTTTTCACTTTGAATTGAAATTGAAAGCAAACAACTTTAAACTGTTGTTTGCATGAACATTTAAAAATGACACCTGATCAGACAAATTACCGTTGAAAGTGACTAAAAGTCTCTGAAGCTTCATATGGATTTATTAATTAGAGAAACTTCATGGCACCATGTTTCTGTGTCGTTTTGTCTTCATGGACTCGTCTGCATTTGTTTACATGTCCAGTCCAAAAGAAATGTGGAACCAGAAATGTTTATTTCTCATTCTTAGACTTACAAGCTGTTCTTTGTTTAAACTGAAATTATTTACATGATGAAGCTTATTATAAAGCACAATGCCGCTGTCAGTCTTCAGTTTACATGGAATTGTGTTATGATGATATGATCAGTTTTGCCTGAAACCAACTTCCTTTGTTCCTCAAAATAAATGTATTGTTCTTATGTAAATCATTTAATCTGCTGGACTGACAGCAAAGAATTCCCATGAACTGAACATGAATATTATTTCAAAGGAAAATGTTTTGCATGTGGATCCTGCAAATGAAAAGAAGGAAAACTCAGATAAAAATAGTATTATTTTAATATTTTCTGATGCATGTGTGAATTTATCACAACTACATTGTGTAGATATTAAACCTCATTAGTTCATCAGTAACTCTTACCTGTGGAAGGTGATCTACTCTTACCAGTGATCAATTTTAATTTCATTACCAAATACAAGAATACATTCAGGAAGGGAGGATAAAGAAAGTCGTGTTACTGGTTCCACTAAAACAAGTAACACATGTTGTGTCTATTTGGGACAGAAACACAGCAGGTGTGTCCAGATAACATCTCTGTTTATCATTCAGAAAATATTTGCATGTCTTACTTCACTATAAATTTACTTCAAGACAGCAGAGAGCACAAGTTCTGATGCAGCTCTGAAGAACTCACTGAGGTTTCATCATCCATCTTTTGGGTACAAAATTTTAAATTTACTTCTATGCATGTAATATTCTTCTAAATGACTGAAAATAATGATTTAGCACTTTTAATTTTAACATGTAATGAAGATAAATCTGTTTATAGCAGAGTTTAGATATATTTGGTGCATGAACATTTATCAGAAGAAACTAAAATATTTCTAATTAGAGACTTTCTGTTAGCCAAAAGGCAAATTGATAAGATGCACAGATGTTAGAAGGATTTTAACTTCCACACGTTCTAGTTGTTTTCTGTCCTTTACACTTATTTAC
The DNA here is from genome assembly GCF_904066995.2 of Poecilia reticulata. Lineage (NCBI taxonomy): Eukaryota > Metazoa > Chordata > Actinopteri > Cyprinodontiformes > Poeciliidae > Poecilia > Poecilia reticulata. The sequence goes on from NC_088844.1 coordinate 29,372,884, forward strand.
TTGGTTAGTATCATAATTTACTGGATGAATTTCTTTTAAATTTGATTACTGTGTACTTTGGTATATTGGTGTCATGCACTTATGTTGCTGGATTTTACGTTTTATATGTCAGTTATAAAAAAAATGCATTTAAATTAATATTTACTTAAAAACATAACGCCCCACCAAAACTGTATTTCTCTTTTTAAGGGTCTTAGTAAAATGTCTATCACATAGTTTTTTTTCTAAATGTTTAAGTTTATTTTAATAATTGTAAAATGACTAAAAGTGAATTATTGAATCTTGTTTAAATCTTCTGCTTCATTATTAATACCGACTCTCCTTGGCAGGTTCTGTTGTGAAGATGGATTATAATGCAACGTCTTTCATCCCAAACTATAATAACAGCAATAACAGCTTTAACCACAATAACTCTTACAACAACACATTCCCAAATAGCACCAACTCTCCATATCCATATCCATATCCAGATGATTTCTGCTGGCGTTATGGTGGAAATACGACACTGTTTTCCATAATATTCATCTCCATCTGGGGTCTTTTAGCACCGCTGGCCATCTACTGTCTCTACTCTCAGGTGTGTTACAGAAATAAAACAAAATATTATTTTTTTAGCTACTTCAGACTGAATATGCTTAATCTTTGCTTTTGTCTGACTTTAGAAGGACTTTAGCCTGGACTGTTATGTTAACAAAGAAAAGTTTCAATTTTTTAAATCAAAACAAAAATTTGACAAAAGCAAAATTTCTAAAAATTCAGCATTTGTAAAGCAAATTTCTTAACTGAACAGGAACATTTTTGTTAGCTGTTTTGCTGTTTTTTATTCTTATTATTACTTTATTTTAATTTAACCCTCGTTTTCTGCAGATCCGAAGTGAGCGTGTGGTTCCAGTTTTCATCATCAACCTGCTCATTTCAGACATCATTCAGATTTTCTGTATGATTGTGAAAGTGGCAAATATAAATGACGGTTTCATACATAATTTAGTCATCTATTATGTCTACTACTGTGGTGTGATGGCCAGTGTTTTCTTCATGACCTTCATTGGCATGGAAAGGTAAATTAGTTTTTTGTTTAGCTTTTTTACCAACGTTTCTCTTTGTATTACTGAAACTTCCTTTGTTCTATAATTGTTCTTATGATTTACAGGTATCTGCTGATTGCCTGGCCTTTTTGGTACAGATTCCAGCGAAAAGTCAAAGTTTCTGCATCAGTCAGTGTTGTGAGCTGGATCCTTTCTGTTTTTATTAGTTTAAATAATGGAAACTTGCTGGGATCCCTCCAGGTTCTTCCCCTGCCCCTGTTAATATTCTTCCTTGTGTGCAGTATTAAAGCCCTGTCTGCATCCCATAATGTCCCACCTGAAGAAAGACGACAAATTATAGCTGTTTTAACTTTGGTGTTGATTGCTTACATACTGACATTCTTACCACATATTATTTTAGAGTTTTTGATGATGGGATTCGGGTTGTTGTGGGATTTAGACTTTACCACATTCATAAACTTCCTCAATGTGTCCTGCACTTTAATGCAGATAAATCCTCTGACAGATTTGCTTCTATACATTCTCATGAAGAAGTGGCTCCTTGACAAACTGCTGGCCCTCCTGTGTTGCTGCAGAAAGACTAACAGTGGGAACCAGCAGACAAACGGCATCACAGTAACAACATGATGCTGGTCGGCTTCTCAGGAGCAGAGAGAAGCAGAGAATAATTCCTGAAAGGTAAAATTAAGACTAAAGACATAGATATTAAATTCTGTACATAATCAATAAAGCATCTAATATTTTTACCAGCTTGCATATAATTTTTTTTTCATTATCAAATCAACTATGGATCTTTAGAATGATGTAAATAGTTTATTAGTCAAAACATGTTTAACATTTGTCTAAAATACTTTTTCTTTTATAGAAAAACCTTGTTTTTAGGAAAACAATTGTTTAAAAACTATCAACATATATTTTACCATGACTGTGGCACTGGGTCTCTATTTAGGAATTATAATTTATGTAAACCTTTTATACTTTAGAACATGTGAAAGTTTTTACAAAACATATTTACAGGACAAATTGTTCATTTATGCTTTTTTGTTCTTGTTTTTACCATAATTGTGTTTATTTCTGTAGAGTTTTTAGTGTGATGGAAGTAACTGCTACGATTAAACACAAAATAGCTTTGAGAACATAAAAAACTTGTATAAAGATGAAATTGTAAATAAGAAAAATACAAAAAACTCACAGATCTCATACTGAAAAATTGTTTTAATTTCAGTAGGCAACACAGAATGAATGACTGCATAACAGGTTGATTTTAAAGTTTGTGAAACTTTATTTCACACAGAAAATAATTTTAGATAAAGTCCAAAAACATTTTTATTAGTGAGCAACAATGAGACTTAAAGGGGGATTAAAGGAAGAGTAGTGACATCCTGGGAGATTTTATATAAAGGAAAGATTTGGGAATGACATGTGATGCAGGTAAGATAAGATTTGGAAAAGCTGTGGAGGGAAAAATGGGAGAAGATGGGAATATTTAATAGACGTAGAGAATTCAGATTGACATGAAAAAAACTCCAAACTAAGGAGAAAAATATTAATATTGATCTGAGAGGAAAAACTAAAATAAACCGAGAACAGAACACGAGAGATAAACATAAACCTAAAGGCATGAAATGAGATGGAAACACCTTAGTAATTATAATAGAGAGAAATTAGCTGAACATTGTGTAACATTTAAAACATATTTACATAACAAAGAAATGTTTAAAACTTAAATGGAAGTTAAGACCAAAGCTGAAACACTCACAGATCACAATGTGACCTTTCACATAGATGTACTGTTTTTTTCTTTTCAGACATTTTCACTCTCAGTCTCTCTGTCAGCTTCTTCCAAATTAACTTAATATTGTTTTCTGATTAAACAAACATGGAAGAAACATTTGTTCTTTCTTTCTTCTCCCCAACAAATTATTTGTCTTGTTGGCTTTGTATGTATTAAACATTGAATATCATTATTATTTATGATATAATATTATATAATGTGAATCATGAAAATGAGTATGAAAATAAATCAATAAAAAACCTTTGGTATCAATCTTGTGTTCTATTTTTATTTTAATTTTTTTTTACCATTTCATGAAACAAAAAAGTAGTTGTAAAAGACATAAAACTGACCTAAGGGTAAAGATCCAAGCAGTTAGTGTTCAGGATGTGTGGGGTCTGCAGGGATAATATTTTTTAGACTTTATTGTTAATAATGACTCTGTCTTACCAGCTTAAGCAGCATATTCAAAATTTATTTTCCAGGCATACGGTTCCATTTGATGGCAAATTCAAGTTACTATTTTACTTTTTACTTACTATAAAAATGCTGGATATCTCAAATATGACTTAAATAAATTTGGATTCATAATTTATCTCATTGAAACTGGGTCTAACTCCTGACCTTCCCAACATTCTTCCTTCAGGAAATTAGCTGAGAATTAGCTGGTATGATTAGCTCAGCAGATGTGCAGTTCCACCAGGTGATTGCTAATTGCTGCTGGCTAGTCTGAAGGAGCTGGATGTGGGCACCGTGGTGCAGGGATGGTCTGTGAGGAGCTGTGATTTAAAGGCAGTGCTCAGTAAACCAGGTGTCTTACACATCTGAATGGTTGCCATGGAGATTCTATTCTTACTGGCCATATTTTTACAATGTTTAATCACTTCAAACTTAGTGGCACATTAGTTTTAGTATGTTTTATGTGAAACTCAGATGGAGTTTCAGACTGAGGGACGTGGGCCGTTACTGGAGACATGAAGTTCTGCAGGAGGGGCAGAACTAGAAAGATCCAGAAAGAACTGCCCACCATATTTTAGCTTAGGATCCATGTGCAGCACACTGAGTGATGAGGGTGAGGCGGTGTTGGCCACCTCACAAGGGGGATTGTCATGGAAGTATGACTTTGTATCCTTTCTCTATTGATTTTATCTGCTTACACGCACACTGCTGCACTCTTACACAACCCTAACCAACACATGAGACCAGTTCCAGTCACACAGAGTCATTGGTAACAGATAAGAGCAGGCAGACGCCCCTTAGCCTGTGCAGAGTGAGGCATAAATAAGAGCAGAGCTATTCTTTAACTCTGAGTCAGCCTGAAGATCTGCTGAGTGGAGCCCAGTGACTGACTGCTTTATTAACTGAGCTTCTGTTCCAAAAAGAGTTTGTATTTCACACTGCGTCATTAAAGATTATATATTTTTATACATAACTGATAATCGTCGTATTTCTTAAGGTTGAATGGAGACAAAGTAAGACTCTCACCTGAACTTTCACCTGAAATAAATATCTGGGGGTTGTGCAGACAGGAATGAACCTGGGACGCTGCTGCGCACACACACACACTCACACACGCACACACACACACACGCACACGCACACACACACACACACACGCACACACACACACACACACACACACACACACACACACACACACGCACACACGCACACACACACACACACACACACGCACACGCACGCACACACACACACACGCACACACACACACACGCACACACACACGCACACACACACACCCACACACACCTATACAGGTATATGTGGTTTAGCCTGCCTTTTTCGCCAAACAGGCCCGGTGGTGGTTTAGATGGACTACCCTTTCCCAAGTAGCTAGAGCAACGAGAGATGGCTTAAAACACTGCAAAAAATCTGAAAAAAATTTAGCTCACTTTAGGTTTCAGATAGCAGCTACACAGCCTTTGTTTCAGCAATCTGACACCATGGTGGGTTATATGGACATCAGCAAATTGTGGTTTATGAGAACAAAACAAAGTAATGTGAGGACTTTAAAGGGACAACTACGTCATATTTAAAAACCTGCTGATTAGCATAAACACACAACCTGACAGCATACAGCATTAACAGAACATAATTTTATTAGGTAAATATGACCAAATAATTCACTTATTTTTCTTTAAAAAATAAAAGTACGCCTGAAATTGAAATGACCAAAGGAAAATAAAAAAATTTAAAAATTTAAGTGCTGCAACAAAACATACAGAAAAGTAAAATTAGGGTGCAGAGTGTTACCAAGTATTCTGAATATAAATAAATAAGTAAAACAATGTTAAATTAAAATTCTGCCACTTTTTCCAATATTTCTTTATGCTGGACAACAAAAAAATGTCTCACCATTAGAAAAAGAGCTTTTCTGCCTATTAACACGACTACATGAAAACAGCCTCTATGTCACGGGACTTTACAGATAATATTATTTGATAGGCAACAAAAAAATCTGTTTTAGTAGCATGAACAAAACAGAACCCTTTTGAATAAATGATTACTTCACATAAAATCTAGAGCTTTTTCTTTTGTGTCTGCCTTTTAGCAGTTATTCCACGGTTTCTCACAAAGTCCCTGATATTTTGTGCTGTTCTTTGAGCCAGCACAGGATCTTCAACCAACTTGCAGTGATTGCACTCATTTTTAGTGGCAAGTTTTCCTTTACCTATGTGAGCTTTAAAATGCCTCATAACAGCAGAAACCTCAGCACTTGACCAAGGGTTTTTTGGTTGTCTTCTGGGTGCGCCAGAGGAGGTCTCTGAAGAAAAAAAAAAACGTAAAGAGAAAAGCAGTTTATTAAAATATAAAATAAAAACATGCTACCTTTACACAGGATAACAACCTTACTACAAAGTTTAGAAAAAATATTGTCCAATCATGAAAGTAGTTTAGCTGTAGTTTGTGAGAACAAACTACAGCCAAATGAAACCAGACAATGAAAAGTAATAAGTGACATGATTGCTATCTATGAAAATGGCACTCCAAATTTGTAATAACCTTAACCACATTATAATGGATAGAGAGCATAGAGGGGTTATAAGCTATGTATGGAGAGCCTTATTAGTGGCCAGTTGCATCAAGATGGCTGCTGGGCAAGCATGTTTGTAAGTTTGTCTACAATCGACTAACTGAAAAAGTGAACAGAAATTTGGAATACCAAGCTTCAAAAATGTGAAATTACTGGAAATTGAGTGGAGAAGAAAGACAATAAGAAATGTCCAAGCAGAAACAAAAGGAATCTTCCAAAGGGAGACATGTGGACAAAAACAAGTTGCTTCAGTTTAGCTTTATTCTTTGCTTGTGCTCAATAAATAGCTTATTTATTGTTGAACTCCATGTCTCCCTATCTTTTATTATGGCTCAAAGAGCCGGTCATAACACTCTTCACTAGGTTGGCACATGTCTCAAGCAAATGGCATATAGTTCCAGGTCATCTGGACTGCATGGCCTTTAAGCATGAACTAGTTAATATGGTCAGCTCAATAGAATCATGCTTTAACTAAATGTAGCTAGGAGTTGGGATCAAAACACAGCATTAATAGGAAACTTGACTTGCCTTCAACAGGAGGGACAGTTTTCTCTGCTGTCGATGACACTGCTCCCACTAAGACATACAACAGAAGTTAAAAAAATGGGTAGACAAAAAGTAATAGCATCTTTGGATTCAAGTAACATACACAAATCATCCATATTCTTGCTTTGCTCAGGTTCCACAAGTTCCTCAGGTTTCACAGGTTCCTCAGGTTCCACAGGTTCCTCGGGTTCCACAGGTGCCTCGGGTTCCACAGGTTCCTCGGGTTCCACAGATTCCTCGGGTTCCACAGAATCGCTACCATCCGAGTCACTTAAATCCTCCTTTTCTTCATCCTCACTTAGTTCTATTTCATCTGAAAGTCATTATTAGAATACTTTCTAAAGTGAATGTGTCACACAGTAGAAATTTGTTTTTACTTTTTAAGTGTGGATTTTATTGAGTGTTTTTTCGCTGCATGTTTTTATTCACTGTGGACTCCGAGAACTAATAGCTGATGCCAGTCACCTGTGCGAGGTGGGCGTGCCCATAGGTAGCGTACCTGGAACCTGCAAGACGCTGGCAGTGTGTTTTAAAAGGCAGAGGACTTCACGTTGGAGAAGAAGGAAGAAAGAGCAAGAAGAAGGAAGAAAGAGCAAGAAGAAGGAAGAAAGGGCAAGAAGGAGTAAGGGAAGGAAGAAAAGCAAGAAGAATCTAAGAAGGGTCGTGACGGAGGACTGCGACCCCGAACGAGTTGACAGCGGAGATGCAGTCAGTGGGAACGACGTGTAGAGCCGACAGTGGGCAGAGGGGGAACTCTGCCCTGGTCGGTAAGTAACGTTTCCACTGATTATCCGCTGATGACCCTTGCTGGGACAGATAAGACTTCCGCTGTTTAGCGATCGCTCTCCTGGCCAGGTGCTTTTGTCCCAACAGGACGCCAGCGGGGCGGAATCATGAGGAGCGCAGGATTTGCCGTCCTAACCGGATGTTGTGGACGTGGACCCTCTTGGACAATTTTAGTTGGCTCTGATCGGAACCTTTTAGTACATTTTTTATTGTGATTTTTACAAGAAGAAAACGGAGCATTTTTATTTTGTTGGGGAATAAAACAAAAACCTAACTAATTGACCTCTCCTCCCTTGGTGCTGTGTTACTGTCTCCCTCCTTGTTATCCGAGAACCTATAGTTACCAGCTGACGTTAAGCGCGGCCGGTCTACATAATTTGGCGTTGTTGTTGGCAGGATAACAAGCTCGGGAACAGTGTTCAGCACCTAAGGTGTAAATTTAACAAAGAAAAAAAAATGATGATGCCGGTGTATCCTGGTGCTCCTTGGGTACCAAAGTATAGGGGTTCAGACTTTGATGTCTCCTATGGAGATTGGAAAGGAAAACTTAAAAAAAAAAGAGATTATGGAGGATGTTAAAACTTCAAATGAGAGATCTTGTGGAAGATGTTGTAAGTGAAGTTAAACCTCTGTTGCAACAGCCATTTTGGTCATGACAGATCTTTTCACCCACTATGCGTGGCCGGTGCCCACAAAGGATCAAACTGCACAGACTGCAGTATATGCCCTATGGGCTCATGTGATCCAAACATTTGGCTGCCCTGCTGGGGATGGTGGGGTCGAGCGGTTGAATCGGACTCTGTTGCATATGCTTCGTGCACTCGGGGCTGAGAGGCAGCGGAGGTGGCCGGAGTTCCTCCCAGAGCTGCTACAGGCATGCAATAACACTGTCCATGGTGCTACAGGTTACGCACCATCCTATTTAATGTTTGGGAGGCATCTGAGACAGCTAGTGGATGTGAACCTGGGTGTTGACCCAGAGTCCCTCTGTCATGACCTGAAGGGGTGGGTTAGGGATCATCATCAAAAGTTCTTTTGCCTATGAAAGGGCAAGGCAGAACAAGAATAGTGCAGCCACCCAAAATAAAAGGGTTTATGACAAAAAGGCTCAAGCCCTGCCGTTAGTCCCAAGGGAAAGGGTGTGGGTAAAAGACTGGGACAGACAGGGCCAGGGAAAGCTCCATCCAGGTTGGAGTCCTGAACCACATGTTGTATTGGAACGTGTGGGTGACACAGGTGTGGTTTATAGGGTATATCCAGAAAAGGGAGGGAGGGAAAAGGTCCTTCATCGGAACGCATTGAAGTTGTGCATTACCCCTGCAACGGTTAACCACTCTCCTGCTCCAGAAGACGACCAGGAGGTGCAGACCCTGGTTGAACCGCCATTTTATTGTGTTGTTCCTAATGTTCCAGCTCTGCAGGATGGATTACCTGACCTGCGGCGCTCAACAAGGTCGAACTTTGGCCAGCCCCCTGTACGGTATAGACTTTGAATAGTGTGCCAGGGACTGGCACAGTTAAAATATGGGGAGATGTCACACAGTAGAAATTTGTTTTTACTTTTTAAGTGTGGATTTTATTGAGTGTTTTTTCGCTGCATGTTTTTATTCACTGTGGACTCCGAGAACTAATAGCTGATGCCAGTCACCTGTGCGAGGTGGGCGTGCCCATAGGTAGCGTACCTGGAACCTGCAAGACGCTGGCAGTGTGTTTTTTAAAAGGCAGAGGACTTCACGTTGGAGAAGAAGGAAGAAAGAGCAAGAAGAAGGAAGAAAGAGCAAGAAGAAGGAAGAAAGGGCAAGAAGGAGTAAGGGAAGGAAGAAAAGCAAGAAGAATCTAAGAAGGGTCGTGACGGAGGACTGCGACCCCGAACGAGTTGACAGCGGAGATGCAGTCAGTGGGAACGAGGTGTAGAGCCGACAGTGGGCAGAGGGGGAACTCTGCCCTGGTCGGTAAGTAACGTTTCCACTGATTATCCGCTGATGACCCTTGCTGGGACAGATAAGACTTCCGCTGTTTAGCGATCGCTCTCCTGGCCAGGTGCTTTTGTCCCAACAGGACGCCAGCGGGGCGGAATCATGAGGAGCGCAGGATTTGCCGTCCTAACCGGATGTTGTGGACGTGGACCCTCTTGGACAATTTTAGTTGGCTCTGATCGGAACCTTTTAGTACATTTTTTATTGGGATTTTTACAAGAAGAAAACGGAGCATTTTTATTTTGTTGGGGAATAAAACAAAAACCTAACTAATTGACCTCTCCTCCCTTGGTGCTGTGTTACTGTCTCCCTCCTTGTTGTCCGAGAACCTTTAGTTACCAGCTGACATTAAGCGCGGCCGGTCTACAAATGCCATACATAAAATTATATCTAAGCACTACCAAAATTAGGCTTAAAACGCGTTTTGTATTTAGTAATATGTTCTAACCTAGAGAATCACTATTGTAATATTTTCTAATAATAATAATTTATTTACATCCATCAATTTTACAAATATTGGTAATGTCAGACAAGTTCTACTAATGGCAAAAAGATCACAAAAAAAAGAATTTAAGCAATAACCTTCGATTTCAATGTCATCAAGGGATTTCCCTTGCAGGGTGCATATTTGTCCTTTCTCCATGGACAAAAGGAGCTTAGAAATCTTTGCCAGTTGTGTTGTTGGCACAGGTAAGCGATAAAATTCCCTGTGGACACGAATATCATGCCCCAGGAAGTCAGCCACCTGGTCAATTTCGTTATTTTTGAGGTTGAGGACTTGTGACAATGTGGCAACATGCTTCCTGAGTTGTGTGGACCTTAGGAACTCGGGATGCTTCGCCCCACATTGGCTTCCATAAACACGCAAACAGTCTTGGCCCCTGTAGTGACTTTGAGATCTTGGTCGGGCAAAAAGAAAGATGTTTGTGGAGCAAACACCACATTGCTCTCTTTTGCTGACCAGCAGAGTCAGAGCATCCACCACATCTGGAGAAAGGAGAACCGCAACTTTTCGACCTCTTTTTCCAATTATTTCAACACGACTGAAGTAGCTACAGAGCTTTTTTTCAACCTTGGACAGCCCAGCAGCAACATCTTCATGGAGCTTGGAGTCATCCCTCTGCTGGAAACCTCTGAGATGCATCTTTGAGACTTCTCCAGCTCGTCTTCGATTGAACACAATGACCTGTGCAAGAGTAACTTTTGCAAGTTCTGCATAATTCTGGGGACTGACCTCATCTTTCAAGTTAGAAAATGCATTTTCTCCAGATTTCTTAAGATACCTATGAAGACTCTGAACATCTTCTGTGAATGGTAAGGTTAATGGCTTATTATATTTGTCATGACTCAAAGTGTTCAAGGCAGTATGTGACACTAACTCAGACCACTTGGATGTATACAGCTTTTTGAAAGCGTCTGTTGACTTAATCAGTTCTTCATCTTCTGCCATGAGCGCTCGGCAGTGGATAATGTCACTGATTTTGTGTAGTGTATGTCCTAGTTTTAGTGCAAGACTTGGTGTTTGGTATGAATGCTTTTCTTCATCAAAACCACAGACAATCTTTACTGCCTGGACAACTCTTTGGAAGTTAGCAGGTTTCACAGCTTCCTCCAAGTTATGTACAGAGAATTCAGACCGTAGACATATTAACAGACGTCCAATTTCACGGAGCTTCTGTCGAATGTACTCATACTTGGTAGGGTCTTGTCCATGTCTGTTGTAGAGAGACTGGGCCAACTGAATAATGGTCAGGTCATTTCTCACAACTGTGGCTACATCATCCTGCTTCATGGGACCGAGGAGCTTCCAAACCCCACTTGAAATCTCCTGACAGAATGCAGACTCTTGAGCCATAGCAAAACCCAGTACTTTGGTTCTTCCAGGTCCTGGGTTCAAATCTTCATTTTGTGGCTTACAGGGGCATCTTCGGACATGTCTCCATAGTTCCTTTCGAATATACATACCTTGGCAGTACATACAATGTATAAATGTTCCAGTCTTTGCTTTCGCTTTTGGCTTTCTCTTTACTTTCAATGATCCTTTCCCACTTTGTAAAACCTCAGAGTTATGTTTGAAGTTCCCCTTGTTTCTCATTTTCTCTAGAAGAACTTTGCGTTCTTTTGAGTCTTCCGGAAGGGAAAAACATAAGCAATTTCAGCATGTGTCTTGTGGGTTTTTAAATGGCGTGAAATTTTGCTCTGTGGTCTACCACATACAAAGCAGAAGTTCTTAACACCCATAATATGCTGTGAGGATTCCTGTTTGTGAGGCTCCTTTTGACTTTTTGGTTTTTTGTTTGAGTCTTTTGTAGACTTGACTGGGCTGAATGTTTCAAGTGTGTCATCACCCATATCATCTGTGTGAAATGGAGGCCAGATATTTGATGTGCTAGGTTCAACCACAGAACTTGAGTCTGGCAAGAATGAAGCGAGATCTGGTATTGTTGGGTTTCCTTGAATTTGTCCAACTTTAGACTTGATGGGCTGAAAGGGGATGCTAATATCTGAGTCTTCATCAGTTTCTGCAGATTCTGAATTTGGTATGTAGTCCATATCAGACTCATGGTCATCATCTGACATTTCACATTGTTTGGAAGGTGATGTGTTGTTGTCGTCATCTGATGAGGAGTGAGCCATGGAATATTTAAAAAGTTCTTTTGCCTGAAATTGTGGGAAATATAATTTATGTTATAATTGAGACTTACAAGGCAAAGCTAAAAAAAAACTTATGTGGACATTCACCTGGGTTCTGTCATTTGTAATTTGTTTAAGGCAATATGAATGCCAGACTTTTGAACAACCTGTGAAGAAATTTAAATGTAAAAAAACAAACAAGACAAAAAAAATCAAAATCTCAAATAAGCCATTACACCTTATTTTAAGATCACAAAGGTAAATATGGATTAACAATTATTTTTTTAAAATGTGCAAAATTGAACTTTTTGGGTAAAATTTTATGTTCCGTTTTAAAAAAATATTAAGGGTAAAGATTTTAAGGTACTTTGAAATCTTCCACTGCTTTGAAAGTCACCATGATGATGTACATTTCATTGTATTTAAATCTATATACTCACTTCTGAAAATGCTGAAGTGAGTGTCAACCATGAAATTTGTTCATGGTCGACAGTTCAACAAAGACATAGATCCTATTTGCAGCACTTTTTAATTCAAATACAAATTAACTAAATATATTACCTTTACACTGGTAGCCAACCCACTTGAATGAAGAACAAGGACCAAAACACTGAATACACTTCTCCAAAGAAGATAATGTTGTGCACATCAGGTGATGTTTTTGACACTACAAGGAAAAGATTAAACACACACATATACATATATATATAAGAGTTAGGGATATTTATTTAAAGTATATTCAATATTGGGTAATGAATGAGAACATATTTAAAGAGGGTGCAAATCATAAAAAATAACTTTTCCTGCAAACTTTTAAATTGTTAAATTAAAAATATTATGTGGTAAAGACGCAGAGAAGACAAAATCTTTATATATATTTTTTTTCTAAGTATGACAACATTTAAAATTGTATTCTAATATATTCTGGGATGTCAAGTCAACATTTGTCAGAGGTCAAACCAATATTAACAACCTCACAGGAACTAAAATAAATATTTTTATCAATTCAATAACGCCAGGTCCCCATATACAATATGGTCCTCCTGTATCACATTGGGGCAGTTGACCATGAAACACACACATACACACACTGAACTTGCCACCTAAAAACCATGACATAAGACTGTCCTTACAAACCAATGTCATTATAAACCACATGACATTCAGGTCCACACACACACACACACACACACACACACACACACACACACACACACACACACACACACACACACACACACACACACTTAAGTAGAACAGATTGGCTGAACTGACATCATTTAGCTACACTTTAATCATAAAATACCTCTGAATTGTTGGGAAGTGAATCCAGGACTGAATCTGTCTCGTTTGGGACACTGGTTGTCATCTGATCCGGGTCATTTTCAGCTCTCACCTGAAACAGAAAATAAATAAAGGTCAACACCATATTCCCTTTGACTTATTTACGAAGATATCCTCAATTAAGTGATGGTGCCCTATGACAGCAAACACCCATGAAAGGTAACTAGTTTTAAACCCAGCCAAAATGTTTGGTAAAGTCAAAATAAAAAAAACAAATTCTGTACCTGTTCTGTGTTGTCAGTTGTAAAAGTTGAATGAGTACAGTCAGGACTTTGAGACATTTCTTTCTCCAACTCCTGTGAAAAAGAAGGAAGAATGATTATTTTTTCCCCACAGAAGAATTTCTGCGATGTTGTAGAAACAATAGTTTGATGTTTGACCAAAGCGTTTTGAATTCTGGAAGCAGCTTGACAGAAAAACTCTTAAGAAACAAGTAGAATGATAGCAAACTTTAACAAATATTCAAAATGTTATAATTTCAGCAGCACTGACCAAATTGAAGTCTGATTCTGTGGTTAAATTAAAGTAAATTTCACCAAAATGTAATGTATTTTCTTTAACTATTAAGAAATTTAAATCTTTATTCTCCCAATATTTTCTGAGATGCCAAGTCAACATATATCAGAGGACAAACCAATATTAACAACCTCACAAGAACCAAAACAAATGTTTTTATCAATTCAATAACGCCAGGTCCCCATATACAATATGGTCCTCCTGTATCACATTGGGGCAGTTGACCATGAAACACACACATACACACACTGAGCTTACCACACTGAGCTTACAAACTGAAAACCATGACAAGAGACTGTCCTTACAAACCAATGTCTTTATAAACCACATGGCATTCAGGTCCACACACAGACACACTTAAGTAGAACAGGTTGGCTGACTGACATCATTTAGCTACACTTTAATCATAAAATACCTCTGAATTGATTGGGAGTGAATCCAGGACTGAATCTGTCTCGTTTGGGACACTGGTTGTCATCTGATCCTGGTCATTTTCAGCTCTCACCTGAAACAGAAAATAAATAAAAGTCAACACCATATTCCCTTTGACTTATTTACGGAGATATCCTCAATTAAGTGATGGTGCCCTATGACAGCAAACACCCATGAAAGGTAACTAGTTTTAAATCCAGCCAAAATGTTTGGTAAAGTCAAAATAAAAGCCCAACTTCTGTACCTGTTCTGTGTTGTCAGTTGTAGAAGTTGAATGAGTACAGTCAGGACTTTGAGATGTTTCTTTCTCCAACTCCTGTGAAAAAGAAGAAAGAATGATTATTTTTTTCCCACAGAAGAATTTGTGCGATGTTGCAGAAACAATAGTTTGATGTTTGACCAAAGCGTTTTGAATTCTGGAAGCAGCTTGACAGACGAACTCTTAAGAAACAAGTAGAATGATAGCAAACTTTAACAAATATTCAAAATGTTATAATTTCAGCAGCACTGACCAAATTGAAGTCTGATTCTGTGGTTAAATTAAAAGTAAATTTCACCAAAATGTAATGTATTTTCTTTAACTTTTAAGAAATTTAAATCTTTATTCTCCCAATAGGTTCTGGGATGCCAACTCAACATTTATCTAAGGTCAAACCAATATTAACAATCTCACAAGAACCAAAACAAATGTTTTTTATCAATTCAATAACGCCAGGTCCCCATATACAATATGGTCCTTCTGTATCACATTGGGGCAGTTGACCATGAAACACACACATACACACACTGAGCTTACCACACTGAGCTTACAAACTGAAAACCATGACATGAGACTGTCCTTACAAACCAATGTCTTCATAAACCACATGGCATTCAGGTCCACACACAGACACACTTAAGTAGAACAGGTTGGCTGACTGACATCATTTAGCTACACCTTAATCATAAAATACCTCTGAGTTGTTGGGAAGTGAATCCAGGACTGAATCTGTCTCATTTGGGACACTGGTTGTCTTCTGATCCTGGTCATTTTCAGCTCTGATCTGAAACAGAAAATAAATACAACTCAGCACTATATTCCCTTTGACTTATTTACAGACATATCCTCAATTAAGTGATGGTGCCCTAAGACAGTAAACACCCATGAAAGGTAACTAGTTTTAAATCCAGCCAAAATGTTTGGTAAAGTCAAAATAAAAACCCAACTTCTGTACCTGTTCTGTGTTGTCAGTTGTAGAAGTTGAATGAGTACAGTCAGGACTTTGAGACGTTTCTTTCTCCAACTCCTGTGAAAAAGAAAAAGGATTGTCTTTTTTTTTTCCTCAGAAGATTTTCTGTGACTTAGCAGAGAACAATAGTCTTATGGTTGACTTAATTGTTTCGAATTCTGGAAACAGCGTAAAAGATGAATGATGGCAAACTTTAACAGATAGTCAAAATACTACAATTTCATAAGTATTGACAAACTGAAGTCTGATTCTGTTGTGAAATTCAAAAGATTTTCACCAAAAAGTTAATGCATTTTCTTTAACTTTTAAAAAAATTAAAATCTTTACTCTCCCAATATTTTCTGAGATGCCAAGTCAATATTTATCAGAGGTCAAACCAATATTAACAACCTCACAAGAACCAAAACAAATGTTTTTAATCAATTAAATAACGCCAGGTCCCCATATACAATATGGTCCTCCTGTATCACATTGGGGCAGTGGACCATGAAACACACACATACACACACTGAGCTTACAAACTGAAAACCATGACATGAGACTGTCCTTACAAACCAATGTCTTTATAAACCACATGGCATTCAGGTCCACACACAGACACACTTAAGTAGAACAGGTTGGCTGACTGACATCATTTAGCTACACTTTAATCATAAAATACCTCTGAATTGTTGGGAAGTGAATCCAGGACTGAATCTGTCTCGTTTGGGACACTGGTTGTCATCTGATCCTGGTCATTTTCAGCTCTGACCTGAAACAGAAAATAAATAAAAGTCAACACCATATTCCCTTTGACTTATTTATGGAGATATCCTCAATTAAGTGATGGTGCCCTATGACAGTAAACACCCATGAAAGGTAACTAGTTTTAAATCCAGCCAAAATGTTTGGTAAAGTCAAAATAAAAGTAATTATTTATTATACATTTGTGGGTAACTGGTTAATTTGCACTGCAACGTCTTGTACAGTCAGCCATCTATTCTTGTGAAAAGAAAGGTAAAACAAAGGAGGTTCAGGTTTAAATCATCATTATTAGCGCATTTCTTAATGAACATAATCTTAAGATTCATAAATTTTGATTTTTTTAGTACCTTGAGTCGCCATGGCCAGTCTGAGTCCCCATAATTGTACGTAATCTCTTCTCCCTGATTGATATCTCGAGTTGCAAATAAACACAAATGTGGCTTCTGTTGCACAGTCAGATACTTCATTTTGGTATTTGGGCTGATATTGTCATCGTTTATAAGCCTTCCAAGAGAGCCATCTTCTTTTGCTGCATCAACACTGCAAATATATAACATTGCATTTTAAATATAAACATATTCATTTACATATATGCCATTCTAATTAGACTTCTGATACAAACATACTCACCACCAGAGTTTTCCATTAAAGTAGAATTCAAACAAGAAAACTTTAAGGTTGTCATGGTAAATTTTCTGTCTCCTCTCACATTCCTCTTTACTTATCAGTTCACCTCGATACTCACACAGAAAGTCTCCTTTCTGAAAAGAGGTTGTGGCAAAATACCACGGCCTAATGAAGAAAGCAAAAATAATAGTAGAAAGAGTAAACAATGTATAAATGATTGACTGTAATTAAACCACCCCCCAAAAATACCCAGGCATTGGGTATTTAAAGGCATTGATGTACTTGACGTCAAGCCCCACTTTGTCCGTTTTGGTATCAATATAATATTTGGCATCTTCCTTCGGTTTTATGCGTCTTCGCCTCTGCATGTTTTACTGGCATGTATGAAAAGTTATAACAGTCAAATAAGGAATTACAGGCTTCTTTATAATTCCTACAAGCTTTAAAGCTAAAAATTAAATTATCACTATGGAAACATGTTATACATGCAAGACACATACCTCAGATAAAACACCAACACTATAATTTATTTAATCACTGATTTAAAAAAGTGCTTTACCATCTACAAATAGTTCATACAATGATCAGTGTTCAATATATTGAGGTTCAGCCAGTAGTACAGCCTTACAAGAATACTTGAGCCATAATTTAAGGAAAAAGGCTGTTTTTTTTGCACAAATGAATTTTGTTAAGTCCTATTCATCTTTTAGTCAGTCCTGCATCTCTGCCTCAACACACCTAAATCAAATAATGTCAGAAATCTGGAGAATTTGGCTGCATGTGAGGTTATTCAGCTAATTAAGGTACAAATACACATTTAAAAATTGAAGAACGACTATGTTTGCCTGAATTTGAGGACTCCTGGTTTATACTTTCAGCATTTAAGTTGCTGAAGTCAGCGAAGTGATTACAGTACACAGCTTTAAAGCCATCGGTGCACCTGCCCTATTGCATCCATTTATTCAAACAACAATTAGTGCTTTTCTAAAAGATTAACAAGTTTCACAGAAACCTGTGGGTTTACTTCTTATTAATTTCCTGCTTGCTCTTCAGCAGGACCGATGGCAATCAAGCTTAACGAGCTTAACAAGCAGAATGTCACTAGCAGTTAGCTAACATAAAGCAAGCAATTTGCCAATATCGTTAAATATAGTGATGAAAACCTTAGTCTATCACCCAGTTTTTACCACTAAAAGCTAAGTGGTACCTGTTTGGGGTATGGTACCACACAGATACCATCTACTCCAAACATCGTCAACTTGTCAAACACGTTTCGTCTAACTACGAAGCTAGCTCTCCTAGTCAAGCTAGTCTCTTACTTTAAAACACTCTGAATAAAAACTATACCGCTTCAGGTAGGTCTTTTCAGTCATAAAAGTATACATATCTAAGTTACTTGATGTAAATATCCAAAATATGTTGGTTAGCTTTCATGTCACCTAAATTAAAATCTAAAATAATTCATTTTGCTCAAAATCTCTTACATTTGCAGTTATTTACTTGCAAATAACTTTATCTAGGCAAAATGTATTTTTAATTTACAATTTATGCTTACCTGTGCAGAGTTATTCCACCAACATGTCCATATTGAGAGCTGCGGCTTCAAATGGGGATTTAATTTTTAAAAACCTGGCGTCTGGGACTGTTTAGTAATCAGACACGCCCACAAGTTTTTTTCAGCCAATCAGATGATGACCGGCTAAAAGCGCGCGTAGTGTATGGAAAATGTGTGTAAAAGTGCAATTCATACACACCGCCGCTTGAAATCAGGCAGCGCTGTGTTATACACTGGAATACACAAATCTCAGGTCACATGGTATAAAGGACAATTAAAGAAAGTGAGATATCACGCTGTTTATTCACTGAAAAGTACAAATATATGGTCCACATCATGCAAAAACTGGCATAGTTGCTATAAAACTTTAGATTTATGAGAAAAAGTGTTGTTTAGATACTCAAAATTTTAAATACACTCCTTGATTTATGAGGACATCAGCATTGTCCTTGTATTACCCTTAGGTCCGCGTAACGTAAGTGCGTATTCAGGTCAAAAGGCAGGATAAACCACGTATACCAACGCACGCACACACACACACACACACACACACACGCACACACACACACACACACACACACACACACGACACACACACACACACACACACACACACACACACAGCACAAAGAAACATTGTAGAGTAGCACATATGTCTCTAATTAATTAGGTTTTGTTTTATTCATTATTTTTGCATTTCTTTTTCAAAAGGATTAATTTTTACAACTACAGATTTCTGAGACATAAATAATTTCTTGTCTGGAAGTATTGACTCTTAATCCACATATTGAAACATTATTATTATTATTATTATTATTATTATTATTATTATTATTATTATTATTTACGTTTGAATTTATTTCCACGGCAACGTGGTGTAGATGCAGATGCAGGATGTTTAGATAACTGTGTAATAGAAAAACAGAGAAATGTAAAGCAGATCACATGTAACATGTGAACAGATTATATCAGGTTGTTAATATGGGTAAAATAATCTGGAATTATGTATTTCATTAATCACTCATAATCTGCTGCTTCAGTTTTCCTTCCTGCAGCTGCAGAAACACACCAGGAGGTTTTAATGGAGTCTTTGCACATAAAAACTGACAGAATTAAATCCAACCTTTACCTACAATGTCTTATAGATTATGGACTGGACAGTCTGGACAGTCTGGACTGGACAGGCTGGACAGGCTGGACAGGCTGGACAGGCTGGACACTCAGAAACACATTTTGACAAACTTAAATCTGCTCACATTAATTTGTCTAGTTCTGAGAAATGTTTATCTCTCTGACTTCCTCACCTCAGTGCGGTGAAGTGAGTGGCAGGAAGTCGAGTTAATCACCAAAATGCAAAGACGACATTTTGAAGTTGAAATTATTGACGTGTCTTTATTATTGCATTATGCTTCTTTTTATATAATCTACACAACAGCAGCTTAGTTAGTAAAACATGATGGATGTTAATGAGTCGAATGTAAAGCATTTGATTTGTGTTCAAAACCCCAAAAAGCAGATTAGTTTTTTCACAGATTCATGGTTTTTACAGTAAATATAAAAGTAGACCAAGCGACGCCTCAGATCACATGGAGGTAAAAACTGTTTACTGAACCTGAACATGAACTTCAATCACATTGAAACTGATCTTTATTTACACTGAACTGAAAGTATTTCATGAAAATAAACTTCAGCTAAATTAAATGTAACATCGCTGATTTACATTTAACGTCAGTCGAGGTGTGAGATGCTTTCTGCTCTTAATGCTCGACGAAAATATCAAATTAAAAAGGAAACAAATCACAGACAGAAAAAACTTAATGCTGCCGTTAATTTTTCTTCAAACACAATTATATTTTTAATTCAGTTCAATTAAATTGATTTGACAGGAACAGACACAAATGTACATAAATAAACCAAATAAAACAGCAATTCCATCAAATATCATTGTACTTATAGTGTAAGCTAATTTACAGCACTTTGTTTAGCGCACGTTAAGTAAAACTATAATATCTTAAAAACATATTTTAAACTATTGTTAAGGATTAAAATGTATTTACAGTCCAGTCACTAAATAATTTATTTTTGCTTTAAACTGATCAGATTCACAACAGTAATTTTAGTTCAAACAAAACTAAACAGTTATTTACAATTTATCAGCTCATTGTTACAATTTCAGGAACTTTAGAAGATATTTCTGCACCAATGCAAAAAGGAGAAAAGCTATTTTTTTCTTTTAAATCACAATATATGGTGTTTACAGTGTAAATGTCTTAAAATACAAAAGTTAAATGGAAAAGAAAACACAGAATGACTAATCAAACCACATATTTATAAGAAGCAAAATCAAAAATAAGCATCTCTCTCTCTCTCTCTCTCTCTCTCTCTCTCTATATATATATATATATATATATATATATATATATATATATATATATATGGGCTGCACAGTGGCGCAGTTGGTAGAGCGTTGCCTTGCAGCACGAAGATTCTGGGTTCGATTCCCGGTCTTTCTGCATGGAGTCTCCATGTTCTCCCTGTGCATGGTGGGTTTTCTCCTGGTACTCCGGTTTCCTCCCACAGTCCAAAAACATGACTGTCAGGTTAATTGGCCTTTCCAAATTGCCCCTAGGTGTGAGTGTGTGTGCATGGTTGTGTGTCCTGTGTGTCTCTGTGTTGCCCTGTGACAGACTGGCGACCTGTCCAGGGTGTGCCCTGCCTCTCGGCTGGAACGCTAGCTGGAGATGGGCACCAGCAACCCTCCCGACCCCACTGAGGGGCAAAAGTTTAAAACAATTTTCATAGCAGGTCTGCAATATATATATATATATATATATAAACTGCAATTCAATCTTTGAATTTTTGGGATCAATGTTTCTTTTACCTGAAAAAAGGGCAGATTTGCATACATGTGTTTTTGTTTTTCATATTAATGATCATTATGGCTTTGATTCATCTAAAAAATCTCAGCTGTTGTGTTTCAGTCAAACTGATGAGCTGCTGCTGTCATTTGCTGCAGCTGTTTCCTTGCTGCAGCAGCAGCAGAGACGCATCAGCAGCTTTATGAAAGGCCCTTTGGACATGAAGGCAAACACAATCAAGTCCATCACAGGACTGAGAAGACTCAATGTGAAAATGATCTCTGTGATCAATGATGACTCCATTTGCCCGTAATATCTATTCATATTTTGATATAAATATAAGTGTAAATAAATAAAGTAAGCGCATGTTGGAAAAATAGTCACTATGTAATTAACCAGCATCAGAACTAAAATTCCTATGTTTCTGCATTTCTCTTTGACGCGCATTGAGGACGATTTACACAGAGACCTAAGAGTTACAGCAAGAAGGATGGTGGTCACCAGGGCAGCAAGGAGCAAAAGGCAGATTTGGAGTAAATCACGATAAAAAGCGGTTAAAAGAAAGACGAGGACACCAGAAAAAATCCATCCACAAATACTGACAGTCACAAAACCTTTACAGCGTCTGATGAAAAGACACTGTGGCTTGGACATGTAAAGGAACCTGAAAGAGAGACGACCTTAGCATCAGTACACAGACGTTTACACACAGCCTCTTTAATATATCTGATTCATTACAGTTTAAATAGCCTGAAACATGTTCGTACCTTTCCAGAGCAAAGATCATCCTGAAGGAAAAACTGGCCATCCCACTACGGATGTAGGAAATAAAAAAAGCAGACAATCTATGAGGACCAAATCTCATCATTTGCAAAAAAACAATCAGAGTGATGATCTGGATCAGATTGGAGACGAGGAGGTTCACATAGTACGTAGCTGGAATGTGATCCAAACGGACCTGCAGGAAACAGTCAATCAGAACCCAGTTAGTGGCTCCGCACATAAAACCAGCAACGATTTATCCAGGAAAAGGGTTGTGGTGTCTTAAAGATGTACAAATATTAAAATTTATCCCACTATGAATGAGATTAATGAACCTGCTGTTACATCTGTGGTTTATTTTGCTATTTGTTGTAACAACATGAGGAACAATAAGAGATTGTAAGTTTTTCATTGATCCCATGAAATAAACAAGTTTTTTATAAAGAGATCAAACATTTTGCAACACTCATCGGTTACTCACTGTGCAGCACAAAGCGATGACCAGAAAGGTGAAGGGTAAACACACATGAATGTTGATCCAAATCATCACATCCAGATACTCCGGATAAACTTCAAAATCCTCATCTGGATAGTTATATCTGGGTCTTGGAAAGGACATCGTTTATTCCTTTGCTGCAAACTTTGATTTAGACTCTCCACCTGTGATGTGGTGAAAACATTTTATTCTAAAATTCTGCTGTTTTATCAAACTGGTCTGAAGTGACTTGGACCAATCAGTGTTACAATCAAATGAACTGGAAAACATTTAAATGCTTTTGCTCTGTGTTGATTATTTTTGAATGAGTTTGAAATAGTTGTAGTTTCCAAGCAGTTTAAAAGTTTCAAACTGAACCCTTCACATCAAATTCATCTTTATTTGCTCCAAACATAGAAATAAATCACCAAAATCTTTCTCACAAAATAAAATGATGCTCTTCTGATTATTGCTGCATTTTATTTTTCTAAACATTTTTATCAGTAAAAGGTTTTTACTCACAGCTCGTCCTCGGCCCTCCAGCTCGGCTGATTGGTTTAAATCAGTCGCAGCGTTCAGAGGTTTTCATAGCAGGTCTGCAATGAGGAAACCGGCACGTTGTGGATCATTCACTCCACCTACTGATGCTAACAGGGACTAAAAGGTTTTTATCTTTTGTGTTTAAAACAGCGAGGATGATTGTTTATTTCTTTGTTTAATAATTTACTTAATTTCAGCAGATTAATCGGTCAGGCACTGAAACCCCCCTGCTGTGTGAGACTTTCACTGACTTCATGCTTCCAACGTGAGCTAATAAAATAAAGATTATTAGCTCCAGCTGCTAAAATCAGTCAGTACCATCAGAAAGCAAAAGTCTCTAACTGACCCTTTTCCACTGCATTTATTTTACAGACTTGGTTCTTATTGATGTTAACACATCACTGCTCTTGTACTTGTTTTTATACTTTTAATAAATTGCAGTTAAAACTATGCCACCCTGTCACTTACCATAGAGTGACTACTAATGTAGAGATAAAAACACTTAAGAGATGCAATCACTCTGTGATCTGATGCTGGGTTTCAATCCTGCAGCAGTGAAGACATGTTAGCATTTTGTCCTGAAACGTTTCCCCATGTCTTGCAGGAGGGTTTCAGTTTTCTCTTATCTACGCTTCCTGCTGCTCACCTCACCACAGCGAAGCTCTGAGAGCAGAGAGAGAAACGCTTCGTGGTGCAGGATGAATTCATGAGGTTGGAGTCAAACTCTGGGGTCGTTTACATGATTTATCCAGAAAAGGGGTTGAGGTGCAGCAGCCTCATTCTGGAAACTTTTGGGTACGTCCTCGTATCTAAGAATAAAAATGTTAACTTGTGGCCTGGATTAAACAGGCAGCCAGTGAAGGAAAACTACAATTAAAACAGAAATATCATTTAGTTTTGATTGACATCAAAATCCCATTGTAGCATTTTGAAAATGCATTTAACATTTTTCTGATTCCAGAGTTGAAGTAACAAATACTTGGTCAGAATAAATTATTTTTCCTAAAAGTCACAGAGTTTCTGCAGCTCAACACACAAACACAATCCATACGAAATGAAACAAACAGATTTCCCAACAGGACAAGATTTATTTCTATGAAGCAAAACAAAAAGTTTAAAACAATTAAGCACATTGATATAAACTGATAATACTTGTGTAGCTGAAATAACGTCGAGTCTTAAACTCTAGATGTGCTTCATCTGCTGCAGCTGTGGCAGCTGAAACACATCAGCAGCTTCTCAACTAAACCTTCACACATGAAAACAAACAGAATCAAATCCATGAAGGGACTGAAGAGAAACAAGACCAGTGAGCTGTTATATTTCACATATGATCCACGGAAATATGAGTTAATATAAGACAGACTCAGCGGGAGGATCATGAATATGTGAAGAATCAGCAACAGCATCAAAGCTGCCATGATTCTACGTTTTCCTCCTGTGGGTAGGGAAGCGGCTGCAGGCAGGAATTTTGGGGTCCGAGCCACACAGAAGATGAACACGGGGGTGGGAATCAGGGGAAACAGCACAAAGAATATATACTGTGAAAACATCATGAACAGAGGAAAAAGAAAAATGGCAAACAGCCAGATCAACACACAGAATATGACGTGACCTTTGGTCTGTCTGATGAAGTGCAGCTCTGGCCAGGAGATGAGAAAATACCTGAAACAGAGAGACGTCGGTCAGACTTCTGCACAGAAACGAAACCCTGACGTATGAAACATGAGACAGACACAAAGAAGACGGGTGGGCTGCTACCTTTCCAGAGCAATGACCGTCCTGAAGCAAAGACTGGCCAAAGCGCCACAGCCGAGGACAACTAAGCAGATTGGATGGAAATTACCTTCATTTATCTTCACCATTAAAGCAACCAAACCACCGAGCTGGATCAGGTTGGAGACGAGAAGGTTCATGTAGAAGGTGACAGGAAAACCGTCCAACCTGACCTGCAGGAAACGTCAGAATGAGCATGAGCGTTAATATAATGATAAAAAATAATAATAATGTGCACTAAACTGAGAGGCTGGTGATCAGCATCATGTTTTTAAATCTTTATGAGATTAAAATAGTTCGAAATCACCTCAAAGGGGAAAATAATCATGTTGACCTCTACTAGCAGCACTATTACTATTATTAATTACATCTCTACTAACAATGGTGATGATAATAATAATCTTTCTCTTTTATGCTAGTTTGAGATTCAAACATAAACATAAAATAATAATCATATTTACTGACCACACAACCCAGAGCAAAAACGATCAAAGTGAACGGGAGGCAGAGACGGATATTAATCCAGATCATCATGTAAACATAATCTGAAGGATCCATTTCTTGTTCAATGGAGATGAAATCCTACGAGAATAAAATGAAACACACAGAGAAACAAAACTATGATACTCAAAGTTAATGAAGGAAACCAACATAATTTATAACCCGACTGTGTTTAGTAACTTGACTCTTTAAATACTTTGTCCAACATACCAGCTCAGAATCATTAATATATAAAATTCATTTTTTCCTACATTCTCAGTAGTGTATTTAAATTTATAAGTACGTTTTACTTTGTTTTTCAATATTTTATTGACAACATCAATATAATGTAGCTTGATAGAAACTGTTAAATGTTTGTTGCTTCTTCTCGTTGAATATCAAAAAAATTATTTAACAAACTTTTCTCTCTTTTTAATCATTTTCATTAAGAAATAAATAATTCAGATTGAAACTGTTCAGTGGGTGTCTCTGTACTTCAGTTCTTTACATTCGACACAAACATTTTCATTAGAATCTTTTTTTTCTAGATGTTTTAGAATAAAATATTCAGAGGTTTTGCTCAGGACTGTCATTCTGGGCTCCTTCCAGTTCAGGACCGCAGGTTTCAAAATCCGACTTTTAGACACTTTTAGAATAAATTTGCTGTAAAGCAGCGTTATACTTCATGTTATCCACACTTGGACAAATTCAGAGCATTGCAATTCTCACTTTTCTAACAAGAAACATTTTTAATCTAACACATGCATTTCTGATGTTAAATTTCATAATTTTATTCTAAACTCACTAATTTTAACAATCTAAACTTGCATATTTTGTATCCAAAATTTAAAACCAACCTGAAGCAGAAATGGAGAGAAACAGTCGAGGTGTGAAAGCTGCAGTTCGTAACAAACCTTCACACAGTCAGTCGTTCTGCGCTGGGAAGTGGTTTTTTCTCTAACCTCAAATCGTCCGTGTGTCGAGGTGAGAAAGTATAAAGATCAAAATGTAAAGACAAAAAATGTCCAGAAATGATGTCAAGCAAATGTCTTTTTTATTTAATGATTTCTCTGCAGTACAAAGCAGAGAAATATCTAATATCTAATTTCATCTGTTTTAACCAAAAGAAAAAAATGTTTATTTTTTACTGTAAAGTTGATTTTATTTTTGTGTGTGTGATTAGGTTTATTTGTTTTTTAATCTAAAACTGAATTAAAAATATGAATAAATACAAATGAGTAAATAAAAAGTTGAAGAAAACTTATTGATCTTTATTAACACAATTCGATGCTCAAGCATGAAAGGAAACAATAAACCATAATATCACATAAAGTCACACATTGTTTGCAATAATTTGAAACATCAACAGTAACAACATTTAACCTTGGATAATTGTAGTTTAACTTTTATCTGCTATGCTGCACCAGGAAAGAAAACATGTTAATTTATTTGAGTTCAGAAACTAAAAGTTCTGCACATTGTAATTCACTAATGTAATTCTTTCTTCATACAAACTATTTCATCACATGATTATGTTTACAAAGTTGGTGTGAACATCAAACGAATATCACAGACAATATAAGGAAAAATAAATGTAAATACACCAAACAGAAAAATCCTGAACAATACAGCATGAATGTTTAACAGCATATTGTATGAATTTACACTGAAGTAAAAAAGATACAGTGGAAACAGTTAATATCAAATAAAAAACAGAACAATTAAACTACAAACCCATTAAAACTCATATAAAATTAATTTCTTCCATTGAAACTAAATTCTCCTGAATTTCCCAAACATAAAGTCCTTTTTATGTCTGATGTCTGGAACAAAACAAACAGAAAAACATCTGAACAGCATTTATTAACCTTTCTGAGGCTCAATCTATAAGGTTTATAGAGATTATAGAGATTGAGCCTCTATAAGGATCCATGATGCTGATGGATAACCTTTGACTGACCCAGGTTGGTTCACCAACCGGAGCTTTGAGGTATTTTTCTCTTCTTCTTGTGTTTGGTGGATAACTTATGTTCCCCCAGGAAGAAGAAAATCATGTTTGACTAAAACCTTCTCCTAAAGTTTATATTAGAAAAAAATCATTCCAGTTATATAAATGTCTGAGGGAACCAGTAACTGTTATGTTTATTAAAAACAGCTATGAAGTAAATATTCTCAGATTGAAGGCAGGGTTTTCTTTTTCAGTTTTTATTAATCATATTTTGGGCTTTTGTGATTCTTGTGACTGTCAGCATTATGAACCAAATTACAGAATCTACTATACCAAGATATGGTATGTTTGGTGTTTCACTATGTTTTTCATCATATATTTCTATTAAATGTAAGTATTTTGTTATTTTTACACCCTTCCTCTGTCCTTAGTCTCTGATTATTATAGATGCTATAATCTATAATCCAGCATCTGATCTGCTGCTGTCGTTCTCTGCAGGATTCGTCTTCCTGCAGCAGCAGAGACGCATCAGCAGCCTGATAAAAGGTCCTTTGGACATAAAACCCAACAACAGGAAATCTATTACAGGGCAGTGAAGACTCAAGGTAAAAAATATATTCGTGTTCAAGTCACGGAAATATAGATTGATTGAAAAATCAATCATGGGGAGAATTAAGAAAATGTAATTAACCAGCAAAAGAACTAAGGCTCCAACAACTCTGTACTTTTCCTCAGCCGACTCTGAGGAGGCGACACAGAGAGATTTGAGAGTTACAGCAAGACAGATGATGAACATGATGGCAGCGAAGATGAGAGATATTGGTCCGGCCAAACTGGGGAAAGATATTAAAATAGTACAAAGAACAATACAAAGAATCCAGGCCAAAACACAGAATGTTACAAAGCCTTTCGTCTTTCTAATGAAGTGAATCTGTGGCCTGTAGAGGGAAAGAAACCTGAAAAAAGACAGAAACATCATAAATATAATGTTCTTCAGACTGATGTCAGACTAGGAATGAAATATGTGCTGATACCTTTCTACTGCAAAAATCATCCTGAAGCAAGAACTGGTCACCCCACTGCACAAGTAGGAGAGAAAAACACGATGCATGAAGGCACCATAATAGTAGAAAGAAGGACTAAATGCATAAGAGACCAGAGTGATGATCAGCATCAAATTGGATATGAGGATGTTTATGTAGTAGGAGACAGGAATGTGATCCAATCGGACCTGCAGGAAACAGTCATAAAGAATCATATTAGTGTTAAAAGATGAAACCGATAAAACTTATTTTATGTTTCCACCCTGTGACAACTGAAGGATGTAACAACTTAAACTCAGCAGGAATTTAACTATTAAATTATAAATTATCAGATTCTGTAGAACTTCTATGTGTTGAAATTTATATTTATAAAATATTTAGATATAAGGTTTTCTCACTTACAGAGAAATTAAATGTCTTTTTTTACCATCGACTGAAAACTGATAAACACATTTCATAGATTTATCCAATTATTTTCCTACAGCTTGACTCTTGCTTGATCAGCCCAACACACACACACACACACACACACACCCATACACACACACACACACACACACACGCACACACGCACGCACACGCACACACGCACACACACACACGCACGCACACACACACACGCACACCCACACACTCTCTCTCTCTCTAGCAACACTGAGTGAATCTAAACTAACTGAAAATATTGAAATGTTCGTATAAAGCAATCAGAAAAGATTCATCAAACTTAGCACTCAGACTTAGAAGTGGCATGCAAAGGAAAAAAATAATAAAAATTGTTTCTTAATAGTTTTTCCTTCAAAGAAAAACAGTAAAATACACAACAAAAAAGTACCAACTTAATTGAATTGTATATTAAAATGTAATGACGTAGAAATCAAAACCTTCCGGTGGTCAAAGTATTACATGAATCAAATAATAATCACAAAATCAAGTGACAGCAACATTCGCTATAAGTGAAGCATTTTATTCTTTGTATGTCCTGAATACTAACATAATTTAATAATTATTTGATTGTAATAATAGTTGGTATTTACGTACCATAAAACACAGAGGAATTGCCAGAAAGGTGAGAGGAAAGCAGAGATGGATGTTGATCCACACGATAATCTGAAAATAATCTGATGGAACCAGCATTTCTTCTTTTGATGAAGACGTTTTGTCTTTGCAGAAATTCCTGTCAGGAGAAAAATAAAGTTTAAAACCCAAAAGCTCCAAATTAATTAGCACAGGGCGTCCAGAGAGTCTGGGCTTCATTTACGATTCTGTGCAGAACTTCATTGAATAAAAGCATTAATTTTTTCTAGATGAAACTATATAAAGTTTTCTTCTTCTATCAACCTTTTTTTGTATGATAATAAGTTATTATTTAGTAATTATAAAAAAAGCAAGTTTCGGACAACAGTTAAATGAACTCAAAGATCCTTTTTGTACAGAACTCAAACTACTTTATAGTTATTAAAATATTGTGATCAATTCATTGTTGTGAAGAAGTAAAAATGACTAAAGAAGAAAATATTTTTTGCAATATAAATAAATATTAAATACAGTTAATCTGTGCCCACCAAAGTCTTTTCAACTTCACATTTCTGGCTTAATGGTAAAGACTTTGACTCCATTGATTTAGTTAATCGATCAGTTCAGCACATTTAGTTTCCTCTAAAAGGGATTGATTTCTTTTTGGTGTGTGATGTGCACATGAATCAAATGTTATTTTAAAATATTTCAATATGACAGACATGGTACTATTTAAACAGCCTTTTACAGAAACCCAGAAAATATATATTTTTTTATATAAAAACATAACAAAATGTCCTGGTAGTGATAGAAATCCTTCATATTAGTTTTATGGATTAAAATGTATTCGGTTCCAAATTAAACAAAGAACATTTTATAAATGATCATTTTCCTTGGAATACTTTAAAATTTCACAAAACAATTTAAAACTATTTTGTTATGAAAGTCAGTAAGACATTTCTGTTTTGATAATTATAAGGCAGTTTACTCACTTCTGGGTTTTTTGACCTCAGATCAGCGCTGCAGTTGTTCAGATCCGAAGTTTCACGTTTGGATGTTTTCAAAGTAAACCTGCAGCAGGTTAATGTTTTTTTTTTCATACTTCCTCCCCTAATGACAGTGATGCAACTCGTCAGACATTTTTCACCACAGCAGTTTTCATTTCTTCAGCTCTTCTTAAAGGTTTCCCATGCAACAGCTGGATATATTCCACAAAAACTAAAATTATTGGATCATCACATTTTCAATTTTAATGTGCATTTTCCTCCAAACAACAACAAAAAACCCACCATAAGCACGAAAGCAGTCTGATATTTCCACCAACCACAAACTTCAAACTAAGATCTGATTTTCTGACAGTCATGGTTTCCTGCAGAGAGAAGCGGCCATCTTTGGTGTGGTGAGATCAGCAGCACGAAGGTCAGATAAAAATCTAAATGAATTAAAATCATCTGAAAACGCAGCTTAAACAACTCACTATGGACACCAGGTTTAAACATGTTCATGCAAAAGACAGGTGGCATTTTGAACATTTATCTAAACTATTTGTTCACATCTAGTAGACAGACTGAACTCAGTGAAGCTGCTGGTGTTGCAGATTAAAGTGTTGTCATGGTAACTGATGCCCAATTTCCTGCTCAGATCTGTCTGACAGTCAATTTATTTCCTCTTCAACTGGAACGGTACTTATAAAATGTATTCACACTCCTGGATGCTATGCTATTTTATTCCTATTACAAATCAATCATAATCAAAACTATTTGGCTTTTTTTTGTGTGTACAAAAATACTAACATCAAAGTGAAAACTGATTTCTACATAATAATGACGATGGAAAATGTAGGTTTCAGTTATTTTCACTCAACCAAGAAGTTTGTTTCTGATAAAAAATATAGAAAGCAAATATTTCTTAAAACAAAATGAAATGATGTAAAAAGAATGATTACAACTGGATATTTATATGAACTTTATTAAAAGAATATTTGTACCTTTCTGAATCTTAGCATGACACCAATCAAATCCTATTTATTGGAAACCCTTTTGCATGTTTCTATGATTATTTTCACTAATTAGCTTCTCTGGCACTAGAAGGCCTCCCTGCCATCACCCTAATGTTTACCTACGTATGTGTCTAACCAACTTCTTTAAAATTAAATCTGCCACAGTTTCAGTAGTTTGACTTCATTTTATGAGACTTTAATTCAGTTTAAATAAATGTTCAAGAGATCCTGGGGTTGAAATTATTCTCTGGCTATCAAATTTAATTAGGGTTGAGGAAACATTGATAGAACAAATTAACTTTTGGAACAACAACAAAAAGATCAATGAATAATTATTGTTACATGAATTACTACTCGGGCTTTGGTGGGAAAGTATCTGCACAATTTAGAAAACTGAAAAAATGTGTGAAACCTTGTAAAATGTGTAATTTAGTAATTGTACTAATTAGATGTTTGTAATTCATGAACTGTAGTTTGTTAGATAGTTAATGATTTAGGTGATTGTTGAGGCCTCAGGAAACCTGACCTGGTCACTGACTTCATTATTGTGTTTCTGAAATTAGTTAATAATGAGACATCTGCTCCTGATTGTGTTATTTAGATTGACTTTCAGCTCAAAGCTTCAGATGTTAAAACCAGAACAATCATTAGTGATACAAGAATGTGATTTTATATAAATAATTTTTAACTGGAAAAACATCCTACAAGTGAGAAAGCAGTGATGAATCTACTAAAAGTTTCACACAGTTCTTTAAAACCACATGCATGTTTTCTACTCTGAAGTGGTTCTTTGCTCTCAGAGCTTTGCTGTCGTGAGGTGAGCAGCAGGAAGTTCAGATACTGATCAGAAACCAGGAGACATTTTAAGAAAATGTACATCAACCTTCAGGTTGATAAGCCTCTCTACGACCGCGCATTTACATTTTATTTGGTTCTTTTATTTGGTGCTTAGATCGTTTTAGGTAAAAAAAGTTTTTACAGTTTGACACGTTTTATTTATGCAATGATATTATGAAGAAATAATAACAACAGTAACAGGTATGTAGTTACTCCTTTAATCATTACTATGAGGGAACAAAGAATACATTCAAAAGTACTTTTTTTCTGCATTTACTTGTAAATATAAAAAAACTAAATTAATAAACACACAATCTGAGTAAATATTTGCGTATTTAAAATATGCATGAAAACCAGTACAAACACTTTAAATTAAGCAAAATGGATTTATGTAAAAAGTAAAACAGAACATGAAAAACTGAAGATGGTAAATGGAGTGTACATGTATGGCCTTCACACTACATTCAGTTTTCAAATATTCACACTCTGATCAGGTAAGTAGGTTTACAGTTGCTATACTATTTTATCCAGTTATTTTTGTAAAAAAAAAAAAAAAGCATGTCTGCTATATAATTATTGCTTCTAATACAAGCTATGCTGCATTTTTCTGCATTCCTCTCCAGCCTGTGCGACAGTCAAACCGATGATCTGCTGTCATCCTTTCGCTCAACGTTTTCCGTCCTGCAGCAGCAGCAGAGACATTTCAGCAGCTTCTCAATGAGTCCTTTACACATCACCACAAACAGCAGCAGGTCGAGGAAATAACCCAGGAGAAACAAGGTCAAATAAATGTCTGGTACTTTAAATCTGTCTGAGTATGGCTGAAAACCAAAAGAAGAAATAACTATTGGGAAGACTGCCACAGAGTAATGAATGAGCAATATAACTAAAATTCCTACAGTTCTGCGATTTTCTTCAGCTGGCACTGACATGTTGCCACATAAATGTTTGAGGGCTACAACTAAACAGGTAAGTAGCACAGGGGCAGGCAGGAGGGCAAAAATTAGGCAGGAGTATTCCTGTCTCAGTAAGACAAAAAGAGGGACAAACACCAAACAAAACACCCAAACAAAAACAGTGACTATCACAAAACCTTTAGTCTGAGTGATGCAGCTTGATGACGGGCAGGAGATGGAACAACACCTGCAACAAGACAAAGAAAAACATTGTAAATGTAAAAATAACAATATAAAGAGTTAAAGTATCCTGTTGCTCTCAGAAGAAATGTACCTCTCCAGAGCAATCATCGTCCTGAAGCAAAGACTGGCCAGAGCACAGCAGGCGTAGATAATGAAGGAAGGAAAATATCTCAAATAATAGGGAAAATTTGGAGGAAAAGCGATCAGAATGATTAGCTGAGTTAGATTAGAAAAGAGAAGATTCATGTAGTAGGAGACAGGAACACGATCCAATCTCACCTAAAAACACAAAGACATAAACATTCTTTTAAATATGTTATATCTTAAACTCAATAATGTGTCTAACTTAATTAATACTTTGGACCAGAAAAAAAATAGTTTTTACGTACGAGGCAGCACAAAGTGATGAGCAGGAAAGTGAAGGGAAGACAAACACGGATGTTGATCCAAATAATCACATTAAGATACGTTGGTTGGTCCATTTCTGGGTTTCCAAGGTGATAATTATTCACTTTTGGAAACACCCTGTTAGATAGAAAGTAGAATTTCCATTATAAGACTCTCTTCCTGGAAGGGTCACCTCTGTCAAACAGGGTAAATGTTAAAATTATAAATAATATCTATGTATCTCCATCAATTACGTAGTTGTACTTTAGTCACTGTTGCACTTCAGAAATGGATTTCTGAAGACATTTCTTCAACAGATTTAGCTATTTAAATTTTGGAGAAAGTTTACTCACGACTTCGCGTCTCAGAATGTCTTCAAACTCAACCTTCCAGTTGCTAAAATTGATCATTTCATGTTGCGATGTTCTCAACCACAGTTCAACCACACACACACACACACACACGCAAACACACACACACACACACACACACACACACACACACACACACACACACCCCTCCCATTTTTAGCAGTCATCTGTCACACTGTCAAACACATATTCTTAAAAAAATTTGTTCTATTTGTGTATCAGTGTGGAATATAGATATATATCAATCTGTATAAATCTATGTAGCTATAACTCATATACACACACACACACACACACACACACACACACACACACACACACACACACACACACACACACACACACACACACACACACACACCAACAAGTTATAACCCTCTATAGTAATTAAGGAGGTTCCGACATCACGGAGAGGAGGAGCTTCTCCAAAAATCCTCTTTCTGCTCCTTCCTGCCCCCCGCTCACACCGCAGACTCCACCCGCTCCAGGCTCTGATCATCAACCT
This sequence comes from Poecilia reticulata, assembly GCF_904066995.2. Lineage (NCBI taxonomy): Eukaryota > Metazoa > Chordata > Actinopteri > Cyprinodontiformes > Poeciliidae > Poecilia > Poecilia reticulata. The sequence goes on from NC_088844.1 coordinate 29,407,282, forward strand.
GCGGCTGCTGATCTGCCCCCTCCCCCCTCCTTCCGCCCCCCCGCGGCGCTGTTTACGCACAGGTGTAGCTGCTCCGCGCTCCGTGTGCGTAAAATCCAGATCTGAGGCTGTGCGTAAAAGCGCGCCTCGGTGCGTGTTTGGGCTGCGCGCAGGCGGGCGGCGCGATCAGACTTTGTTTTCTCAGCGACAAAAACAGTTTGGGCTCATGTGGGCAAACACGGTCCAGTCTGCGCTAGTAGCAATCACCGAGCCGGCGGCGAGCTCGCGCTCACGCACAGAGGTGTGCGCGCGCAGACTGGAGGCGGCGGTATGATAGCTGCTGTAACCAGAGCGCCTCCTGTCGAGCAGAGCGAGGAACTGACAGGTAAACAGACCTTTTGTTTTATTATTATTATTATTATTATTATTATTATTATTATTATTATTCTTTTTGTTTCTTAATCTTAGTATTCTCTTTTCTATTTCCTTAGTTTTTCTTTGTTTTTAATTTTTGATTCAAAAAATTTTTCATCTTCATTCAAAATATTTCAATTTGATTTTGAATTGAAAAATTTTATTTTCCTAATTAATTTTATTCAATTATGTAATTTATACATTTAAGTAATTCCTTTTCATTTATTTATTTTTATGCTATTTTTCTAATTTTGTTTTTCATTTTAATTGTGTATTTAGGTTTTATTGTTGATTTTATTGTATTATTATTAGTAAATACATAAACAAATAAACTACTATTTGCTGCATGCTGTAATTTTAAACTTGAACCTCATGTTTTACTGTTTTAGGTTTATATCATTTTGTGTGTTTTGTTCCTCCTGAGGTCCAAACGCTGATATTTCCATCAGTTTAGTGACTAATTGTGTGATTAATAATAGCAGTTATTATTATGGAAGGTCACAGAGGAAGAGAGGAAACAAAGATCACCAAACATTTACCAACATCATCTCCATCTCTACATTTTCTGATGTGGTTCAGCCATGATGGAGTTCAGTTTTTATTGTATTAAAACTGTTTATTGATTATATATTCAGCAGAAGCTAAATGGTTCTTGATTTGGATGAAGTTGGTTGTAGAAAGTTTTGTGTGAACTGAGATGTTGGAAACCAGTAAAGTGTTTTAAATGAGGCCCAGCAGCAGATCAAAGATCAATGACTGATTGTTTCTGTTCTGATGTTTCCAGGTAATAAACCCTGTCAGTGTTTTACTGTAAGAACTGATCCTGATGTTCTGATCGGGTTCTGAAGCAGCTGAAGTTGCTCCGCTCTCGGTTGACGGATCGAGTGTTTTATTACGATTTGAACCAGGAAATCTGTGTCAGAACCTGGGAGACGTTTGTTCGGCCGTGATGCGACATGACAGCGAGTCTTCTGCATGAGGGACGTCTCCGAGGCCCGAGCCGCGTCTCCGCTTTGACCTCTGTCATCGACGTTTCCGAGCAGCGCGGTTTGAGACGGGGCCGCCGTCCCGCTCTTCGGGATGCCCTGTTTGACCTTTGAACCCGACTTCTGGTACCTGCAGCCGTCCGTCAAACAGAGAGCGACAGGGACGATCTGAAGGACTGTTTCAGGACTTCCTTCCTGTCCTGTTTGGACCGGGTCGGACCGTGTGATGCGTCCTCGTCCTCCATGTTGGCGATACGATTACAGGCAGAGCCGTCACATCGAGGGATGGCAGACTGCATCAGCCTGAGTCGCCGGCGGCTGCTGGGGTCAGCTGGAGTTTACGGCTATTAATACTCCGGGTGTTGGACTAGAAACCCCTTGAACACACTCTGGATGCTCGCCGCCGCATCACACTGGCGGTCCCCTGATGGAGGCGAGGCGGCGGCACAAACACGCCGCCCTGTTTCCAAACATGTCTGTCACAGATCCAAACATTTACTGGATCCGACCCGGGTTCCCCCCACCCAGAACCCCCTGCTGGGTTGAGGAGGCTCACACAGTGACCCACATCAGCACAGCGCTGCTCACTTCACAGCTGCTGCCTGCAGCCGTGACTTAAAGCCGCAGGTTGAATAATTGATGGTGTTTTCAAACATCAAGCATTGTGATAAGGGAAAATATGGGAGGGAAAAACAGAAAGTGGAATAAATTAGAGTTTGGTGTGATAATTAGAGATGTCCAGTTTGGACGTCTGGATCAGGAAGCGTCAGGACTTCCTGTTCAGCATCGTCATCAGACGTGTAGCATCGTTTAGCCTCCTCTCAGATAATCACCGCTAATAGGATCATATAAAATAATTTATCAAATAAATTATTTAGTAATATCAATACATATTTATATAACTATACAAACAAATAAATGATGGTAATGATATGAATAATATATAGTAGATGTACATGTTTACATGTACATATAAATATAAACATGTACATGTAACCCAGTGTTAAAAACACAAGTAAAATGAATAGATGTTGATTTAATATCTCATTCCACGAGATTAAAAAGTATTTAAGTTTTAAAAAAAAAAAGAATGTTTGTAAATATGTTTTTAAATATTGATAAAAAAGTGCTAAAAATCTTTTAAACCTGTGAAATATCCCTTTAATGATTGCTTTTAGTGACATTTTAAGTAACCAATAACTGGCACCGTCTGATTTCCCATCAGCCAATCAGGTTGATTGTCCCGCCCCTTTAACTGCAGCGTTGAGATTTAGCTCAGATTGCGTCTAACTCCCGTGAGAGCTGAGAGCTGACGGTTGTTCCGTGAATCCCCCGTAAGATTCTGTTAAATTCTACAAAGAATCCTGGAAATTGGTAAGACAATGTTAAATTAGTATCTCAGAATTCATAATTCAAAATAGTGAATCTGTTTTTTTTTAAATTAGATCTCCAAAAGCTTCTAACAGCTGACGTCCGGAAAAATCCCTGGTAGTTATATAGCATTGAAGCATCGGTGAGTAATCGCACGCGCTCAGCCGTTGGCCCAGTAAATTCACTAAAAATTGGCTAAAATACCCAGTAACTGTTCAAATTTAATAAAAAATAAAATTGCATTATACATTTTATATCATTATTACTGTGTATGTTGTATTTTTTCCATGTAAATGTACTTATTTTTCTGTTAGTACGTTTTAATATTTCAACGTTGTTAATGTGATGGTGCTGTGATGTGTTCTTATTACTTAGGAACTTTCTGTTCTCTGTAGGTCAGAGCTAATGCGGGTTTCTAATCCACATTTTGAATGTTACATTTAGTGTTATAAATGTACTTTGGCACTTTTAGTTTGCAATTTGAATTGTTACTTAAGCTTTATTGATATTAGCGTCCTGAATTTAAGATATTTTACTTTGACCTTCTTCCAGGTCAGGTTATTTTTCTATGGTGCACTTTTGACACATTGTGCCAGAGACATCAACCTTACATTACAAGAACTTAGATGGCGAGCCCCAGCCCAGAGGACCAAGTGAACTGGTACACAGTGACCCGATTGGTCACCAGCCGTGAAACAAAAAAATATTTCACAGACATATTGGAAAGACTAAACAAACTTTGAAAGAACATTTGACAGACACATAAAAGACTGGGTTATTTTATTTTATTTTTTTAAAGCGTGCAAATTTTCTTTATTTGTACAATGTGGATCCACAAATGTTGTTTATATTAAATTCTACTTTTTTAAAAATTAAATTCTACTTTTTTATATACATTGTGTGCTCTCCTCTGTTCACACCTAGGCTCCTCCGAATTTAGAATCTCCTGATCAGGCCCAACTTACTTATACTTTTGTAGTGTTGGTATTGCCATCTACTATTAAAAGGTATTTAAAGTAACCCTTCTTGCGGGTTACATACAGCTTTATATATATTATCTGTCGTCTGTTTCCAGCCGACGAGTTCTAGCTTCAGAGATTCAGCAGCTGAGTTTGAGTCCAAAATCCGATGTGAGATTCATCCGTGCTGCAGTGAATCCGTCTCTTTAAAGATATCTCCCTCTTCTTCCTCACATTGTGTCTTTATGAAACCTTCAAAACAAAACCAGAAGTTTAGTAAGTTTAGTAAATGTGCCATTTTAATGAACAATGCCACAGATAAACCATGTTGTGTTTACTCTGTAACATAGTTTAGACTTAGATATGTGATTCTATGCATCATAATTTCAGGGATGTCCTAACATAGCATGAACTTCACTTTTTTCGCCACTAGTGGCCTTTATTTTGAAAGAAATCCAACTGAAAGGGTGGACAAGGGAGGACATGGAACCAAGGAGCCATGTAGCAGAGTTGTAGTCAAGACCACTGAACCCGAGACCAAATCAAGACCAAGACCAGCACCCCGCGCTACGTGACACAATAAAATTAAGTGCTCCTATCAAAATTGCTTCTCTAATTGATCTGAAAGATCCACATTTCCATAAAAACACCTAGATATTAAATACTTAGAGCTGAAATAAATGTAACCAGTATCATCTCTGTGCCACAATCCACAGAGGTTTCCTGCCATCCCTAAACTAAAATAACGCCCTGGGCGGTTGCCCATACTGCCTCAACTGTCTGCACCATTAAACATAGCGATTAACGCTAAACAACACTCAACTATGAACACTGTCCGAGGCACAATAAGCAATTAGTAACCAAGCAGAAGGAGGTGACTGTTCTCATCCTCCCTCCTGCTGCAAAGTCTGCCACCATGACAGGAGACGAAAACAATGAGCAATAAACATGGTCTGCGTTCTTATGTTCTTGTTTTATTTATTCGCCAATTATATATATATATATAAAACATTTTAATGAAATAAAATAATAATAGTTAATGCAGTGTACGTACGCAGAGCATTACAAGAACACAGAACGGCTCTCAGTGAGACTTCAGTCCTATCAACCTTACTAAAGATCCGTCCAGAAGAATCGGATCGTTCCTGAATGTCATATCAATGCAGACTTTGGTACCAGCGTTGTCCCATATATGCAACACCTCAGTCAAAACCTCCACACAATAATTCAGCCCACAACTTTTTCATCGCAAATGCAATATGTGTCTCTGTACAGCTAGCTTAGCTAGCATCACCTCCACAGATCTTACCTTTCTTTAGTGTCCTTTTAAAGTGACGCTAAAAGTTGGACGAAGTCCCACCGTCTGTGAAAGCGAAGCGCTGCTGATTTTACATGTCGCCATATCAATTTATGCAGCTATTATATTACTGACATTAGACAGACAGCTTCTCAGCTCAGAGGAAACCACTGCGCATGTCTGGAGCTTCGCGTGCGAGTAAAGGTGGAGCCGATGGGTGACAACAGACACTACGTCACGTTATTGCTGGGATTTTACGGCGCCACCTTAAATCCCTGAACTTCACATTTTAACGGACAAAAAGCGCAACGAGACTTGGATGTAACGAGTAACGCGAGAGTTTGTAGAAATGTAGTGAAGTAGAAAGTACCCATTATTAAATCTACTTAAGTAAAGTACAGATACACGAAAATTGTACTCAAGTACAGTAACGAAGTACTTGTACTTTGTTGCTTCCCACCACTGCCTTTATATTATTTAAGTAAAAGAAAATACCAGTGTATTTCTTTCAGAAACAGGAATATGAAATTCCTAGCTAACACCAAAGTTATGCAATTATAAATAAATGTTTACTTTTAATATATGTGTCTTATCATGAACTATATACGATTTCTATTAACCTTAACATACAATCATTGCAGTAACCTGAGTTTACCACTGGGCTACAATTTGTATTATGCTTGTAAAGTTGTTGGTTTATGGAGATTACTTAAAAAAAATACATTTAAAACATTGTAATGAGATTTAAAAACACATTACCAAAAATGTTTCTGAAACTTTTTTTTAAACAATCATTTCTCTAATTCCATCTGGCATGTTTCTGAATGAGAGGAAGATGAGTTTCCTTTCCACAGAGTCAGAAACATCATCACTTCTACCTTCTGACACGCCTCTTCATCACGTCAGGTTAGAAAATATACAGCAGAAATTTTCACCCAGTTGTATCAATATCACCAGACCCTGAAATTAGCTCCATCATCACCGTTAACCAGGGTCCAGATCCCTGCAGACAACAAACATCCCAAAGCATGATGCTGCCACCATCATGCTTCACTGCAGAGACGGTGTAGTGATGCAGTTTTAGTTTTTGTACTCTGTGCTTTTCATCTAGAAGGAAAAAGCTCAACTGTTTTTTTGCAACAGCAAAATGTTCCTTTATTGGTTTTTGAACGTTTTAAAGTTTAGATTAAATATGCATTGATCTGTGGGTTGTGTCAGTAAAACTCAAAACTTTACATTTTGACGTGACAAATTACTGATAAGAGAGCAATTATACATTTGTTCACAACACATTTATTTGTTGTTGTTTTCTGCTGTCAGAAAATCTGCCTGACCAACACAGATTTACACAAAAATGTGTAAATCTGTTATAACACACATACAGTGTGTTATAATGTTATGCACATTTTAACACAGTGTGTGTCTTAAAATGAACACATAATGTGCATTAAAGGTTATACATTTTTGTGTTATTTTTTAACATATCTTTATCAAGAGAGTTGGTCCTCGCACCCTGCTGTGCCAGGCCATTATCCTCAAGAGCCGCTGACTCTCGAGTGCGGATTTCAGCCTTGGTAATTTATTACCAGCTGAACTGCCTCCAATGAACCATCAGCTAAGCCGAGCTGCATTCAGCCGTAAAGTTTGTTTTTATTCAAACTTCAGCAGTTTTCTAGTTGTTCTGTTGAGGTAGTGACATCCATTTGTGACATCACGCAAATTGATGTCACAAAGAGTGATGCATTGATGTCATAAGGCTGCAGACGTGAATTCTACGGTCATTGCCATTTCAGAAGTCGGAGAGAAAAGTTTCAAGTTCAACATTCCAACGTTTTTTGATTTCAAGGATTGAAATATGAGTGAGCAGAGTAAGGCATCGTCTGCTAAAATGACCTCAGCTAAAGCCTCAAGTCCAAAGGCTGAGAGGCTTTTTGGCATATTAAAAAGTGTTAGCATGCTGACCTCCAACAGAGAGACTAAAGAGAAAGAAAATGAAGAGAAAGATCAGGAATTAAAAAAATTGACTCAAAAAATCAGCAATTTAATGGAGGCCAACGCCAAACTGGAGAAGGAGAAGACGGCTCTGGAGAAGAAAAGCACATTCTTTGAGAAGAAAAGCAGCATATTTGAGCAGATGAGCAATGCCCTGCAGCTGAAAATCTCTGCCCTGGAGCAGGAAAACACAGCCCTGAAGGAAAGAGGCACCACTCTGGAGAAGAAAAGCCTTGTCTTGACACAAATTAACACCAATTTGGAGCAGGAAAAAACCCAACAGGAGCAGAGAATCACTGTCTTGAAGGATGTGAACATCGCCCTGAGGCAGAAAAACACTGCCTTGGAGCAGGAAAAAAGCGCCCTGGACCAAAAAAACACCATCTTGGAGCAGAAACTCACCACCCTGGTGCAGAACACATCCACACTGAAGAAGACCGCTCTGGGGAAGAAAATCAACATCTTGGAGGAGATGAACAATGCCCTGGAGCAGAAAAGCACCGGCCTGGAGCAGCAAAACACCGCCCTGAAGGACAGATGCAGCACTCTGGAGAAGAAAAGCACCATCTTGACGAAAATGAACACCAGCTTGGAGCAGGAAAACGTCAAACAGGAGCAGAGAATTACTGTCTTGAAGGATATAAACATCACCCTGAGGCAGAAAAACACTACCCTGGACCAGGACACCATGACACTGAAGAAGGAGAAGACTGCTCTAGAGCGGAAAAGCACAGTTTTGGAGCATATAAACACCGCCCTAGAGAAGGAAAAGACCGATCTGAAGCAGAAAATCACCACCCTGGAGCAAAACAACATCGCCTTAGAGAAAAAAAATACCTCTCTGGAGAAGAAAAGTATGGTTTTGGAGCAGATAAACACTGCCCTGGAGAAGGAAAACACTGACCTGGAGAAGGAAAACACTGACCTGGAGAAGGAAAACACTGCCCTGGAGAAGGAAAACACTGCCCTGAAGGAAAGAAGCATGACTTTGGAGCAAGAACCAATAACCTCGGAGAAGAAAGGCACCATCTTTCAGCGAATATACACAAAAACCCGCAGCTTTAGGTGGAACAGTTGAAGAAAAGGGACACAGAGAAACAGCAGAAAAGCAGCCAGTAGTGGTGCATGTGTGGGTTCTCTCCGGGTACTCCGGCTTCCTCCCAAAGACCAAAAGCATAACTGTTAGGCATCTGACTATCCTAATCACGTGTTTAGTGGCTGTTTCAGACACAGCCACAGAAACAGCCACATGTATTCAGACATGTGGTCGGAGATTTCTCCACTACACATTTGAAAATGCAATATGCAATACGCTTCTCCAGGGCTTCATAGCGAGTCCTGTGGGTCTCCTTGTCGACCTCTAGGGCTTTGTAGTAACTGCATGGAGTTTGCATGTTCTCCCCATGCATACGTGGGTTCTCTCCGGGTACTCCGGCTTCCTCCCAAATTCCAAAAGCATAACTGTTAGGCATCTGACTATCCTAATTATGTGTTTTGCGGCTGTTTCAGACCAGACACAGCCACAGAAACAGCCACCTGTATTCAGACGTGGTCGGAGATTTCTCCACTACACATTGGAAAATGCAATACGCTTCTCCAGGGCTTCATAGCGAATCCTGTGGGTCTCCTGCCCAACTTCAAGGGATTAATAGTAACTGCATGGAGTTTGCATGTTCTCCCCATGCATGTGTGGGTTCTCTCCGGGTACTCCGGCTTCCTCCCAAAGACCAAAAGTATGACTGTTAGGCATCTGACTATCCTAATCACGTGTTTAGTGGCTGTTTCAGACACAGCTACAGAAACAGCCACATGTATTCAGACATGTGGTCGGAGATTTCTCCACTACACATTTGAAAATGCAATACGCTTCTCTAGGGCTTCATAGCGAGTCCTGTGGGTCTCCTGCTCGACCTCTAGGGCTTCATAGCGAGTCGTGTGGGTCTCCTGCCCGACCTCTAGGGCTTTATAGTAACTGCATGGAGTTTGCATGTTCTCCCCATGCATGTCTGGGTTCTCTCCGGGTACTCCGGCTTCCTCCCAAAGACCAAAAGCATGACTGTTAGGCATCTGACTATCCTACCCATTGGATCACTAATCACATCACTAATCACGTGTTTTTCGTCTGTACATGTGAACAACCTGCACTGTAAAAAAAAAAATTCGTAAAAAAACAGGAAAATGTCCTGGTTATTTTCTGTTTTTTTACGGAATTTCCAGCAGAATTTTTTCCGTAATTTAACAGATTTTTTCCTGCAATTTAACAGCTTTTATATGTTAAATTTGAAACATAGAAAACTGTTAAATTACGGGAACAAAACCTGTTAAATTATGGAAAAAATTCCGCTGAAATTTTGTAAAAAAAACAGAAAATGTACTGGCAGAAAATTACCAGGACATTTTCAGTTTTGTTTACGGAAAAAAATTAACTAAAATACTGTTAAATTACGGGAAACGTCTGACGGAAATTCTGTTAAAAAACTGAAAATATCCTTGCAAAAAGTTACAGGACATTTTGTGGGGTTTTTTTCTTCCAGAATTTCCATCAAAATATTTTCCATAATTTAACAGTTTATGTCAAATATACCAATATTTTGTTAACCCAAAACTGAAATTCTGTCTTTTTACTCTGTCTTTTGTGATATTTTCACACTTAAAAAAAATAAATAAACCTTGGACATTTCCAAATACTTTTGTCTTCCAAACCATTGAAGTCTGTATTCTATATTAATTATAGTGTAAAATATATTAAAGTTAATGTATTTAATATATTCTTAGCATAATTTTGAAACAAAACTAAATTCTAAGTCTACAGGAAATGTAGTTGTAGAACATGAAACAATTTGAAAGTAGTTCATGCAAAGTGATATAAAAATAAAACCATTCGACAATTTGCAGATTTTATTTAGCAATTTAAGACCATAAATTGACGTCATCTAGTCTTTATAACTAACCTTTGCTATTATATATTAAGAGTTAAACATATTCTTGAGCTTGCTAATGTTCATCTTCTGCACATCACAACTAATTTATTGCATTTTACTATACAAATTTCAACGTATAAATTAAATGTAAAGCAGTATTGACTCTAGTCTTTGTAGTCAAACTATTTTGTTAATTACTATAAGATGGAACATACAAAAAATTGCTTTGGAACATGAAAATCATAGTTGTAAACAGGACCAACATACTTCAAAATAAATGAAATACAGGTATAAATATTTATCGCTCGCTACTGCTGGAGTTTCGTCCTCCCTTCGGGTCAGTTCATTAGCAATTTATTTTTGGAAAAATCTATCATTTGTGATGGCACAGCAGAAGAAACAAGATTTAGAGTAGCGGTTCTCAACGTGGGCGGTACCGCCCCCCAGGGGGCGTTCAGAGGACGGCAGGGGGCGCTGGCGGACATTTTTACAAAAGGGGGGCGCTGGGACCTTTCGAGCAATAATTAATACAGAGACTGTATGGCAAGAATAAACAGACACTATTTCCAGATAAAAGGTAAAATAATATTGTTGAAGTGCCATGGGTTTGTTGAGGCCACATCTAGTACTGAGAATAAATATATCTTACAGACCATAACAGTAAAGAACTGATCACTTATTTATGTGTAGCCTGGTAAAATGAGGAACCCAGACACAAAGTTATAAATGGGGTTTTCTTTATTTCCCGAATACTCTAATAGAATAAGAGTATTGTTAAATTGATTTGGAGTTATACAGAATGGTAAATTTTGGTTAAAGATCTTATAGTGACAGCTAATGTAATAGCAGGAATCAAATAAATCTCTTTTTTTATTGAGTGCATAAACAACTGAAGCAGGCACGCTTCTATAAAAGAAAAAAATAAAATCACACAGACTTCTTACAATGTGGTCAACTCAGTGTATAAAAAAAGAAATAAAATCACAGACTTCTTACAATATGATAAACCTAGTGTAACATTTCAAAATACTCACATAGTAAACTTGGCTTACAACTCAAAATCGCGGAAGATAAACATACATTCAGGGAAATAACAGATCATTGTTTAACTAGAACCAGACATCATTCAACAGAAACTCACAATATCCCAAGACATACCAAGCTCCACAGTTCCTCACAGAGCCCGAACAAGCTCCACAGTTTTTCACCAAAATCTTCTGTTTAGGACCGCAGAAAACCGTTATGAACGTTAGCACACCGTAGCGAGCACAACAAAGCTGCTTCTACCGGTCTAACGGTTTTCACCCCATTCTCTAACGAGCTGGCACACACAGCTCCCCCTGGTGGCCACTGCGAAACAACATCTCGCCACTCGGCTACATATGTTTTTAATTAGATTTGATATATTTATTTTTTCAATATTATTTTTCATGTCAGTGTTAATGTCATGAGGCTGATGACTCCATGACACTTTCAATTTGACTCATTAGGATTTGATTAAGAACCAGATTTGTTCTTTGTAGTTTCTGTCCAGTAAAACTATTAATCTATAATCAATAGACAGGTCTATATAAAGATATAATCCATGTTTCTGTCTCATATTTGTATGGCATTAAAAGGACCTGGAACTTTTGTTTTTCCACTGAAAGCTCTGGTTTGCACAATAAATGTCATGTGGGTGAAGTTTTATGGATGATACTCTGATGTCCCATTCTCCTGAAGGCAGCACAGAGCTGCACCAGCAAAAACCGACAGAAGCACTGAAGAGAAGAAGAGCTATGATTAATGTAGTTACAGTTCTATCCATGTTTTAATGTTGAGGGTCCTGGATAAAGCCGGGGGAGGAGGGGCAGTGGCCCGAATAAGGTTGAGAAACACTGTGCAAGCACAACCTTGTCAAATGAAACTGGTTGTAGATTTAAAGTGTAAATGTACATGGTAAAAGTTAAATTATAAATAAGAGTGAAGCTGAGGTTCACCCAGAAAAACACTAAAGTAATCACACATTTTCTTTCTTTTTTTTGCAGGTTCCAGCAGTTGTATCTGCACTAAGGTTTCCTGAGGTGAGTGGCAGGAAGTTGAGTTAATGATCAAAGTAAAAGATGAAGACAGGAAACCAGCAACAGCTTTTAATCCAAAAACATGAATCAAAAAACATTTAACATGAAGTTAATGATGCACCTTTACTTTAACTGTTCTGGTTCATCTGTTTTAGAGAGCACAAAACTTTTACTGAAGTTTCAATAAATTAGTTTGATTGACATAAAAATAATAGGTGAACTTCCAACTTAAAGCTGTTTCTTAACTGAGAAACATGAATTTATATTGGCACAATATGCCTACAATAAATATAGTTCTGTTTTATGCTTTTATCTGAAAAAACAAGCCATTACTGTGCAGGGGTGTCCACCTCGAAAAGTATTTTCTTTGTTAAATGTTGTTCCCTTAGTAGAACTAATGAAAGGCTTATTACTGTTGAAGAAATTAGGAAATATTTTACAGGGGGGAATATATTTAAAAAATGAAAATCAACAAATAATAACAGACATTTTTATTAAATAATTATTCCATCAAAACGCAGAATTATTCAGATGTGTTCACAGATGCATGAAGTTATTTAAAACATATAATTGTTAAAAACTCTTCCAGTAGAGGGCACTCTTAGCTGGCAGGGTTTTTTTGTTTTGTTTTTTTACTTTTTGTTAAGCGCTATCAAACATCTGGCTAAGGATCTAATTGCATCCAAAGCCTCTGTCACATAGATAATTCTCTATTAAATGTCTTTATGAATTATACACAAGCACATGTTTAAGTAAAGCAGCTTTTTCTACAGACATTTTTACAACAAGATCATTAAAAGCATCATGAATGACATGTCCATCCATCCATCCATTTTCTTCCGCTTATCCGGGGTCGGGTCGCGGGGGCAGATTAACAACATGGTGACTGAGCATGTTCTTCTGGAGGAAATAAATTAATATTCATCTGATTGTAACACATTTAATACTTAATCAAAGGAATCATGAAAATCACATGGAGAACATATGGATGAACTCATCTGATTTGAAGTTTTAAAGTTATTTTCTGATCCTATGTTCCCATGTTGGAGCATTTAGTTCCTTATCACAATACAAAAAACCAACAGAAACAACTCTGTCAGAAATCTTATCCCTGGAGCCACATGTAGTCATTAAAAACCTTAAATTATATATCAGGCTAGCGAATAAAGAAAGTATTGCTTACTGAGTTATTGTTTAGTCAGTTGCATTTGCTGGTAGTAGCAGGAGTTTTACAAGTAGCTATAGAACATTTCACATCTTACCATATTTGCTGCATATTTTGCTGAGGCAGATAAGCCAAAATGTAGAACTCAAAAGAAAGTTCATACAACCATAAACTGAAGTTAAACATGAAATGACAAAAAACAATGATTTCTGTTTACTGCGTGATGTCGTAGAAGACTTTTAAAGTTCTGTTTTTTTAGTGGTTTGTCTTTTTAAATACTGCCTCCTAATATGCTTTCAATGTGTTCATCATCATTCCAACTCGTAAATCTCCTCAATTACTTTATCTGCAGTCTGATCCATGCTGCAGCAGCACAGATGTCCCAACAGCTTATAAATGGGACCTTTACACATGAAAACAAACAGAACCAGGTCCATAAAAGGATTCAGTAGAAAAGTATAAACTATCACTTTGAAGTCAGACAGATGGAATAAAAACGAGCTGGAGACTAAAACAGACCAAATGTCTGTGGAGAGGATCATCTCAGTGTAACTGACCACAAAGAAAACCAAAACCCCCACAGCTCTGCGTTTCTCCTCTGTGGACACAGAGGTGGCAGCAGGAAGCGATCTGATGCTCTGAGTGAGACAGAAAACCATGATGGGGGCCGAGAGGATGGCCAGAGCAAAAACTACGAAAACAAAGATGGGTAAAACATGTTGATAGGCCCTCAGAAACGGAGCAGCTGTAAGACAAACACCCCACATCATGAAGCAGATCAACGCAGAACTTATAGGTTGTTTGATGCACTGCCGCTTTGGGGGGACGATCACAAAATACCTGCAACAGGAGACAGAGAGACATTTGTATCACTACACAGAAGCTATCCCTGCTTCAAACAGAGGAGTACTGATACCTCTCCAGAGTGATGCAGACCCGGAAGCCCAGACTGGCCAACACGCTGCAGTAATACACGGCCACAGACCAGACGGGGATCTCTCTTTCATCCTTTTGTGCCACCCAGACGATCATGGAGCTGAACTGGACCAGATTGGAGACCAGAAGGTTCATGTACTTGATGACAGGAATGTTTTCCAGTCGAACCTGCAGGAGCCAGTTTTTCAAAGACAAATCAGTCTCATTCAAGTTGATAATACAAAAATAAAATGTTAAAAATATCATACAAATCCTCAACAATTAGTGGTACCCCACATAGAGATGTACAAAAAGCCATGCAGCAGGATATTCCAACACTGTAAAACCTTTACAAAACTCCAATTTTTAATTACTAAACTTTTTTAGTTGGCACATAATATGAATTAAAAAAAAATCCCACTCATATTTTTAAAATTTTCCAGTTTTATTGGGATGTCAATAGGATGTCAAACAGACTAATTTATCTTTACAACTATTGAAAATGGACAAAACCAGCAAATGCTCTTCAAGTAAAGAAACCAGATACTGACTTTCATATTTAGTCAGAAAATGGGAACAAATTTTAACTACCTGCCTCAACTTGGTCATGTCTACTGTCAGGGGAATGAGGAGAACAATTAAAACATCTGAAACTGTGAGAAACAAACCTTTATAAGGAAGGTTTTGTCTTTCTAGCATGGCCTGGGAGCAAAAGGCTAAAGGAAATAAAGATCTTTATAGATCTTTATCATAGTTATTATAACAATCATTTGTTTTGGAGTGAGCTGACAAAAGAAAAAACTCTGCTCCACTAGTATGAGGACTCTTAACAGGACACATGTCCTCTGGTCAGACTGGACTAATTTGTTGGACTGCATAATTTTATCAGTAATACCCAGTCAGTAAAACTCTGTGTCAGTAAGCTTTAGTTGAAAGAGTGAATGCAAAACTTTGATAGTGTGAGAAATAGGTGAAGACTGGAGTCTGGAAGTATGTGAGGGAAACCAACCTGAGCCAATGTTAGTAGAAGTCAACAATCTTAAGATTGAGCATATCCGTGTAAAACATCCAGGTAGGTCATTTGTGAAAGACATTAGGAAAATGTGGAAAAGCACCTCATGCTCATTATAAAGTACAGAAGAAGGTCTGTGATGCTGTGGGCCAGTTTCTCTTTCAAAAGTCCTTGAAACATTTTAGAGTTCATGGAAGATTAAACTCTTTGATATGATATGTTAATTTAGATTATGTGTAGGCACACAGGAACAAAAGAGCTTAATATTAAGGCAATATGATTGTTGATATCTACCATGCAGCACAACCCGATGATCAGAACTGTGACAGGAAGGCAGAACCGAATGTTGAGCCACATGACCAGATAAACAACGTCAGCATGATCCATCTCCTGTGTCGGTTTCTGAAATAAGAACATGTTACATCAGCAGGAAGGATGAAAAACAAGTCACACATGTTCCTCACAGACATGAAACAAGATATTTAAAAATAAAAATAAAAATTTAATTAAGTAGAAAATGAACACATTTTAGGATGAGATCTAATATAAAAAAGTGCAATAAAAAGAGTGTAGCATAATTCATATTCCATTAGTCCCAAATGTCTTAAGGAGACTCTGTCTCTTCCAGCTTCATAATGCATAATTGAGTTCAAACGAATTAATGATAGTAATAAAAAATACTAACTGCTTCAATAGTACAAATAGTTAAAATAAAAGTTCTTGATCTAAATTGTTGCTTCATGTTGCAAGAATTACTTATTAAATCAGATCTTAGTAATCGTACTGGTAAGTGGTATTTAATGAATGAATTGTTTCAGCAGTAATAAATTGATATTATAAGTATGGCAATAGATGGTGTGAAGGCAGAGCAGGGAGCAAACAGGCAGGTTTAGGAAAGGAGACCAATAAACATGAAGGAAGCTGTGGAGGAAGTATTCAGAGGCTCAAACATCATAATAGATTAAAAATGCACCAAGATTACAAAGTGAGAACAAAGTAATTACATGTAAAGAAATGAACCAAAAAGATGAAATCTAAGATGTAAAAAATAAATATTCAAATACAAAAAAATTAGAACAAAAACACTGTAGGATTGTGGCAGTTTTGGCTTTTAAAATTCTGTGATAACCGGCTTAAATGTTAAAAACACATTTTACACTCAAGTCTCCTTATAAAAGGTTAAAATAAATCACTTTTTTTTCTTTTGCATTGCAGTCAGTAGAAAATGTCTAATTTTGTTTCTGTCTTCCACATTATCACTTAAAAACAATCATTGACACAACAGTAATTTACATTTTCCAAGCACTAAGTTCCTACCTCCCCTCAGACGTCTTCCTGCTTTGTTCTCCAGTCGCTAAGTCTTGAGTTTTGCAGATCTTTTTTATTTTTTACCTAAAGTTCATCAGGTAATTAACAACGTCAGTCCTCACTGGACACTATATACATGTCAAAGTCAGTTTCAAACAGTTTTCTGCACCAAAATGCTTTTTCCTCTATACTTACAGAGCATCAGTGTGGTGAGACGTGTGGCAGGAAGTTGAGTTGATGATCAACATGCAACCGAAAACATTGAGCAGAAATAATTTGAACAAATGCATATATTTTAAAATTCATGATGTTTATATATTTATTGAAAAGATTTCATGCATACGCTAACATTTCAATAATATAAACAACATGCAGTCAACACTTGTTTGAGGAAATATACTTGTGACAGTGCAGAGGTTCAGGTTCCCGCTGCTTAGATACAAATGCAAAAACAGCCTCAGATGTTTTTCTACTTCTGTGGTTTCTTATCAATCATTTTGCAGATCAACAGCAGGGCTTTCGCTTTAAGAGCAGCATAGCTGTGTTTGAGTGGAGCATGAACTTAAATACTAACTGCAATAAATAAGCACAGAGGTAAAACTGGTGGTAGTTGCAGATGCAGCGAACAGTTTAGCGTCCAGATGGATGAGGTTTTAATGTGACTTAAAATGTAATCCTTTATTTTGATGTTTCTGTAAAATCTCTTAAAATATTAAACATGTCCTACATGTCTATGGATACATGGCGCATTCTGACGCATGAATAAAACCAATAATCTAGATTGCTTGAGTTTTTTGTTTCCCAAAAGTTATTTGTTCTTAACAGTAATATGATACAAGACTGCAAAACTCGTAGGAAGCACAGCAAAGTCATGCCATAAGCATCATGTATCGAAACGGCTTACAGGTGAAGCTTTCACATGTTCCCTACATTCACACCCAACAACTTTCTCACAGATTAAAAAAAAGAAACCAGAACCTTTTAGCATTACCAACAAATTCTGTTGTTTTGTACACATTTTCCAATCGCTGCCACATTTGGATAATTGAAAAATGCCTCAGTGCGTCTAATTAGACATTATGTAATTTATTTTTGAAGACCAGATGGAGAAAAATCACCAATAAAGAGACCAGTTAAAGCAGGTTCTGGTTCCTTCAGAGCTGAACAGAACCGGGAACACACAGCAGCAGAGTGTTGGTGTTCACTGGGAATGCAAAGTGTTCACGTCTTCAGACGTCAGCAGGGGAATCTCACTCACTCAGTCTGACCAGTCAGACCAGTTACTGCAGCAGGAAGCAACCAGCAGCTCAGTTTCTTCTCATGACTCCATCATGAAACATTTTTATTGGAGCTTTTTTAATTTCTCATGAGGATTTCATAAAACTGCCTCTGATTTCACTGCACACCTTCTGCTTACTGGTGCTCTGAAAAATGATAGTGTCTCTTTATATTTTCTCTTATTAAATGACCCGACTTCTTGTCATATAATTAAATCCAGTGTAATTCTACTTCAGTTCCTCAGAACTTTTTCACTGACATTAACTTAATAAATGAGCTTTAGTTTTCAGGATGCTGCAGATCTCTGATGGTTTTCATTTTTTTTAAGTCCAGATGGTTGGGAAACCAACCAGAGCCTTATCTGTTACCAGAACTGGCTCTGTTTCTTTAACTAAACATATCTTTGTTTCCCCCATCATAACCAGTGATGGACTTAGAGACATGATTATTTTAGATGTGTTTAGTGAACACAGACTGTAACAGATCATGTATGTATGTTTTGGGTTTTACAGTCTGTACCATCGACCTGCTGACACAGAGAGAAACCGGGTCGGCTCCTTTTCCTGGTGCTTGTCCTCTGGTAGAGTGGACAATAGAGGCTGGATCCAAGAAGAGATTTGTGTTTTTGAAGTTTGTTGAAGGCTGCACAGTGGCGCAGTTGGTAGAGCTGTTGCCTTGCAGCAAGAAGGTTCTGGGTTCGATTCCCAGCCTGGGGTCTTTCTGCATGGAGTTTGCATGTTCTCCCTGTGCATGGTGGGTTTTCTCCGGGTACTCCGGTTTCCTCCCACAGTCCAAAAACATGACTGTCAGGTTAATTGGCCTCTCCAAATTGCCCCTAGGTATGAGTGTGTGTGTGCATGGTTGTGTGTCTCTGTGTTGCCCTGCGACAGACTGGCGACCTGTCCAGGGTGTACCCCGCCTCTCGCCCGAAACGTTAGCTGGAGATGGGCACCAGCACCCCTCCCGACCCCACTGAGGGAAAAAGGGTGCAAGAAAATGGATGGATGGATGAAGTTTGTTGAATGTTCTAAATGACATGTAAAATTACAGTAATAAAGTGAAATTACAGTAATACCATCACAACAGAATGATAGAATAAACAAGAAAAGGAGGGAAGTAGAACTTTTCATGCATGTGACATGTGGTTCAAACTTGAAGGTTTGTTGTTCCAGAACTGCCCTGCTGCTACCCTCCTACCTGTCAACCTCCATCACAGGTGATGCTCCGCCTCCTTCCAGTAAGCAGATCACCTGTGTCTCTGTCTGTTGTTCACAACTTCTTCAACTCTTTGGATCATTTGAACAAACTGTAAGTTTGCTATTTTCCTTCTTGAACTGTGTCTCCCAGAACCTTCCGGTTTGTTTGTTTCTGCTCTCTGATATCTGGAAAAAATGTTACAATAATTTTTTATTGTTAAAAACAAATCTACCAGAGACAAGGAATAACTTAATTCTGAATCTGAATTATTTAATTAATGAATAATTGTTTGCAATTTTTTTTTTGTTTAGTTTTTTGTTTTGTTGTTTTTGTTAAGACCAGAATGTTTTTATTTCCTGAAGGTAAATGTCATCTGTGATTCCCAAACTCCATCAGTCTTTCCAGTCAAACTGGTATCATTTAATTACTTTGTCATTCTTTAGTTTGTGTTTTGGTCACAGAAAATTCCAAAGATTTCTCATGGTTCCTTTTACAAAATGGTACATTTTAGTTCCAGTCACTTTATAATAATAGTAATAATAGTTGTACATTTTATTTATTTTATTCAAAGATTATGTCTAAGTAGCAATGATAAAAAGAAAACATTTACTGCTTATAAAACTCCTCCCAGCTGACATGTCAGCTGGGACCTGACATGTGTCTTTGTTTGTATTTGCTGATTTAAAGTCACCTGAAAACTAGCCAGTAATTAGCCAGTAATAATGAATCTGTTGCTGTGAACCCTGATAATCAACTGAAATGGTGTCACATGTTGAAATGAGTCAGTGTGGTGGACTGAAGATTCCAGAGTGAATCAGTGTCAGTGAATGTAAATGTTGCTCCATGTCTTCATCTAGTGGACTGATGGTAGAAGTGCAACAGCTGATGCAGCTTCCTCTGCCTCTCTGCTGTCTGACTGCATCCAACTGACACTGATATGAAGCAGAGAAGAAGAGCCAATCAGAGGAGGAGCAGCTGATCTGTTTCCAGCTCTAATGATGTAAAGATGATCAGAGCTGATGAATGATGTGTGTTTCCTCTGCAGGTGAAGCTAGAACGTGTGTGTGAGCTGAAGTGAATTCAGTAGCATGGATCAGTGTGAGGACAGAGAGGAGGGAGTGCCTCCCTCTAAAACCACTCTGTGTGGGGAAGATGAGAGCCGGAGGAAAGGTCAGAGGTGAGTCAATGGGATTTCCAAATGAGTATGTTAGAAACAGAACACCAGGAAGAAGCTTTATCAGTTTGTTTGTGGTTTATGTCAATAGAAGTCAGAAAATTAAGTCAAGTTTAAATTTAATCGATGGTCAGCTCAACGCTAACATCCTCAAACAGTTAATCTGGAAATTTTATAGAAAAATTATTTTCTGACAGTGTGTTGTTTTGGATTTTAAGAGTGGCTCAAAATAATTACTATTATTGAAAAGTAAAATTAATACACCACAGAATGTGTTGTGTTTTTTTTGCAGGATCCACCCAAGTCTCAGATCTGAAAATGTTCCTGAAACATCTGTGTTGTTAAAGAGTGAAGGATTAGAAAACAGTTCCAATGACTTTCAGTCCAACCAACCATCTGCTGCTGAAAGGTGAGTTGGATGCAACATCGCAAGTTTTTAAAAAGAGTGGAGATGAGTTTTTATTCCAATATGTTTGTTTGTTCAATTTGTTCTGAACTATTTGAATTAATCTTCATTCTTATCAGCATCAACATTATTCTCAAAAGCATTCCTTATAAGAAAATCTTTGCAATCCCATAATCATTTGATACTGTGAACCGTCATACTCCAATCAATGTAAATCCATAGTTTACTCCATCACTGCAACAACCAGAACAATGGACTTTTTGTAGTTTTTAAAGGGATTTTCATCTTCTGTCGTGTCCATGATGGACCAGGAGTCTGTTATCAAAATGTTGCTAGTTTGTCAAACTGGCTCAAACCAACTCTTTAACTTTGAGGACGCAAAATTCATTTACTGCCTAATATGTCAATCCCATTGCAGGTATCACAATGAACAGTTAATTAGTGTTGGACTCATAACCTGTCAGTGGTCTGAATATTATACCTGATCAATCTATGTTTCTCTCCCTAAAAGCTACACAAATTACGTTAAGGAACATAATCCAGGATGATGTAGATTTGCTCTGAGATTAGGTGGACAAGTTACTGTTAAATGTTTTTCCTGATGCTGTCCACTTTGTCAAACATTTGGTAAAAAGTCTATTTGTATCAGCCTATCCTGGCACTTGGTGGACTAAATGGGCTGTACTGAAATATGAATTTCCCTTTGGGATTAATAAAGCAAATTAATTCATTTATTCAATTATTATTTTTATAATCACCCATGACTCAAAAGATCATGGAAACAATGCATATCTCCTTAAGCTAAGGTGAACAGATAGTATTTTTAGGATGTTCATTAAAAGTCCAAATATAATATACACAGTACTCATGGTATGATTAGATTAATGTTTTTTTTAACAAAATAAACATTGTCATATATCTCTCAGACACTTGGTCAATTACACTGACTGTGAACTAGTTTTGTTAAAATCTTACAATTCATGAAGTACAGTACATCTGAACTCTGTCCCTGGTGATATCCAGAAAGTTTTGTTCTGCCAGTGCACAACATGTACAGCTCAATGTATGTTGATCAATTTATCAATACTTCTTTTGGTCCTGTACAATTATTCATGTATCATCCCCATATGTGCCACAATTCTCTAAATTATTAGTTATCAAATGAAAAAAATATATATCACACATTGTTATTGTTAAAAAATTATTTCATGAATACAATTAATCTGCGGTTTACTTTTAACTGTGTGCATCATGTACAGGCTATTTGTGGGTGTCTCAATAAAATCTATCAGCTCACAACCCATTTAGATCAAATAGTTTCTATTTTCTACTTCTGGACAAACTATATACTAAATCTGTGGTATGTAAAGAATTAGCATTATCTTATGTCCAAATGAAGTTTACCTGTAATCTCAATATTGATTAGGTTTGATATTGATGGTTTCTGCTGTTGTATCTGAACATTGCTGATACAACAATGAAGTGGGTTTAGACATAATTGGCATTTTAAAGCAAAAGTCAAATCAGTACATTCTTTTGTCTTGAGGTATTGAATGTATCGGAAACAGGAATGATCACTGTCAGAAATAATACATTAAAAAATCTTTACATTTTCTGAACAATGATGATTAGTAATATTCATTACAATCATTCTGATTCTGTTTTTAATATATACAGAGCTTTACATAGATGTTCTGGAAGAATCCATCAAAAACAAAAATGTGCAGATGAGCCTGAACCCAGCTGTTTGTCCTTTAAAAGTAATTTATCAAAGGACATGGGCCTATTCTTTAACACTTCTGGATCACCATCATCAGAAAGGTAAGCTGAATCCAACTGCTGTAAATGTGCAAACTGTGTAAGTCTGAAATATTTTTATTCCAACATGAGTTTAACATGAGGTGAGATGTTTTTCCCACATTCATAAGTGTAGTGTTGTGTGTCAGATGTTCTCCAGAACCGCAGCAGTGAAAATGTGAGGAAATTAACTCTTCTACACTGTGAAACTTAAATCACTTATTATACAACACATCAGTTAGGAAAATGTATTAAAAATACAAAATCTGACAAGTGCCTCTTAATATGACATTGGTTCGATCATATCCCAAAATAATTCAATTTAAAATGGATACAAGAAAATTAAACAACTCTTAATTTAAGTAGTTCAAATATTGAAGCATCTATGTCTGATTAGGGTCATGATTAAACAAGTGAACAACTGTTAAATAGCATTTGTCAATGTTCTTCATTATGTTTAAATGTCTACATTGTCTCAACCATCAGTCTTATTCATCCAGAAAATGTTCATTACAGTCATCTCTGTGTTGTAGAGTTGGCTGAGTGACACTCATCTGTTGAATAGAGCTCTGTGTTCTACATCATGTGCAGTGATTGTAACTCAAATTTTCAGATGATTTGGGATTAGCAAAACTTAACAGAATGTGCTTATTGGGTTTTTTTTCTGTCAGGGCCCATCAGAAGCTCAGAGCTACACATGAACCTGAACCCAGTGGTGTGTCCCTTAAGAGCAACACGTCAAAAGACATGGGTGTATTCTTTAATTCATCCCTTCCTCGACCATCAGAGAGGTGAGCTGTATCTAACTGCTGTAACTGTTTAAGTCTGAAATGTTTTTATTCCAACTTCTGTTTAACATGAACTCAAGTCTTTTTACAGTATCTGAATGTGAGACTTACTCTTTTCTGCATTGTCCTAGTTATAAGTCAAGAATTTGCCTCTGACGCAGTGTTACAACCCAGCTAAGCCAGGGGGTCGGAGAAGTAACATTAAAGAAACCATTAAGGGTTTAACAGATGGGGTTTATTGCTTGGTTTTAACAAAACAAAAAGGTGAAAATCAACAACAATCAAGTTAGGGTTGTATAACCAAAAGTACGAATTAAACAAAATCCACAAAACAATCAGAGTTGTAAACCAAAGATCCTAAAAAACAAAACTGGACCATAAAGGTTAAACAAAAACAATCAAAGTACAAAACTCTACTAGGTAGCTAGAAGCTTATGTACAAAAGCTATCTAGGCTGGCAACAAAGTTTTCAAAAAGCTCACAGAAAGACAAAGCTATTATAAAGCAGTCAGACACCCAATAACATGGTAAGCTCTCTCAACAAAGAATCAACCACACCTTCTCCCAGGAATTCTTGGATTTAAAAAGGGAGGCCTCATCAGGGATTGGTGGAGCTGACAATTGATGAGCCAATCAGCTCTGTTGTAGGCCTCAGGGAGTGGCACAGGAGGATGAGGGCTGCATCCACCTAAAGAAAACATACAAGACCACTGGCCATAACATGCAGTTTGTCTTTGGAGATGGGCAGTGTCTACATTTATTCTGATGAGAATAGTAAACAGATAAACTGCCAAGTCCTCTCCTGCAACACAACTTTACAGGAGGGGTGGCAGGTGACAATGTCGCACAATTTTTAAAATAAACAAATAGAACTTTTTATGCACATGACATACCTGACAAGGACAGTA
The DNA here is from genome assembly GCF_904066995.2 of Poecilia reticulata. Classification (NCBI taxonomy): domain Eukaryota; kingdom Metazoa; phylum Chordata; class Actinopteri; order Cyprinodontiformes; family Poeciliidae; genus Poecilia; species Poecilia reticulata. The sequence continues at coordinate 29,431,209 of NC_088844.1, forward strand.
AAGAGAATAAAAACCACATTAGCGTCCCGCTTCGTGTCCTACAAAGCACAAAAGCATATAGCACAACAAAAGTCAATCCATGTTGCTTTAAAGTCATAAATTCACTTGAATATTCACATTCTGGGAGGAATTTGTGTATTACAATGGTGAGGATGATGCAATTGCACTAAATAAATCAATAAATAAACTGGATGTATTTAGAAGAAAAATGACCAGTACCCACTTATCCCTCAGGACACGTTTACAAAAAGTGAAAACCTAAGGGATGCAAAGAATTTAACAAAACAATGCCACAGAAGAAGAAATATAGCTCTTAAAGTTGTATGCTTACAACATTCATAATGGTTTCCATGGCTACAGTCAGGTATAATAATTGTCTGCTCACATGCTTCTCTTGTTACATAAAATATCTACGTGGGTCTGCAGCTCACTGATTGGTTCTTTGTTTTGTTAATGAGAAAACTGGAGTCTTTACTCCCTCTCCAAATAAAGGTCTGAAAAGTATTGAATCCATAAATATTTATTCCCTTGCACAATGACATTCCTTTATAAGTCTGATTAATATACAGTCCAAGTGTGTGTAATGTATTCCTGAAATAAATGCAGCTCTTCTGTGAAGGAATCAATCTATGCGGAAAACTTTATCAGGAAAAGAAAGAAAGAAAAGACATGCTGTAAACAAAGTGAACTGAGTTGAAAATGCAACAAAGTTCTTGAGCTCCTGATACTCAATGGCATCTTTAGGACAAGTAAAGCTTCAGATATCAGGTCATGGACTATTACAATATTAGTCCCTGTATGCACTGATTTAATAGTGCTATTTCTTCCTGGTTCCTCCACAGAGTGGACCAGCAGAGCTCAGAGTTTCCCAGTGGTCCATCTGCCCAGCAGCATCAAACACAGCTGGACTCCATATTTATGGTCTGTACATGAACAACCACTACTGTTCCATGGGTTCTGTTCACAGTCATCTCCATGCTGCACTTTGTAGACCAGAGGACCGTCAGTCTGTCCAACATGGATCTGATGTTTGGCTCCATGGTTTCAGTCTGATGTTTCCTTCTTATATTATTTTGTTCCAGCTGCTGGAGGACAACATTGTCACTTTTGTGAAGAACGAGCTGAAGAAGTTCCAGAAGGTTCTGAGTCAGGATGACCCAGAATGCTCAGAGAGTCAGAGAGATGATGAGGGGTTGGAAGGTGATGATGAAGAGCAGAGGAGGAGCAGCAGAGAGGCAGTGATGAAGATCACACTGAACTTCCTAAGGAGGATGAAGCAGCAGGAGCTGGCTGACCGTCTGCAGAACAGTAAGAGGATTTCTACAAAGATTTAACCTGAGGGAGAAATTACACAGCTACTAATGTCTGAAGACATGGAATGGAATAACATTTATTCAAATCATTTTTAGAAGAGGTTTTTTTTCCCTTGGTTGATTGTACTTTTTGTGTTAATCTAGAAGATCCTGCAGTTTGTCAACGTCAACTTAAATCTGGTCTGAAGAAGAAGTTCCAGTGTGTGTTTGAGGGAATTGCTAAAGCAGGAAGTCCAACCCTTCTGAACCAGATCTACACAGAGCTCTACATCACAGAGGGAGGGACTGGAGAGGTCAATGATGAACATGAGGTCAGACAGATTGAAACAGCATCCAGGAAACCACACAGACCAGAAACAACAATCAGACAAGAAGACATCTTTAAAGTCCCACATGGAAGAGATCAATCAATCAGAAGAGTGATGACAAAGGGAGTGGCTGGCATTGGGAAAACTGTCTTAACACAGAAGTTCACTCTGGACTGGGCTGAAGACAAAGCCCACCAGAACATCCACTTCATATTTCCATTCACTTTCAGAGAGCTGAATGTGTTGAGAGAGAAAAAGTTCAGCTTGGTGGAACTGATTCATCACTTCTTTACTGAAACAAAAGGAATCTACAGCTTTGAACACTTCCAGGTCCTGTTCATCTTTGATGGTTTGGATGAGAGTAGACTTCTGCTGGACTTCCACAACAAGGAGATCCTGACTGATGCTACAGAGTCCAGCTCAGTGGATGTTCTGCTGACAAACCTCATCAGGGGGAAACTGCTTCCCTCTGCTCTCCTCTGGATAACCACACGACCTGCAGCAGCCAATCAGATTCCTCCTCAGTGTGTTGGCATGGTGACAGAGGTCAGAGGGTTCAATGACCCACAGAAGGAGGAGTACTTCAGGAAGAGATTCAGAGATGAGAAACAGGCCAGTAGGATCATGTTCCACATCAAGAGATCACAAAGCCTCCACATCATGTGCCACATCCCAGTCTTCTGCTGGATCACTGCTACAGTTCTGGAGGATGTGTTGGAGACCAGAGAGAGAGGAGAGCTGCCCAAAACCCTGACTGAGATGTACATCCACTTCCTGGTGGTTCAGACCAAAGTGAAAAAGGTCAAGTATTATGGAGGAGCTGAAACAGATCCACACTGGAGTCCAGAGAGCAGGAAGATGATCGAGTCTCTGGGAAAACTGGCTTTTGATCAGCTGCATAAAGGAAACCTCATCTTCTATGAATCAGACCTGGCAGAGTGTGGCATAGATATCAGAGCAGCCTCAGTGTACTCAGGAGTGTTCACACAGATCTTTAGAGAGGAGAGAGGGCTGTACCAGGACAAGGTGTTCTGCTTCATCCATCTGAGTGTTCAGGAGTTTCTGGCTGCTCTTCATGTTCATCGGACCTTCATTAAGTCTGGGGTCAACCTGATGGAAGAAACACAAACATATCAGGTTTCTGAACCAAAGTCTCTCTATTGTAAAGCTGTTGACCAGGCCTTAGAGTGTCCAAATGGACACCTGGACTTGTTCCTCCGTTTTCTACTGGGACTTTCACTGCAGAACAATCAGAGACTCCTACAAGGTCTGCTGACACAGACAGGAAGTAGCTCTCAGACCAATCATAAAATAATTCAATATATCAAGGAGAAGATCAGTGAGAATGTGTCTGCAGAGAAAAGCATCAATCTGTTCCACTGTCTGAATGAAATGAATGATTGTTCTCTAGTGGAGGAGATCCAACAGTCTCTGAGTTCAGGAAGTCTCTCCACAGACAAACTGTCTCCCGCTCAGTGGTCAGCTCTGATCTTCATCTTACTGTCGTCAGGAAAAGATCTGGATGAGTTTGACCTGAAGAAATACTCTGCTTCAGAGGAGGCTCTTCTGATGCTGCTGCCAGTGGTTAAAGCTTCCAAGAAAGCTCTGTGAGGAAACAGAAATGTTCTAAAATTTCTACTGTTAGATGTTTGACTATTAGAAGTATGGTTGTTAAATTTCTTTCATTTTGATTAGCAAAGAGTCAGTTCTCATAAGAATGGGCAGTTCAAAAATGGTCCAGCAAACTTTTTCAATTACTTTTTTTTAACCTTTTACCTATAAAAACAGTAATTTACAAATAATTAACATTTTTTCTCCTGTGTCCTTAGGCTGAGTTACTGTAACCTCTCAGAGAGAAGCTGTGTAGCTCTGTCCTCAGTTCTCAGCTCCCAGTCCTCCAATCTCAGAGCACTGGACCTGATTAACAACAACCTGAAGGATTCAGGAGTGAAATTTCTCTCACATGGACTGAAGAGTCCAAACTGCAAACTGGAAACTCTCAGGTTAGAATCAGAGATCTATATGGAATTTTACTAATCATGTTTTGACTGGATTCTGTCCTTTCCAGCTTTTAAATATGACGTAAATGGTATCAAGCCTCCAAGCCTGTAAGAGGAAGAGAACAAGCTATGCAATGCAACATTTCAACAAGTTTTAAATTCTAGTCATTATTGATTATATTGTAGAAATTCTTTTTTGTAAAACCATTTCGTTGTGGGATGCAAAAAATAATAATTCAAACAAAGTCATATCAGAATATGTGGAGAATGTTATGGTAAATTATGGATTTAAAAAAAATTGGATTCAGTCAGCTTTGAAACAAATCTTGAAGTAAAGATTTGCAGATTCTTTGGTTGAAAAAGTATTCTTTCTAAGGGCATTGAAATTATTTATATTTTTACAGATATAAACATGACTTACTGAAAATATTTTGGGAATTGTTGGGAATCAAAATTTGCCTCAATACCTATGTAATTATGAATAAATAATATTAACAATGTATTAATAATTTCTGGAATTATAAGTCAAACTTGTTAGGCTCTCATGAAAGAATGAATTCAAAATGAACAATTACTGGAACATTTGTCAGCAGTGGCTTCATCAATCTACTAAACATTGTTTTCTGAGGCTTCTCTTTACTGAAAATTAACTATTTCATTTGCGTCACAACATGATCTTGTATTCACCAGCTGTATCGATTCATGCACTAAAATTTTGTTTGGAATTTAAGTTTTAGCTTTTTTTAACATGAATGTGTCTTGGCTTTTGAATTGCAGCTTGTCAGGCTGTCTGATCTCAGAGGAAGGCTGTGCTTCTCTGGCCTCAGCTCTGACCTTTAACCCCTCCCATCTGAAAGAGTTGGATCTGAGCTACAATCATCCAGGAGACTCAGGAGTGAAGCTGCTGACGGCTGGACAGAAGGATCCAAACTGGAGACTGGAAACTCTCAGGTATGGAGGAACTGATGGAGGAGCAGAGGGAGAAATGTGTTTTAGTGAGTAAGTAAAGTTTTTTAGACATAAAATTACAAAGGATTGTATAAGAAGCCAACATTAAGTTATACAAAAAATTAAAGTAAGCACAAATAAATAACGTCAAAGCCAGGGAAAGCAAAATGTTTCAATTGTTCCAAAAATGCTATGCAGGCATCAAAATGAAGCTGCAGGTTATTCTCCCTCTTCATTGTTTTCCTGAGTTTTGAGAAATGAGATGTGTGACAACTTATTGCTGTGGCATCCATTTGGACAGTAGTTTGCAATATCTTCATCATCACAGTTCAGGAGTCTGTCTGCTCTCAACTCTTCCTTCCTTTTTTGGCTTTCTACAAGTGGATGTGTCCAAATGTTGGACTATCCCTGTCTCACTGGAGGACAGTGTTTGTGTGTTACATGTAATGTCCATGTTTGCTGCTGAAAGAGACTGATGGTCTGACCACCCTCCTCCTTTCAGGGTGGAGCCTGCTGGAGTCCGATGGTTGACACCAGGTCTGAGGAAGTGTAAGTGTGCTCAAACTGTCACATCACATCAAAGATCAATAAATGATCAATAACTGCATCTGCATTGTGTTTGTTCTCCATCAGATTCCTGTCAACTCACCATTGACACAAACACAGTGAGCAGAAACCTTGAACTATCAAATGACAACAGGAAGGTGACACATGTGGAGGAGCTTCAGTCATATCCTGATCATCCAGACAGATTTTATAACTGGCCTCAGCTGCTGTGTAGAACTGGTCTGACTGGTCGCTGTTACTGGGAGGTCGAGTGGAGAGGAGAAATTTATTTATCAGTGAGTTACAGAGTAAGCAGTTGGAGAGAAGAATGTCTTTTTGGATGGAACGATCAGTCATGGAGTCTGAGATGCTCTGATGATAAAGGTTTCTCTGTCTGGCACAATGACAAAAAGATGCATCTCTTCTCATCTTCCATGTTTGTCTCTAACAGAGTATCAGTGTATGTGGACTGTCCTGCTGGCATTCTGTCTTTCTACAATGTCTCTTCTGACTCTCTGATCCACCTCAACACCTTCAACACCACATTCACTGAACCTTTGTATCCTGGAATTACAGTTTCAGCTGGTTCCTCAGCATTTTTGTGTTGACTTGAGTCTAAAGACAAACACCCCCCCCCTCCTCGCCGCCCCTCATCAGAGGAACTCTCTCTTTGTTGAACAGATGGTTCATTCTGTACATGTCTGTTTCTTTCACTCAGAAACATGTTTTCAGATTCATGAATTCAGTCTGTTTCTTGTTGAAACTCTTCTAAATGATTCCTTGGAAAATTCTTCCTCTTTCAGTCATTTAAAGATGGAAGCTGAGATTATTCCAGAATCCACATGTTGTTTTTATGTTTGTTTCCAGTCAAAGTTCACACTGAACAGTGTGATCCACGCTTTTATTTCAACTCGATTGGATTACTGTAATGCACTTTATCTGGGAGTCAGTCAGTCGCTGCTCTCACGTCTGCAGCTGGTTCAGATGCTGCTGCACGACTTCTGACAGGAACCCCTGACCTGGCCTCACTTCACTGGCTGCCTGTATATTTTAGGATTCATTTTAAAATTCTTATGTTCGTTTTTAAATCACTACATAATCTTCCCCCAGCTTACCTCTCTGAGCTTCTTCACCCCTACGTACCCTATCGGTCTCTCAGGTCAGCAGATCAGCTGCTCTTAGAGGTACCAAGATGCAGGAGGAAGCTCAGAGGGGACAGGGCTTTCTCTGTCATTGGCCCTAAGTTATGGAATGACTTGCCTTTGCAGGTCAGAGAGGCCCCTTCACTGTCTACTTTTAAAGTTCGTCTTAAAACCCATTTATTTTACTTGGCTTTCAATACCAGCGGGATCTAATTTTAAATTGTATGTTTTGTTTTTTAAACTGTAAGAGTTAAAAAATATATTATTGTTATGTTGTGTTTTAATGTACAGCACTTTCTATCAGCTGTGGTTGTTTTTAAAGTGCTTTATAAATAAAGTTGGTATGGTATGGTATGGTATGGTATGGTATGGTATGGTATGGTATGGTATGGTATGGTATGGTATGGTATGGTATGGTATGGTATGGTATGGTATGGTATGGTATGGTATGGTACCATACCATACCATACCATACCATACCATACCATACCATACCATACCAACTTTATTTATAAAGCACTTTAAAAACAACCACATCTGTCATTTAATTGACAGATGGACAATTAAATCTGTCCATCTGTCAGATTTAATTGAAATGTTAGGCAGTTGTTTTAATTACTGGAATTATTTACTGGAATAATTTAATTACTGCTTTTTGTATTTATTCAAATTTTCTTCATTAAATATGAAAATCAGTTTGATGCCAAACATTTCAGTGGCAAAAAGGCAAAACAGCAGAAATGTAAGAGGGGCAAATACATTTTCCACAGCACTTCATGTTTCTGTATGACAGTTTCTTCCCAAGGTGCTCAGGTCCAAAGAAATCAAGTGGTCCAGTCTGGATTTAGAACCAGAATCTTCTGTTAAAGGTGATACTGGAGCCCAGTTGGATAAACCAAACCAGATGCTCAGATCTTCTCATCTAGAACATCTGAAAGAACTTGTGACTAAAACTAACGACATCAAGTTGAATGATAATCTGAGAGACTTCAAACGTTTCCATGAAGCATTTTAATAATCTTGTCTCTGTTAGGTGGAGAAAAAGAAGCAGAAAAAAGCAGAACTAAAAACTGGGGCATGATGGAAAGCAGAACTTTCTGATCTCACATCTGAAACACAAATTATAACCAAGACGTTTCTGAAGCTTAATGTTGAGATTGAGCCAAATCTAAAGCTGGTCTGCAGGGATGACTTTAGTGTTCCTGCTCACCTGGAGCGCCTGCCAGGTGGAGTCAACAGTCTGAGTTCTTTCATCATCTAAAAAGACCCGGAAAACATTGAAGCTCCTCCTGAATAAAATGGGAGCGCCTCGGAAAGAAATGAGCAGGAAACCAAAGAAAAATGGAGCTTTGACACTTGTGAAGTGACGACATCAGAGTTGGATGCAGTGCAGCCACAGCACTAAGATGATCTGCAGATGAAGAACAGAACACTGAGGCTAGAATAATAAGCATCAGGCTAAATATTAGCTTCAGCTCTGTCAGAAGCTTCAGTTCTCTGTATCAAGGTAAATGTGATTCAGTTCCATTGTTTATGTTTAAAATAAAATACTAAAATCATGGAAAACATTGGGTTTGATCCTCCTTGGGTTAAATAGAAAAGTTACTAATCAGGGGGAAAAGAACAATGACAATAACTAATAAACAAACACAAAGGAAATAATTAATATGGAAAAATTTAAGACAGTTAATCAACAACAAGGACATGATCAAAACAGAAACCCGCAGCGTTAACAGGATCATAATAAGCGTCTGGAAAGACTGAAGAGACTTTGAGCCTTAAGGTTTCCTGGAACTGCTGCTCCTCTTGTTGCCCTCCTCCCTGTCCAGCCTCCATCACAGGTGAAGCTCCGCCTCATACCAGGACGCAGGTCACATGTCTCACAGTCCGTTGTTCAGATGATTTTCAACTCTTAGGAGCGTTTGAACAAACTGTAAGTTTGCTTTGTTTCTTATTAAACTTTATTTTTAGGAATGTTCCTGTTTGTTTCATCTCTGATGTTTGGAGACTAATCTAAAGGATTATTAGAGTATTCACTGAAATCAAGCAACACTGAACAGCTGATGATTGTGATATTTAGATGGCTAGAACTCTGTTGACCCACTCAAAGTTTATTGGCTTTAGATGATTGATCCAAAATCTAAAAATGTGGTTCTTCAACAGAGGAATATCCTGGACATGGAGTTAAAACCACATTTTAACCTCTAACCAAAAACTTTGGACTCTGAGAAAACATACAGTAATTTTAAAGGTTCTGCTGTTGCACTAAACGTACAAAGATCCAACTGAAAACTGAACCGTATCTTAAGATATCCTGCAGATATTTAAATGTTGTGGGTCATCTTAACTTGTTTCTGTCCCTTTAAGAATGAAGGTCCAGTTAATAAATGTAGAGACAAATTGAAGCAGAACTTGTGATGTTTCTCCGTCAGATATTTTTCCTCCATGTTGTTCATGGCAGCTGCTGTCCAGATTGAAATAACAACTGAACACCTGAAGGTGTCTTGAATCAGAGTAGAAAATATAAAAGCTTTAAACTTCTTCAGATTCAACAATCTAGATTGGAATAAAAATAACAAATATGTACAGATGCAGTACATATCTGCATCTGTACAGATTTATTTTTCTAAGTGTAGTGTTTGAGGAGGTGAAAAAAACTTAATGAAAACATGTTGTTGTCATTAAATTAATATTACAGTCAAATGTTTTAATAAACAACAATTGTTTTTCATGAAACCACAAAGAATCTGGAGGCTCCAAGAGGTTTTGAACCAGTTCATGTAAATGGTTCTCCTTGTTTCAGAGTCTCAGGTTTTGATGTCCACCTTACTGAACTCTGTCACCAGCTGGAATCTTCTGGTGTGTCTGATTTTTGCAACAAAAAAAGAAAAAAACTGGTAAAAAAAACATTGAGTTAGTTTTTAAATATGTTTAGTGACCCAGGAAGGGATTGACATGGAGAAATGGATCTGTTAGGGTCTTCTGCTTCAGACTAACCAATCTGATCTAGTGAGATCTGTTTGAAGCAGATGCAGAGATTTGCGTTCAGATCTGTTCTCCACTTCAACATGTTCAGGTTTTCCTTCAAACACACTGAGGAGGAACTCCTCATACAGGGTGTTTCACTGCAGCTTCACCTCCAACTGATGAACCAGAGGAGTCTGTGCAAGTGTCAACAGGGCTGATGCTGAGAGGTATTGATGCTCTGGACTCACTGAATGTAGAAAGGAGTGAACAGAACCAACAATCAGTTAGTTCACTAAATGTTTTCGTCCACACATGTAGCTAGTTTCTAGTCTGGACATCATAGAGTAGATCCTGCTCTTGTCATCTGATACCACTTTATTTTTGTTGGACTTTGGAATTAAAAGTTGCTGTTGCCTCAGAACCAACTTCAATAAAATCCACCATTTACTGCTCTTCCTTTGTGATCCCATCTGATTATTGTGAACTTTGATCTTTTATTACCTTTCTAAAGTTGTTTTTGTTAGATAAGATGGATAAAACCTTTGTCCTAAAGGTGACAGAATTTTTTATACCAGGACTCAGTGTTAAAAACACTCATTGAAAAACCCACAAGTAACAATATAACCCACTTTTAAACAGAAAACAAAAAAACAAATTAAAACATTGCCATTAATATAATGCAACTCTGCTGCCTTGTTTAGTAGGTTTATTCCAGAGGGGATGAGGAATATTTTTGTCAACAATTTTCCTGGCTCGGGGAACTTTATTAAACCTCCCAGAGAGAAGAAGCAGAAAAACAACACTGAAGGGAATGTGACTGGTCATCTGGACATCTGACCACCTGGTTAATGATAAGGGATATTCTTGTTTTTGTTAAATGTTAATGAAACTGTGCCAGGTGGAGATATTAAATTTGAATGGCCTAAGAAAGCTGTTATTGTACCACTGCCCATGCAACACAGCTTCTCAATTTGATAACATTTAGGATGACAGTATGAGAAAGATATTCTGTAGAAAACTGAGCTCCTCTGCCTGATTGACATGATGGTCCTCGCCCGCTGAATAGAATGCTGTGCAAAAAGGCCCTAACATGTGTCAGAGACTCATGTTAGGGCTAGGGTTGACCTGGTTGTTCACCCCTTTCAGCAGAATGGAGTCTGAGAGGTAGTTACAGTCTTTGACAGGAACTAGAGAGACAAGCGAAACTGATATTTTTAACACATATGTGAAGGATGATTGGAGGTGATGTGCAGATAATGTGTGTTTCCTCTTCAGGTGAGGGTAGAAAGTGTGTGTGAACTGATGTGGATGTGAAATCAGCAGCATGGTTCAATGTGAGGACACAGAGGATGGAGTCCCTCCCTCTGAAACCACTCTGTGTGGGGAAGATGAGAGCCAGAGCAAAGGTCACAGGTGAGGTCACCATCTCTAAGTGTCCACATCCCTTTTCACACAGCATTCACACAATAAATGTGAATATCAGGAGATGATTAGTGAATAACTGTTTCTCATTATAAATCATATTTGATCAGATATTAAGGAGTCTTATTTAGCTGTAGTTTGTCACTACCAGAGAAGCTTTAATTTTAGTATATGTCATTAAATCAAACTGTCAACCATCACAGTATAATTTAATAAGTTATCACAGTTATGAACCTGGAACTGGCCCGGAACCAGAGCTGAGCTATCTGTCCTTGGAGAGTGACTGATTGGAAGAAGGTTTATCTAGTTGTAAAGAAACAAGCCAACAAGATGTATATTTCTAAATAAACCGGAATGATATATAAGAGGGCATGTCACTACATATACTACATGTATTTCAGAAGAAGATAATCACCTTTTCTCATATTTTAGATGTAATTTCTTGAGGCAAAATCTTATTTTACAGGCAATGTTTGAACATGTAATTGAAATTGATTTTCAATGAAAGGTATAAATAATATTTTTCGATCAGGATCCATCAAAGACTGGAACCTGAACCTGAACCCAGCTGTGTGTCCTTTAAAAGCGACTGGTCCAAGGATCTTCCTGTTAAATTTAAAGCAGCCCGCCCTTCATCAACTGACAGGTAATCTATATCTCAACATATTCAATATGCATCTGCTGTTTTTCATAACTGTGTAGTTTTTATTAAACTTAACTTTTATTAAGTCAAAATGTATTTTACTTTCATGGTATTATCTCAGTTATAACAAAAACTACAATAAACTGCATTATACACAAATGCGTTATGAAACAAATTTACTAGAGTGATGATATCAGAATTAGAGCCATTATTGATCAGACACTTATAACAACCTCTACTAATTAGAGATAAATCAGCTTTGATTTCACCTCAGTATGTTACAAACACAATACCAAAATATAACAACAGTCCAACATGGAATGAAAAGGTTTCAGAAATGCAAACTGTTTTTATTCACAGTTGTAATCCTGAAATTGGACCAGAACCAGAATCCAGCTGCATTTCCATTGAGAGCAACATAATGGAGGACAGTTTTAAAGATTTTAAAGGCAGATGTTCAGCCAACAAAAAATATGTTTTCAAATAAACCTGGATAATAAAAGGCATGTTTTCTGTCAAATTAAATATGAATGTATCTGGCAAATAAAAAATATACTTTAGATGTTGGTTTTTGAGGTAGCTACTTATTTTACCAGTATTGTAAAAACAATATATTGTTTAGAATATTGAATTAAATAAAGGGTTCTCAATTATATTTTTTTCTTCCAGGAATGGTCAGAGACTCCATCCTGAACCTGAACCCAGCTGTGTATCATGTCAGACTGACTGGTCCAAAGATCTTCCTGTTAAATTTAAACCAGCCAAACCTTCAGAAGTAGACAGGTGAGCTGTATGTTACAAAAGATTTGAAATATGCATCTGCTTTTTTCAGATTTGTTCTTTTTTTTTACTTTGTTCTTTTCACATAATTGTACGGTCTACTCTGTTCTCACACATCTGCACATTTTTAGCATTATGTGCTAAAAGCTTTGACACAAAGCACAAATCTGACATGCAACATACTGCTTTCCTGTTTGTTTTAGTTCATATTTAAGATGTATTTTGTGTTGAGATTTAGTTCTCTTTTTTCAGATCTTTCTTTCAAAATCTGAAAATATGAGAATATTTTTGGTTTCATTGATCATGTTAATGTCTGCTCTATACTTACAGATATTTTTCACAACTCAGAACTGTTTTAATTGGGATATTTTTATTGGGATTGGTTACATTTATCATCAGACACCTTCACAGAAGTCTATGATCTCCATTTATTTCAGATTGTTCTCTATCAAGATTTAAATAAACCTGAGTAAGATACAAGGGGAAATTATTGACAGTTAAATTAATTGAGAATTTACTTGAAAAACAAATAATCTCAATTTATGTTTTAGATTCTATTTTTGAAGCAGACTTAATTTACAAGCATTCTTTAGACATACAGTTAGAGTATTAAAATTTAATTTTACTTTCAGTTTCAAGATTTTAAATGAGATGATTTTTGTTTTTCTGTCAGGATCCATCAGAGACTTGAACCTGAACCCAGCTGTGTGTCCTTTAAGAGTGACTGGTCCAAGGATCTCCCTGTTAAATTTAAACCACACCGACCTTTAGACAGGTGAGCTGTATCAAACTGCTGTAGCTGCATAAACTGAGTCAGTCTGAAATGTTTTTACTCCAACATGTGTTAATGTGAGTTCATCTCTTTTTCTCCCATATGTCCAAATGTAAAACAGTTTGTGTATAGTGTTCCCCTTAAAAAAGTGAAATGTGGAATGGAAACATCCAAGATGCTGCTGCATCAGATCTGCCTTCTTTGGGCTTTATTGATTAGCTGCCAACATTAAGCAATTTATAAAATATGCAGCTAATTATATGCATTAATAACAATTTAAAACCTTAAAAAATAAGTCTTGAATTTTGGCATTTTGAAAGTGACTCCAATTAAAGGTTTTACCAAATTTTGTTTTCACTCAGGGAACATTAAAGAGTACTTTCAAAATGGGTTTTGTTTTTAAAAACATAGTTAAATAATCAACTATTATGAAAAATAATTAAAGAATTTTAACAATAGAGTGGTAGAGTAATTCCTAAAAATACTATCACTATGATCCAAGAGAACCAAACATTTATGAAAGTTTTTGTCTAGATTCAAAAAGAAGGCACCTAAAACAATCGTAGTTAAGTTGTAAGTGTACTTAATTTTTTTTCACAGATTATCAATATGAATGTCAAAGAGGTTTGTCATCTTGCCATATCCACAAGCACATGAAGTCAGATTTTCTATACTTATTCCATCTAGTGTTAGTGAAAAGGATAGCTTGTCTAAAGTGAAAGTCATAAATCCAGTCTTCATTGAGATAAGAACCAGTTTTAGATTACGCAATGACTGCATTATATAAAAGCTCCCTGCATTAACAAAAGAGGGTGCTGCTGTTCTATAAATATCTGTCTTCAACAAATAAAACTACTGTGGCTGCATCTAACCCCTCCCCAACTCATTTATAAAAATGGAAAATAAAGTAGTCATTGTGAAAGATTAACTGAAGCATTTAGAGTTCTGTCCCATAAATAATTTCTGATATACTTCAAAGCCAGTTCATAAAGTCTGATGGAATAAAGTGTTAGTTGCAGAAATGAATGATCTGGAAAATATGTTTACTGAATCAAAAAATAAATAGAGTTATGAAAGAAGTCTATGATTTAGTTTGTAACCATCATTGTTAGTATAACTGGGATGAAACTAAACAGCTGACTGAACATTATTTTAGTCTAATAGAAATTGCTTAAGCTGGTTATTAACTCAATTAATTCAAATACCTTTGTCAATACAGACGGATGGTAATATTTACATCTGCAATATCTGCACCTTTTTGGACCAGCAACAATTTATCAGATTTCCATGAGCTTGGAATATATTTCTTTCAAAAAACCACCACCATCCCTGTTGTTTTCACAATTCATAAGAAAACATTTGAAACTACAGAACAAGAGTGCTAGTGCTTAGTTTTGTGGGGGTGGGGGGGGGGGGGGGGTTCACACATATCCTGCTTTTGTGTACATCTACTCTTGTTAAGTCCCAGGATTGTTTTGGAGTTTGATTATTTGATTCTAGATTTTATTAATATTCTTTGTTTACCTTAGTCTCATTCTTTGATTAGATCAGCCTTGTTTCTGTTTTACTTTAGTTCAGTTCTTAGTGATACAAGTTTACTAGTTTTATTCCTTGTGTCTAGTGAGTCTTTGCTACAAATTTGTATATTTTCAAGTTCCACTGTTTACTGTCTCTCTCTCTCCTCAGTCTGCTGGCTGCTGGAAATAGATAGATCGGATAGGCTAACGCAACCCATTAGCCTATCTGATGCCCGGTCAATTGTTCCAGAACTAACTCTCACATTATTTAAACACTTCTGCTCCCACTCCTTCTGGTTTCTCCTGATATTCCCTGGGACTTCTCTGTACACCCTGCTGTCTTCTTGCACATGTGTCCTGTTAGTTTTTTTTTTCTGTCTCCCTGTGCTCCCAGTGTTTTTGTAAGTTTTTGGTCTGCATTTTTTTCATTAAATAGTTAAAATCAGCTATATGCTTCTCCATTTAGTTCCACAACATGCCATGACAACTCTGTGTACTACATACCATTTTCTGTTTCACAAACAAGATGGCTCTGATATTTCTAGTAATTTTATGACTGTAATGATTTCTGAACAGATGCTGGGGTACAATAATGCTAATTTTTGTGTGCCAGTAAAATGAAAGGGTCATTTTAGTGTATTGTGCGGTATAAAAAAGTTCCTCCTTGCATCTACAAATCAGCATCTGTCGATATTCAGTTTCCTACTAAATCAACATCACTGTGTTTAAAAGCTCTGTACAGCAGGTTTAAGACACATTTATGTTATTTAATTATGGCTAAATCTCTTTAGCCTGTATTTGCTGTTTGCCACTGATCAGAGAAATGATATGTCTTCAGCTGTTAAATATAAAAACATAGTTTGGAGTAGGAAGTAGAACAATTGTTCAGCAAACAGGATTTTATGGGTGTCAAGGAAATTATCTCTATCAGACATTTAAGTACAGAATCCTGGCTTCCTTAAAAGAAATAAACTTTGGATTATAGGACAACATCTCTGACATGTAATGTGTGTTCTTCTCTCTGTGGACAATGAATAATTGTTTGCCTAAGTTTTGTGGGACCTAATGAGTTTGTCTCTGTGTGGACAGAAAAGTTTTGAGCTTATTTTTTATGAATGCTCCCCAGAGTGGATCAGCAGAAGTCAGAGGTTCCCAGTGGTCCATCTGCCCAGCAGCGCCAAAAACAATTGGACTCCATATTTATGGTGTGTACATGTTTAACAACTACATTTCCAAAGGCTCTGTTCCATCTTCTCCATGCTGCAATATATGAACAAATAGACTGTCAGTCTGTCCAATATGAATCTGATGTTTGACTTCATAATTTTAGGTATAATGTGTTCTTCATATATTATTCTGTTCCAGATGCTGGAGGACAACATTGTCATTTTTCTAAAGAACGAGTTGAAGAAGATCCAGAAGGTTCTGAGTCCAGATGACCCAGAATGCTCAGAGAGTCAGAGAGATGATGAGGAGAAGTTGGAAGGTGAGGATGAAGAGCAGAGTTGGGATACTAGAGAGGCAGTGATTAAGATCACCCTAAACTTCCTAAGGAGGATGAAGCAGGAGGAGCTGGCTGACCGTCTGCAGAGCGGTAAGAGCATTTCTACAAAGATTTAACCTGATGGATATTTCAAAAACAATTACAGATGTCTAAGGATGATACCAATTATTCAAACAATCTTCAGAAAATGACTTAGTTTTCTTCCTTGTGTTATTTAGAGCATCTTGCTGCAGTTTGTCAACACCAACTTAAACTTGGTCTGAAGAAGAAGTTCCAGTCTGTGTTTGAGGGAATCACTAAAGCAGGAAGTCCAACCCTTCTGAACCAGATCTACACAGAGCTCTACATCACAGAGGGAGAGACTGGAGAGGTCAATGATGAACATGAGGTCAGACAGATTGAAACCGCATCCAGGAAACCACACAGACCAGAAACAACAATCAGACAAGAAGACATCTTTAAAGTCCCACCTGGAAGAGATCAACCAATCAGAACAGTGATGACAAAGGGAGTGGCTGGCATTGGGAAAACGGTCTTAACACAGAAGTTCACTCTGGACTGGGCCGAAGACAAAGCCCACCAGAACATCCAGTTCATATTTCCATTCACTTTCAGAGAGCTGAATGTGCTGAAAGAGAAAAAGTTCAGCTTGGTGGAACTTGTTCATCACTTCTTTACTGAAACCAAAGAAATCTGCAGCTTTGAACACTTCCAGGTCCTGTTCATCTTTGATGGTTTGGATGAGAGTAGATTTCTGCTGGACTTCCACAACAAGGAGATCCTGACTGATGCTACAGAGTCCAGCTCAGTGGACGTTCTGCTGACAAACCTCATCAGGGGGAAACTGCTTCCCTCTGCTCTCCTCTGGATAACCACACGACCTGCAGCAGCCAATCAGATCCCTCCTGAGTGTGTTGGCATGGTGACAGAGGTCAGAGGGTTCAATGACCCACAGAAGGAGGAGTACTTCAGGAAGAGATTCAGAGATGAGGAACAGGCCGACAGGATCATCTCCCACATGAAGACATCACGAAGCCTCCACATCATGTGCCACATCCCAGTCTTCTGCTGGATCACTGCTACAGTTCTGGAGGATGTGTTGGAGATCAGAGAGAGAGGAGAGCTGCCCAAAACCCTGACTGAGATGTACATCCACTTCCTGGTGGTTCAGACCAAAGTGAAGAAGGTCAAGTATGATGGAGGAGCTGAAACAGATACACACTGGAGTCCAGAGAGCAGGAAGATGATCGAGTCTCTGGGGAAACTGGCTTTTGATCAGCTGCAGAAAGGAAACCTGATCTTCTATGAATCCGACCTGACAGAGTGTGGCATCGATATCAGAGCAGCCTCAGTGTACTCAGGAGTGTTCACACAGATCTTTAGAGAGGAGAGAGGGCTGTACCAGGACAAGGTGTTCTGCTTCGTCCATCTGAGTGTTCAGGAGTTTCTGGCTGCTCTTTATGTCCATCTGACATTCACCAAGCTCAGTGTAAATCTCATGGCTGATAAACACAAATCCTTCAAGATATCTTCGATGTTTAAAAAGCAACCTAAGAGGCTAAATCTTTATAAGAATGCCATTGACCAGGCCTTACAGAGTCCAAATGGACACCTGGACTTGTTCCTCCGTTTCCTCCTGGGACTTTCACTGCAGACCAATCAGAGACTCCTACAAGGTCTGCTGATACCGACAGGAAGTATCTCACAGACCAATTATAAAACAGTTCACTACATTAAGAAAAAGATCAGTGAGAATGTGTCTGCAGAGAAAAGCATCAATCTGTTCCACTGTCTGAATGAACTGAATGATTGTTCTCTAGTGGAGGAGATCCAACAGTCTCTGAGTTCAGGAAGTCTCTCCACAGACAAACTGTCTCCTGCTCAGTGGTCAGCTCTGATCTTCATCTTACTGTCGTCAGGAAAAGATCTGGATGAGTTTGATCTGAAGAAATATTCTGCTTCAGAGGAGGTTCTTCTGAGTCTGCTGCCAGTGGTTAAAGCCTCCAGCAAAGCTCTGTGAGGAAACACACAATTAAATGTTTGTTTTAAATATATCTGAATATAGATGACAAGGACCCAGTTTATATCTGTAATATATATCTACACAAGGAAATGTGCATTACATGTTTTCTTTATTTCTCAGATGTCCGTCATTTTATTGTTTTTGCTTCCCCCTGCAGGCTGAGGGACTGTAACCTCTCAGAGAGAAGCTGTGAAGCTCTGTCCTCAGTTCTTAGCTCCCAGTCCTCCAGTCTCAGAGAACTGGACCTGAGTAACAACAACCTGCAGGATTCAGGAGTGAAGCTTCTCTCTGCTGGACTGGAGAGTCCAAACTGCAACCTGGAAACTCTCATGTAAATCCCAGATATGATGACTTTTTGTATGAAATCTCACTAGACTGGAACACAGTAAACTAGAATTTTGTCTATTGTACTTGTCTGTTACTTCTGTAAGAGAGGGGTCAAAGTTTCCCATACTTCTATCATGGGCACAGATATGACATTTTATTTTTTCTTCAATAATTTATTGTTGCATTCTTGAATTGCCTGTTACCTGTTTAACATGGTGATTTAAACCAAAATTTTGGTCTATATCACAATTGACGTGTCCCACAGTTGTAAAAAATATTTATAAGAGATAAAAGGTCACTATAGTCATAGTTTTATATAAAGTTACTGTCAATGTTCTTTTGTGGCCTTTTAATTCAATTACCTAATATTCAAGAGTCAAATTTTCCCCAGAAAGTCTTCTTTTACAGTTAATTAAATAAGTTCTCCCCCTCTTATGGTTTCTGTTCTCACTTTGGAAATTCTAATTAGGAGTCAGTGATTTGGTTACTACACATGCTTCTAATCTGTTTTGATTCACTTTTATAAAAAAATGTTTTACATAAAACTGTCACTGTTGTTGCAGTATGAGACAGATAATCTGTAGAAAAAAATCAAGCTCCTCTGCATTCTCTCAGTGCTCCCAGTGAAACAATCAGAGTCAGCAGGAGGGTCTTAGCACTGTCAATCATGCCTGTGTGCATGCTGCTCAGTGCCCCTCCCTCCACCCTTGCTCTATGCTAAGATAGCAGCCTGCTAAGGCATAGCCACCTATGACAGCAGATAAACTGTTTACTTTTAACATTGAGTGTTTTCGCCACCCTTAGCACATAGCTGTGCTCCCAAGATCGGTTGACAGTGCTAAGATTCTCCTCCTGGCTCTGATTGTTTGTTTTTAACTGGTCCAGTCCATTCTTCCAGATGGAAATAACAGCACAGAGAGGAGGTGGAGGTGCTTGATCTATTCACAAATTATCTGTCTCAAATTATACTGACTCGACATGGCGATAATTTTAACAAATATGTAAATGATGTATTTTGACCTCTTGCAATGTTGACAAAAATATGCTCCAGCAACTTTTGACGCAGGGGTATGAAAAGTCACTAAATACAGCAACAACATTGCTAAGTTGGCAACAGTGCTCCCACTTCAAGCTGATGCTGTTTTCTGGTCTGCTTTATGGCAGTCACAATGCTACAGTGTCGCACGAGTTATTTCGAGACAGTCTGACTCTGTATCACCACATGATGGTATATAAAGATATTATTCCCATTTTTATTTTAAAAAAATGTACATATTTTTCCAATTCCTGATCTGGATGTAACACTCGTTGCCAGTCAAGTCTGTGATCTGGCCCAGTTCTCAATTGGATTATCTTTAATTCCGTCCTTATCAGACAGGATCATGTAGGCTCTTGGTTTGGCTCAAATGGCTTTGAGGTTATTATCCTTGCTGGGATGGTGCTGGGTGTTATTTATTTGTTCGTAAAGTTCTGTGTCCCGCCTTTGACAGAGCAGCGTTTCTGATTCATAGCACAGAAAATATTTGATGTGGTTCCAGATTTATTAGTCAGACCCCATCTCATTTGCAGAGATCATTACAATACCAGAACATCCATTGATTGTCAACAATGTTTCCTGAACTGTCATGTTTTTTTAAGTCATACATTTATTAAAAGCAGTGTGCTGTATCTCTCATCTCCCATTCAAATTATTGGTGCTGAGAGACTACAATCAATATTTAATTTATGTATGTTTCAAATTAAAATCAGAAGTATTTTGGCATTTTCTATCACTGGCTCTTTTGATAACCGATGCTTCTGATTTGCTTATGGATGGATGCTTAGCTATCCATACTTCATCATTTTTGTTTATCTGTGTGTCTGCAGCTTGTCAGGCTGTCTGATCTCAGAGGAAGGCTGTGCTTCTCTGGCCTCAGCTCTGACCTTTAATCCCTCCCATCTGAAAGAGTTGGACCTGAGCTACAATCATCCAGGAGACTCAGGAGTGAAGCTGCTGTCGGCTGGACTGAAAGATCCAAACTGGAGACTGGAAACTCTCAGGTGTGGAGGAGCACAGGAGTCTATTTATGAACATTTAGAGGAAACTTTGTGGGATCATTTCATATTTATGATGGAGATGGTTTGGGAATGAGTGCTTAGATTTATAAACTAAGTAAAGTCTCTGTTTTATATATTCTAACTCAGAGCTTCTACAATTTTTAACTATAGCCTATACTTTTGTTTAATGTTGCAACAGTGGGAAGAAAAACTGAGTTCTATCCATGTCTTAGAAACGTAAAGTGACAATAGAAGCAGTAGTTTTTTAAGTGGCCTCATCAAGGGTAGGAAGAAACAAAGCCAAGAAAATTAGCATAAAACCAGCAGGAAAATTTAAAGTTATAGGGTAAGATGGAGGTTAGGAGCTTTATCCTGTTACTGTGCAGTTTTGACAAAAATAGAAGCAAACCAGTTTGTCACTACCCTTAAACCTCCAGGTAGTGAGGTTTAAGGGTTTGAAATAAATGTTTTATTGTGTAAGAAACTTTTTTTTTCAACTTTTTTTTGCACAATATAAAGATGAAGTGGAGAAGGTCATGTCCATGTAATGTCCATGTTTGCTGCTGAGAGAGACTGATGGTCTGATCCCCCTCCTCCTTTCAGGGTGGAGCCTGCTGGAGTCCGATGGTTGACACCAGGTCTGAGGAAGTGTAAGTGTGTTTTTCATCTGATTCATGACAACAAAGCAGCTCACATTGATCCATCATTAAAAGTGTCAATAAATTATCAATAACTGCATCTGTATTGTGTTTGTTCTCTCCATCAGATTCCTGTCAACTCACCGTCGACACAAACACAGTGAACAGAAATCTCAAACTGTCTGAAAGCAACAAGAAGGTGATACATGTGGAGGAGCTCCAGTCATATCCTGATCATCCAGACAGATTTGATTACAGGCATCCTCAGCTGCTCTGTGGAACTGGTCTGACTGGTCGGTGTTACTGGGAGGTCGAGTGGAGAGGAGTTGTTTATTTATCAGTGAGTTATAGAGGAATCAAGAGGAGAGGAGGCAGCGAAGACTGTATGTTTGGAGGAAATGATAAGTCCTGGAGTCTGAGATGCTCTGATCATCATGGCTACTCTGTGTGGCACAATAACATAAAAGCACCCGTATCCTCCTCCTCCTCTGTCTCTAACAGAGTATCAGTGTATGTGGACTGTCCTGCTGGCATTCTGTCCTTCTACAGTGTCTCCTCTGACTCTCTGATCCACCTCCACACCTTCAACACCACATTCACTGAACCTCTGATTCCTGGATTTAGAGTTTGGTTTTCTGGTTCCTCTGTGTCTCTGTGCTGAGTTGAGTCTCCTCCTCTCAGAGAAACTTTCACTTTTTAATGGATAGTTCATGTCTGTGTATTTTACTCAGAAACACATTTTTAGGTTCATGAATTCAATCTGTTTCTTGAAGGATTTTTATGAAATGTCTTCCTCTTCCAGTCCTAAATTTGGATTATTCCAGAATCCACATAATTTTTGTCCAAATCCAGTAAACATTTCACACAGATTATCAGAATGTTGATGATCTCTTGGTTTTATCCATTCATTCATGAGTTGCATTTTATTTAAATGTTATGTTATCTGTTTATTCTTTTCTAAACATGTCTTCAATTCAAATGTTGAATCTTCCTTTTGTATATTTACTTAAGTTATTTGTGTTTTTTAAGCAATAAACAGATTTTCTTCTGGATTTGAATAATTTGCTTTTCATTCTGTTCTGGTCCTATGTTCAATAATTTCAGCAAAACTAATAGTTATTTCATTTTTAAAAAATTACATTGACTTAAAAAAGTCAAAAATTACAGTAAAAGATTTCCAAGTCATGAAAAAACATGGTAAACATGATAGAAGTGCCAAGAAGAGATTCTTTACTTCCAAACTGACAGACTGAATAGCAGTTTGTTTTCTTTCTTGCTAAACACTTCTCACCAAACCACAAGAAAATGATTCAAGATGACTTTCAGGCTGTTTTGAAGTTAACTAATAAAATTTATCATCAGTAAAAAGTATTAATGGCTTTCCCCCATGGTTGTGAAACTGGTTTAATAAAGTCACACGTGCAGTTAAAATACTATCCAAAAACATTCTTTCTGTTGAACCAAAACATGCCCTGCCACATGTGGGCAACCAGGTATATGGGATGCCAGGAATAATGAGGGAGGACAGGTTTAAAAAAAAATTAAAAAGACAATTTTTTGTTTTCTAAACAGACCTACATGTTTTCAACTCCGTTAGCCATCATAAAACTGAGTGTTCACAACTACATCTGGTCAAGGGGACTGACATGAGAGCTCTCATCCTTTCTTTTCAAGTCAATAAAGCAAACTTTTGATTCCTGACAGATGTTAAATATATTCAATATACACAAGAGCAGCAAGCAAGAGGTCTGGTGTCATGTGACTGAGTCTTAAACAAAAACAAGGACTCAAAGCTATGAAATAAAGAGACACAATCAATTCAAACAAAAAGTTTACTAAAGGTAACCTGGAGGTTTTATTTCTATTTCTTTTCAGATGATTTATCTGATCTGGACTTAAACTTCATTCTTTAGTTTAAACATTAACTCTGTTGGCACAATGAGCTGCAGGAACACCTCACTTCCTGTTGAACACCAGGGTGAAAATTTGCAGCTGACTGGATCCTTCAGGACGCAGAGACACACTGACTATAGAAAACACACGGAATCCCGCTGCTGTTTCAGGTTTTTACAGGAAAACCAAGAAATACAGCTGCTGTTTGTCGTGTGTGTTGTTTTTTGTTCTGATGTCTGAGAAGCTGGAAATCAAATGGATTCTTGAAGATCACCTCTGTTCCTGTTGCTGCGTACCTGTCCCGCCTCCATCATAGGTGAAGCTCCACTTCCTGTGTCTAAGTCTGTTGTTCAGATGTTCTTCTTCAACTCTTCTTTGGACCATTTCAACAAACTGTAAGTTTGTTTTGTTTGCTACTTTGTCTTGAGGAACTTTCCTGTTTGTTTCATCTGTCTGCATGTGGAGAACATGTTCACTAATCATTTCAGCACAAAGTTTAATCTCTACAGTTTCAAGACTGAATTACAGGATTATAAGATTGTTGATGAACTGGAATTAAACAATATGATGTTTTTAAAGATGTTATTTAGATCATTAGAACTCCGTGGACCCAACCAGTTCCAAAATGATTTGACTAAAACCTAAATATTTCAGAGCTTAAAAGCAAAACTCTATGCAGGTTTTGCTATTGATTTGTATAGATACAAAAATCCACTTGAAACCTGAACAGCCTCTTTAAGGATCTGATACCAGTTGAACCATTTTAAAATGTATTTCTGTCCCTTTAAGAATCAAGACCCATTTGATAAATGTAGAGAGTGATAAAAGCAGAACTTGTGATGATTCTTCTCCTTGCTGTTTATAGCAGCTGTAAAATATCAACTGTTCAGAAAGCAGCTTGAAATAACAGCTGAATGCCTGAAGGTGTGTTGAATCAGATGGGAAAATATAAAACATTAATAAAAAAAAGACAGATAATCTAAAAGTCAAGTTTCTTTGCACATTTCAGCAACAAGACAGTTCAAAGTGCTTTACATCATAAAGCACAAAAAGACTCATATTGGATCTAAAGATTGTATCAATAAAACAAAACAGTATTTGCAGTAATCAGATTTAAAGGTTTATTTCTTCCTAAAAGGGATCATTGTGTAGTTACACAGTGTCAACCCATTAAGTGTTGACAATCATTACAGTTATGAGTTAGGATTGTATTTCCTTAAAAAAAGACTAAGAGATCACCTGATGGCAATATGTTCATCTTAAATTCATGAAATTTACTTTATCTTTATTTGGCTGTGTGATTAAAAGTTGCTTAATCTTCAAAACCAAGATCAGTAAAATCCACCATTCCTGCTCTTCCCATCTGATTCACGGTGATTATTGTGACCTTTGATCTTTTATGATCCTCCTTCAGGTGCTTCACTTTCTGCCTCCAATATTTTCATGTGTTTGTCCTGCTGCTCACAGGCTCAGTTATGCCTGGATTTCACTGTTGCTCCATTTTTGGTTTTGGCTCCACAATAGGGTGATGTTCATTGAGTAAATGTATTTTTATATGGGCAGTGTGTAAATCGGAGTTTATCATGACCCAAAAACCAATCGGTTTGTGTCTGTTTAAACAAATTACAACTCAATATGTCACTCATTCCAAGGTCCAGTTTATTCAGTCACGGTGAAAAACAGGAAAAGTTGGTCAATGCATCAGTGAAATCAAATCCCTTCATATTTTAATCTGGATCATAAGATTTCACACAAACTGGGCCACTGACCAGCGTGTTCGCCAGGTTCCTGGATCTTTTTCATGAATAATTCCCAAGTCTTTTGCATTCAACAGTCCAAAAACAAAAATGCATCAGGAATCTCTAGGGATCCAGATTCAACCATGGTGTGGGAAATACAGAGAAAGTAATGCCAGAAGGATGAAAGAGAGGAAATTAAATAGGAGACAAGCAAGGAAAGATCTAAGGAATGAAGGTATTACACAAGTAAGGAAGAGCTCATGGAAAAAGGAGGACCAGAAGCAAAAGCACAAAGAAAGAATAACAGAAGGAAGAACATCCCCTTTAGATGGTGGAACAGGAAATATTTTCTGAGAATGTTTATTCATGATCTTATATAATTGTGCAGCCCATTTACCAAAAGCTCCTCCTTGGAGCTGCAGTCTCCAAGCTGAGCTTCCACCTCACAAAGCAGCCTTCCCCCACACTTCCCTCACACAGCTCCTCCAGACTAGCGGCAGCAGCAACACCTGGCAGAGGCGTAGGCTACGCTTATCATAGGGACAACTGAGTCCAACACTCCTCCAAACAATGGAAAACGGTATAATGGAGAAGCATAGTTATGATGTCGTGCTGATGGGGGAATTTTAGATCAAGCAGGAGTTTTTTAACAAGACAGGTCTAATTTAAAGGCGTCAAATTGCAAAATCAAATTACTTTTAAGTTATTTTTAATATGTGCATCATGTTATGACAACTGAAGATAACAAAGTTACTTGACTGTGCTATTAAACAGAAGGTATGTAGTACTGCCCTTTAACAATGAGCGCCTGGGTTTTAGACAGTTTGTACATCAAAGCAGAGAAAACTGACCCAGAAGAAGATCTCAGCAGTCTAGGAAAACTTTTCAAGATCGATGACAGGAAAATGAGTAGCTGCTGATTTGTTTCTATCCCGTTAAGTAAAGGATGATCAGAGCTGATGAATGATGTGTGTTTCCTCTGCAGGTGAAGCTAGAAAGTGTGTGAGCTGAAGTGAATTCAGCAGCATGGATCAGTGTGAGGACAGAGAGGAGGGAGTCCCTCCCTCTACAACCACTCTGTGTGGGGAAGATGAGAGCCGGAGCAAAGGTCAGAGGTGAGGTCACCATCTCTAAGTGTCCACAGCCCTTTTCACACAGCGTTCACTACATCAGGCCCAAACAGACGTGGTGGTGAAGCTGCTGCTCCTCTTTGCTGCTTCATCCAGACTGAACAGAGCAGCTCAGCCTGGTTCAGTGTTTCTTCCTGACAGCAAGTCAGTGATGCAGGAGCAGCTGAGTGACAGCAGCCTGTTGGTTAGAGCTCTGGGCTGCAGGAGGACACAGATGGAGAGAATCACCAACTTCCAACACATTTCCTGATCTGGATGATCAACATGATTCATCCTAGCAAGAAGGAGGCTGATCAGACATTCAATAAATCATGTTGAAATTGATTTTATGTCTAAATACAACCCAGAGATCAACACAACCATCTGCTCACTCTATGAAGGTTATGACTGCGTCTCAAAATCAACTGAAAGTCAGTTAAATGTACAAAATATGCAATTAACACTGGGTCATTATTTTACTTGAAAAGAGTCACTACGTTGCCTTTTTCATTCCATTTCCTGTCCATATGGGACTCTCATCCAATGGCTGTTATGTAAACAGAACCTCATAAAATGGGTTATAATAATATTTCTATTTTCAGGACCCATCAGAAATTCCCACTTGAACCTGAACGTGAACCACAGTCTGGCCTCATGTCAGGGGAGAGCGAGAGCTCTTATGATCTTCACATTGACGTTGAATGTTCTGGACCATCCTCAGAGAGGTGAGCTCTAAGTTTAGACATGCATCTATTCTAAGTTTGTTTATAACCTATGCAGGGCCTTAAATATCCAAAACAGAAAATATAATGGAATATGTGCAATTAGAATTTAGAACTAAAATATTAATAAAGATAGAATTTCTTTTAACAAACCAACTTCAAAGTTACCTACAAGCTCATTACTGTTGATGTCTGAGATAGTTAAATCCAATCTAACAATAATTTTATCTATTAAATAAAACCCCTTTAATTTTCCTTAACCCAATAATTCAATTCTTTCTATTATGTAAAACTGTAGTCACACACTCCTACAAAAAGCGAGCCACTCTTTGGCTTGGGAGTGCAGGGCCAGAAGGGAAAGTAACAAATCTAAAGGGTCCTGGATTTAAATATAGACAATGTACAAAAAACAGAGGTTGACAGAGGGTTTATTAATGGGCTGGTGTGTTTTAGACAGTTTGCAAAACCAAGGATAGAAGACTGATCAGATCAACATACACAACCATCTCTGAGAGTAAATGAACAAATTTTGACATTAAAATGATGTTTCAGCAACAGCTAATCTTTTTCCTGCAAAAGTTGTCAATGAAGATCAGAGTTGATGTGCAAATGAAGGATGTTTCCTCTGCAGATGAAACAAATGATCATTTATCTCTTGTAAATATAGTTCTATATACTAAAGTATAATGCACTATACTTTAGTATATAGTAATGTTATAATTCAGTTGAAAAATATTAACATGATAATTTACTGTTTTTTTGTGCTTGAATATTTGATATGATCTTTAAAAGACAAGAAAATATTTTAATATATATCTTGTTAAATATTTAAATCAAAATTGACATGCAGCTGCAGAACAATGAGGTGATTCTGTTATAACTGTGTAAACTGAGTCAGTTCCACCATTTTTGAAAGGTCAGTTTAGATCTTTTTCACATGTTGCTATTTTCATGCAGTGCAGAGTGTGTTAAAGATCTGTTTTTTGAAACACTGCAGTAAAAGTTCAAAGGAACAGATTGTCATTCTGTGAAATGCTGACTTCCATAACCTTCACTTGCCTGTAAGAAATTGTTGAAATTATACAACAAACTCCCAACACACTTCCTGCTCTTTTCCGGGTGACACAAAAAAGCATCCATAATATCAAAGGATTAGTGGAAATTTTTTTGTTTATTTTTAAACATATTTGTAAACATGTAAAATATATGAAGGGAAGGACATATAAATAGCTACACTGATTATAGTTGTATGTATTTTGAAGTTTGTTTTAAAAAAATATTAGTGGGGACCTATCATCCAAAATATACAATTTGCCTGTTTCTGAACCTTCATTTAAGTCTGTACTGCACCTAAAAACAACTCAAATGCTTTTAATCACCATCCAATTGTTTTGGGGAATAAATTAATGTGTTTTGGTGTCTGGAAATTAAGCCATTTCAAACTCCTTCCAAATTTAATGTTACAAATCAACAGGCACTGCTTGGGCTAGTGAAGACCAGCCCAAGCAGGGTGGTCAGTTGATTCTACCACAGGATGTGCTGTGCAATGTCTGCAGTCTCAACAAGTGTTGTGTTGTTGACTTACCGTTGCCTTTTTTGTTTTATCATTTTTACTGTTTTGCATGACTTCACTGTAAAGCACTCTGGTTGTCATGTCCTCAACCTCCATTGCCTTGTTGGGGTCGACATTCAGATAAACTCCTCTCCAAACTGACCACACAGACAAGAGGGCTTATGTTGACTCTTTACTGAAGCCAGTTGGAGTAGGGTAAAACTGAGAAATTAACATACAAACTTTCAGAAATAATACACAGTAGAAAACAATACAGCACTTAAAAGTACAATAAATTTGCTCTGGAGAAAATATTAAGCTTAAGGCTATACAAGTTCTTATAAAAGAAATACTGCTTTCTTACAAATGGCTAAATTATTCTTAAAGAGAGAAGAGAAAGAAGCTTTACTCAATAGACTTGTGGTCCACAAAGACATAACACACAACAACACATAAAAGATAAATTTCAAAAATTATAATTAAAAAATATATATATCCATTGTAAAATTGAATATATACCAACAATGCTTTCAAACACCAAATGAATCGAAGTTGAAGTGTTACTGAGAGAAAACCATGCTTTGTTTTCTCCTGCCTTGTCTGCTTTTTATGACATCATCATAAACGGCAGACTCTTAAATGTAATACCTACATTCCGCCACTAGATGGCAACAACTGAACACTTCCAAAGTATAAATCTGTGAAATGTCAACAAACTGACATACAACAGCACACTGCTGTATGTCTATTTTTGTTATTTGTAATTTGCTTTAAAAAAAACTTCAGATTAACTTTGCTGCAGATAGTGTCAGCCAATAGCTTTAAAGGCATACAGACTGCTACCTGCAGGGAGCAGAGTCTCTGCAAACAGAATTTGTCAAAACTCTTCACCTGAGTGAAATAAATTTTTACCAATATTTAAGACATTTTTTTTTCTTAGAATGAAGAATGTCACAGCTGAAAATGAGTATACATACCAGAATGTGTCCTTTAAAAGCCATGTTTCAAAGGATCTTTGGTTTGAATTTAAACAAAAACAACCTCCAGCAGCAGAAAGGTGAGCCGTTTCTGAATACTACTGAATAAGTTTCTGAATAAGTGTGTAAAGCAAGTTAATTTCAGCATGTGATTGTGAACCTTGAGATCTTTTTCATAGATTGTTCTCGTACTGTGCAGGGTGTACTGGATGTTTTCTAGCATTGTATATGGAGAAAATTAGTGAAGATATTGATGAGATGATGCTCATAACCCATGGTCACTGTTCAAGTCAGTGCTATGTGGGCATTCATATTCCTCTTCTTATTAATTATCAAATTATTCATTAAATCTTATTGTATTCTGTTTATTTGATGCTTTGAACATTTAAAATGCCTTTTATTGCAATATATTTGGAGATTTAATATCTAACACATTTGTTTGAGTAAATAAATGCATTAGTAAATTCATTTACTAATACATTTATTAGTATTAATTTATTAATAAATCTATTTATTTATAAATTGTTCCTGCTTCTTTCAAAGAGTGGATCATCAATACTCTGATGATCCAGAGATCCAAGCTGCCTACAATGAAATGCAGTTGGACTCCATTTTTAAGGTCAGTAAATGTACAAAATCTACTGAATGTTTGTTCTACTTACAGTACATTCCATTCAAATTCATTTCAATTCAGAAATAATTTATTGAAACAAAATGTTGCAAGTTACATTGTTCAACATTCTTCGTACAGATGGTGATGGCTATTGGCAGGAAAGATCTCCTGTTAAGAAGTGTATTATATAGAATCTTAAGAAGCTTCCAACTAGAAAGATAGATGGGAGAATTTAAGAATAATCTGGAACACAACACTTAAAATTACAATTGATTCAGAAGCATGAAAAGAGATTTTGACTATGCCTTATATTTGTAGCGAGTATGGGAAGTTCTTGAAACTGTCCCAAATGTACATTAGTCACAGGGACTGGATTCCATTAGTTATGGGAGTGTAAAATATAGAGGCATTTTGGCATGCAGAATGTAGGAAAATTAGCTCTGCTGCAGGGCAAACACTTCCCTCGAGTCCAGTTCTGTGTCTCCTTGGACTCATACCCATCTGCCACCTGCCACAGAGAGATTATACAATTACTATTGATGTTGGCTAAGAACTGTAGCCTCTTCACTTGACTTCTAGAGACAGACACATGGGAGGTGGAGGCAAAGGGAGCAGCTACATCTCCTAATTTGACTGAAGACCAACTTGTAGAAGCAGAAGACCTCATAACTGGAGTGGAAAATAAAACATTTCAAGTTTGATGGGAAAGCTGTAGGTCAAAGGAGGGTGGGAACTCTGATTGGGTGGAGAAGAGAAAGTTAATAAGCTTGTTAATGAACTGAAATTGTCCAGAATCGATCCAGACTTCCACCTATCCAATTCGCCTTTACTTGAACACTGTGATCTTTTTAATCTCTGACCACACCTCTCTAAAATCATTCCTTTGTAGTTTGTTCTGTAGCTTCTGCCTGTACTTTTCCATGCTGCATCTAATCTTGACGTTGAGCTGCTTCTGCATGGATTTCAATAGTTCCCTGTCTTACTCCCTGAAAGCTCTCTTGTTATGGTTTCAGATCATTGCTGATCCATGGTTCGTTATTACAGAGGCCTCTCACTGTTCTGGTGGGAAATCTGTTGTCCACACAGAAGTTTATATTGTTGATCATATACACCGTCATGGCATTGATGTCCTATCATTATCAAAATTATTTTTCAATCACAATCTATTCTGTTCCAGCTGCTGGAGGACAACATTGTCACTTTTGTGAAAAATGAGCTGAAGAAGATCCAAGGTGTTCTCAGTCCAGTTTCCAAAATATCCAAAGAGAGTCAAATATGTGGATTGTCGAAAAATGAGAAGAAACAGCTGAGGAAGAACAGCAGAGAAGCATTGACGAAGATCACTCTGAACGTCTTGAGGATAATGAATCTGAATAATCTGGCTGACCATCTCCAATGCAGTAAGACTTCTACTCCTGAACACAAAAGACATTCATATATGAGAAAGAACAAAATCTCTTCAAATAAAATCTAAATAAAAATAAAATAATTGTCTCTAGGTTAAAGATACTGATTCTGTTTTTGTATTTTGTTTGTGTTTTTTTTATTAAGAACATTTTGCTACAATCTATGAGGATAACATTAAATCTGGTCTGAAGAAGAAGTTCCAGTGTGTGTTTGAGGGAATTGCTACAGCAGGAAGTCCAACCCCTCTAAATCAGATCTACACAGAGCTCTACATCACAGAGGGAGGGACTGGAGGAGTCAATGATGAACATGAGGTCAGACAGATTGAAACCACATCCAGAAAACCACACAGACCAGAAACAACAATCAGACAAGAAGACATCTTTAAAGTCCCACCTGGAAGAGATCAACCAATCAGAACAGTGATGACAAAGGGAGTGGCTGGCATTGGGAAAACGGTCTTAACACAGAAGTTCACTCTGGACTGGGCTGAAGACAAAGCCCACCAGAACATCCAATTCATATTTCCATTCACTTTCAGAGAGCTGAATGTGCTGAGAGAGAAAAAGTTCAGCTTGGTGGGACTAATTCATCACTTCTTTACTGAAACCAAAGAAATCTGCAGCTTTGAACACTTCCAGGTTCTGTTCATCTTTGATGGCCTGGATGAGAGTAGACTTCTGCTGGACTTCCACAACAAGGAGATCCTGACTGATGCTACAGAGTCCAGCTCACTGGATGTTTTGCTGACAAACCTCATCAGGGGGAAACTGCTTCCCTCTGCTCTCCTCTGGATAACCACACGACCTGCAGCAGCCAATCAGATCCCTCCTCAGTGTGTTGGCATGGTAACAGAGGTCAGAGGGTTCAATGACCCACAGAAGGAGGAGTACTTCAGGAGGAGATTCAGAAATAAGAAGAAGGGCAGCAGGATCATCTCCCACATGAAGACATCACGAAGCCTCCACATCATGTGCCACATCCCAGTCTTCTGCTGGATCACTGCTACAGTTCTGGAAGATGTGTTAAAGGCTAGAGAGGGAAGAGAGCTTCCTAGCACCCTGACTGAAATGTACATTCATTTCCTGGTGGTTCAGACCAAAGTGAAGACAGTCAAGTATGATGAAGGAGCTGAAACAGATCCACACTGGAGTCCAGAGAGCAGGAAGATGATTGAGTCTCTGGGAAAACTGGCTTTTGATCAGCTGCAGAAAGGAAACCTGATCTTCTATGAATCAGACCTGACAGAGTGTGGCATCGATATCAGAGCAGCCTCAGTGTACTCAGGAGTGTTCACACAGATCTTTAGAGAGGAGAGAGGGCTGTACCAGGACAAGGTGTTCTGCTTCGTCCATCTGAGTGTTCAGGAGTTTCTGGCTGCTCTTCATCTCCATCTGACATTCATTAAGTCGGGGGTCAATCTAATGGAAGAAGCACAAACATCCTCAAAGAGGTATTCTTTTTTTCAAATACCAAAACTAAAATCGCTCCATCATAAAGCTGTTGACCAGGCCTTAGAGAGTCCAAATGGACACCTGGACTTGTTCCTCCGTTTCCTCCTGGGACTTTCACTGCAGACCAATCAGAGACTCCTACAAGGTCTGATTACACAGACAGGAAGTAGCTCACAGACCAATCACGAAACAGTTCAGTATATCAAGGAACAGATCAGGGAGAATGTGTCTGCAGAGAAAAGCATCAATCTGTTCCACTGTCTGAATGAACTGAATGATCATTCTCTAGTGGAGGAGATCCAACAGTCTCTGAGTTCAGGAAGTCTCTCCACAGATAAACTGTCTCCTGCTCAGTGGTCAGCTCTGGGTTTCATCTTGGTGTCGTCAGGAGAAAATCTGGATGTGTTTGACCTGAAGAAATACTCTGCTTCGGAGGAGGTTCTTCTGAAGCTGCTGCCAGTGGTTAAAGCCTCCAACAAAGCTCTGTAAATACTTTTCTTTTATACCATAATTTATATATATTTTGGATATCAAGCAAATCAAATATGCTTGGTCAAGTATTTATTCTGTGTTGTATTTGCTGTTGATAGAACTGATTATGTATATTTATTGTTTATTTATTATTGACTCTTTAGGTTGAGTGGATGTAACCTCTCAGAGAAAAGCTGTCAAGCTTTGTCCTCAGCTCTCAGGTCCCAGTCCTCTACTATCACAAAACTGGACTTGAGTAACAACATTCTGAATGATTCTGGAGTGCAACTTCTGTTACATGGACTGGAGAGTTCAAATCACAGCCTGAATATCCTTAGGTAATGATCAGGGGCATGGAAAAGAATTTTCCTTTCAAGCCAAATTCTGTTTTTTATATCTAACTCAAATCACATCCAATGGCATAAAATAATGAAGACAACACATAGTTTACAAACTAGTTCAATTCTAGACATAAGGAAACAGTTTATACCAAATTCTGTTAAAGGAAAATAGCATTCGTTCAACTTAGTAATGCATCACATCCACATACAATTATGTACTCCATTTCAAATCAGCCAGAATAATATAACATTCAGTTGATCATAAAAGACAAGAATGGTAAATATTCTGTAAGTCAGAAAAAGTGGCTGCTTGGAGTTGTAAATCTCTCATCCAGAGCAAGTTATTAAGGGGAATCAACTAGGTTTCCTTGGATGGAACATTTTTAATGTGTTTGAACAATTGAACTTGGCTGCATTACAAGACTTAAATCTGCCTATATAACTACATTTATCAGATTATTTGTTTGCAAAGTGTCTTTAGAGGATATTCATTGTGAACTGAGGATATGCAATACAAATGACTGAAGAGAATTGATTCAAAATAAATTAGAAAACATTTTTATACTCTGCTTCAGACTGAGTTGCTGTAACCTGTCAGAGAGAAGCTGTGAAGCTCTGTCTTCAGTTCTCAGCTCCCAGTCCTCCAGTCTCAGAGAACTGGATCTGAGTAACAACGACCTGCAGGATTCAGGAGTGAAGCTTCTCTCTGCTGGACTGGAGAGTCCAAACTGCAAAATAGAAATTCTCAGGTAAGCTACAGATTTTTTAAAATTCCTTTTCTAAATGCACCAGACATGGGAAAGTGGTTAGCAACTTGGTCCAAACTTTTGTACAGGACTCACGTTGAAAATGTCTCCAAAAGAAAAAAGCTGTATTGTACTGACAAGGATCAAATTTTGGAGCATCTTGTTAAGTAATTGGTTGTCCAGTATCAGTGGAGCTGGTTGAATTCTTTAAATACCTCAGTATAGAAATGGATAATTGACTCCTTCTCCCTGGATGTGGCCCTCATTTATGAAAAGGTTTATCAAAGTCTCCACCTGCTGAGAAAACTGGGAGTGTTTGATTCATAAAAATGCATTGTCATTGGTTTATAAGACATTTATTGAATTAATTCTCATATTTTAACATCTCCTAATACAGTCTGATTACAGTGAAACACAAAACAAAACATTTCTGCCAACAAAATTACTGGTTCAATTCCACACTTACTGCTGAGCTGTACAATACCTCTGTGGTCAGGAAACCTATTTGGATCACAGTGTACCATTCACTATGCCTTTATAGTGTTTCCAGCTTCTTCCTTCTAGCAGATGCTGTAAAGTAACTTCTGTCAGGAAAATTATTTCTAAACACAATTTGTCCCCTATAAAATGACCCTACTAAACAAGCTACATTTCCTTTATTGGGTTTTGTTATACAATGACTTTTATACTTTTGTCTTTTTTATTTTTACTTAGTTTCTTTGATACTTATTGTATGTTTGAAAACAAACATAGTAACATGAAGCCATGTGCATAAACATATTACACTCACTTTACAAAATTGTAGGGGCTGAATGTATCCATGTTTATAGAATGTGTTTATTATCAAAAAGACATTTTTCAAGATTTTCTGATTTATTAATCAGTTGCAATGGTTTCATAATTTTTATTATTTGGAAAAACTACTTAATAGAAATTTGATTCAACCTGAACCTTTTTTTAAAAAGTTATGAATTTTCTTTACTTTTAGCTTGTCAGGTTGTTTAATCACAGACGAAGGCTGTTCTCATCTGGCCTTTGCTCTGGCCATGAACCATTCTCATCTGAAAGAGTTGGACCTGAGCTACAATTGTCCAGGAGAGCTGGGAGTGAAACAGTTGTCGTTCGGACTGAATGATTCACAATGGAAACTAACCACTCTAAGGTATGGAGACAACTGATATAGAGAGTATTTAGTAGAAGAGAAAGCATAAAAGTAAGCTCTGTTTTATCTTTTTCTCTTTCTTTTCCTGGATATAAATATTTTTTGCGACTCAGAAGTTTCCACATGTGACCTGCCACAAGTGATAAAATCATAAATGATGATCTGAAACATTGTCACAAAAACAGAACAAATTTGAAAGTGGGCAAACAATTTTCTACACAACTGAATTACTTGTGGAAAAGAGCTATGTTCATTTTAAGGTCCCACCTGGATATTTACTTTTTTAAACCATCATCTGTCTCTATTTTGCGGTTCCACCACCTCTGCAACTGGAGGGATGAGCATCATAAGTGCTCTGTAAGTGACCTGTCTGTCTGACTGGCTCTCAGAGACCAGCAGCAGTTGCTTTTGGCTCAAGACTGAATGTTTACTTGGTGGTTCCTCATTTTTCATTTTGAACCAAGCTACTCTCTCAGGAAAATCTATCTTTTAGGTAGTTACCAGATGATCTTAGTCACATGTGCTGTCATATGTAATTTCAAGAAGTATTATCTAAATCTTTGTTTCTATATCTTTTTTTTCACTTTTAAATTATTTTTAAAATGTTAATTTTATCTTCTGTAGTTCTTTGTGGTTAAGTATCAAATAAAGTAGTTTTTTATCTTGTCATAAAATGTCTGTGCTTGCTGCTGAAAGAGACTGATGGTCTGACCCTCAACCTTTGCCTTTTCAGAGTGGACCCTGCTGGAGTCCAGTGGTTGGCACCATGTCTGAGGAAGTGTAAGTGTGTTTTTTATTTTATGAATAACAACAAAACAGCTTACATCCAACAATTTTCAAATTGTTTCACTCTTCAGGTGTCATAAATGTGTTAATTATCAGTAAGTGGGTTGTCTTTTTTCTCTTCATTAGATTCTTGTCAACTCACAATCGACTTAAACACAGTGAACAGAGAGCTCAGGTTGTCTGACAACAACAAGAAGGTCACACGTGTGAAGGATCGTCAGTCTTATCCTGATCATCCAGACAGATTTGATGTCCCTCAGCTGCTTTGTCAAACTGGTTTGACCGGTCGTTGTTACTGGGAGGTTGAGGTGAGAGGAGAAGTGGATATATCTGTGAGCTACAGAGGAATTAGAATTAGAGGATACAGTGATGCTTGTTGGTTTGGACGGAATCATCAGTCCTGGAGTTTGTTCTGCTCTGATAAGGGTTATTCTGTCTGGCACAATGCCAAAAAAACACCCATCCTCTTCTCCTCTTCCTCCTCCCCCTTCTCCACCTTCTATGTCTCCAACAGAGTAGCCGTATATGTGGACTGTCCTGCTGGGATTTTGTCTTTTTATAGAGTCTCATCTGACATGCTGATCCACATCCATACCTTCAACACCACATTCACTGAACCTGTTTATGCTGGATTCAGAATCTTTCCTGATTCCTCAGTCTTTCTATGTTAAGGTTTAAGAGTCTCTGAGGAAACAGACACATGGAAAATTAGAATTATTATTGGATGTAGATGTTCTGTTTATGTCTGTTACACACCAAATATTTTCTGCATCAGTGGTTGGGACTCAGAGCTGCACAGTGGCGCAGTTGGTAGAGCTGTTGCCTTGCAGCAAGAAGGTTCTGGGTTCGATTCCCGGCCTAGGGTCTTTCTGCATGGAGTCTCCATGTTCTCCCTGTGCATGCGTGGGTTTTCTCCGGGTACTCCGGTTTCCTCCCACAGTCCAAAAACATGACTGTCAGGTTAATTGGCCTCTCCAAATTGCCCCTAGGTATGAGTGTGTGTGTGCATCGTTGTGTGTCCTGTGTGTCTCTGTGTTGCCCTGCGACAGATTGGCGACCTGTCCAGGGTGAACCCTGCCTCTCGCCCGAAACGTTGGCTGGAGATGGGCACCAGCAACCCTCCTGACCCCACTGAGGGAAAAAGGGTGCAAGAAAATGGATGGATGGAAGGATGGTTGGGACTCTTTCAACATAACTTTAAACAAGAGGATTCAGTTGCACAATTTATTTATTCAAAATGATTGATCCTATTTTAATACACAGAAATTAATCTTGGACACCAACTTTCTCGCTCATACACATATTTTGAAAATGTTTCTGATTATAACATTTATTTAAATATATCACAACACAATTAATGTAGTGCAAAGATGTTTAATATTCTACATAGCAATATTGGAATAATATTGGAACAATGGGGGGTTTCTGGTTTGATTTCCACTCAATCTGCCTCTTATTGTATCCTTGGGAAAGACACTCCACCCACCTTGGCTGCTGCCTTTGCTCAGAAAGGCTGATGACACAAAATCTCTGGGGCTCAGTGAGTCTGTGACTGTGACTATAATCTAGTGTCTGACCTTCATCAGAGTGTGAATGTGTTCTTGAATGTCAGTCACTATGTTCAATCCTATTCAAGTCTGGTTTTGATTCTAAAAATATGTATCATTTTGTATCCCCGTAAAATGTCTAAAGAATTTCATTGATATGTATTGACCTGCAAAAACAAAGTAAGACAGATTAGTACCGTTAACTGGAGAAATAAAGTGGAAAAAAGGGAGAAAACACCCATTTTTGATGTACCCATATTAAAGAACAGACCTATTGAATAAGAATAAATAAATGATGTTGTCCTGCTTTGTTCTTTAAATGTATTATTAGCTTTTTCCATTGTTGTTTATATGATTTCTTGTTTGCAAATAGATTTCTCCCATTTTTTAATTATTTTAATATTACAATTCAGCTGTGATGAAAGTGCATAAATATACTTATGTAGACTGTAACCTTTGAAATGTTCAATAAAAATGAGCTAATCTCAATAAATAAAGCTAATGAGTTCATGTTGAAAAAATATAATTCACTTTTGCATCTATTTTTTATTATTATTTCTGGGGAAAATAATTTGAACAATCTGTAATTCTACAGAAAATTGACCATTTTATTGTAGACTGAGCTTCTTAAAACTTTCTAAAAAGAAGAACTTTGAGGGTTTTTTAACCCAACTGAACACACCTCATTTTAACAGCAGATTTCTTATATTGAGCTTAATGTGGGGTTCAGAGATTATTGGCAACCTTTTGAGCATTGTTTTTTGAGTGAGACAGCATTCACCTCACAGGTCAACTTTTCAATCCATCAAAGCAGAGGATTCAATAATAGAGGATTCAGATCAAAAAGCTGCCCTGTAATTTAACAGACCTTCCTCCAGGTTTTACTGCTCTTATCCACTCAGTAAGCCACTGAGAGTACTCAGTCATTACAGGTCAGTATTACAGAATGTAACCTCATTTCTACCACCTCACAAGTTGATCTTCTCAGTCCTGCCACTCTAAATAATCCTAGATTATTTGTATTTCTTGGAGTTCTGATATAATGTTTTAAATGTGTATGTTTTATTCTTTTGCTTTGTTCTTGTGAGTGATATTGTTTTATGTGGACTTCAGAGACTACTGCAAGCAAATTGGGCCTCAGGAATAATAAAGTATTTGAATTCAATTCAAGTTTGTTCAGCTATGCTTCTCTCCTAAATGAAACAACTAAACTAACTGCTGTTACTGTTAATTTTCTACTATCTCTTCAACTTAGAAAAATTACTCTTGGTTAAGAACTCCTGGATCTTTTGCAGTTCTGCTCCCATGGTGCTGAGCCTGGCAGCACTAATCAGATACTCCCACAGCATCCTTTCTGATGAAGAGAACTTGTCCTTTTTATGGTAACGTCATGCATGCTCAGTATGTTTATTCAGGAGAATGGATTATTGCAAAGTTGGTGACTTGATACATCCGCACGAGTTTCCTAGAAGGTTTTTGTACATGACTCTACCTTCTAAATAGTTTGCAGATTTCTTAGTGTCCTATATATAAGTATCCAAAGTTTTTGAAAAAAATAACATTTCCTAGGTAACTCTAGACACATGTAATAAACATAAATGGTCATTAATTAAAAGGTGTGCACTTTATTTAATATGTTTTGTAAAGAGTAACTGGTGAATGTTTTGGGTAAAAGGTAGTTAGTTGTTTGAAATACAGATTGGTGAGAAAAAAACACTGCTTAAGATGCTTCCCCTTGTGAAAGACATTGTGTAAGTCAGATAAACTTATTGTTGGTTGATGGCCTCACCCAAGGTTAAATACAGAAATGTCTATGGGTGTATGCTGAGTGGTGAGACTGGTTAGAAGAGTTGGAGTTGGCAGTAGAGGAAAATAAATGATTAGAGAGTCAAATTGAGAATTATGTCTCCTCTGTTGGCAAGTTCAGTCAGGGTCTGTTCAGCTGGCTTTCTGTCTAGAATACAAACAGCTAAGGCTTGTAAAAGGGATCAGGGGATGTGAGCTTTTGTTTAGGGCAAGCTTTAAAACCTGTCAATACTGGACAAAATAAAATGAAATACCCATTATGGGATAAAAAACATTTCATATCTAGGTTCACTAAAAGGGAACCTAGATATTCCCTTTTGCTGATATCTAGGTTAATTTATTTCAAGTCGAGTTTATTTTTATAGCATATTTTAACAAGGTAGTTCAAAGTGCTTTACACCATAGGATATAATACAGTAACAAGTTATGAAACATCAAGAAACATTGCATTTTGTCAAATGCTATCATCAATATCATCAAACAAATATACATCAAATATAGATCAATGTTCCAGTTATTGTCAATCAAAAGCAACTCTAATCAGGTTTGTTTTTAACCCTTTTTTAAGGTTAAAACTTAAATAAAAGTTAAAAACTTAACCTTAAAGTCAGGTCAGTGGGATGACCTGAAAAACAGAAAGCCTTTGGAGAAACTCTTGCTGTTCCCATTGAAAAAGCTGCTTTGGAACATTGAACTTGCCATACACAACTAACTAAGACAAAGGTGCGGTGGTATTTTAATTTTTTTTTTTTAAATCTGGAATCACTTTAAATTTAAATATTGAGGCAAGGGGCACAAGATGGTTGTGCTAGATCTCTGGTGACAGCCTTATAATACGAAGATGCCATTGTCCTTCAGGCTGGAGCTTTCAATGTACGGTCACATATAGTAAATTAGTCTGAAATTATTTCAAAACAAACTAACCACATGATTTGCTCTCTGTAATGTTACTTCCATAAATTTGTTTAGTTTCTGTTAAATTACTAACAACCTTTAATAACACTTTTACTGTGTCATGATGTTTATTACATTTGTCTCATTTCAAATATATAAAGGTTATTTGTGTTAATGATATAACTATATTAAGTGGAAGAGGTTATGTTTTATTTTTAACTTATCTGAAGTACCTGGTTTTATATATGAAAATGACATGGGTTTACTACACTGACATCAAACAGTTCATGTTTGTACCACGTGAGAGAGACAAATCCCCACTAATAAAAAAATCCAGTTGGTTCCCACTTCCAGAACTTAACTTGGATCAGCAAAATAATGAAATAAAACTTTAGTTGTGTTCACACTGGGAGTCATGTGAAAGGTTCATATGTTCAGACATAATCACGTGATTTTTTTTCTTTGACTCACCAGTCAGACCAGTCTAACCAGCCAGAACACATATTGTTCACTGAGGCGAGAAGCAACTAGCAGCTCTAATCACCTCATCATTCCATCATGAACCATTTTATGTCAAGTTTTCATCATTTTTATTAATATTTAATCAAATTCACAATTAAATTCTATTTTCCATGTGTTTTTGGTGCTCAGAAAAACTCCAGGATGTCTATTTTTCATTTTGATATTAACTGACCTAACCTGCTACCCCTCCTACTGGTCCCGCCTCCATTGCAGGTGCTGCTCCAATTCATTTCAGGAACCAGTTAAACTCTGTCACAGCCAGTTAGGTCCAGACTTCAACTCGTTGGACCATATGAACAAACTGTAAGTTTGCTTTGTTTTATAATTGAACTTTGTCTTAACTATCTGTCCAGTTGGTTTCTGCTCTCTGATGTCTGGAAAACATGTTCACCTCTAGTTTCTGCACAAAGCTTAACAACTTCCTTCCTCTACTTTCTGTTTGTTCCTGAACAATTTTTTATTTTTTCAGGTGTTCAATTTGATTTAGCTTCAGTTTTTCTTATGATGAAAGTAGAATAAAAAATGTTATTTTCTTCATTCAACTACTCCCAGCAACTGAGATCTAAAATGTGTCTTGGTTTGTATTTTCAGGTTTAAAATTCTCTGAAAACTAGCCAGTAAAAATAACTCTGATGTTCTGTCCCACAATGATCCTCTGTTGTTTCATCTATCAGCTGAAATGGTTTCAAATGTTGAACTGAGTCAATGTAATGGATTGAAGCTTCCAGAGTGAATCAGTGAATGAAAACTTTGCTCCATGTCTCCATCTGGTGGACTGAAGGTAGAAGTGCAGCAGTTGGTGCAACTTCCTCTGCCTCTCTGCTGTCTGACTGCATCCAACTGACTCTGATATGAAGCAGAGAAGAAGAGCCAATCAGAGGAGGAGCAGCTGATCTGTTTCCAGCTCTAATGAAGTAAAGATGATCAGAGCTGATGAATGATGTGTTTCCTCTGCAGGTGAAGCTAGAAAGTGTGTGTGAGCTGAAGTGAATTCAGCAGCATGGATCAGTGTGAGGACAGAGAGGAGGGAGTCCCTCCCTCTAAAACCACTATGTGTGAGAGCCAGAGCAAAGGTCAGAGGTGAGGTCACCATCTTTAAGTGTCCACAGCCCTTTTCACACAGCATTCACTACATCAGGCACAGACGTGGTGATGAAGCTGCTGCTCCTCTTTGCTGCTTCATCCAGACTGAACAGAGCAGCTCAGCCTGGTTCAGTGTTTCTTCCAGACAGCAAGTCAGTGATGCAGAAGCAGCTGAGTGACAGCAGCCTGTTGGTTAGAGCTCTGGGCTGCAGGAGGACACAGATGGAGAGAATCACCAACTACCAACACATTTCCAGCTTTTTTCCACCAGCTGGGAAGAATTTTAACAAAGCAATATGTAGTATGGGTATAGGGTATAAGCTACTAGACAGGATTTGATTGGCTCACTGTGTGAATCTGTCAACTCATGACAATATGAATTTAGTATGTGAACACAAAACTGTGAATTTTAAATTGATACTGTTGTTCCTCACTATTGAAATTTAACAAAGTGAGGCTACATCGGTTAAATTGTGTAGTGCATCATTTCTGCACAATTATTGTGGAACATTCTGTATTTGTAAACAAAATAGCAATTTTTACTTTATCCCCTTTCTCTGTTTAACAAGAACTTACATCAGCTTAACAGCAACACTAACAAATCATGTTTTTGCAGTTTTAATCATAGCTTAACAATAAGCCCTGTCCACTACAAAAATGTTCTGTTTTTTTAATATTTATATTATTATTAATATTTTAATTTTTTTCTTAGGATGGAGAAAGTTACACTTAAAAATGAGCATGAATCCAGGGACCTGTCCTTCAAAAGCCATGATTCAAAGGATATATGGTTTGAATTTAAATCAGATCAACCTCCACCACCAGAGAGGTAACAATAAGCCCTGTCCACTATAAAAATGTTCTGTTTTTTAAATATTTATATTATTATTAATATTTTTATTTTTTTCTTAGGATGGAGAAAGTTACACTTAAAAATGAGCATGAATCCAGGGACCTGTCCTTCAAAAGCCATGATTCAAAGGATATATGGTTTGAATTTAAATCAGATCAACCTCCACCACCAGAGAGGTAACAATAAGCCCTGTCCACTATAAAAATGTTCTGTTTTTTAAATATTTATATTATTATTAATATTTTTATTTTTTTCTTAGGATGGAGAAAGTTACACTTAAAAATGAGCATGAATCCAGGGACCTGTCCTTCAAAAGCCATGATTCAAAGGATATATGGTTTGATTTTAAATCAGATCAACCTCCACCACCAGACAGGTGAGCTGTATCTAACTGCTGCAACTATGAACACTGAGTCAGCCTGAAATGTTTTTATTCCAACCAAGTGGAAAGAATAGATGTTGTTGGAGGCATCCTGGATGCTTCTATATCATGTTTAACAGATCTGGTCTTGGTGATTTTGGGCCTCATTGATTAGTCACCATCATTAAACACTTTTCTCTTGTTAAAGTGAAATATTTGGCCGGGACTTATCTCACTCTGATTGGGTCACTGTTGCAGAGTATGTAGAGGAATGTTTATTTCAACTTATATGGAAACAACAATAAAATTATGATATAAATTAGATTTCATTCAGTAGTTTATTTTCCATGTAGTTTTATTTTGAGCTGTTTATATATATATGTGTGTGTGTGTGTGTGTGTGTAATCTTTCAGCACTATAGAATGTGATCTGATTCAGTCCGCCAAAATGTATCCATTCATGGACATTTATTATTTATTTGTGAGTGAAATGTGTGTGCGCATGTCTAAGTGGCTAGATCCTATGTGAGCAAAATTTTTGTTGTTTGTCTACAGAATGAGCCAGAAGAGATCAGAGATTCCCAGAGGTCAATCTGGCCACCAGTATCAAACACATCTGGACTCCATATTTATGGTCTGTACAACTACTTTTCCATGGGATCTTTTCATAGTCATCTCCATGTTGCATAGACTGACCAGAGGGCTGTCAGTCTGTGCAACAAGTAACAGTTATTGGGTTCCATGATTTTAGCCTGACATATTCATTTATTATTATGTTCCAGTTACTGAAGGACAACATTGTCACTTTTGTGACGAAAGAGCTGAAGAAGATCCAGAAGGTTTTGAGTCCAGATGACCCAGAATGGTCAGCGTGTGAAAGAGATGATGAGGAGTTGGAAGGTGAGAATGAAGAGCAGAGGAGAAGCAGCAGAGAGGCAGTGATGAAGATCACACTGAACTTCCTGAGGAGGATGAAGCAGGAGGGGCTGGTTGAACAACTCCAGAGAAGTAAGCGAGTCTCTACCAAGATTTAACCCTATAATTCAATCACTTATTTTATCAAGTATTGATGTCTGTAGAATAAGATATTAAATAGACCATCAATAACTGTGTATTTGTCTGTGTAATTTTCTTTTCACTCAGAGCATCTTACTGCAGTTGGTCAACATCAACTTAAATCCAGTCTAAAGAAGAAGTTCCAGTCTGTGTTTGAGGGAATCGCTAAAGCAGGAAGTCCAACCCTTCTGAACCAAATCTACACAGAGCTCTACATCACAGAGGGAGGGACTGGAGAGGTCAATGATGAACATGAGGTCAGACAGATTGAAACCGCATCCAGGAAACCACACAGACCAGAAACAACAATCAGACAAGAAGACATCTTTAAAGTCCCACCTGGAAGAGATCAACCAATCAGAACATTGATGACAAAGGGAGTGGCTGGCATTGGGAAAACTGTCTTAACACAGAAGTTCACTCTGGACTGGGCTGAAGACAGAGCCCACCAGAACATCCAATTCATATTTCCATTCACTTTCAGAGAGCTGAATGTGCTGAGAGAGAAAAAGTTCAGCTTGGTGGGACTGATTCATCACTTCTTTACTGAAACCAAAGAAATCTGCAGCTTTGAACACTTCCAGGTTCTGTTCATCTTTGATGGCCTGGATGAGAGCAGACTTCCGCTGGACTTCAACAACAAGGAGATCCTGACTGATGCAACAGAGCCCAGCTCAGTGGATGTTCTGCTGACAAACCTCATCAGGGGGAAACTGCTTCCCTCTTCTCTCCTCTGGATAACCACACGACCTGCAGCAGCTAATCAGATTCCTCCTCAGTGTGTTAGCATGGTGACAGAGGTCAGAGGGTTCAATGACCCACAGAAGGAGGAGTACTTCAGGAAGAGATTCAGAGATGAGGAACAGGCCGACA
This sequence comes from Poecilia reticulata, assembly GCF_904066995.2. NCBI lineage: Eukaryota > Metazoa > Chordata > Actinopteri > Cyprinodontiformes > Poeciliidae > Poecilia > Poecilia reticulata. The sequence continues at coordinate 29,476,062 of NC_088844.1, forward strand.
GGATCATCTCCCACATGAAGACATCACGAAGCCTCCACATCATGTGCCACATTCCAGTCTTCTGCTGGATCACTGCTACAGTTCTGGAGGATGTGTTGGAGACCAGAGAGGGAGGAGAGCTGCCCAGAACCCTGACTGAGATGTACATCCACTTCCTGGTGGTTCAGACCAAAGTGAAAAAGGTCAAGTATTATGGAGGACCTGAAACAGATCCACACTGGAGTACAGAGAGCAGGAAGATGATTGAGTCTCTGGGAAATCTGGCTTTTGATCAGCTGCAAAAAGGAAACCTCATCTTCTATGAATCAGACCTGACAGAGTGTGGCATCGATATTAGAGCAGCCTCAGTGTATTCAGGAGTGTTCACACAGATCTTTAGAGAGGAGAGAGGGCTGTACCAGGACAAGGTGTTCTGCTTCGTCCATCTGAGTGTTCAGGAGTTTCTGGCTGCTCTTCATGTTCATCTGACCTTCATCAACTCTGGAGTCAACCTGATGGAAGAAAAACAATCAGCCATCCCGACATTGTTCCACAAATCCAAAATAATATCTCTACACCACAATGCTGTTGACCGGGCCTTACAGAGTTCAAATGGACACCTGGACCTGATGCTGCGTTTTCTGCTGGGACTTTCACTGCAGACCAATCAGAGACTCCTTAAAGGTCTGCTTACACAGACAGGAATTAGCTCACAGACCAATCAAAGACTTTTACAAGGTCTGCTGACACAGACAGGAAGTAGCTCTCAGACCAATCAGAAAATAGTTCAATATATCAAGGAGAAGATCAGTGAGAATGTGTCTGCAGAGAAAAGCATCAATCTGTTCCACTGTCTGAATGAACTGAATGATCGTTCTCTAGTGGAGGAGATCCAACAGTCTCTGAGTTCAGGAAGTCTCTCCACAGATAAACTGTCTCCTGCTCAGTGGTCAGCTCTGGGTTTCATCTTAGTGTCAGGAGAAGATCTGGATGAGTTTGATCTGAGGAAATACTCTGCTTCAGAGGAGGTTCTTCTGAGGCTGCTGCCAGTGGTTAAAGCCTCCAGCAAAGCTCTGTAAGGAACAATGGGCAATGTTTTTGTTTATCTGTTGAAATATTTTTGCCTATTTGTATTAAATCAGGACGATGTTAAAACATATTTTATTGAACTTTATTATAGTCACCGTTGTAAACTTCGAAATTGACATTTTTTTCTAAAGATTCATATTGACATAAAGACCCAGCCATTCTTTACTAGTTGGGCAAAAGTTGTTCCAAAGCCACTCCTTTGTTATTTTGGCAGTGTGTTAGGGTCATTGTGTTGTTGGATAGAGAACCTTTAGCCCATGAAGGTTTACAGGCAGGGTCTGGTTAGAAGGTTTTATATGGTGTGCTTTATTTGGCCTGCTTGTTTGAAAACATGTTGGTTGGAAAATAATCTGCTTTACACATATTTTGGCAATACCTCCAAGAAGTCATTGGGAAAGAGATTACTAAAAATTTGGCCTAACCAATCTGTATACTTCATTCATAATTCTAAATGTGAAGCACAATGCTAACTTAATTTTAGTTTTATCTTCATTCAACTATTCTAGGCAAAAGTTAATTTATTGATTATACATCTGTCTGATTACCTTTTTATTGTCATTCTTCAGACTGAGTAACTGCAACCTCTCAGAGAGAAGCTGTGAAGCTCTGTCCTCAGTTCTCAAGTCCCAGTCCTCCAGTCTCAGAGAACTGAACCTGAAAAACAACAGTTTGAAGGATTCGGGAGTGAAGCTTCTATCTGATGGACTAAAGAGTCCATACTGCAAACTAGAGAAACTAACGTAAGTATCAGAAACCTGGATCTGACTTCCTAAGCTTGTTCATAAAGGCTTTCTCAATGTACAATACATAACATTTATATATTTAAAATGGTATTTACATGCTGGTTACCCTGCTTGTTGTTTCAAAAACATTGAAACAACAGTTTTACTTAATTTTTGAATTAGAATGTTTATATAGAAAGTTGTTTGTGTGTCTTAAGATAACCCTTTAAACAGCCAAGCCTCAAAATGTCTGCCAGGCATTTTCAAAAAAAAGTATAAAATATGCCAAAACATTCTCATGAGCAAGTGCTTTGGCTCATTTCTCCAGAAGAAAACTTATAAAAATGAACTTGTGATGTGTAATTGTTTTACAGTATACTGTTTTCTTAAACAGTGTCTGAATAGTGTGAAAACAAAAAACTAATAGATTTTAGAGTTTTAGAAAATAAAATGCTGCCGATGAACATAAAGGATAGATTTTGTCAAAAAGATTAAAAAATCAACAGTGTAGAGTTTTTTAGTCTTCCTCAAAAATCATCCCAACAATGTAACCTATATAGATTATCAATACTTTTGTAAGATAGAGTACAAGAATGTGAAATCATGTTTGTTGATTTCTGTTCTTGCAGCTTGTCAGGCTGCCTGATCACAGAAGATGGCTGTGCTTCTCTGGTATCAGCACTCAAATCAAACCCCCATCACCTTCAAGAGTTGGATTTGAGCTACAATCACCCAGGTGACTCAGGAGTGAATATGCTTTTGGCTGGACTGAAAGATCCACAATGGAGACTTGAAACGCTAAGGTATGTTGAAACCACAGAAGACGACAGGCTTGAAACATACTTGTTCTACTTGTCAATAAAGTATTTTTTCTTGTATGTTTGATAAGCTATTGACAGTAATAGTTACACATGCAGTAGCTTTTCTTCTGTCGCTTCAAAAACAGGAAAGTTCCCAATCTCCGGGAGTAGTACTTCCTCATTGGACAGTTAATACATTTAGACCTACACTGTGTCAAACATCTGATTTGACTTTAAATAAAGGATTATATTTTTTTCTGTACAGAGATATTTCAAGTACATGTTTTGGCTTTACACCAGGGGCAGAAACAAGAAGAATCTAGTACATTAGTTGTTTATCTATGTGTAAACACTCTCAACAGATTTAATTTTTGAGTCAATGAAAAGTGAGAACCACAGATTTGAACTTTATAGACCCTACATTTTAGTGAATCTGTCTAATGTAAGGTGATTCCTTTATCAATGTAGAACATGTTTTATGAGAGCCATGTAATGTTTGCAAGCTGAAAGAGACTTATGCTGACTCGTCCTTTTCTCCTTCAGGGTGGAGCCTGCTGGTAACCGATATTTAAAACCAGGTCCATGGAGGTGTAAGTTTGTCTTTGTTGTTGATTCATGACAAACACGCATCTTGTACATAACCACATTCATTGTTTGTGACATATCAAAGTATCAATATGTTGACAAATAATAAACCAGTACCTGTACTTATATGTTTTTTTTCTCTCCATCAGATGCATGTCAGCTGACATTTGACCGAGACACAATAAACCAAAACTTCTATCTGTCAAACGACGACAGGAAGGTGACAGATATGCAGGAGGCTCGCTCATATACTGATGATGTAGACAGAAGAAATATTCCTCAGCTGCTGTGTAGAAATGCTATCAATGGTTGTTGTTATTGGGAGGTTGAGTGGAGAGGACAAATAGAGATATCAGTAACTTATCGAGGAATCCGAAGGAGAGGACTTACTAATAACTCTGTGTGTGGAAAGAGTGATGATTCCTGGAGTTTGAGCTGCTCTGATGACGGTTACACTGTCAGTCATTATAAGAACAGGAAACTCCTTTCATCATCCTCTTTTTCCATTGTCTCTAACAGGGTAGCGGTGTATGTGGACTGTCCTGCTGGCAGCTTGTCATTTTACAGAGTTTCCTCCGACTCTCTGATCCACATCCACACCTTCAACACCACATTCACTGATACCTTGTATCCTGGATTTACAGTCCTACCAGGTTCCTCAGTGTTACTGTGTTGAGTATTAATTTCTTACCTATCGTACTTGATGGTTGACATACAAATTGTTAATTTGTTTTCGAGTCAAGTTACTGCAGTTGTGACATATTTAGGTTTAGAGGTCCAAATGAGTGACACTCCTTCCTCAGCCAAGTCTTTGCTGAAAATGTTGTCAGGGTGATTTATAAATGAAAATACTATATGATAGGTATTTTCCTAGAACCTACATAAAAGAACCACAGACAACGTATATGAATTTATGACTAAACTTCTGCAAGCAAAAGGAGAAGACTCTGTCAACTGCTTCTCAGAGCTGTTCACAGAGCGTTCTGCTTCTCTTTGGATACAGCTTGTCTTTTATTCTCAAACTTCAAAGAGGGAGGATAGGCAAGATAGACAGCAGAGGAAAAACAGCAAAGGTCGTAAAACATTTTACCTAAACAAAGCAAAGGTCGTAAACCAATTTAACATCTGGCCCCTGATCTGAGCCCGGTTCAAATCTCGGTCAAACTGTTTCACATGAAGATAACAGGCAGCTGTGACTTCCAGGTCAGTTCACACATACAGTTTAAACAAGAGAACACTTTAACCTGAAAGTAACAACAAAATGATAATACCAAAAAATCTCTATCATTCCCCCCTTTTTATCATTTCACCATGTGTGTAAACCTTATTCAAAAGCCAAGCATAGAAAAGAAAAGAAATAAAATAGAACCAAGAAATGCAAAATATATACATCTTTTGTCCTAGTCTAAACATAAAAATTACACAATGATCATAATGAATAAATGAAATAAACAAAAACAAAAGAAAGAAACAGCAAAAAATCAAACGCAGTTTTCTCATCCCTAACACCACTTGTTTTCACATTTTTGGTGTAGGAATCATTCAGCAAATGAATTAATCTGTTTATTGATTACAGAACACCATCATTGTTCAGAAAATCGTCAGAATCTCAAAACAAGTCATCTTCATTCGTCTCATAGGATGCCTTTGCTAGCTGATAACTGACAACAGTTGTGTTACTTGTCTTAAACATCATACTTCGTAGGTATGGAATAATGCAAACCTTAAAAGGACAGAACAGAACCGAAACAATCAGAATAGGTGTCACGAGCTTTAACAGTAAAGTCCACCATGGACCAGACATGAACCATGAAAACAAATCAAAAAGGAAAAATGTGATCCTCGCGTAGCACCGTCTACTCAATGTTTAAGTTCCTCCAGGCCATGTAGAGCATCAGAAATAGTTCCACCAGTTCCTGTTTCGTCAGGAACACGCTGGGCCAATGATTTTACAAACACCTCCCTGAGAGGCTGTGAGCAGGTCCAGCACAATACGATTTTGCAAAACCATGTTTCTCAGTTCAGTCAGCCCTCTCATGGAGCCGTTTGCCAGCCGGTGTGCGCTGTTGATGAGTTGCAGTAATCCATATCTGTTGATTTCAACGTGGTCCTGAACTTCTCCTAATCCAACTCCTGGGAACATGCTCTGCATGAACTTTTCACCTCCGGTCCAGATCTTGAATTTCCCATGGAACTCCAGTGTCCGTAGTGAGGCCTCCCCAGCGTTTGACCTCAGGCATCACGCTTGGAGCAGACAGCCAGAATGTGTCGTCCTTTCCTGATGAGTACAATCAGGTACAGGAAGTACCAGTCTGCAATCACCCGTGAACCATAGTCTCCTGGCACTATGGTACTGCACAGCGTTGTCTCCTGTCGTCCAATGTCCGATCTGTGATGTTGAAACTCCTCTCCTGAAGCATGTTGTCACAGTCTGGGTTGTCCTTCCAGACTTTGCAGTGTGGAGTCATCCTTTGACCCCTACAGGCGATGCAGTTGATGTAATCCGGTGTCGTTTCGCAGTGGGTGTAAACTCTGTTACACAAGTTCCAAGGTAACATTCCAAGAGAAACGTGTCCGTTGTTGAACACGCAGCTCCTCAGAGACCCGGGTTTAGCTCCTGCTAAAGAAATGGTCTCTGGTATTTTCCATGCGGTTAGTGGAAATGGAAATACGTCAGCATTAAAGGAACAGTTCATAGATCCAAAAAGTTCCTTCACGGCATCTCCTATCTGAAGTAGAACAGAATAGTCATTTTTACACCATTTGCATCCCTTTGGCATGGGGACGCTTAGTCGTGGTTGTGTGCTCAGGCCATAGAGACACATCTGTTTGTCATCCGTGATGTGTCCTACACGCAGACCTGAGTTGTGTGTGGCGATTGGCAGCTGCGCACACACATAGCAGTTCACAGCATGTCCCTCGTACGCGGTTCTATTCATTAGTTTCCACCACAGGTTGATGCTGCAGTCACAGCGCAGTAGAAGATCCATCTGGCATATGGAGTCCCCATTGCTGCTCGGCGCACAGAGATGTCAGAACCCCCATACTAAAGACGGGGGAATCTTAAGCGTTTCTTCACCGGGTTTGAGACGAGCTACCCTAAAAAATAGCCCCCCTTTGAAGTCCGGCCTTCCTCCCTCCGCCTACTTAGGGGTTCAAACACTCTCTGCAGCTTGCAGTGACTTAGATGTATCCAGCTGGGTCTTTACGACTGTTGGTGTGGTCATCAGCACCTGGAAGGGTTCTTTTATGACCTTTATGTAGACCCAGTTTCCTGGCTGGATGGGGGTGGTTTTATTTATTTCCTGTAGAGGAGAACAGTCAGACGGCAGTAAATTTGCATTTAACACCTCTTTCTGTTTCAGGATCCTGATCATATAATCTACCAATGTTTGTTCTTCATCAGCTTTCTGTAAGTCTGGAGCAAACAGAGGCAATATGTAAGCTCTCCCATAAATTTTGTCAAAAGCAGGCTTTGCTGGAACTACTTCAACTCTTTTAGAAAAAGCATCAATCATCACCAAACAATATTTATGTGGTCCACTTTGTGTGAGTTCAATAAAGTCCATATGCGTTGTTTGAAATGGATGAGGGTTTTGGGAAACTTCCTCTTCTTGGTCTAATGTTTCCTTGAGGATTGTTTCTGACACAAACTGGACATGCAGTACAAAAATTTTTTAAGTAAGAATTTAATCCATATGTGGTAATGTGGTAAAATGCTGTTGTAGCATAGAGACCATCCCCCCTGTTGACACATGACAATGTCCATGTGTCAAAATTGCTGCCGCTCTAAATAGAGATTTTGGAAGGACCGACTTCTATTTACTGAAAAAATGTTATCATCATTCAGTGTCGCCCCTTTAGTTATCCACATTTGTTTTTCTGCGTTTGGAGCATTATCTTGCATGTCTTTTAACACAGCTTTGTCTATTACTTGAGGATCTTCTATCTGTATTGAGAAATTGTCTCCCCCATGCTTCCCAGTTGCAGCTTCCTTTGCTACTTTATCAGCTAATCTATTGCCATTTGAAACCTCATCCTGTTCCGTGGTGTGCGCTGCACACTTACAAACTGCTAGTTCAGCTGGTAAATGTATGGCCTGCAAAAGATTCTTAAGCAAGGATGCATGGGTGACTGGTTTCCCTGTAGATGTTATCAAATTCATCAAAGCATAACTCTTCCTAAATAAAAATGACCATCCTGAAATTAAACCAAAACCTCAAATCCTCTAATTTTCCATTTCTTTTTGAATTTATTGACTATCAATCAAATCTGGATTAAAATGTTCTAGACTGAAGTCTAGAAAATGTTGCTTTTAATCACAATCATCAGGTTTTAGTAGCCGTTTACAAGGTTGCTTAAAGTCTCAGACTTTCTCTTAACCTCGCATTTCAGACCAGTTAACAATGGTTTTTATATTTTAAATTAAATGGTCAATAATTTTATCCGTTACTCAATTTAGCAGTAAAATTTCTCTCTTCTCAAAACAATTGTCATTCATCCCAATATAAAACACACAAACACAATCCCAATCAATTTATAGATTCTTTATATAATTAAACTCTAAGTTAAGCGTTTCAGTTAAATGCAAAGAAATACTCCATAGTATTTCAACACTGCAATATCAATTAAGTTCAACACTTAGATATGTTTAATTTAGTTCCAAACTTGTATATTTATTTCAAAGAAAATAAAACATTTGCAAATCATTATTAGTTTTGAATCTAATAATTTTAGTTGGTGTAATTTAGCCGTATCACACTCAGTTTTTTTTTTCCTTTCTTAACTTGTAACCATTACAGTTTTTTCCTTCACAGTTTCCCAATCTATGGCTCGTGGGCCCTAAAAGGATCACTGGTCCTTCTGTTAAGGACTGAGTTAATGGGTACAAAATGAAAGATTTTTATTTAACATTGTACCTTAAAACCTTCAAAATGTTCTTTTCTAAATAGATAATTCCTTCCTGCTAGTAAGTAAGCAAACAAGTCCTCATTACAGTAGCAGTGTGTGTCACAGCAGTGTGTGTGTATAACTTATCTGCATTTCTCCTTTCTGTCTTGCTTCTCGCTTCCCCCTCCTGCTGCTGGCGTCGCTGCAGCTGGTCCTCCCTCTGTCTCTTCTCCAGCTCCCTGTCAGTCCAACTGGCTCTGGTGTTGGATTATTTATAAGTTGTCCAGACCGTCCCTTAGTCCACCAATGAAACAAGCGGCAAACAGTTCAGTTTGCTTTCTTTTTCCAAACGTCTAGCAGGACTCCATACAGTAGTTTTGCTGCATGGCAGTTCCCAGATGTCAAGGAATTAGGACCAGTGGACACTTTATTGCCTTCAGTGTCCAGTTGGTAGAAATCGTCCTGTCCTTTTTCGCTTCTTTATCAACTGGCTGGTGATAAAGGAGGGAGTCATCTGATTGGCAGGACAGATCTGAGCTGAGGTCAGAGGTCAGACGCAGCGCAGCGAGGCTCAGACAGAGGAAAAGGAAAGAAGCAAATAAGAGTCAATTATAACTTTCTTTACTTTTCATCGTATAGCTTTTAGCCACTTATTATCCAACTTTTTAAGAAGTCATAAACCATTTCCTTATTCAAACACATATAAACATGAACATGTTAAAAGCTGTAGTCTCTTTCATCATGTTCACCATTAACTTGTAAAATGTAGAATGTAAGTTTAAGTTAACTTCATCTAAGACACGTCTCACCAGAGAACAATGGATTTCTCTAAATTTGTTGATCTCAGTGCTGCAGACTGTGAAGTCAGCGGGCAGCCCTCCTCTCAAGGCCTAAGAGTTACGAGGCTGGACAATGTCCAGGTCGGTACCTTACTCTGACCGCTGACCCCTCCAGATAGACAGCTAAGAATCATTTCACCAAGTTGGTGTTATAATATTATTCCGACACAATACATTAAACATTGTTCTCTGAGGACAATTTTATTATTTAGTTTTATTTTTCAGCTTCTCCTCCTTCAGGAAAGTCATGATTCCACTTTTAGCATACAAAGAAGTTGTTCCCATGTTGTTATTTCAGTGAGACCTCTCTTTACTGGTTTTTCTTTAAAGGTGTAGGAAGCTCAAAAAGAAAACAAAACAAACATCAGTATTTCTTAAAACAAATTATTTCTCACTTGTGAGGTTTAAACCTAACATTAGTAGCATTAAAATTATTTTGCATACATTGATTTCTTACAGGAATTCAATTTCTTTTATGGTTTTACTTAACGTCTTAAACTGCATGCACATGTCTCTAGCATTTCATCAATTTGGACTGGGGGTTTGTGTTTTTGGGGTGTGGTAGAGTCTGATCATGCTGAAGATTTCTCCTATTTGTGGTCTCCTCACTCCACCACCCCTCTTGTCGCCCCGTGCAACATTCTTTGAAGGGCAGTTTCTTGCCCAGTGACCAATATTGCCACAAATCCAGCAGCCTTTTGAATACCGTAGATTTTGTGGGGTGTTATTTTGGGGTCTTCGCCTATCGTGACCTCCTCTGCCTCTGCCTCTTCCACGGCCTTTTGTCCGGTCGTTGGAAAAGGCAGAGGTATATAAACCTCCAAATTTCTCCAGGTGAAAACATCTGATCCTTTCACAGCTTTCCTGACCTCTTCTAAGGTACAGGGTCTAAAGATATATAAGTTTTGTGTCCCTTCCTTTAGGGAAGGATACAGTCGTGTTGCTGGAACAGCAGCGGCTGATACTGGGGCAGACGGAGCTGCTGAAGCAGCCAGGGGAGAGGTGGCTGCAGGAGCTTGCTCTCCCTGCACCGCTGCAGAATTCCGTGTGCTTGGAATTACTTTATTTTCTTCCTTCTCTATAATTAAGTTTTTAGATTCATTTAACCATAATTTAGCACACCTCAGCTCATTCTCCTTTTTTTTTTATTTTTTTTTTTTTTTTATTCCCATTTTTCTTTCTACACTACTCTCCAAAATTCCCACAATTGTTTGCCATTGATCGATTTTTAGCTTTCCATCTATTTTATATTTCTTTCTCCATTTTTTCATGTGTACAGTGCTACCAGGAAACCTGGACAGCATGTACTTTTCATCCCCATCGGCGCCCTTACCGAGTGATGAATTACAAGAATGTTTATTTCCCATATTTAAAACACTTGCAATTTCAGCTTAAAAATATTATTTATTTGAAATTATTTAAATTTGGTCCAGGTTCGTTGACTCCTAGGGAGTCCTATGAACTGGAGCTCTTTTCAGTGGGCCAGCAATTAAAATACCTTGTTGTGGTATTCCCCGCTTCGACTCTTTCGAGTGGGAGAATCTTGCCTATTGCATCCACAAGAGGTTTGCTGCTTAAATCCACTGTTTTATATGAGGTAAAACACAGAGCGGTATTTAAACCTCCAATCACTCTCACACACACAAAGCAGCAATAGCAAACCAGCAATATAAGCACAGTAATGACTCTATGATTTAGCGCAACATTATCTGTTTTTGCCTTGTCAGAAAACTCAGCACCAGTCATGTTTTACCCATCAAAAAATCAAAACCACACAGCAATGACAAGCTTCCTATCCGCCTGAGGACGTGCCCTTATGGGGTCTCCTCGAACAGAGTTTTAGCAGAGCGACATCATACAAGGATTCTCAGACCTCAGAGTTTTAGCAGAGCGACATCATACAAGGATTCTCAAACCACAGAGTTTTAGCAGAGCGACATCATACAAGGATTCTCAAACCACAGAGTTTTAGCAGAGCGACATCATACAAGGGAACTCAAACCACTAAAATAGCCATTTTAAAATTCACCTACGTTTCTGTAGTTTTCGGGTTGTCCAGTCGGATCTCGTCACTCCGCCGTTGGCAGACAAAGTCGGACCTACGGCGCTGGCCCAGCGAAGAATTCTACTTCCTGGGTCTTTCTTTCCAGGTCCAAATGACTTCTGGCCATGCATGGATTCAGCGCGTCTTCCTCTGCCTGACAGCGGTCGGTATGAGAGATCCCGGGTTTCGGCACCAAAATGATAGGTATTTTCCTAGAACCTACATAAAAGAACCACAGACAACGTATATGAATTTATGACTAAACTTCTGCAAGCAAAAGGAGAAGACTCTGTCAACTGCTTCTCAGAGCTGTTCACAGAGCGTTCTGCTTCTCTTTGGATACAGCTTGTCTTTTATTCTCAAACTTCAAAGAGGGAGGATAGGCAAGATAGACAGCAGAGGAAAAACAGCAAAGGTCGTAAAACATTTTACCTAAACAAAGCAAAGGTCGTAAACCAATTTAACATCTGGCCCCTGATCTGAGCCCGGTTCAAATCTCGGTCAAACTGTTTCACATGAAGATAACAGGCAGCTGTGACTTCCAGGTCAGTTCACACATACAGTTTAAACAAGAGAACACTTTAACCTGAAAGTAACAACAAAATGATAATACCAAAAAATCTCTATCACTATATGGTTATTTATTTTGTAATAGTGATCAGAATTATATATCTGTAAACTACATTTTACATAAACAACAGTCCTATCTTGACTTCACTTGTCCTGTATTGTTGAAATTATCTGTGTTCCCACTTGTGTTTTATTGTAGGATGTTGACTTCTGATGCTTGCACTTTTTCTGTTCTTATGTATAGAGCATCATGAATATATGTGCAGTGCTATAAAAATGAAATACAAAACAGATTGCTTCTTCTCTGGCTTTTTTGTCTAACTTAAATGTTCCAAATCATCAAACAAATTTTTTATAACACACATAAATAGAAAGTAAATGATAAAACTGCTTTTAAAAGATGAGTTCATTTATTACAGTAAAAAAAGCTTGTGAAAATGTGAGTGAATAAAAATTATTTAATCATTCTTATTCTCCTTCCTATCATTCTTAACATTATGATAATATATTAAGAATTATATCATTCTTAACATTAATCATTTTCATGATTCCTGCTTTACTTATGAAATTATACAGCTCAAAAGGTCTTTAAACAAACAAGTTTATGTACATATATAATAAATATACACAATCACAAGAGCTTACACATATATATCCAAACATGCTGAGTATGAAGTGCATAACAGAAGTTAAACCTAAACTTCTTCATGCTGCAGATTAACTGAATGCATGTTTTAAGAACAAATTAAAAGAGAAAAACATTAAGCTCGTTATTCCATGTAAAACAAACTAGAACCTGTGGGTCCAGATTTTATTTTATGCATTTTTCATAGTTATATCATGCTGTATATTATACAACAGACCTCAGAAGGGCACAAAAATCTGTTTAACATTCCAAGAGAGAAATCCTACATGTGAGTTTACAAGAACCTGGAAAGAGGTCACACTGCTGTATTATAGAAAATGGAGGATTTACAAATTTTAAGCCTAATCCAACCAAACAGTTGAAAGTCACAATAACCATTAAATAATCTCCTGAAAAAGAGAAAGTTGCTGATGTATGTACAATTTACCCAAAACCAACACAGTCCATGTTTATTTGAACTGACCACCTAGTCACCCTGCAAAGTGATTAATGTTGTTATTGATCCAAAGTTATGTCAATGATCACCAATTGTATATCTATTATTTTTTATTTAATTAATTAACCTATTTATTTAATATTGAAACGTGTGACGTGTAAATATTTGTTTACTCTTAAAATAGCTTGAAAGCTTCAGTCTTGATGGTAACATGAATTATTACTATCATACATTTAAAAATACAGAATGAAAGTAAATTCATAGGACAAAACGTGACAACAGCAAACCAAAGGCCAACAAGGCAATATAATAAAGGTAGGATTTTATTTTCTAAGGTGTCAGAAAATAAAAAATAGAAATACTTTGATAGTAATTAAGCCACATTACCTTCATAAATTATGCGAGAGGCACGGTATGAAATGAGGATAAAATATATCGGTGAAGGAATATGGCTGTTAAATTATGTCTACTTTCCAAAGCATGTTTCTGAACAAGCCTGTTTGTTCAAAGGTGTTATCTGCATCTCCATCCCCTTTAGCGAATTGACACTTTTTTGTTAAAAACAAAAAACACCTCAAGGAAATGTAAACTGAAGATATCAGTTAAAATGTTCCTGTCTCCATCAACTTTTACCTGTGCATTTCTCCAAAAGGTGCATAAAAATGTTGATGGAAGTAAAACTACTGACAGCAGATTTTTAAAGCTCTGCCAGGTCAGCAATTCCCAAAGTCAGGGATTTAAATCTCCTCCATGTCTTTGTCTCTTCTTGGCTGCATAAATGCTGCTGTTCTCCTTTCTGAGCCTAATGCTGTCGACCTTTTTTACATCATCGCCTACAAAACATGATGTAGGCATCATGTTTTGATGATGCCTACATCATCGCATCATCAAAACAAGACTCAAATGTCACATTTTCTCAGTATTGAAGCTTCTTGTTTTCCTTTGTTCAGCCCTGAGTGTTCCTGCTCCAGGCAGATCCACTTCCTGTTCTCTTCAGTTGCACGTCCTTATTTTAATCATTAGATGTCATTTTTGTTTTTGTGTCCTTGTTTCATTTCAATTTCATGAAACTTAAGCTGAATAAAGTGAAACACTACCACATGCTTTAAGCTTACTTTTTTATTAGTCTTCAAAGACAGGGTACAAATAATCACCTTCATCTGTAACATTCAATCCAGCTGGTTATGTTCAAATGCAAGAGCAGGAAAGTTTAAAGGTAAAAACACAACCATGCTACAGCTAATGAAACAGATATACAAGAAACGTAAAAAATAGAATCTCTTTTGTGCAGATTTACATTTTTACAAACCTTAATGCAAAATAAGCAGGGATTTTTCTGCTGGTGTTTTTGAAAGAGGGATGTTTCAGTGAATTAACCTGTAAATTTCTCCTGGGTTCAGGGCGGCTTCACAGGGAGGAAGTTCTAGTTCAGAGTTCTGCGTTTGTGTGATTTTAAATAGTCATCTAAAGGGAAACCATGGCAGCGTCCCATTCAACAGCAAATGGATCGATGGCGTGTTCTGAATCCTCTTCTTCCACCATGTGACCTTTCTGGCTCACCGAGAGGCAGAGAGAAGAAATAATTTGGATAATGAATGTCTTTTATTGTTGAATTTTGTCCTTTATTGTCCTCTTTCTTGTTTCCCATTTATTCAGTCATTTTTTCTCCCTTCAGGACTTCTTCATCATTCATTCCCATCCCTTCTTTCTCAGTCTCTCCTGTCTCTGGTCCAGGACTGGATGGCAGCAGCTCCACGTCCTTGGAGCTGCTCGTGCTGGCCGCCCTGGCGATCCTGGTGAGTGTCTGCTCGTATGGTGAGGGCAGGTAGACCATGAGGAACACCCCGTCTGACACGTCCTGTTCAGAGCTGCTGCTGGGAAACTGGCCCCTGCTGCGGCGCAGGGAGGACAGCAGCTCGCAGTTCCTCTCCGGGTCCTGCAGGTCTTCCAGGGCGATCACGTTGGCCAAATCCAGCTTCCCATCCAGGTGGAAGCCCCGCCGGCGCCGACAGATCAGAAAGCCGAGAATGCTCACGAAAAGGACGAGGAAGGAAGCCGTTCCTATGGCGATGTAGGTGATGGATCTGGTGCTGATGATGGCCTCACCTGAACCTTGACCCTAAGAGCCAGACACAGTTAGGACCAGAAAATAATCACATCATACACACACAAAGATACACACATGTCCATCCATACATGCATTCATCTGTCTGATAAACAGAGAGACAACATCTGGCCACTAGAGGGCGCTGTAAGTCAAAGATTTACTTTGTCCTCTTTAAAGACGTTAATCTGCTCATGTAAACTGTGAGGATTACAGGAAGAACAGCTGTTCTTCTTTATCATTTCCTAATTGATTTAAATGTTGATGGTTGTTCTGGTTGGGAGAAAAAAAAACGGAAATCTTTGTCTTGATGTTGAGTAAAACTGTAAAACATGGTATGAATATTTGTCTAAATTATGCTTTGAAAAATGTTTCAATTATAAAATTATTTTTAGAAACTAAGAAAGAGATTTACTTTATTTAAGTTTTATTTAAATATATATTGTTTAGGATAAACTTTAGCCACCACAGATATTTATGTCCCGGTGTAATGTAGTCCAATAACCAGCCTGTTCAATTTAAAATAAGAAATGTTTTAAGTGTAAATGTAAGTATTTGTCTGCTCATTCTGCTGCCTCGATTTTCTGAAACCAGAACCAAACAGATAAAAAATGATCCTTCAGATGAGCAACATCCATAAGAAGTAACACAAACTGCTACAGGAAAGCAGCAAAAGTAAAAGGTTTCAGTCTTTGGATTTAAACTGGAGATTTTTTCTTTCCTAATTCAACCTGAAAAGCTCATCTGAAAATAAAAGCCTACATGCTTAGTTGTGGTTCATTAGGATTTTCCTGTGTAAAGCAGCAGAGCATCGACAGACTGCATGGACTCACCGCAGCCTGTCTGTCGGTGGACGGCAGCGGTGACGGGACAGTGGACCAGTCCAGAGAGTCCCGACCTGCAGGTCCAAACCTCATCCAGCTGCTCTCCAGCAGAGACCGCATGGTGGGCTGGAGGAGGATCCAAAGTCCTGCTGAAACCAGAGGCCACAGCGGCCGCAAGCAGACGGACAGTAAAGGTGGAGCAAAGAGACGCAGCGGAGAAGGTGTCTGCTCACAGCTGTGAGGGATTCACTGAGAGCAGCGGCGAAGTGATCAGGCTGAAATAAAAAGTGACGAGTGGGAGGAGAGAAATGAGGGCAGCAGACAGAGAGAGAGAATCCAGCAGAGGAACAGAGACGTCACTGGTTCTGATGGGCAGATTATCAGAACGACACCACAGCTGGACTCATGAATCAATTCACTGCAAACAGAAAATAAGTTTCATCCTGATCGATCAACGCAAATGATCCACTTTAATCAAAAATCTGATGTTTTGAATAGCAGAAAGTTCAGAATGAATCCAGTCCAGTAAAAGAAAAGCTCCCAGGAGAGACTGAGGCAGATCAGAGTCAAAACCCTTTTAATCTGGATGTTTTAGGATCTTTGTTAAAAGCAACAACAGTTTGTTCAAATTTCTTGAGCTGAAACTTGATGGTTCTGATTCTGCTGGAGGTTTCTTCCTGTTAAAGGGGAATCTTTCCTCTCCGCTGTCGCTACATGCATGCTTGAAATGAGGAACTGCTGCAAAGGCAAGGACACAACGCAGGTCAGTCTACTCTCACTATGTCCAGGAGTGAATGCTGCAAATCACTGACTCAGTCAATCTGCTGGGCTTCCTTAGGTCAGGGCCAGATGTGTCTCTTGTCCTACACACTTGACCTAAATCACAAAACTCTCTCACTAGCATGCAGTCAGTCCTGCAGAGCTCTGCTGATGAGCCAATATTGGACTCCAGTGTGATGACACAGAGACGTCTAAAGGTTTGAGACCAATGCCTCACATAGAAAACTTGTTAAACCACTTTTAGTAATGAACTGAACTTGATGGACTGTTTGATAACTTTTTTCTGTAAAGTGCCTTGAGATGCTGTGTGTTAATGGTGATAATCTTTAGCTTTCAGCTCCATCCATGTTCTCTGTCCTGAGTTCCAGTGATCATGAATTAGATCCTTTCAGCAGAGCTGAACCTCCCTAAAACGGTGGTTGGACTGCGTTGGAGATGAGGTGAGCGACTTCTGGAGACTCCTGGTCTCTTCAGATACAAAGGAAAGGAGACCCCAGAGCCGAGAAGGACTCCGTTGAGGAGCAGCGTTTGGAATCATCCAGGAGGAGATGGGACGTCGCTGGAGGAAGAAATGATGTGAGCTGATCCCAAAAGGAGGGACGGATGTGAGTTCCTGAAGAGTTATTCAGGACATCATTCACATAAGACACTGAGGGGAGTTTAAAGAGTCTTGTTGAAATACTGGAATTAAAAATTTGGTGTCACATTGTAATTATTATTCCTATATTTCAACATACAGAAGAAGACAAAAAAAATCTCTAACTACCTTCTGCACCTCATAACACTTTATTCCTTCACTTTCTTTCTTTATTGGATGAGATTAAAAGATGACAAACATGGTGCAGATTAGAAAGACTCAAAATACCAGTTTGGTTGGTGCAGCATGTTTCTGACCCCTCAGTACCAGAACCGTCCACTTCAGAAACTGTGCCACATGTCTGGGTCACATAAATACTTTCTCTGGCCGAGTCAAACACCAGGTCAGCCGCGTCAAAGCTGCTTTCACTGCTCCACTCCTCGAGTACCAGACACACAGCTTTCCTTCTGTAATCAGAACCGTCATCTGTCAACCACACAGCCAGTCATGAATCAGTCTGAACACACTAACATCTGATCTCCACTCAGTGACAGCAGACGAGGTCAGACTCGGTTTTTTTAGCTTCCTACTAATCTGTCACTGAAGTCACCAAACTATTGATGATTTCTCTGTTTATTACAGGAGGAGTTAAGATGAGGGTTTTCAAGCAAAATAGAAAAGCAAAATGCTAATAATTTAGCAAATAAAATTGACAGATGATGTTTGGACAGAAGATCTTTAATCACAAGGTCTGAAACTTCCAGCCAAAACTTTGGGTTAAATGTGTGAAATCCAGACAGAAGGAACAAAAACTGGGAATATCGGAAGAGCACAAACAAATAAAAATCAGGATGAAGCAGGAGGAGGAAAATCAGTTTGTGTTGAATGTTTGCATGACAGACACATTAGTCAACAGCTTTTTTTTAGTCATGGACTTAACACCAACTAAATCCTTTCTGTTCACTGCTGATCACACTGATGGCTGACAACATCTGTCCACTTGCTGCTGGCCCTGAAACAGCTGGAACTAGGACAGGTCAGGGTCACTGGGAGGGGACAGAATGAGACGGAGAGACAAAAAACACCCTCATTGTTCAGCCTGTAATCACTGCTTCACAGAGACAGACTGGTGGCTTTTTCATCCTTACAGGTCAGTCAGATGGTTTCATAGCTTTTGGTGATACAAAATTATTTTTGCATCACCAACTCTCCACATTTTATGCAATCAAACACTTTGTGATCACTTTCATTCAGATGCAAAACAAAACATTTATAAGTCCATCCATCCATCCATCTTATCCGGGGTCGGGTCTCGGGGGCAGCAGCTTCAGAAGGGAGGCCCAGACTTCCCTCCCCAGCCTCTTCCAGTTCCTCCAGGAATCCCAAGGCGTTCCCAGGCCATAGAGAGACATCGTCCCTCCAGCGTGTCCTGGGTCTCCCCTCCTCCCGGTGGGACCTGAACTCCTCACCAGGGAGGCGTCCAGGAGGCATCCTGACCAGATGCCCGAGTCTCAACTGGCTCCTCTCGACGTGGAGGAGCAGCGGCTCTACTCTGAGTCCCTCCAGGATGACCGAGCTTCTCTCTCTAAGGGAGAGCCCAGCCACCCTGCGGAGGAGGAAACCCATTTCGGCCGCTTATATCCGTGATCTCGTTCTTTCGGTCATGACCCAAAGCTCATGTCCATAGATGAGGGTGGGAACGTAGATCGACCGGTAAATCGAGAGCTTCGCTTTTTGGCTCAGCTCTCTCTTCACCACGACGGACCGGTACAGCGCCCGCTTCACGGCAGACGCTGCCCCAATCCGCCTGTCGATCTCCTGCTCCCTTCTTCCCTCATTCGTGAACAAGATCCCCAGATACTTAAACTCCTCCACTTTAAGTATAACTTTTATAAGTCTCTAATTTATTAATATCAGCTAACCATTAGGTTTTATATGACCAGACACCATGTTACCTGTAAGGTGTCTGAAATGTTCTTCATCCTGCAGTTATTTCTCCAAACACCTGATTTGATTTTAGTTATAAAACATCAGAAGGAGTCAAAGAGTCTCGGTGTCTGTCAGACTCAACAAGGCGTCTAAATGCTAACTGGACTTTTACTGGGTAAGATGAAAATCCTCTGGAAATATTATTGTAAGAGAGCCACACGTTGTTTTCTACATTCAAAACCAGTTTTAGTTTCTGAAATAAAAGGAATTCAAATTAGAGACTGATTCTGGATTGTCCAGTAAAAACTGATTCGACACCAACCGGTTGGGTTTGAGTCGTTTCATCAGTCAGAGAAAACTGGAACGAATGGAGTGAATGAAGCAGTAATGAAGAATGAGAAAGTACTTAGTAGAAATGAATGAGTGAGTAAATCTCCTTAGGAGAATCAGAAACCAACTGGCCTTCCTGTCCTCAATATGGTCCAAGTGAGAGCCGCTCACATCAGTGCCACACGCCTCGGTCATAATCCATCCTAAAGTGGACTTTGGTGTTAATGGAGGTCAGAGCAGCTCCAGCTTAGAGTGGTTTTCTCTGTAGACTCATCTAGTGAAACTATTCTGTGCGGCTTGTAGAAACACTTGGATCCAAATCAAAAAAGGAGGTCAGAGCGTGTTGTGTGGAGAGCAGACGGTGAAAGGATGAGCCGATTGTCTCAACCGTCTCTGGAACAACAGCTCTGCTGAGATCTGCTCACCCTGGATCCAAACCGGCCGCCTCGACGTTGAGGGCAAATTTACCAAACCTAACGATTCACACACGTCGACTGATTCTCGTTTGTTTGAGCTCCTTTAATGGTGTGATCATTTTGATAAAACATCAGTTGGACCCAATGATAAGAACATCACAGGACCTGGAGAGCTGCCAGCCAGCCAGCCAGAGGCCGTTGCTGTCATGTGGTGTGAACCACTGAGTTTCTAACTCTTATGATCCAACATCAACAGATGTCACCATGACAACACACTAAGACCTTCCTATCGATGATCAAAGTGAGCTAAAAACTGTCTGATCTTTACTGGGATAGAGCCGTCTTAATATCTCTGCAGATCCCACACATCCTGGACACAAACTATTTAGACTTTCAACTTTAGATTCACGCTACAGAGCATTATTTTCAGTTATCATCCATGCTTTGGCCCCACATTTTACTCCTTTATAAAGAAGACAAGAGTCAGCAGAATCTGGTTGTATTTTAAATGAAGACATTCAATCAGGAACAGAAGATGTTGAACACGTTTCAGGAGATTTTAACCTGCAGCTTTCTGTTTCAGCCGCAGACGGATCAGGAACAAACAGTGACAGCAGTAACACCATAACCAGCTCCACGTTTCTCACATGTCAAATTTCAAACTAAATGATCTTCACAGTGAGAGAAGAAGCATAAAAACATCACAGATTTAAAGAAGAGGCCATAAATCCATATTCTGCATGTTGTATTTGGTTTAAATAAATACCTCAGTGTTGAAAGTTTAACAGGAGTGACATTCAGCGATACAGAGACAGACACAAAGAGCTGAAGCTAGAAAAGAGACGACCAAACAGTCGGATTAAATCCGCAGTAAGTCGCCTGTTTGATTCTGAAATGAAAAGTTTGTGGTCCAGAGACTGAAGCTGGACTCACAGATCCTTCAGACTTCCTGCTAACAGAAATGATGATAAGCAACAGGTTATTAAATCCTCCCCCAAAGGCACCCTGTGGATTTTTTTTTATTTTATAATTTTTGTTTTAAAGCAAATAAGCCGTTTTCTCTGCTCCAGCAGCAGCAACATGAATGCACATGCACAAGGGCAACAAAATGCACATTTCTGTTGACTGCAGAAACTTTGAGAAATCTACAAAATACGTAGTAAAAGGTGGGAAAAGTCTCAGAGGAATGCTGCGATGCACAAGGAAGCATCACAAAGTGACAATAAATATGGAGGCGGAGCAGCAACACAACATCAAGATGACTAGAAACAGGAAACAGAAGAGCTCTGAATATTATCAAGTAAATAAAAGCCATTCAGAAAATCAGACTTTAACAAGGAACCAGAGCAAAAATGGCACGTTTATATTTAAATGCTCTCCATCGTACAAACAATTACAAACTTTATTCATTTAATCAGCAGTTCCTCCGTCCAGCTGACCGAGTCGTCTCTCTGTGAAAGGGTCGTTTCTTTCCCTGAGTGTGTCCTTCACTCAGCCACACCCCGTCGACCCCTGTGATGTCACATGGTGATGTCATACAGTCTGCCGACCCGGCCGAGCCACTCGCGCAGCGCCTGCCGGACCCGCGCGTCGGTGACGTGGCAGGAGAGCTGGCTGAGGCACGGGTAGAGCGCCGGCTGGAGCGCCAGGAAGCTGGAGTCCGACAGGAGGAGCACCTGGTTCAGGAGAGTCAGAACCATGTTGGTCCACGCCTGCAGAGAGAGACGGGTCAAAGGTCAGAACTGGGGCATCAACTTGTTGCAACACGTTTCATCTCCGGCTGCTGTGGTTCTCTTCCTCTCTGCTCTGAGTCAAACCAACCTGTTCCCCTCCTGACCTGTGGGGGCGCTGCACCAAGAACCACTGAAGGAAACGACATGGAAACTTTTAAAAAGACACTGAGAATAACTTTTTTTTGGCTCTAGTGGCCTTTATTTGATAGTTAATTGACAAGAACGTGGGTAATGAGAGAAGGGGGAAGACATGCAGCAAAGGTCACCAGGCCGGGAATCGGACCTGCTCCCATGTATGGAGGACTAAGGCCTCCATACATGGGTTGTGCTGAACCCCTGCACCACCACAGCACAACCCAACACCGAGCATAACTTCCTTCTTCAGAAATTGTAAACAAAATTGGAGTGGCGTCAGATTTTAGATGTTGGAGGATTTCACTGTTGGTAAAAACTACGAGCCGTCAGTGACACATAAACTCTGTTGGAGATCCGACAGGTGAAAGAAACCCTTCAGTTTCAGTTTTAAAGAAAAATAATGAGAGTGAATCAGTTTGTTTCTTAGCTGTAACATCGGTCTCTCCTCCCTCACCTGTATCTGGGCCTCGGAGTCCCTCAGGGAGATGCTGTGTGAGCTGATGGTGGATCCTGACCGAGGCCTCTTCTCCTGCCTCAGCACTTCGGGCCCCGCGCTGACCGAGTGCCTGAGCGGGGGCCCCTGCTGGTCCACCAGCTGCTGGGGCCTCTGCAGCTCCACGGGGCTCCTCCTGTCTCCTCCCACCGCTCCGCCCGGCGCCGCCCGGCCCTGCTCCTTCATGAACAGGTTGATGTGGCTCTGCTGCACTGGCTGCTGCTGCTGCTGCTGCACCGGCTGCTTCCTGCGTTTGTACTCCATCATCAGCTTGTTGATGGTTTTGTCCGTAGCGATGGTGTACAGTTTGTTACCGGCGCTTTCCCACCATTCCTTCCTCCGTCCGGGCGCGGCGCTGCTGGGAACTCCTCCTACCGAGCTCCCTGTGATGCCGGAGTCTCTCTTTTCTGCTCCGGCCTGGAAGTGGTGCGGCAGACTGCCTGCGAAGCTGGAAGAAATAGAAATAACCGAGAAGATGAATCAAAGACATTTAGTTAGAATGTAGATTTTATAAAAAATGTCACTTTGTCGTGACAGTTTGTTATGAGAAAGATAATCTGTGAAAAAAGTCAAACTCCTCTGCAGAAATGTTTATAGATTTTGTCTCATGCAATGCAACATAGTGACAGTTTTAACAAAAATGTAGAAAATAGATTTTTCATATAAGTGACATCCTGCAGCTGTAAGTTTCAATATCTTCATCATTAAGGCAGTAACAGGACAGATGTCAGACCTGAACCTGGGGCTGGGTGTTGGTGTTTCTGCAGGTGAAGCTGCACTCAGATCTACTCCCTGACCCCTGATGCCTCCATCCTCTGACGGCGTCCCCCTGGCGGAAAAGCCGCCGGCCGACGTCGGAGTGAAAGTCTCTGAATGGAAGAGAGGCAGGAAGAAAACGTGATCTCCTCCCGACCCCCCGCCTCCTCTCAGCAGCGGCGTCTCCTCCAGCATGCTCTCCTGGTCCTGGTGCATCTGGACGTAGCTGTTGCACAGATCCATGCACACTTTGTAGAGACGCTTGACCAGCCAGGCCCAGTCGGCGCCCCCTAGAGGCTGGACGCTGAGCGACGGGGCAGGAGCCTGCCACTGATGGCGCTTCTCACGGCCGCGAGGCGGGCTCACCTGCCGGAGGAAACCGAGTCAGTGACCCGACTCACAGCAAGCGACTGAAACCTGAGGTCTAAACGACTGAATGAACAAAGAAAAATGATTTTCTCTCTGTTTTAGGTCAGTTAGGATTATATTAATTTGTTCGGAAAAGATTTTTCTTCTGAGAACATAAAATATGAGATGGACAAATTCAGCAACACTTTAAACTTCACAATCAAATGAAACACAAACAGCTCCACCAATCAGACTCCGTTTTGATCACCTGCGCTGTTTCTTCAAAGATATCTTCATCTTCTGAGGAGGCGGAGCCAGGGTGGGAGGAGTCAGAGCTGCCTTCCTCTTCCTCGTACAGGATCCTCTTCACCTGAACAGAAACGTTTCATTAGGAGAAAATTATGGTTTTTTCTTATTACAAAATACTTATTAGTAAATGTTTCAGGTGGAAACTGATGGTCATCAATGTGTGACTTGCAGACACTAAACTATTCAGATTATTACACTTAATAAATGACATCAATTCATATAATCCAAACATATCAAAGACCTGATATGAATGTCTTTCATTACCAGACAATAAGGCAGGAACAAAAATCTGTCATATTAATATCTATAAATAGCTCTATGTTGATTATGTTGGGAAGAATCAGTTCTCTGAACTCCTCCAACACATACTGAATATTATACTCTTGTTCATTTCATCCCCGTCTTTTATAGAAAGAAAAGGTAATTAGTCATTAATTCAAATCTAAAGAAGTTTGAATCAGGCTGAACATAACTTTGGTTTAATATTTTGATGCATTCAGAAACAGTTTTGGCTCAAAGCTGATCTGGGAGAATCAAAAAGGTTTAAATCTTGAATTTAAACTCAGATCAGGTTTTGCTGTTAGACATCAGACTAAAAATATGATGTGACCTGCTGTCAATTTCAAAATGTGGTCATTCAGCAGGGATTACTGCGACTCTGAGGTCATTCTGCTGATTGGTTCCCACCTGCTGGGCCGTCATGCTCTCAGCCTGGCTCAGCGTGGCGCACAGCAGCGCCTGGAAGTACAGGTTGAAGCTCATCGCCGACTGACGGTACAGGTTGGCTGCTCCACAAACACCCGACACCTTCATCAGCAGGTACTTCAGACCCGGCCGGGTGTCAAAGTCCCGAGCCGTCCTGCAGAGACGACACCGGTCAGAACCGGTCTGCACCAGTACAACCAGTTTACGTCAAACTCAGCAGCAACCTGTAAGAGTCCAGCAGCAGGTCCAGGATGATGGCTAAATTTGTCATGGAGATGTAGCGCAGGAAGCCGGCGGTGGGCTTGCTGGGGTCAGAGGTCACAGGGGTCACCCTCTCGTTGCCGTCAGGCTGCTTGACGAACTCCTCCAGCAGGATGTCGTAGAGGTTCTGGAGAAGGACCTGATGGGACAGCAGGCTCACCACGATGGTCTGGAACGGGATCCTGGAGGGCGGAAAGAAAAATCACGTTTAGTCGGTTCTAACAAAGAAACTAAAATCTTTGTCTCAACTTTCTACAGAAATAGAAATATTAATTTTAATTTCTATTTCTGATCAGCTAAAACAGGATTTAGATGTAAAATAAAGAGAATCACATCCCACTGAATCACTCTGTTATTCATTACTAGAAACATAATGAATTAAGATTTGGAAACAAATGATGAACAGAGATCCACAACACTTTATCCTAATTATATTAAACATGTAGAAGATTTCAGAGAAGCAGCAGGTAATTTTTTATATAAGTTGTAAAAACAGTAGATGACAGCATGAGAATTGTTTTAGTTGAAAACAGTACATTATAGATTGATTTAAAACCTGGTGTGAACCTGGATCAGAGTTAAAGGTAGATTAATTCTACTCATCAGGTCAGAGAAGAGACTCGTTTAGTCATTCTGTGACAGTCAGGAACCTTTAATCTCTTACAATCTGTTCATTTCCTGCATGTTGTGCACACTGATGGCGAATGATGCAGTGTGATTATGAACACGCTCCAGATGATCGCTGCTGCATGTGAGCATCTGTCTAATAAACCTGACACAAAGTCAGTGATGTCAGAAAACTGCCTTACCCAATTTTCCTGCAGCAGAGCAGCAGAAAGAGAAAAGAGAGAGTTCATGAGACGGACATGGAGAGAAACACACACCCTGGAGGAGACACTGATTTGGATTTAACAACAGAGAACCAGAAGCAGGGAGCCAGCTGGACAGAATGTCAGCGAGAACCAGCAGAGATTTGATTTGTGGTTAGAGAATGAAAACATGCATCAGTGAGAGTGACGGCGTCCACCTCTTCTGAGCATGCCCGTTGGACTGCTGGTCAGCCGGCAGCTCGATGATGAGCACACAGGACTGAGCATGCTCAAAGCCGTCCTTGTTGTTGGGCGTCTTCGGGGAGCACTGAGTGTCCAACATGAAGACCTGGGACAGAGAGGACACGACTCAGATCATTCTCTGCTCTACAGTCTTACATGCTACACTCATCTATTCAATCCATTTAATGGGAACAGCTTGTAAAACGTTAATGCTTCAGCTGTTTTAGTTTTAGAAGAGAAGCTCTAACCGACCTGCTGAGCCATAGCTTTGATCCTCCAGTACTCGGTCTCAGCTGACGGCGAGTGAGACGGAGCCGCCACCTTCACCTCACAGGCGTCTCCAGAGAAACTGTCAGAGCCGCTATGAAAACACGCCAGAAGGTTCTACAGCAAAGGACACAAACACAGCAATCCCTGTCAGAAATCTGCTGCTGTGTTGAGTTTTCTATAAGTTCTGCTGCCAAGATGAACTTCAGCTCCTCTCATCAAACCAGAGTCCATCCATGTGTGACAGGAAGCGAGGAAAGGAAACACAAACAGCCTGAACAAGACAGAGTAAAACTTCTTAAATGTAGAATTATAAACACAACAGAGTGCCGTCAGTTTTTAGTGCTTGGATGATTTATCTCTTCTTTTTGAAAAGACCTGAAGCCAAACTTCCTGTTGGCACTAGATACAGACATTTGTTTTGGTTGTATTTACCCAGAATGCCCTGCGCTGCAGTCAGCTTCCTGCTTGGCGTTCACATGTGAACCAAACTGTTTGTATTCAGACCAGAGTTCACTGTTCTGGTCCATTCAGAGTCAGATTAAACTTCACAGAATGAACCAGACTTCAGACAAATGCATTGGAGTCGGATTAAACCGGATTAAACTGGGCTGGTGTGAATGCACACTTAGACTGACTATTAACCTAAGAGCTTCACCTTTAATTTTAGCTACTTCAACATGACTGACCACAAAGTAAAATGTTCTAAATTAAATGGTTGGAGCATGTTTGTCCATCATTAACGGTTCCAGCAGAACAAACCCTGAGGTCCAGAATATCTCCATCCTTTCCTGATCAGCCACCAAACCCAGGCAGCTCCAGTAATACTCTCTGTGGGTTGTAGATAAATGTTGTTTACTCTGGATCAGGCGTGACCTGAATGTGCCACAAACAAAAGCAGCTTTTCCATAAAGCTTGTCAAAGGTCACATGATCAGATGTCTGAAGGATGAGCCACTTGTTTCAGATTTAAGCTGCGAGTGAAGCAGAGGACGAGTCAGTAACAGACCAACACACCAATGAACACATTACAGATCAACTTCTAACTTCAGGTGTTTGTTTTGTAATTTTTTACTAATAAAAAGACACGGTAAAAATAAATGATGCTGAAGCGGGTTGGTTTCAGAGCCAATGACAATAACATGACAAAATACTGAGACCTAAAACACGACAATATGTCAACATAAGGAGCAGCAGCGATGAAGAGTGGAAAATAAAGACACATTAACCAGAAAAATACTTAAAATAAACCTTCTAACCCAGTTACTGTACTTACACACTTTACAGTCACAAACTTTTGTTGGGATTTTATGAGATGGACTTTCAAAGTGGAGAATAATTTTGAATTTTGAAACAAAATAACATTTTGCTTCTTTTTCATTTTCCTGTTGATTATTGTGAATCTAAAATTATTTGATCTGTTGAGACTCAGGAAAAACGTCAGTGACAGCAGGATCAATAGATGCCATCATCTCTCTTTCTGAAGCGCACACACACACACACACACACACACACACACACACACACACACACACACACACACACACACTGGAGTTTTAATCGGTAAAGCTGCTTAGCTGCAGTCAGGCAGGAATATTCCAGTCAGATTCCCGTTGGAGGCCCCTCTGTGTCAACCGGAGCCAGGAATGAAGTGGATCAGCAGCAGGGGTTCGACTCACTGAGGATGTTCTCAGTAAACCCAGACGCACACAGCAGGTGCCGTCATCAACAAATTAACACAAAGTCCTCATAAAGCCGAGCCTGCTGGGTTTAATCAGATGAAACAGGCACCAGGCTCGGTACCGTGTGATGTTTGGTTCAGGTCAGATGAAGCCTTTCCAGCTTGGGGTCAATGGAAATCAAAGCACCTTTCAGTTCGGTTCAAAGTTGAGATAAAAACAAAGTTTCATTCTTACTGGCAGCAGTAAGATGTGAGAGAAAATGAAAAAACACCAGGTTGAAACACATGGAGGTCAATTAAATAAAAGAAACATAAATAATTCATTAATATTGATGTTGTAGGCATGAAATAAACCTAAAACATTTAGTAATGCATGCAGTAAGCAGCCTGTAGGGTCTGCAGGTTCTCCCTGTGATTCGTCTCTGGATTCTAACACCTTTCAAAAAGCAGCAGGACGGGACAGTCTGTCTGTATTCTGGACAGATAGACTGATACTTACTGTACCATCATTACCATCATATTCACAATAACATGATTTAAAGAATCATTAAGTCTCCGTCTTTTGTTCAGCCTGTCGAAGCTTTATTTTTACTTAAGGCTGAATGTTTTGGTTTCTGACTTTAATCCTTTAAAATGAAACAAAAAAATAAACAATGTTTCGGCACAGAAAGCAGCAGGACGAGAGAAACAGAGAGAGAGAGAGAGAGAGAGAGAGAGAGAGAGAGAGAGAGAGTTAAACTTCTGTTAGAAAGCCTAATGTGAGCATTACCAGCTAAAACATTTTGATCATTTCTGATATCTTGGGTCATTTAAATCTGTTCTTATGCAGTTCTGAGTTCATGCAGCCTTCTCATGTGTACCAGCTAATGGTGTGTGTGTGTGTGTGTGTGTGTGTGTGGGGGTGTGTGTGTGTGTGTGTGTGTGCGTGTGTGTGTGTGTGTGTGTGTGTGTGTACCTTCACAGGCTCTAACGTTGCAGAAAAAGCATCCTGCAGAGCGCAGCAGGCCAACCTCCACATCTCCTCTGTGAACACCGGACCCACAGTCACCAACACGTACCTGCACACACACACACACACACGCACGCACGCACGCACGCACGCACAAATCAAAGCAGTTAAGATTCAGGACAGAACATCATATCTTCATGGTTCCCATGATTCTCACTGGTTTTATATGTTATACAACCATCTTTGTTCTGGAGGACATTTTTCTTTAAAGTTGAATTATATTAATAAAAACAACTTCATATCATGTCTCTGAAGATATAAAAAAAATAATTAGTTTAATATTTCTGGAAAAATGTATACATATAATGAAATATTTTCTTGTGACTCCTGAAGCCAGTAGGAATCGATGGTCTGAGTGCCGACCTGATGCAGGAGCAGCCAACTCTGGAGATGGTCTCTGCAGGCTCAGACACGCAGGCCACCAGCAGCTTGAACAGATCCTTCAGCATCAGGTTGATCAGAGACTCGTAGCCGATGTCTGCAGAGAGAAACAACCAGCCGGACTGTAAACCCAACGGTCCAATCAGGAAGGAGAGCAGCAGGATGGAACGAGGCACCAGGCAACAGCAGCTCACCTGAGTGGATGAAGCTGTTGACGTGTTCCACCACCAGCTCACACGACAGGCCGATGGCGTGCTTGAAATTCGACGCCGCCACGTCCCAGTATGAGTGGTCGCCATGGCTACGCTGCAGCCACAGCGACATGACAGGAAGCAGCAGCTGGATGACGGCGAAGATGGCGAAGCCCGGACCTGCAGGTGATGTGGAGCAGTTAGGGAACCTGAGCAGCTGGTGGTTTGTTCACACAGGAAGGGGAAACCCTGAACAGTAAAGCATTTAAAACATATGGATTTTCATTTTTACTTATTCAGTCAGCTAACGCTACCTCACTGGATTCTTCTGGCACCATTTCTCATATTTACAATTCCTTTCTCCTTAATATCTGCTTCTTACTGAACACAAACGCTGCAATATCTGAGTCATCAATCTGTGCATCGTTGGCACAGAGCAGCTGATATTTCCAGGTTTTGTGAAAAAAAACAACAAACGTCTGTTTTTACTGCATGCTTATGAATATTTAATAATATTCCAGGTGTTTCCTGCAGACCAGGCTGCTGTGTTCCTGAGTCACCTGGAACGGCTGTGACCTCTCTGAGCAGCGTGAACAGCAGCTCCAGGGTGAGCGGCTGGTGCTCCCGGGGGCAGTTGGACACGGCGGCGGTCAGCTGCTCCAGCAGTAAGATCCACACCTGGATCAGACCTGCAGCGCAGAGGAAACCTCAGCTGGACCCCAAACAGGAAACGAACCGGGAGGAACAGGAAGTCTTCTTCACCTGTGTCGTCGTCGAACTCTTGCAGGACGCAGTCGACGCCGTCCTCGCTGCTGACGGAGCGCTCCTGAGACCGCATGGGCAGGTTGGCCAGCCGGGCGCCCAGGAACACCGGCTTGGACGGCATCTTGTAGATCTTAGCCAGCAGCTGGAACCCAACAGAACCTGATGAGAGGCGATGAGCTGCTGCAGCAGGCGAGCTGCTGCGGCGACAGGTGAGGTCCTACCTGGGAACATTTGTGCAGGTAGTCGAGAGCCGGAACGCAGAGGACAGTGGAGCTCAACCCAGACACATGAACAGAGTCACCAATCTCCTTATAATCCACCTCTCCTGCTCACAAACACAGAAAACTGGAATTAGGAGCAAAAAGTGCTGCACAAATACAACAGTCACATCTAAAGGACAAAATGAAATGAAAGTTCTGAGAAATGTTAATCCCAGCTGCTCTGAATAAAGACATGAAACAGGCAAACGCAGGATTCTGATTCCAGGAGGAATAAATCCTGCAGGTCTGGAAATGTGAGCAGATTAAAAAGCCAGACCCACCCAGGCCTTTGACGAACTTCAGCAGACACATGATGTAGTCTGTGGCGGCGTTGGCGAACACCTGGATGTTGTCTGTGTTGATGAAAGCTTCGAACACGTCGAACACGGGAGCCTGGGTCTTCCCTGCATGGAGCGAGAGGCGGGAACAGGAGGAGATAATCTGAACTGTTAAGGTCTCCGTGACAACCAGCGTCGGTCACCAGTCTGCCAGTTTACCCATGGAGTATTCTCCCAGCAGGTAGTCTTTGGTCTCCGCCCTGCTGCTGTGGACGGTCCTCAGGGCGCTGAACAGCGGCCTCCACCCGGACAGGATCTGAGGGGAACACATCTCCACCAGCTCCCCGATGGACGTCACCACCTGGGGGAGACAGGCGGGTTGGAGCATGTGGCTGGAAGCTTCCCTGTGCTGCCGCCGACCGGACCGGACCGGACCGGACCGGACCGGACCTCACCTGGTCCTGGACGTCCTCGTCGCAGAGCTCCAGCTGCATGATGTGCTCAAACGGCCTGAACAGCGCCTCGTTGAAGTGGAAGTGAGGAAGCTCGGCCCAGGAGGTCAGAACCTCGGTCAGAACGTCGTGGATGAAGGAAACGGCCTTCTGGGAAACATGGCGCTCTTTGTGACAAGCAGCCTGGAAACGAAACACTTTTTATCCCCCAGAATGAAATGAATCATGAACCAATCAACCACAGAAACACAAAATCTTAGAAACTATTTCTGTAGTGCTAATATCTTAGTAGACTTGAAATAAGACAAAACTAATTTGTAAGTAACTTTTCAACAAGATATAAGAGATTATTTTAAGTCAACAATTCCTTAATATTGATGAAAACATTCTAGTTTCATTTACAGTTTATTTCACTCCTATGTGAAATAATGTCTTGTTATAAGTGAAATAAGTTTTTCAGAAAACTTAAGGAAGTATTGGCCTAAAACAAGCTCACATATCTTGCTGAAAAGTTTGTCTTATTCCAAGTGTTCTTAGATGTTTGCAGTAGAATCTTGACCAAAAATACTTGGTAAGATTTTAAGTTTTTGCAGTGAAATTAACCGACTGATTGAGGAGAAACTGGACAATCGGAGCAGAAACATTTCAGAAGACCCTCCTCCCTGCTGCAGTTCCCCACCTCCACCAGGTGGGGCGCCACCACGCTCCAGGCCCTCATCATGTGCAGCAGGGGCCGGTTCTTGTTCCTGACGATCCTCAGCATGGCCTCTCCGAGACGGAAGAGATGCAGAGCGCTGCGGCGCTCCGACGTCGACTTGGCGACTCCTGAACACAACCGGAGAAAATCATCAAGGTTTCCACGGCAACAAGACAGTCTGTGTTTGAAGACGATTATTTATTCTTTACATCGATCATTATCTGGGATATTGACATTACTTTTGGAAATGACAGTTAATCTCATCTTTGGTTTCATCTGTCCAAAGGAAATTCATGCGTTCATCAAACCTAATTCATGTTTCCATGTTTTCAAACTTTCTGTTCAGTTTTTTTCTGATTGTTGTGATTTGGCTCAGAGGTTTAAGTCATTTCTCTGACTTGGTTGAATCTGCAGGAACATTAAGACTATTTTATGTAATATTTTCCTCTTAGAAATAATCTGAAATGACCTTCGACCTTCCCTGACAGTAACAGCTTCGTCTCTAAGGTCATTGCTGGTGACTTTCTTCCCAGGCTCTCTGTCAACACATACGTTTACTCTCCATGTTTTCCTGCTGACTCCTCAGGCTGTGAGTATTTTCCCTGCAGTGACAGAAACGTGTGTGAACATCGTGTTTCCTACCCGGCATCACCAGAGAATAATCTCCGGTCTCTGCAGCCGAGTTGAAGAGCTGAGACTGAGACGCTTTCCTGAGCTGCTGCAGGAAGCCGACCAGACCCACCAGGTTCAGCTTCGTAGCCGCTTCCTCAAAGAGCCTGAAACACACACACACACACACACGCACACACACGCACACACACACACACACACACACACACACACACATTATCATCACAAGGACGATAGGACGATCTGAAGGTTCTCTTCACTGAATGTTTTCTAATCTCAGGGTTGAATGTTTGTGCAGGTTTGAGTTTACTGTTATTTTTCTTTTGTGCAATGGGTCAAATATATACATACACCAGTAAGCATAACTTGAATGCCTACAGCTGCACCTCTACCACAGGACTCTGGCTGATATCTCACAGCTCTTCATAGAAGAACTAATCAAGTTCTTTAAAATGAAACTCATGAAAGTCAAAGAGGCTCAAAAAGCAGATAAAAAAAGTTGATTCTGTCCTGAAACCTCTGGAGGTTTTGGTGTGAAAATGATTAGATAACCCTCATCATCCTCTTCATCAGACTCTCATACAACAAGACAGTGGCTTCAGTCAGAGGCTGCATAAAAACCACTGCCACACTGACCTCTACAGGAGATCCTTCTGCGTCTAACAACTAGTTGAAAAAACTTGTATAATAATTTTATTATTTTGAGATTAATAAAGTATTTTAGAACTGAAGTCAATAAACTGTGTTGATGTTGGAGCTTTAAAGCAACCATTTATAGAAACTAAATGAAAACTTTAACATAAATTACTTATTTATGAAAAATGGCTTCATTTGTTTTCTATTTAATGGCAGAAAGATGTTTATATATGAACATCTAACTTGTATTAAACATTTTAATATTTCAATCAGCAAATGAATCAATGAACTTTAGACCTGGAAACAAAGAAATACACATTTTTCCTTTGATGAACTGCAGCTTTTTTAGTCAAATAAAATATATTTTTAAATGTTTCGTTTGAAAGTGGAGCAAATTCAACATAACCAGATAATTAGTGACCACTGCATAAAGAGCTGCTAAACTGAGGAGTCACAGATGAAGATGCAGAGAAACAGACCAGCCTTTTGGTCTATTTACTATTGTTTGGTGAAACTTTCACATCAGAAATGTGTTCAGTCCATCTGCTGCTGCAGAGGATCAGAGAAAATTCTTTATTCCCTGCAAAAGCAGCTCGGATAAGTGCTTACATAAGAGATGATCCTTGGTCTGAGCAGAACACACACTCACAGAGGCAGCTTCACTGCGTGCGTGTGTGTGTGTGTGTGTGTGTGTGTGTGTGTGTGTGTGTGTGTGTGTGTGTGTTGCATGCTCGTGACTGGAGGACGTCAGCTGAAATCTTGACTCCATTTCTCAGAAAACTCCCTGTTACACAAACTGACCTCATTTTATGACTTTATCTGCATTATGATAACTTATACACATAAAAACTTTGACACAGAACCAAGCAGGATTCACTCTACTGCCGCCTGCTGGGTGTATTTCAGCACAGCACCTCCTGGTGGACGCCTGATGCGACACTTTGACCCTCATAAATACATGTATGCACCTATAAAACACACTAATGTGTTTAAACTGAACCCAGTAAAGCATCACATGGTTCAAACATCCCAGCCTCTGCAGAGCGAGGTCCCACCTGTCCGCCTGCGTGGACAGCGTGCAGACGGCCTTGGCGGCGCCGGTCCCCGTCATCAGGCTGCCGCCCCTCAGGTCCAGGCCCCGCCCCCCTCTGCTGCTCTCCTTCAGCAGCTCCTGGATGGACAGCGGCTGGATGACCGGCTGGCTCAGGCTCAGCTCGGCCGCCTCGGGGCTCGGCTCGCAGCTCAGCTCCAGACCCAGGTCCACGCCGGCAGCGCCCGCCGCCTGCTGGCTCTGCTGGGTGATGGTGGTCAGGGAGGACGGCTGCAGGGAGCCGTCGCTGAAGTGGCTGTGCTCCAGAGAGCTGATGTACTCCGTCACCCTGAGACAGAGCCGGACCGCAGTGAGTTTCTATGACTTTACGGCTGCAGCAGGGTGAGGCTCATGTGTCGGTACCTGAAGACGTGTGGCCAGCAGTCGTGGTTGTGGCTGCCCATCTCTAAGCCCACGTTCAGGATGGCGTCCATGCACAGCACATGAGCCGTGTGGAGGCGGACTCCCTGAGGACGGCCCATCTGCTCCAGCCGCTGCTCGACGCGCTGCTTCACTGCCAACAGCAACAAGACGGCAGAGATGAGCAAAGGGATGCAGGAGAAGAGCTGAGCTCAGCTCACGTCCAGGCAGGAAGGAAGGTTTTAAAACGGATTCAACATGAATCTGTTCTAGGAATCAGATCCCCAAAAACATTCCACCTTTAAAGCTTGTTAAAGTCTGTACAGTTACTTTTTATTTAATTAAATTTTTATATTATGTGGGGTTTTTTAATGTAATGACAGAAAAATACTTCAATCTACTGCAGATTGCAGCCATTTTTAGTCACACATTCCTGAACATGAACACTAACAGACCAAATGGCTGCTAAACTTCAAATGAATAAGTGAAGGAAAATAATTCTCACCCATTAAGTTTATTTTTAAAACTCATGATTGTGAAAAAACTGTAAACATTTGCTAAAAGGTTGAATCAAATCATTTTTCTGCTGTGAAACATGTTTTTCTCTTTTCTCCCCTCAAAACTGCATTTTAGTCTGTGGAAAAATCTATCAGTGATTCTTTCTGCAAATTTATGAAACATCCCATAATAGTGTTTATGCATATTTAAAATGTTTCTCTACCAGTTGGGGAGCATCTCAGCTATAACTGGTGGTTAAACATAACTCAGCTGTTTTCCATTTAGGCCTTCACAGACTGATCATATTCTTTATAAAAAGGACTAATTAATGTTCCACACTTTGCCATGTTTAACTGATTTTCTAGTAAATTAACTAATTAAATGAACATGATTCCCTCTACATGAGAGTTAAACTGAAAACTAGAACTGAGCTGCAGCCCTGCATGATTTATTCATTAAAATATTTGTCAAGTCAGTTGGAAAATGATGTTGAATATTTTTACAAATCATCAGCTGAAATTTCCAGCTGTTTTCCAAACTGGCCACTAGATGTCAGTAAAGATCCATTTCTTACCACAGATTAAGAACAGCGTCTCACTCTGATATTTATGCAATATGAGTTTATATTAAAGGCGTTTTATTTTCCTCTTTCTGTTTTCAAGCCGTGGATTTTTGTGCGAAGCTGCTTTAATAAAACGATCCGTGCACGTTTGGCCTCCAGGTGGCGCTGTCATACTCGGTACCTTGTGTGATGGCGTCTCCCATCTCTGCCACCTCCTTCTCCTCCTTCTCCTCCTGCACACAGGAGGCTGCAGCCATCTGGGCTAAAGCTGATGCACAGTTGGCAGCAACGCCTGAAAGAGGAAAACGGCCAACAAACACGATCAGCTTCAGTTCATGGTCAGATCAAAAGAGGAAGTTTGTTTTCTAAAATCATTTGTTCCACAGGTGCAGAACCAGGGATCAGAACTGAAACTGAGACCCGGCTGACGTTTGACATCATGTGTGATTCCTCAATGATAACTGACAGGTTCTGGTTATTACTCACCATTCTTGGTGAATGTAATGTGAAATATTCCAGGAAGAAACCAAATATATAAAAAAAATTAACCTGAGAAACAATTTTAACTGGTCCAGCAACACTAAGCTAACTTCAGAGGTTTTCTCCTGGGAAGGAAAACAACAATCTGTGTGAATATTAAACCCATTTAACAGCTGCCTCTCCCTGCTGTTAACATAAATCCATTCAATATGTTGGAAAATTGGTTTCAGAAGGAAAAGAAAACATCATTTAGTTTCCAACCTCCTGCTGAATAATTTGAGGTTTTAAAACAATTTATGAAGAAAAAATTAGTAAAATCTCTTCGATATTTCATGACCACAGCAAAACCTCTCTCTGAATCTTATAAAATAAATTTTATTTCCAACCTGAACACAATAATTTTGGGCTTTTAGTGAAACCTTTAAACTTTAGATGAGGATGATTCTCCAAACTGCAGGAACAGCGACATCACTTCCTGTTCAGATCAGCCTCCACCGGCAGAACGGAGCAGGTTTCTAATGCAACAACAAACTCACTCAGTCCTGACGGTGTTCCCCAGGGCTCCGTTTTCAGACCCATCCTCTTCATAGTGTCATTACCACAAAGTTGTATCTGTTGGTATTTCTGTGTTTTAATGTTCTGCAGAACAGGAAGCTGTTGTAAAACAGCAATTAAACTGAGACAGGCTCAATTTTTTTTTTATATTTTCCTGTTAAAAATAAATAAATTATATTCAGACAACAATAATCTTCCCCTGTTCCTTGTGATGAACCAGTTCCGGGTTTACTCCGACTCCTGGACCCTGGGATCCTCCACAGCTAAACTGGTATAAAAACTTGATGTTTAGATATTACTGCTGTTGTTTCTGACTCTAAATCAGCTGAAATCATTGCTCGACTTTTAAAGAATCCTTCGTTCTGCCTTCTGAAGTGTCTGACAGCGCTGGAGCAACAAAGTCCAGCTTGAGGAACCAAATAAAGACAAACAGTCTGAAACGCAGCTGCGGGCCCCGACACCCAGCAGCACATCAAGCCCTCCTTCACACTCATCAGAGCCTTCAGGACCAACGCTGTGCTCCTCGGTGACCTTGTGATATCCAGACATAAATCTCAGCCCGGCTACGTTTTCCTGACAGAGCTGTCCAGGAACGCCCTGACCACTCTGCTGAAACCCTGGTTGTCCTTAAACTTGATTTATTAATCTATCCCCGTTTCTGCAGACAGAGCAGACTCAGGTCAAAGGTTTCACCCACCAAGCGCGCAGCTGAGCGCGGCGGCTTTCCGCAGGCCGTCCAGACTCAGACAGATGGTGTCTCTCTCCCTCTGGCTCTGCTCCTTCACCCCCTCGGCCCCCAGGATGAAGGCCAGGCCCTTGGAGCTGCCCGCCATGCGGCCCGTCAGAGGCGTGGACAGCACATCAATCAGGTTCTTCCACACGCCGGTGAGGATGAAGCGGGAGAAAATGGCACCTGATTACAAAGAGAGGAGAGAGAGAAACCTGCAGCTAGCATCACAAGCTGGGTTCTGGTCCTGAAGAACGATGATGTCATGAGGCGTGACTCATGGTTAACGAGGTTAAGGTTTCTGTGGAAACACTTTAATTGAAGGAGTTTCGATCATTATAAGTGTCATTATTTGCTGAATAATGCCAAGCTGACAGTTTTAATGCACCTTTTAGTGCAGGTGTTATGTCATGTTTATGACATCATCATGTCAGTCTTATGCAGACCTTTTCAGATGAAGGGCTGCAGATGAGGTCATTCCTTCCACATCTGTCTTCATATTTTTATTTCCCATCATCCCTCTCTTCAAAACAGCTGCTAATATCTAAAAACTGTTCCTCATAATTTCATAAAGTATCCATTAAACCAGATATTTATTCCCTCTGTCCAGACAGGAACAACCAGCTCTGCTTTCTAATCATGTCAAATTGTTCAGTTTAGGATCATTTGTTGCTGCAGGAGAAGAAAAAATATATTCTTCAAATGCATTGTTGGCATTTTATGGAAGTTTTTATATTTTCAGTGTCCAAATTGTAAATTTTGACACATAATTTCAAGTAAGTAAATATAAAATGCATTTTATTGAATGTTTTTTGCCGATAAGTCACAGACATAAACCCCAGACACATTAAGACATTACTTCACTATTACATATCAACACATATGAATTAAACAAGATTTATTTATAAAGAAATTGATCTCAGAGCTAATTATTTATAGTTTTGTTTCTCATCCAGTTCAACCTGCAGCTACTAGTTGAAGGTAATTTGACTCCACAGCAGAAAATCCTGCAGGAAATCTGCTGCTGTTTGTTCAAAAGACAAGAAAACTTTATGAGAAGCAAATCAAAACCAACAACAGGGGATCTGAGGATCAGCCCTGGGGGACCTCTGAGTCCCCACAGTGAAATGGATGAATGCATGACTGTAACCAAGATGTCCGCCGTGAGTTGAGTTACAGACCTGCAGTCGCTGTGTCGCCTCCAGCCCTCTCAGAGCTGAGTGCTGATTGGCTGGACGGCCTCCGGATCATCTGACCTCCAATAGCGCTGCTGCCCAGGCCGTCGATGTCTGACAACACAAAAATACAAAACAACTGGCACCAAATATTCATTCAGATAATCGTCTTTTGGAAACAATCCACTACATAAATGTTTTATTTTTCCCATCCCTTAACTCCTAAACTCTCAGCGCTTCAGTTTAACGTTCGACCCATTAAATACAGAGTTACAGCGAAATGGAAAACCATCAGAGTTGGATCAAATAATGTAGACCAGCAAGATGTGCAGATGCATGATTTCTTTGGATAAAATTATCTGTAAATATAGCAAAAATTGTCACTGATGAACAAAATGCAGCTACACAGCATACTGGGTTTATGATCCTCTGGATTCTCCAACATGAGGTTTCCTTCCATGGTGAGTTGGATTTCTGTCTTAAGAAGCATGAAGGACATCAGAGACCTGTCAGCATGGTGATGAGCGGCAGCGTGCGGTCTTCTGGTGAGCCCCAGTACCCGGCGTCAGCCAGCAGGTTGCGCTCCAACACCTGGTGGTGAAGCTCCTCGATCCAGGCCTGGCACAGAACCACCAGGACTCCGCTGCTCTGGATCAGCCGAACAAACTCCTTCTGCAGGACACGGAGGGAGACGCTCATCAGCTGCGCGCTCATCAGGAGAGCAGCTGTGGCTGTGGCTGTGCTCACCAGACTGAGGGCGGGCGGAAGCTCTCTCCGTCTGTAGTAGTCGCAGCAGCAGAGCTTGAGGTTGAGCAGCAGAGCGTAGTACGACACCAGGTAGAGGCCGTCTGCGTTCATCAGACACTTCAGAGGGTCGCCTGATTCAAAGCCTGGAGAGTGAATCCCTCCTGAACAGAGGAAGGAAAGAAAAACACCAGCTTTAGAGAGTCCCAACCAAACATTTAAACTTTAAAATTCATTATTAAACTTCACTGAGTCTGACTAGCATTCACAACACCACCGTTTTTATCAGCTGAGACACAGACAGGAATCTAAACCAAACTATCAATACAGAATAAATGGTTTAAAAAACATTTGAGAATGGGAACCTTCTGATGTTCTATTATTTTGATGCATTTACTGAGTTTCATGTGAAAACTAAGAGGTAAAAAAGAGCCTTAAGGTCCAGTTTGGTAGGAAAAATTCAGACCAAATAATAAAGGAGTGAATTTTAGTCTGAGTTTGTCCTGCAGCTTGGACTGATTTCACAGAAACTGTAAGTCCTCCAGCAGAGACACACTGAGGGAAAGTGGACAAAAATATCAAGTTTGTCATCTACAAACTGGACATGAGAGAAATTTTAATCCAAAAGTGGAAGAACTTCAGGACCATCACAACATTCTGGCCGAACATAAAATGGTAAAATTAACTTAACAGAAAACTTCTGCTGTTTTATCATCTGTGCTCTCTAAACTTCATCCTCCAAAATATTTGATTGCTTGAATAAAACAGTGGAGACACAAAGAGCTGCTCGGTCAGCTGGTCAGCAAACAGCTGTTTGTTACTGAACAACCCAAACAAAGTCTGTTCTGTTCTACAGCTACATCATCATCACACTGAATCTCTGCTGGTCCCTCTTCCCTCCGCTTACCAGCCTGCAGCCCGGAGCAAAACGTGGAGGAGAAGTTCTGCAGCGACAGGTCCACCTCCTGGGCGGAGGCCAGTCCCAGGA
This sequence comes from Poecilia reticulata, assembly GCF_904066995.2. Lineage (NCBI taxonomy): Eukaryota > Metazoa > Chordata > Actinopteri > Cyprinodontiformes > Poeciliidae > Poecilia > Poecilia reticulata. Next base: position 29,515,839 of record NC_088844.1, read on the forward strand.
GGCGGGGCAGCAGCGCCGCCAGCGATTGGACGAACAACCTGGCGCTCTGCTGGTCCGCCTCCTGGCTGCGCAGCAGTTTGAGGGACATGGCGGCGGTGCGCAGGGAGCGGTGGCCCGGGCAGTCCCGAGGCGTCTGCTGCTCCTCGTCCACCAGAGACACGTTGTCGGACCCGATGTCGGACACGTCGGAGCGTCCCGAGTCTTTCTCTGCAGCCATGGAGTACTGATCGCACGAGTCAAACTCTGTCCGAGACAAGTCCTGCTCCTCCATGCTGCAGGACAACCAGGGTGAATGAAACGGTGAGGAACTTGATTTTAATACGCTTAGAAAAACAGACGCAATAAAGACCAATCACCAGCCAGCTTGGTTCTGATTGGTCAGCGACAAAGCTGTTCAGAAACACAAAATCTTACGTTTTTTTGTCTAGTTTTAGTGCAAATATCTCAACACATTTGAAATCAGACAAAACTAACTTACACATAACTTTTCACCAAGACATAGGAGCTTGTTTTAACAATAGTTGTTCAGATTACTTTACTTATAACGACTCACTTTTCCCAAAAGTGTAATAATCTGTCAGTAGAAAAGCACTTTTTCATCAGTAAGAAGAAATTATTGACTTAAAACAAGTTCCTTTATTTTGCTGAAAAGTTACATGAAAATTTGTTTTGTCTCGTCAAGAATACAAAAACATTTGCGCTAAATATATCTGTCATTTTTGCCACTAGATGGCGCTAAAGAGCTGCTTAGCTTGAAAAATCCTCGAAATGATCCCTAAAGTTGACGGAGTCGTACCTGAAGTTGCTCTCGCTGTACCTGGACCCCGGCCCGTGGTGCGGCCGCGTCCTGGAGTCCACTGACAGGAAGTTGGTGATGTCAGGGAAGACGAGAGCGTGACTCCTCTGCACCACGTCAGGAGGAACGCCTCCTCTGTCCTTGACCTCCTGACCCTCGGCCTCCACGCCGCGGCCTCCTCCTCCCTCCGCCCTCTCTCCTCTCGGAGCCGCGCCTCCTACCGGCTCCCGCTGGCTTCTCTCCTGGCCTCCGAAGGGACAGCTCAGCTGGACGCGTGCGTCCTCGCCGCACTCCTCAGGCGTGTGTCCCTGACCCAGACCCAAGTCCCCCATCTCCAAGTCCAGGGTGGTTTGTCCCGTTTCCGTGGTGATGCTGATGCTGATGTCCGGGCTGCGCTCGGTGGTGGCCATGTTGGAGGCAGCGGAGTCCCACTGGGGCTGCTCTGAGGACAGGATGTGTCTCTGCCACCTGAAGTCGGCCTCGTTGATCTCCATGGACTCCCGGGTGGACTCTGACCCGTCCTTCATGTCGTCCAGGCGCCTGAGGAGAAACCGAGCCTGCAGGAGGAAACACAGCGACTCTTACTGCTGTTGATCCATCCAGACAGAACCATCACAGGGAGAAACGTCAAAACTCGATGCAGACAGTCGCCATGATGGGATTTGAACCCAGGACCTTCTTCCTGCAAGGCGGAAACTTCAAGAACCTCCGTTTACTGTTATCTATGGTCTTAAATGTAGTCTGTATTTAGTTTTTACCATTTATTTTAGTTTTATTCATTATTACTACACATCCATCCCTTCATAAGCAGCATACAAGTAATTAGAATATATTGAATTAAAGTTAATTAATTGCAATTATTAGTATTTTCTAAAAAAACTAATAGTTTCCAGAAAGCGGTTGTGAGTTTCTCTTCATGTTCTGACTTGGTGTCATGAGTCGACCTGTTCAGGCTGCAGGCCGCGACCCTGCGACAGGTCATCCAACGCAGCCAGAAGAGCGCAGGCGCAGGAAACGGAGGCGAAGCACGCCTCGATGCCGCCCTTCACACAGGCCTCCGTCATCCCGTCCATCACTCTGAACACAGAACATCACAGCCAAACTGAGTCCAGGCTCAAATTGCTGACTTTCATCTAGTTTTCTCTGAATGAAGCTGTGGATCAGGTTTATTTACTGACAGTTTGAGCAGATCCAGGTGGGACTTCCTCTTTGAGAAGGAGCGTTTCCTGGTTTCAGGTTCTGCTACACACGGCCCGGCCAGGTCATAGAGCCGCTGCGGGCTGCCAAGAATCTGACCAGGACAGGAAGATGTTAACATTCCTTCATTTAGTGAGCAGAGGACGGATGGACGGATGGGGATCACCTCCTTCATGATGCGGATGGCCTCGGTCCGGTGCTGGGGCGGCGGGTAGAGCAGGATCCGGTGGTACAGCGACTGCAGCACCGGCTTCATCGACTCCACGCAGCTCACCAGGCGCACCAGCTCTGCTGCGATGTAGCACACCGTCCGCACCACCGGCGCGATCCTGGCGGGGGCGCTGGAGGAGCAGCCGGACCCCCGGCCTTGATCCGACACGCCTCCACTGGAAGAGTCCACTTCCTGACCGATTCCTGGGAGAGGAAGAGGAAACGATCTGGGATTTAGAGACGAGTAAGAGGATAAACGGACAGACGGACTGACGGATGCGTTACCTTGAGCGAGTCTCTCTGAAAGCCGGTCTCTCTCTAGCGTGTAGCCGTGGTGAGAAGTGATGGTTTTATCATTGACTGGATTTCCCATAATCGCCACCAGAGACGGACAAAGCTGCTTCCTGCAAGAACAAATACCATCAATTAATATCAAGACATAAGTCAATAAAAACATTTTTCCTGATATTCGTCTCTCTTTAACTTCCAACATGATGTATCTTCAGGTTTCTACGTGGTGGATTCGCTTTGGTTGCAACAAGAATGGAGGAAACAGAGAGTCGTACCACACCAGGTCGGTGAAACCTCTGGACAGGTGCATTGTGGGAGGACAGCTGCTGAGCATGGACAGGATGCACTCCAGGTAGAGCAGCTGCAGCAGCTGATTGTCACTGAAAGGAGGAGAGAATGAGGAAAGGTCAATGAGTCACAGAGAGGAAGTGATGTCACCGACAGAAGACCTGCAGCGTTACCTGTCCACCGACTCCAGTTTCTCACAGAACACGGTCAGAACCATCACCACGTCCTCACACAGAGCCTGGCTGGTGGGGGAAACATCTGCAAACACGCACACACAAAGTTCATTCATCCAACTTCTACACTAAGTGATAAACTAATTAATCCTCCTCGTTTGCCTCTAATCTCCAGGAAATGAACATTCCTGAGGGGGAAGTTCGGCTCCATCCATGCATTCAGGTTATTTATGTGTCACTATTTATTGTTTATGTTTATGCATTTGGCAGATGCTTTTATCCAGACTAACAGACGGGGATAAAACAATGCAGTCAACATTAAAGCTAACAATAAGCTACTTAGAAGGAAGAACACCAGTGAGGTGATGGAGCAGAAACAGAGGGAAGCTTAATAAAGAGGCTTTAAATCATCTCTAAATTAGTTTGTGCAGCTTATTTATCCATTCACATCACATTATTAAGCTTTAACTGATATCGTGTGCACTTAAACACCCAGTTCCTCATTTTTATTGAATTTTCAAGTGAAAAAATATTAATTTTACCCAACAGGTGTTTCCATATGTTTATGTTAATAAAACATGTTTTCTGGATGGATGGCTGCTCTGTGCTTTTCTCAGTCCATCCGTCCATTTTGTCCCTCATAGAGACCCATACAGCTGGTCAACAATGACTCTGGACATTACAAACTGTTCATGTAGAAACTAGACACTGTTCATTCTTCACTAAGCAGATGTGTAGGATGATGTGGACCTTTTCTCTGCAGAGGCAGCGCGGTCACCTCGTCTCCTTCAGCCCCCTGCAGAGCAACACACAACACCAGGGAGGGTCACTGAGTTTGTGAAATAAGGAGATTTTAAGGAGCAAAAGAAAATGGAAGGGGGAAAAAATCTAATTTCATGTGTTTAAGATTCAAGATGAACAAAGCATGAACCAGTAATGAACCAGTAAGCAGAAAACGACACTGGATTCAAGAGGAAAAATATCAACCAGATGCTTCTGATCAAACTGACAAACCGTTCATCACCAGTGAGAAAAGCTGATTAAAGTTTTCTCATCTCAGCACGCAGGTGGGTGTTAAACAGGCCAGGAAGGAAAGAAACCAGCCATTATCTCAGAGAAGCAACTGTTGATAGGACTTTTTCAGTTACTGGACCTGCTGGCAAAATCCTTGCAGCAAATCCAATTTAAACGAAGCGAACAGTTCCACTTTATGCTGATGATGCAGTACTTTTTATTGCTAATCTCCACGTTTCTCCATCGTCTGTGTTGTCATTATTAACCAGAATAAGCTTGTTGACATATCAGGAGATTTTTTGCTTCATTAAAATTAAAATAAATAAAAATAATAAGGGATGAATGATGTATCAGAATTATAAGATGTCAGTATGGACCGATATTAATAACCGATGTTTATTTCCATCTACTTGTCATAAGTTCCAGGAGGGGAGAGTTTTGACCACGCGATCAATAAAGTATTTCTGATTCTTAATCATCACTGCATTATTAATATGGGATATCAATATCAGAACGAGTTTCCGTATCAGTGCGTCTTTAAAAATGACATTTAGCAGAAACTCTGACCAAACAATGAGTCAACTGATCCTCATCGATGTGGAAAGAGTCACAGTATAAAGTCACTTCCAGACCATCTGCTGTCTGTTATTCTACAGAAATATTATTCCCTTGATGAGCCTTATAGTCACTGAGTGAACCATGAACCAAATCTGAGGTCGTCCTTCCAACAACTGAGACAACCGCTGTCTTTAACTCAACAGTTACTGAGAGTAGAGATGTTGGATTAAAGATTAACATTGATTTTCACACAGATTTCACATTTTGGTTTTAAATAAATAAATAACTGACCAGATGAGCAATAAACAGTTTATTATGCTGCTGCATGTAGAACCTCAGAGCAATAAGAGGAATCAATGTTACTGAAGACAAAACAGCAGATAAACCTGAAGGTCCTCGCTGCTCGCTTTGTTGCTGACGGGCCTGTTTAAAGCTAATGTGTGTGAGTGTGTGCATGTGAGTGTGTGTGTGTGAGTGTGTGCATGTGAGTGTGTGTGTGTGTGTGTGTGTGTGTGTGTGTGTGTGTGTGTGTGTGTGTGTGTGTGTGTGTGTGTGTGTGTGTGTGTGTGTGTGTGTTCTCTCTGACCTCCTGTCTGTGGCGCAGCTGCAACGTCAGGTCTCCCAGTATCTGGCTCAAGGTGGCCCTCACTGCCGTGTTGATGCTGCGCTGGTGACAGCTGGACATGTAGGTCTCAATACACACCTGTACACACACACACACACACACACACACACACACACCACAGGACATCAGTGACGCAGAGCACCAGAGAGCACCACCAAGCCACGTTGAACCGTCGGGGAGATTTATGGGAAGCTTCCATGGCGTCACTGGTTGCCACGGTGACCAGGCGTGGCGTAAACCTCTGGGACGTGTTGTAAGTCTGCAGAACATCTTATGGTCAGATTAAAGGTCACACTCTGGGGATGCTGAGCACAGAGACAAACAGAGACAAGATGTCCTGCCGGACGTCTGCAGCGTCAGCAGATTTTACGACAGCGAGAGGAAGAAGCCTGGATGGAGCAAAGAGCTCAGAAAAATGAGCTGGAGGTAAACTGAGTCCAAACAGAAAAGCTATCTGCAGCTTTGTAACCAAATACCTGCTGGGCAATGAAATCTAAAAACACATTACAGCTTCAGCCAACAATTACTTTAATAATCAATTATTCTGATGATTAACTGGCAAATTCTGTCTTTTTATGCAATATTAGAAGTACATTAAAATGAATAATTGAATTAGTTAAATAGGAGGGAAAATGTGCCTAAAATAGGTTAAAACATTTTTAACATGAATGCAATATATATTTCTGTACAGTTTGGGCTTAATTACCTCCCTGAGTGTGATATTCTTTCAGTAACTGGTCTTTTTAAGTCTGTAGTCTGTATGCTCCAGTTAACCATTAATATATTACTAAATTAGTTGATTATTTCAATAACTGATTCATTCCTTGGGGTTTTAGCCCTAATCCAGAAACCAGTAGATCTACAGTGAACCAGTTACAGTATCCGCATCTACGACAAAAACCTTTGCAGCCTCATTAATTTTCTCCACCTGCAGTATTTTTAGAAAGTTCATGAGAATGAAGCCTGGAGGTCCTTCCTGTTCCTCTCTGAAGGCTCCTGGGGGCCGAGGAACCACATGCAGCTCCGAATGTTTGCAAACGATTGATAAAGATATGGATCATCTGTCTGACCAGGCAGCAGCAACCCATCACCACGGTTACAGAGACGAGACACCTTATTGGTGCTGAGCTCATCATGAGAACATGGTTCCACCATTTCATCACCTCTTTAATTCAGTTTAGTTCAGTTACTGACTTTAATGAACTAATTAAATGTATATTTTCTGTGTTTAACATAATAAAATGCTGAGTGTTTCGATCTGCTCTGAACAGGTTTGACATCAGGAAGCTGGAGCCTCGTCTGTCAGCTGGACAAAGACTGAAATCAGCTAATTAGACTCCGATTTAAAGCCTCTGCAGCTGCTGGGTCATTTTACACCTAATCAATCAAAAATCAATACATCTCCAACATCCGACCTCACAGCTCTACTGATGCTGCAGTCTGCTGAGGTGCAACATGGATTTAAGACTCAGATTCTCCAAGAACAGATTTTCTCAGGTTCACATGTTTCAGCTCAATATTTCACACTAAATTTCCACAGTTTGGACTTCATGTTATCATATTTCCAATCTATAACTGGACAAGGACAGAAGGTCGTCATGGACGAGCCGTTCCATCAGCTGAGCAACATGAACAGAGAGGCGTTTGAGCGTCTGTGTTTTTGCAGGCAGTCATCTTTTGTCTGGAGCTGCCAGGGCAGCTGGCGCTCAAATGCAGCATCATTAGCTCATAATCAACCACCACACACACAACCTGTGGGCTCCTTTCATTAACCAATAACCCACAGTCACGTTTTGGACAGTGGAGGCAGCTGGAGGAGACCCATGCAGTTCTGTCACTGTCTAAACAACCAACTTGGGAACTGATGTGGTAGGAAGTCACATTTATAATGAGGGAACTGGGACAGGAAATAAATCTGGAAACAATAAAACTTTTCTCTGACTACAAAAGGAATCCTCCAGATGATAATGACTTTTATTCACAGACCAAAAGACTGATTTTTCTTTCTACATCATTAAATTAAAAAAAATACATTCACACAGTAAATGCAGATGCTAGTAATGATAAACTGCAGGTGTAAAAACGTCTGTGCTGAATAAATCCCTGAGCTCTGCCTGAACCTGTTAGCCTGTTAGCAGTTAGCCTGTTAGCCCGTTAGCAGTTAGCCCGTTAGCAGTTAGCCTGTTAGCCCGTTAGCAGTTAGCCCGTTAGCCTGTGGCGGTTAATGGAGATCTGCTGACAGCATTCAGAGCGGTGCTCTGAGTTATGACCAAGCAAACAGAACCAGATACTCTCTGTCCCTCTCCAACAGCAGCTGGCCAGGTCCGGTGGCTCTGAAAGCATTAACACATCAACACCAGCAGGTTTTACGAGCTGCTAATGGCAGCAAACATCTCCTGTGTCCTGCAGCCGCAGCTGCTGAGACTGAACTAAAATGACAAAGAAATCCTCCCAAATCTGCAAACCTTCGCACAAAGGAACATTTATTGATTTATTAGCGTTAAGTGAAGCGTTCTGCAGCGTCTGAGCAACAAAACGACAGAGGTGAAGGTCAAACAGCAGAACAGTTTAATCATCTGGTCAGAAATTTGTGCTGTTTGAGTTTCATCTGATGTGATTTTTGATCGAACATGGAGAAAAACCTCTGAGGTTAATTTGAGTGTTCCTCTGTCTGTTGCAGCTGAGGACACAGACAGACAAACATCCACATACTGCATCTGATATCAGAAGGTTTTCATCTCTGATCTCCTGTTTTCCGTTTCCAGGGAAACGCTCCTGCTGGTAAAAACTAAACAAGCTGAACTCAACGTCAGGATGCTGAAACAGATGGTCTAGTTTTCTTTAACCGCTGTCTCCCATCTGTAAGGATTCGTTTTTCCTTTTACTTTCATAAACTTGTTTTGTTAAAAACACTGAAAAATGTTTTCATATTTGTTATGAGCCATTTTTCTGTCCCTGTCGTTTCAGCTCCAAGAAACTAAATAAAATATATTAATTTACCCCAGAAAACGGGAGCAAGAGAACATCAGTGGGATCCTGGGTAAATTAAATCAAACAAACTTTATTTATCCAAAGGGAAATGAAAGGCTGTCATAACTCGTATCATACAGAGCCAGTTGTGGACGGTGACGCTGTGAGGAGGAACTACAGCAGTCAGACCTGCAACGAATCCGAAGAGGCCTCTGACTGAAGACTGCTGCTGTGTGATGGCTATCCTGACATGCTAACAGTTTAATATCAAAGCAGCACAGATGATATTCTGCGGTAAAATGTCCTGGACGACAGCATCAGCTGGAGTTTGGGATATGAGGTAATATCCAATTTAACAACAGGAAAGAATGAACACAAAGGTCAGAGGCAGCAGACATGTTAACACATTAATGTCAGATTGTCTGACAGAATGAATTCATTTGTTTACCATCCAGGAAAGAATCAGAGGTTCTGTAAACCCAAATATTTATTCTTCTATTATTACAACTGAGATTGTAAACACAGAAATCAACTTTATTTCCCAACTGAGGAGGAATGAAACACGTCAGACTCGTTTTCCACCATGAAGCTCGGAGATGAGCAGAAACAGATCCTGAAGGTTTCTGACGATACTTTCCAATAAAGTTTGAATCGGTCCAGTTCAGGCAGAAGAACCAAACACTTGGCAGAGATATTAGTGTGATAACTATTGGTCCTGATCTGGAGCAAAGCAACAACTTGCCTCATCTTTAGAGTTAAATGATGTTTCTGTTGCATCTACAGCATCAAATCTTGAAACGATTGTTTTACCTGAGCGATCCTCAGGATGGAGTCTCCATTAATGTCAAAGTTTGGAGAGTAGGTGATGCAGAGCAGGACCTGCAAACAGAAAGAAATCCTTCTGATGTTCTGCACAGGAGCTGAGACAAAAGGGGTCAGAGGTCATTCATCTGACCGCCAGCAGAGCAGAGCCGCCTGCTACCTTCATGACCTCCACCTGCAGGTCCTCATGCAGGGAGGGGGTGACCCTGATGGCCTCCAACATCTGGCTGAGCAGCTGCTTCTCCAGAGCCTCCACCTCCGAGCTGACTCCGCCCACAAACCGGTCGTCACACAGGAACTTCTGATGGAGACGAGGTCAGAGTTCACAGGTTGGGCAGCGCCAGAGAGGCTAATTAGTGAGGATCATGATCATGTTCAGTACCTGCATGCCGGCGAGCGCCGTCTGGCCCAGCTTGGTGTTCTTGGACTCCAGGGCCATCTGCAGCGGCAGCAGGCAGCGCTCTCTGCTCAGAGCAACAGGAAACGTTACTGAGCTGAATATTAACAAACACACAGAGGCACCAATAAATAAATATCTATCAGGAAAGAGACCTATACAATAAATTAACTGTTTCCATCTGTTATACAGTAAAAACAACCTGGATGATAAAATTCTGGTTCAGCCTTCAAACTCCTTCCTCTCTGATCAACATCAGATGAGAAGGAAATCATTTATCTGACCTTTGATTTTTCACTGAGTCACACTGAGCGTCATGGATGGATGAGGTAAGAGACGAAATCAATAAGCTCAAATCTGTAGCCATAAATTCATATTCACACAGAAAAACAAACCTCCAGATTCTCCAATAATCAGATTCATGTTTAAATTACCATGGAAGATAGAAATCAGTTCTACTATTTATTTAACCTACAAACAAAACACAATTAAAAAACACGCATTTGAGTAAACATTACCTAAACGAATAATTGTAATCAAGCCAGAAAAAACGCTAATTATTTCTAAATAAAATCTTCCACTGATTTTAAATGTCATAATTAGGCTCTAAAAATAACTGCACACATCGTTTTCATCATTATCTACTGAAGTTCTGATGCTGATTTAATGTAGTCAGGCCAATTCCACTTGATTCTCATCTCCCTTCAGGTCTCCATCTGGGATTTCTCCCATTGAGTCGCATTTCTCCAGTTGAAATTTAACTGGACCAATCAGCAAACAGAATAAGGAGATGTAAATGATGCTTGTAGCTTAGCAGCAGCATCAGTTTGTGCCAAATTTTAAGAAATTTAAGTTGGAGCAAGATAAATGTACAGCTAAGCTTCATCAAGCTGCCGCATAACTTACGTCTCACCCAAATGTTAAGCAGACAAGAGGCTGGTTTTCACCAGGCTCGTTTTAATGTGATCAACACAGAAAACTTGACTTTGATAAACTGAAAATGTCAGCTCTGGGTCCGTTATGTAACTAATGTGTCTGATCAGAAACTGTCTCCCGTCTTCAGAGACTCCTTGTCTTGCTGTGTTTCTTCCATTCGCTCCAACTGAATCTCCTTCTCTTTTCATGGCTGATTGAATCTCTGCTGCTGATGGATCTGCAGCTTTCAGTCGCTGCTGAACCAGCTCAGATCCTCTGGCTTCAAACGGGCCGCAGGGAGACTCAGAGCGCAGGACAGTTAAATCAACCCGCCGTCTCTTTACGAGCCTGAAGAAAGAAAACTGAGCCACGGGGAGAATAATGAGGCCATCCGACCCAGAAAGAGACAAAATCAGAGATAAAACTGGCAGAAATTTTCATATAAAACCCAGAACTGACAGCAAATATCACAGATACATCAATCATTTCAGTCACGCTTTGCTTCACGCATTAAAGTCAGAAGGTTTTTTCATTCTGTAGATAAAGAGCTGCTCAGATTACTGAGGATATCATCAATGTTTAATCTAATCAGCTCTAATAAAACACAAGCTAACAATGAATAATTCAGCATTAGAACTTCAGCTTCTTTTTATCTACTTTCTATAGGGGGCGCCACCACAGATCTTCAGCCTCCAGCTTCTTCTGCCACACAAACATTCCCAGACAGAATTGAGATTTGGTGCTGTTTTCTCTATTCTGTTTTTTTTTTTTAACAAAATGTCACCAGAGGCTGAAAAAGTTGCTAAAAGTTGGCAACTTTCATTCTTATCTAGACCAAAACCCAGTTTACCACCATCCTCTCATCTCCACACTGACCACGCCCCTCAGTGACCCTTGGCTCCGCCCACTTTGGTGACATTTTTAAAAAATGTGTCTGGTAACCAGATGGTTCTCCTGCACTGACTGTAGTCTTTGAATATCCAGACAATGCAAATATCGACACACAGATATCCGGCAGTTATCAGGCAGCTTGAGTCGGATATGAAGCCAGTTTTAGTTGAAATTCTCTTCTGGTTTCTCAGTTTTCATTTTCAGATCACAGACAGACATTTGAAGTGACTCCTGTTTGTAAAAGTTCCTCAGATGTCAGGAAGAGTTTAGGAAAACCGTTTTATTTCACTGCTCAGTTTTATATCTGCCTAATCAGCTGAGGGATTCCAGGATGATTTACATTCATTCAAATCAGACCAGGACAGTTTAAAGTGGTGGGATTCGCAGACTGCTGCAGGCGGCAACGCAGAGAAGATGTCAGGGAAACTTTCCCCCAGCAGATTCAGGTTGATGACAAGCCAGAAAAATGAGATTCTTACAGAACTGGGGAAATAAACCATGAAGGCTTTCAGACAGCATATTTAAATCTAATTTAATAATAAACGTCATTAAACAGACAGATCTTTTTCTTTATTCTGAGACAGAAGAATTGAGACATGAGCTGAATGAATGAATGAATGAATGAATGAATGAATGAATTAACTTACCGAAGCTGTGAAGGAGAAATCTTGAATGATCCCTTCTGAGCCTCCAAAGTTTCTGGAAAAACAAACAAAAGTAAAAAAAAATCCAGCATTAATCAAACATTTAGTGTTGTTTGTTTTGCTCTACATCAGGAAAGATGCAATAATTTTGATTAACTTTGTTATAATTATATAATTTTTCCTACATAAATAATAAAACATTTTCTAATTTGCTTCAACAATAACAGATTCATTTTCATGTGAACTGTCCCTTTAAATGTTGTATTTTTTAGTAATAGTAGACTTTAGGAGCTGTTTAACAAAATAAAAGTTGGATATAAAATTACAAGTCTGATTTTGTGTCTTATAGCTTATTCAATCAGGTTAAGGCCTGGACTTTAACTAGACCATTGCAGCATCTTGATGTTTTTCCTTTTCAGCCGTTCTGTCACAGATCAGCAGGTCGGTTTGGGATCGTCGTCCTGCTGATGACCCAGTTTGGGCTGAACTGCAGCTGTCAGACAGACTCACATCTGACTCTGGAATATTTTAACAAACATGGTTGGCATGGAAACAAGCCCAAGCCATCACCCCTCCCCCACCGTGTTTGATAGTTTGAATAAGATGTTTGGTCTTTTCTAGATGCTTCAGAGATTTTCTAAACTCTCCCTGGATTCAGTTGCTGCTGCTTCTCTGACATCTTTCCAGATGTTTTCACTCCTGAGCACAAAGTTAAGCTTCTGTATGAAGAGCAGGAGTTTTATTATTTTGCAGATGTTCCTCCCAAAGACTTTGTATTTTGTTACCTGCTGCTGCATGTTTAGCCTCAGTGTTCAGTTTGGACATGCTCAGCAGGCTCCGTTACGTTTCTGTGATGTTCCACTGCGCTGAGGAGAGAACATGATTCTCCCTCCATCAGCACAACCTGAACTGTTCCTCTGTGAGCTTCACTCCTCACCCGCCTTCATCCTGAAAGGTCATTCTGCCGCTGTTAACGCTAGCAGCGTCTCCATGACATCAGAGGAAACCATGTTCTCCTCCAGTAACGCAGCGAGTCACAGAGATTAACTGGACGGTTTCTGAGCATCACGGACGTTTCGCTCCTTCATGCTTCATTTCTGCCGGAGCTGAGAACCGTTTTCTCTTTTAAATGAAGCAGGTGTTCAGCATTTATTGCAGGTATTTTAATAAGAAAAAAAAAATCTCTAGTCATGATTTTACAAAGCTAGCCATAAAATTAAAGAAGATGTAATTTTAATGTTTAGTTATCCTCAAATGTATTTTTCATCAATATTTCTTCTTGACGTTTTAACCGACTCACCGTTCTGACCTCACACGTTCCCTGGAACATTTTGTTTTCCCTGCAGCTGATTTACCAAATATTCCTACATCCACACAGTGTGAGTCAGAGGATTTTAGAAACATCCGGTTGGTTTTCCACCTCCTGACGCCGACACATGGTGCTTCACGCTGCCTGGACGTCCTGACCTCCAGGACGTCCAGGCAGCGTGAAGCACCATGTGTCGTAAAATCCAAATGTCTGGTTTAAAGGGATGAAAACCAGATGGAGTCCATTTAGTGACCAAGTTTTCCGGGAAAAAATGGAGGTCCAAAGTTGGAAAAATCAACCAGAACACAACAAGAGATGAGAATTTGGACTTGATTCAGTTCTGATCTGGACTTATTTTCTGCTAAAATGAAATTTAAGTAATAAACAGTGAATTTCCTCCTGTTGCTGATACTTTCACTTAGTGCTTGGTTTAAAACTTTGACATACAGAACAGGACTGATTAGCTGTAGCTTTTCTTTGCTCCTATTTAAATTGGAAATGACAAGGTCTGCAGAACCGGGTTTGGACTTCCCAGCTGTTTCTACCAGAAATCGGCCCTGAATCCAACATAGACTAACAGTTTATCACAGCATTTCTTACAATATAATGACTGTGATGATAGATAATATAATTCAACCAGTTGTTTTGGTTCTAAATGTGTCTCAGCATCACACACACAAGTTCTGCTCTAAAAATAAAACCGAGCCGTCAGGCTGCTGGGCTCAGAGCTGCTGCTGGTCATGTGACTCAGCTGCTGATCAAAACCTGATTTCAAATGGAAATAAAGCCTCAGCGATGGGATGATCCAGTTGTAGAGTTTAGAAACATCATCACTGTTGCAACCAGTTTCAGTTATAAACATTATTAAATGTTTATAACATTACATCCAGCACCAGCAGTCCCAGTTCTGACTTATGAACTCTGCAGTAGCAGCTTCTGTTCAACTTCAGTTCAGTTCAGTTTATTTTTTTTAACTCTAATTCACCACAAAAAAATAATCAACTCAGTCAAATCATGCAGGTCCAGTCTCTGTAACCCTATTAAATAACACAGTCACTTTCTAATTGGTTAAAAAAGTTTTACATCACTTCTCCTGGACCAGCATGTAGCGACAGTGGAGAGAAAAACTCCACTTTAACAGGAAGGAACAACAGAACCAGAACTGGATGTCTGCTGTGACCCACTGGGTTTGAGACAAAACACAGCAGCACTGATCCAGGACCAGCAGAACCTGCTATGAGTACAGAGATAACAGCAGCAGAAGCTTCATCTAGGAGAGAAACACGGCTGAGAAGAAAAACTCACAAAACTGCAGCTTCCGGTCAGAATCCTGCGAGTTTGATGGAACCAATGAGATACCAACTCTGATTCCAGTTCATCCAAACAGTAAAGCATCATGTTCACTGATGGAGCTCATAAAAAGTGTAAATAAACAGGTTGGTACCGTAGCTAGCAGCACACTGTAGTTACACGGCGGCCATGTTGGACTTTCAGGTCAGAGTTGGTGTCAAACCTCCAACTCTGCAAGTGGGAATTTCAGATTTAAGCTGCAGAATTACCAGGTAATGTCTGAACAAATGGGAGGAACGTTCATTAAAACAGAAAATATCTGCAGAAAATTCATTAGAAATTAAATTTGGCTACATTTTATCTGAAATAAGAAATGTATAAAAACTGATTTAATCTTTTGACTGAATTTTAAAGTATTGAACAGAACAGCATTCTGCACAGCGCCCCCCAGAGGCCTGTGTGTGTAATTTGGAGTAATCAGTCAGCTCTGCTCCTGCAGGTAAACATCCACGCATGAGCGGCGCGTGGAGGAGTTGACCACGTCAGCAGGTCATCAGGATCTGTCTGTTTGGAAACCATCTGCTGAACAAACACTGGAACCAGTTCCAGTTCCAGTTCTGGTGTAAACACTGAATCCAGACCTGATCGTGGCCTCTCCTCCCGCCGGGGGTCCCGCTGCCGACCCCCGCTGTTTCCCGCCCTGTTTCCGCCTCACCGGCAGGTGAACCGGGACGCAGATTATCCTCACGCACACTCACCGCAGGCGCACACGCACGCATCCCGCACGGCTTTGTGTTTGTGCCCAGACGCGTCTTTCTGCAGCTTCCTCAGGATTTCCTCCATGCTGAATCCGCGGCCGCGGCTGAAGGGGGGGAGCGGGCCTGGGCCGGGCGGTGCGTGGCTTTTTAAGGGAGCGGAGGCAGTGACAGCATCCCGGAGCCCCCCCGCTGCTGCTGAGGATGAGGATGAGGATGATGAGGATGATTCATCCCCAGCCTGCAGCCAATGATGTCAGGCCAGCCACAGTCCCGTCAAGGTGGGAATGAACAGGAAGCGTCCGGGTTTCTGATCCCAGATCGGAGCCGATCACCTTCCGGCTGATAATCAATAATCAGCAGCTATCGGCCTCCTGCTCCGTTAAACCCGGATCAATAAATCCTCCTCTCCGCTGTTCGTGACTCGTTTATTCCTCCGATCTGTTGCGTTTTGGGAATCCGGTCCAGCTGATCCTTCTGCTCCAATCAGAAACCAGATCCGGTTCCAGAATCCTCCCGACCGGAGCGGCATCACAGCCGCAGTCCAAAAGGCGGATTCCTGCCCTACCTGGCAACCCAACATGCACCGTTTGTTTTCCTGGGTCGGACGCAAAGCGCGGCTGAGCGGCTCGGAGCGGCTTTACCGGGACACGGACAGGTGGAGGAAGCAGAGAGCGGAAACCAGCCTCTCGGCCTTCACAATAAAAGCACCACAGGAAACAGTCACTACAATTGATCTGTAGATTTTTTATAAAATGCAGCAGAATGTCTGACTGAGATTTTATTGAGTTTTATTAAGTAAGAACAATTAGATCAGTTCATCAACAAACCCCCCAGGGCCGGATTTACAGGGATGTGGCCCCTGGGCTGGAGCCTTTTGGTGCCCCGTTAACCACAATGATGGACATACAGCAGATGCATTGTAAATAATATACTGCTGGCCTTTGTGCACATCTATACTTACGCTTTTGTTTTATTAGAATATGGATTTTTAATAACTACATGGATTAGTTTTTTTCTTACATTGTAAGTTATTATTTTTATTTTATTTTGTTTACCTTTGTGTGGCAATGCATTCTCCCCTTCACTATGGGATAATAAATTATAATTCTATTCTATTCTAACTCAGCTTCTAAATCAAAATGCCGTTACCTTTAGAGGAAAACGTGACTTAGTTCAGATGAAAATTTCTCATTTATATGTAAATGAGGGGGCGGCTGTGTGTTAATCCCCTCGTTCAGGCTGGACGTCTCCCTGGACGACGGAAAACTGCCAGAGTGGAAATGAAACATTCATATGTTCCACATTAATATTACTCACACATTAGATACACATACAGATTTGTTGTTATTCATATTTAAAATATACATATTGAGCAAATGTTCATTGTACGGCCCATAGTTATGAGTTTTCAACCAGTTGAAATGTATCTGATTTTTTAATAGTAAATCATTTTTCTCATTTGCAGATTTTGTTGTTGCCACTGCAGCCAGAAGGTTGTGGGTTTTAATCCCATGTAGAGTTTGCATGTCCTCCTGCTGCATCCTCAGGTTCCCTCCAACAGTGTGAAATCTACTGGGCTGGTTCTGCATCCTGACCTGGTCCAGATGAATCATTCCAGGTCTTTGGTCTTTGGTTTGGTGTGACCATGAGCATCTGAAGATAGAAGATCTATGGGGAAAAGTCCAGTGTGATTCCTTCACTCTGGAGTTTACAATCCAGTCACAGTCTGAAGGTGCTAAGCATGCTGAGGTCTAAAGGTCATGACCTCTGGAGATCTCAGGGACTTTCCAGGCTGCATTATTAGCTTTAGCAGCTAATAAGTGACTCAAATGGAGCTCATGTAATGACCCTAATGATTTACAATCCTCACTAATGAATAAGTAATGAACTTTAGACAAATGGAGTCTTTAAAACCAGCCAAAACATTGTAATTACTGTTCAGACAGTCTTTGTTTCTCATCAGAAGACCTCGAAGGATGACCTGGGTCTGCACAGCCTAATGAGCTGCTGGACCGCCTGGAGGTGAGTTACTGAGGAGATGAATGTTCTCCATTCAGCATCCATTCACTGCTTGACCCATTTCCTTCTGCGTAGGATCAGCAGGGCGGCCAATCACAGAACCAGGCCACAGAACGGTTCCATGATAAAACTCAATGGATCGCAGGCGGTGATTCTCTTTTCATCGTTCTGAAAAGAGATCAGACTGCAGGCCTGCAGCGTATTGACTGTAATTATGAAATTAATGAGATTTGGAATAAGACCAAATTCAGTTCTGATCTCAGTTCTGATTCTCTGCTCCACTGAGGAGGAGAGAAAGGCTAAATAAAAACACAAACCATGAGAAAAACTAGCCTGAATTACAAGATATGAGAGAACAAATAATAAAAACAGCAAATAATAAATAAATCAACACAGAAAATAACTTACAATTCAAACCCCCAGGGATCATAACAATATTACGGTATTTATTTATTTAAGGTATAACAAGAACAAACTCCATCCATGGACTCAACGATGTTTTAATCAGAGGACAAAGTTGGAAACTTTAACACATTCAGAGCTAATTCAGCGTTAACCTGCAGCACTCTGCCATCTTTATAACTTCATAAAGTAAAATATGTTGACAAGTTGTTCCTGTGCTGAGGGGATCATCACATTTAAACAAATCTAAATAAAGGTAGCTAATGCCAAGCAGAGACCATGCTGGTCATAATGTTATGCCTTAGTGGTGGATCTTCTTCAGGATTTATTGAGCATGCAGTACTGAGCTGTGACCACTGGAGGGCGGTAGACTCTAATCTTCAACCAGGCCGGTCAGTGATGAGTCTGACCGGCCTGGTCGTCATCACTGACCAGGCCGGTCAGTGATGACCGGCCCGGTCTGAAATGTTCCAGAGGGAGATGGACTTTATTTCACCTCAAGCGACAAAACGTGACCGAAGTGAAGGCGAACTGGGGCTGATGCTGGAGTCTGAACTGGAAATAATGAGATGACTGAGAGGAGTGGAGGGAAAATAAATCATTCTGATCCATGATCACCTCGATCATTAAACCAGCTCTACAGTCAAATTTTGTGTTTGTTACAAACTTTAATATATGTAATAAATGTTTATATAAAGCTCATCTGTGCTTCATCCGGTCAGCAGATTCACATGGATTCACAAACACAATCCGCAGAACATTTCCTCTTTGCTGCGCAATTACGCACGGCCATTCTGGCACAGATGGTCCGCATTCAGTCCAGAGCGCTCAGATGACCGGCAGAATTTCACCCTAATTACACTGTGTGTAGGTGTGTGTAGGTGTGTGTGTGTAGGTGTGTGTAGGTGTGTGTGTGTGTAGGTGTGTGTGTAGGTGTGTGTGTGTAGGTATGATCGGCTGCTTTCACGCTCTCCGAGCTGCCTTTTGACGTCAAGTGGCAACTTTTGCGAGAGATCCGCGCCCTTGGCGGGTTCGGGGTTTCTGCACGGTTGCAGCTTCTGGACATCAGACCGTCAGGGACACAAAGCGGGATTTAAGGGTCGGACTGTTTGGGAATGTGCCTACGACGCGCCACATGCGTAATAACGCGCACGGTGTCCCCGAAGCTCGCCGAGACGTAGCTGTGCTCCGACAGAAAACAACACTTTCTTCACACCAACGCAGGCACAGCTGTGCGCGTCCATGTCACCGCTGGACGGCTCTCCAGTTCGTTCATGGATAAAAACAACCGCCGGACACCAGGATGGTTGTTGTGGGAGCCACTAACGGAACTTTCTCCGCTGACAACATGAGGTCCGCGTTCATGATCGAGGACACAGTCGGCGGCGGGGAGTCCGGGATTTCCACCAACATGATGATCTCTGAAGCTCTGGCGCCTCGGCTGCTGAAAATTGCGCAGGACGCCGCAGAGGCTGCGGCAGCGGCGGCGGCAGCGGCAGCGGCCACTTCTCCGTCCTCCTCCAGTCAGCCGCAGGTCATGGAGACGAACGGGACGCGCTGCGGGGAGCAGATCCTGAGCTACGGCCGCGTGGAGAAGGTTCTGATCGGCGGGGTGCTCACCATGCTCACCCTGTCCACCATCTGCGGGAACCTGCTGGTGGTCATCTCGGTGTGCTTCGTGAAGAAGCTACGCCAGCCCTCCAACTACCTGATCGTGTCTCTGGCGCTGGCCGACCTGTCCGTGGCGCTGGCCGTGATGCCGTTCGTCAGCATCACGGACCTCATCGGCGGCCAGTGGATATTCGGACAGTTTTTTTGCAACGTTTTCATCGCCATGGATGTGATGTGCTGCACCGCGTCCATCATGACTCTGTGCGTAATCAGCATCGACAGGTAAAAAAAAAAAAACTTCTGAAACTAAACCGCAAACCATAAAGTCTCATTTTCACAGGAAACAAAGAGTTGCAGGAGAAACTTTCACATCTTTGATCTGCAGACTTCATCAAACTGAGACTGTCGGATGATTTGTTACCCGTTAATCCTTCATTTCCCGTGATAAAATCAGATCTATCTCCATCTGAGTTTTAGGATTTAAGGTTTGATCTCAGCTCTCTGGGCTCTGAGACAGATTCTGCTCTAACCCTGCATTTAGATCACTGAACACAGACTTTCATTAGCCCTTTCGATTCATGTTCTTGTAGCCTTTAGGAGTCACATTTGCCCCAGATGGTGGCTGTTCTGTTCTCTGAGGTCCAGCTGTAACCTGGACCTTCAGTCAAGCGACTTCCTGCAGCATCCGGCTGCTTTTCATTCACAAAATCTCACAGCTCCCATCTGTGGCTGCATATGGCTCACACAGATTGTGGTTAAGCTCTTTGTTCAAGGGCACCTTGTTGGGGGTGGGGTGAGCGTTGCTCATGAGAGGCAAGTCATTTCTCCAATCAGCTCATTTTTAAGTCTAAGCTGTAAAACTCTTGTGTTCGTTTCGTCTGCAGGTACCTGGGCATCACCAAACCTCTGACCTATCCCGTCCGGCAGAACGGCTGCTGCATGGCCAAGATGATCCTGTCAGTGTGGCTCCTGTCTGCCTCCATCACCCTGCCCCCCCTCTTCGGCTGGGCGCAGAACGTCAACGACGGCAGAGTCTGCCTCATCAGCCAGGACTTTGGCTACACCGTCTACTCCACGGCCGTGGCCTTCTACATCCCCATGTCGGTCATGCTGATCATGTACTACAGGATCTACAGAGCAGCCAAGCTCAGCGCCGCCAAGCACACAATCACCGGTTTCCCCAGGGACGGGGAGCACCGCACAGGGGCGGCACACAGAGGGGGCCGCGGGGTGCACGAGCCCCGGCAGCCGTCAGAGTCTGGGGAGACGGGGAGCGTTGAGGCAACGGAGACGGAGCAATGTGAGGAGGAAGCGGAGGAGGAGAGCCTGGACTGCGTGGCGGCGGCGCTGAAGCTGCAGCGGGAGGTGGAGGAGGAGTGCAGCAGCCGCGTGTCCCGCCTGCTGAAGAGTGGCGAGCACCACCAGCGGAGGAAGAGGAAGAACCAGTCCATCTTCAAGCGGGAGCAGAAGGCGGCGGCCACCCTGGGCATCGTGGTGGGCGCCTTCACCTTCTGCTGGCTGCCGTTCTTCCTGGTGTCCACGGCGCGGCCCTTCGTCTGCGGCGTGGAGTGCAGCTGCGTGCCGCTGTGGCTGGAGAGGACGCTGCTGTGGCTCGGCTACGCCAACTCACTCATCAACCCCTTCATCTACGCCTTCTTCAACCGCGACCTGCGGACCACCTACAGCAACCTGCTGCGCTGCCGCTACCGGAACATCAACCGGAAGCTGTCAGCAGCCGGCATGCACGAGGCTCTGAAGCTGGTGGAGAAGCCAGACACCGACGCCTGAAGAGGCAACGCAGCCAATCAGGAGAGCCGCTGTGAAACATTCAGAGGGCGGGACTAACCTCCCTGCTGCCAGACTGATTATCTCCTCCTTTTGTATGAAGGTTAAGGCCAGAGGGGAGGCTGGTGTTGGACTGAAGCTTCAGGCTGATCAGGGATGTCTGGCTCTACGGTGGACTGGGTTTAGCGGACAGTAGCTG
The DNA here is from genome assembly GCF_904066995.2 of Poecilia reticulata. NCBI lineage: Eukaryota > Metazoa > Chordata > Actinopteri > Cyprinodontiformes > Poeciliidae > Poecilia > Poecilia reticulata. The sequence goes on from NC_088844.1 coordinate 29,537,003, forward strand.
ACCGAGCTGCATGCTGGTTTACACTCCTCTGTTTGGATGGATGGATCCACCGGCTCACGTCTCGCTGCCTTTCATTTTCTGTTGGAGCCTCGGAGAACCAAACAGGAGCTGCAGCCGTCTGCTAGTTGCTTCTCCACCAGCACACACACCTGCACAAACAACGACTAATGTGTAAAAATGTAAATAATCTACAGATTAGCGTTCTGGAGAGTCTAGCTGCTTTTTGTCACCGTGCTTAATGCTTGTTCCAGAATAGTTAGCAGGAAGCTTCTGTGTATCTGATCCATGATGTTGGTGGCAGGCGGCTCTTTTCTGAACAGAACTTATTTGTTGTGGGATGTTAGCACAGCCTGTAGAGGAGAGGAAAGTGATGGTTTAGATGTTGGATTGTGCCTTTTCCTGCTCTGTCCTTCAGGATTTGGTTCATGTTGAAACCTGCACTTTGTGCTTCATTTACTCAGATCTGCACTGGAAGGGAAGAAGAAACTGATTTAAACTCATTTATTTATAGTTGTGGCCACTGAGCACTGAAGCATATTTATTACTATTCTGTGTTTCCTTCAACGTAGAATAGAAGGATTGTCAGGAATTACAACTCGGTATTGTTGGTGAATTACTCTGAGAAAAACTGAGACGACTAAATAATAACTTATGAAATATGATCATCAATAAAATGTGTAAAATCTCCTTGTAGCTCCAGAGCTGTGCTTTACAGCAGAAACACCGTTTGATTGGAAATGGGTCGCCGAAATTTGGGCTCCAAATTCATGAGCTGCATCCGTCAAATGCCACATTTAAAGATCGATTAACTCACAGCTTTCACAAGAAGATTGTCTGGATTTTTCGTTCTGTCCCCGGATGTGAAGCGTTTAGTTTGTCCTTCATGGTCCATCCTGTCCCAAGATGCATTGCTGCCAGAGAGTTTTGTTCTTGTAACAATGGCAGATGAAATGGGAGGAAAACTGCTTTAAATCTAAAAATCTAAATATTGCAGAACAAAAATCAGAAGCTTGAAGTGGTTGCTGTCATCTGCGTAGGCAAGTTGTTGGTACAAATTCACTAAAATATTTATTTATAAGTGTAATACATTAAAAGGGTAACAGTAATCATTACCAGCTTGTGTTTAGTTGCTAGGCAACAAGGCGTACGCAGAGGTCAGGTTGGACCATCCAGCTTTACACTCGCTCTCTTCTGGCCGATGAAGAACCGGTTAAAGTCGACCGTTTAGGATGCAGCCTCTGAACTCGGAGCTTTAACTGAATCAGTTTCCGTCTTAAAAACTGATTGTTTTCACTCAGAGTCTAAGTTTTTCCCACAGAAAGTTCAGAGATGATGAAACAGAATCGTTTTGTATCTCACCTTCATGACCGCAGTTTAATCTCCACATGTACAGTTTACAAATCTACTGTTGGATATTTCTGTCTTGGGTCACCCAGTGTGTTTCCTGCTGGTATCAGACTGGCAGAGTTCTGTCCTTAACGAGCCCAGAGAACAGAGTCCAGACCCAAACTCCAGTTTATTGATCTCTGATGGAAGAGATTTGTTAAGCTGCCTGATATCCAACATAAAACATGACAGACTCTGAAGTTCACAGGCTGGAACAGCAGATTTCGCTTCGAGAATCATTCAGATAACACACAACAGTTTCCACACAGGCAACAAACAGAGTGATGTGTCGCCATGGCAACCAGCTACAGAAGTCCCCGGTTCTGGTTCTTGCTCGGCGGGTTTGATAATGGCCGCCCTGTTGACCCGCTCTGGTTTGAACTTTTTACATCACAGTTTGAAATGAGTCAGTTCAGGATGAAAAGCCTAAAAGACAAACAGGAAGAGCTTAACTGGACTTCCTGTACTTGCTAAAATAAGAGTCTTTCTCTGTCACAGGCTAGATGATAATCATGAAAGAATAAAGGTAAAATATGTTTGATGTTTGGGCCGCAGCATCAGAATTGTTGTCTCTTTCTGTAACAGTGGCTGGATTCTTTTGTGGGTGTGTTTTTAATTAAAAGTGCCAGAACAATGATTCATAACCTGTGAAATACTCAAAGAGCTCTCAAATGGAAAAAACAAGATGCAACCATAATGAAATCACATGCATATGAAACAAGCGCTGCATGTTTTACATATCAGGCTGAGGTCAAAAGAACTAATGTTTCATCTTTTAAAGACTGGGATGAGTTTTATCAAAATGTAACACAAAACATCGCTGATGTGTTAATTTCATCTAAACTGAACAACAATCAGGTCCAACCAAAACCAAAGTAACTGATCAGAACCATAAAAACTCAGTGGATCAGGACACTAACCTGAGTGTTGGACAACTTTCCTCCCAAAAATGGGAGTTTTTGTTCGATTCAGCAGGATGTAAAACCTGATATAACAATATTCTCCTGTAAGTTGATCAGGTTGGGCTATTGAGTTTAAAAACCAAGAATCTGGTGCTTTAATTTAATAATAAATATGCATCCACTATATTGGATGTGAAGAAAGAGAAGCTGCTGTGTGTTTATGACAATCTAATTCAGGTCTGTGCTGGGTTGTGTTTGAAGTGGAGCAGCATAAACTGCATTTATGTTTCATTTATAGAATAGAGTTGCTCTTTTGTGTAAAACAATGAGAGGCTGGATTCTCCCCCCCTGCTGCTTAAATTCCTCCTCATTACGGCTCATTCTGCAGCAGCAGACGGAGCAAAGCAGGCTGGGAAAACCTTTCTGCTGAGGAAGTGGATCTCTCCTACTGACGCCTTTAACTCGTTCTTTAATCATTAATTAAAGCTGCTCTGTGCAGGAAATGAAAAATATACAAAATCCATGAAGCTGCCGGGTTTTAATCTGTAAGTGGGACAGAATCAGACGAGGGAGCAGAAACTTTCCTCTGATTCAGACGTTCAGCTGGAGACGTTTCAGTCCGAGTCGATTTGGTTGAGCAGGAACCAGAGCTGCAGACTCTGCAGCGGTTCTGCTGGGCTTTGGTCAGGAAATGCTCCCGGACCGGTGCAGTCATGCATCAGAACCTCTGAGCTGGCCTCGCTCTGGGCGCAGAGCCACAGTGGCTGAGGTCCATGTTCTGCCACAGCAGATATGGAGACTGGAGTCCAGCAGACACACACAGGAACACACACTCTGTGCTGTGACGTGGTGGAGACGCATCAGGAAACCTGGACGTCATAAATCAACTATAATCAGTAGAAACAGTGAAGTTAAACTTTGAGTCGTTCATCTTTGGTTCTTCTGTTCCCGTCGTTGACCCAAACCGTCTCAGCCTTAAACTCAAAGCTGACTTCACTGGTGTAACTTTGTACAGGACGGAGAAAAGAAAACAGGTTTTTCTCAGTTATTTTCTATCCATGTGCTTAAATATTGTGTTAACTTTGATTGGTTTTTGTTATTAAGATGACCGATCGATTTATTTTGTTTTAAGGTTTCAAATGTCCACCTGAAAAATGTGAATCGATAAAAAGAATTAAACGAGACGTCAGCTGATAATTAACTTTATTAAAATGTGTAGATTTAGGAATGAAAACATGCACTGCAGCAAAGGTAGAGTAATAAATGTGATGCTTGTAGAGAATCAACAGGACATGGTAAGGTCAGAGGTCAGAGGTCAGCCTTAATTAACTAGATGTGACTAGTGTGTGATGTGTGTTTGTGCCAATAGATCCTTCACACGCTCAGTTTAGTGGATATTTCTTTGTCTTTTGGTTCCCATGCAGCTCTTTGCATCTGTATCTGTGCTGCGTTTACATGCTGTTAAGCTATTTGTGTTTTATATGAAAAATGTCATCACCTCTGCAGAGAAACGGATCCGAACATGAACACGTTTCCTCCCCTGTGTCATCAGCTGCTTCCATGACCCATAAAATGAAACACGTGGAAGTTTAATTGGGTTTATCTGGGTCAGACGCGTCTTCATTGTTTTACTGAATCTTTACCAGGATGTAGTTTGTCTTTCATGGATTTATAATAATCTTACTGCAGGTTTTCTCAGATGCTAACCGGGTTCAGAGTCGGTCCTTCATCATTTGTGCTGTACTATTCTGCTCATTGTCTGACATGCGTCTCGGTGCTGTGGTCCAAAATACAAAATGGAAAATGATCTCAAAGTGTTTATGTCTTGTTCATAAAACTGCTAAGTTCAGCCCAGTGTGAAAATGTCTGGATTGGAACAAGATCTTCTCTGTTAGTCGACACCTAAAACTGTCTCCACTTTAAATGGGAACACCCAATAATTTCCAGTACAGATTTGGCTTTTTTGATGTTTCAAATTGGTTCTGATCATCTGGACCGGTTTCCTTTAGCATTTAACATATTGGGTTTTCCTAACAGTTTGCTAAAGAGGATCCACATTTTAAAACTTCTGCCTATATTAACAGTTTGAAATCGTGATCTTGGAATCTGTGGACGGTTCTGAAGGATTCCCAACATGCACCAACATTCCCTGAACTTCCCGTTTGCTCAGCTCAGTGATGCTGCAGGAGTCAGAACCGTCTCAGTCAGGATCTTTAGCTGCTGGTTTCCACTGATCCAGACGCTGCATGACGGCTCCATCCTGGAGGAAGAACCCGTTAATAGTCTCATGATTAAAAACATTCATCTCCGTAATGAGTCGTGGAAATCGTCTGACTGGATCTGTATCAACATTTCATGACAATAAAATATGTTTTTCAGAATGTCTACAGAGTTTTATTTTGTATAGAAATGATGATGTACGTCTGTTAGCTGAGCTGCAGCGTCGTCCTGCTGTCCACGCAGACAGTCTGATGGGACACGATGATCACAGACGTCAATGGATGCACTTAAAACACGAAAAACACTTTCAGCTCAAACCGTGTGAATCAGAGCTGCAGCTTTATGCAGAGAGGTAGTTATTAATATAAAAATCTTTCCCTACATGCAGGCCATGAACTTTCTAAATGTGTTTCTTAGAGATGAAGGTAAGCTTTGCTTGGCTCTCTGCAAATAGAAACGATGCAACCTTCACCTGAACTGAACCAGGCTGTGCCAAAAATAAAAGCCTTTCAGTGAAGCAGCGCAGTGAACAGCTGACTTTCTGCAGGTCACTTTCTGGTTCCTGTGTTCTCCACATCGTTAGCAAGAATGAAGAGGATCAAGGTCGCTACTTGGCTAAAAACCTTGAATCACAAATATATGAAAGAATTAATTGAATAGTTCAAACAGAGACAGGTGCTTTGATTCCTCGTCCCAGTAACAGGAACGCTGCGCTCCGATTATACGGCTCTAAATGTGCTTTCATGTGGAGAAAGTGAGTCGCCTGGAACCATGACACCGTTTCAAACATTAATCTCCAGGGAAGCAGCGAACAACAACAACACGGCCGTATCTGTTTGATTTGCTAATTTTCTTTTCACTCCTTGGATTTTTGCCAGAACATCAAACACCAAACATTAACAGCAGCTAATCTGTGACTTTACGGCTTTTAAAACATCATTTTTCTGAAGGATCAGTCTGATGTTCACACCAGGAAATGTTTTGTCCACTTGTTTGGTCCAGACTTTATTCTTTTTTGGTTTGATTTCACATTGTGCTTTTTTAACAAGTGAACTATAACTCGTATATGAAGCCATGCAGGTGACCGTCAGGCTCCAACTGGACGGAAACAAAGTTATTTCTTCTTTAAGTGAGACATATCACAAAGCTGTTATTTCTGTTACAACTCAGGACAGACAAAGTTTATAGGACTGAACAAAATAATAACATTTAAAATAAAATTGTGCGTTTATGTCCTAGTCAAAAAAAAAAAAGTACAAATTGACAGCAAATCAAAACTTTTTTTTTAATTTAAAGTTTAAATTTGAAGAGGGAAACTGAAATGAAAGTATTTAATCTGATGCTGATTATGACCTGGAATCAATATAATCCATATTTTGGATCTGAAACATTTAAAAATGTGATTTTAGATGTTTTTGCTCCATCTTTATTTCTATTCATTCTTTCATACATTTTTATATCTGACCTTTATATCTGCTATAAAATGTGCTCATGAATTTTATGGACATTTTTCAGTGATAAACTGACTTTATTTCACTTATAAGCAGATTTACACAGAAAACATGAGCTGCTTTCACAGCTCCTGCTCTGTTTTACGGCTGATGAGGATCTGAAATGAAATCCCGTGGTGTCGTAACATCATGTTGTTTAAAACAGACTCTGAGCTGATCTCATTTGATTTATTGTCCAATCTGACACAAGCTGTTGCTGCTCCTGTCACTCACAGACGAGGCTGAATGATGGAGACCCTGGCGCCCGAGACGCTTCAGAGGAAAACAGGTTTATCTGCGAAGTACGGGCTCCTGTGAGGGAAAAACTCCAAAGCAGTAAATATAAAGTTAGATTGAAGAAAAAAATAAATAAAACCAGACTTCATATGGAAATCTGATCATGTCTGAGACAAAGGCATGCAGGGAATGCTGATGGACTCACGACTTAAAGGAAGAAACGAGGTGAGACCCGAAGGAACCAAATACACAACATTAGAAAGCAGCAGAATAATCAGAGACTTTATGAACAGTTCACTGAACAGCAAGCAGAGAAAGAAATGATTTTTCTGAAAATGCCGTTGTCACGGTGACAGATGTAATGATGAAAACACGAGGATCTGTCCAGGATGAGCCCCACCTGTCAGCTGAAGACCAGCCTCTGGGATGGAAAACAGAAACTTTAACGGCAAACACCGACTCCACATCATGTTTCTACTGATTATCTGTCATGTAGAATATAGATTATTACCCGAAATCTGTGGCAAAAAGTCCAAACTTTATATTTTAACCATAAAATAAGACTCTGTGCTGCTCAGGTCTGTAAAGTTTTTTCTTTTCCAGCTAACAGGATGACACAGCGAGTCGCATTGCGAGTCGCATCACGTGTCCGGTGCTTCTTCAGCCGTGGGCCTTCACTAACAACCTGCCTCAGTGTGGGGGGCATGGCGGCTCTGCTGGGCCTCTGCAGGCCAGGATACCTGCCCTTTGCTACTAAATGTCACACACAGGCACACTATCCAAATCATGAGTCATGGTTCGCATAAATAAAGATTTATGCACTTATGTTCCACAATCTGTAGTCATTATTAATGTATAAAACCCAGAATTTACATCTCTGACTGCAGCCTTAGAATATAAAGGAGGAAATTCCTTCTAAATGCAGTCGATTCATGATTGATGAGCTGTGAGAGTTAAAACCCAGATCAATACTGAATAAAAAATATATTAATGATCCCAGTTTTAGACTGTTGTAGCCCAAACCTTCAGAGGACAAACACCAATGACTCCATCAGTTATTTTTCTGGCTGGTCTGCAGGATTCTGTGGTTTTGTGCTGCTTGATGCTGTGAAAGCAGCGATTCTGATGGTTGGTTCGTAACCAGATGTTCATATGAAGGATCATGTTATTAGAGCAGAACGTTTCCAAAACCTCAGAGGAATAAAAGTTTCAAATGTAGTTTAGTGTATCAACAGATCAAATTGATAACTAGATGCATAACTTCCTAATTATTAAATCTACATCTCTGCTGTGTTTTAAACTAGATAAATAATCCTTAACATTAAATATAATGACAGATGTTCACTACTAAACTATTAACAGATCATGCAACATCAAAGTGAGACCATGTTGACTGAAGCAACATCCATCCATCCATTTTCTTGCACCCTTTTTCCCTCAGTGGGGTCGGGAGGGGTGCTGGTGCCTCTCCAGCCAACGTTTCGGTCGAGAGGCGGGGTCACCCTGGACAGGTCGCCAGTCTGTCGCAGGGCAACACAGAGACACACAGGACACACAACCATGCACACACACACACTCACACCTAGGGGCAATTTAGAGAGGCCAATTAACCTGACAGTCATGTTTTTGGACTGTGGGAGGAAACCGGAGAACCTGGAGAAAACCCACCATGCACAGGGAGAACATGGAGACTCCATGCAGAAAGACCCCAGGCCGGGAATCGAACCCAGAACCTTCTTGCTGCAAGGCAACAGCTCTACCAACTGCGCAGCCCACTGAAGCAACAATGAAATTAAAATAAAATCTAAATCGGACTAATTAACAATGTTTTCCTGAAAGTTGGATTCTTGTGTTTCCTCCTTATTGTTGGGACTTTAGCTGAGTATTTTCTGCAGGACCTGAAACCCAGTAAAGTCGGGTAAAAACGTCACTTTGTGACTGATGAGGCTCGGTTGTTGTGGAAAACGTTTCAAACAGCGACTCTCTGCATCCTGAGAGGTTTGACTCAAAAACCCCTCAGAGAAAAACGCTGAGGTTGGTCACCGGCTGACCTGCTGCAGGCCTTCAGGGTCCAGTCGTGACACTGAGGTCATAGTTCATGTAATCTCAAACTATGTCCACTTTTTTAAGGTACTTTGCAGCATAATAAATGAATCCAAACTGATTCATTTACAGAGAAGTTTTGTTGTTTAGATCATTTAGTTGATTGCAGACAGTCTGTCTCCCTCTGAGCTGGTGGGTTGCTGCACAGAGTGAGGTGAACAGAAACCTTTAGCTTTACAGCAGAAAACACATTTCTGTCTGTGGTCACACCGCAGGAGGAACCAGGATGGACAGCCGAGTTATTTCCTCTGCAGGAGAGAAACTGAAGAAAACGCGTGGATGTGTGAGGAGGAAGGATCCCGACGGGATCCGCTTCCTCCTGGATCTGCTGCCGTTAACAGAGGTTAAAAATGATCAGCAACAGTTTGGTGAAGATCTGTAAATTATCCAGCATGATGGACGACATCATGAGAAGAATGAAGTAAAAAAATGTCTCATATGTTAGAAGAAAGGCTGCACAGTGGCGCAGTTGGTAGAGCTGTTGCCTTGCAGCACGAAGGTTCTGGGTTCGATTCCCGGCCCCGGTCTTTCTGCATGGAGTCTCCATGTTCTCCCTGTGCATGGTGGGTTTTCTCCAGGTACTCCGGTTTCCTCCCACAGTCCAAAAACATGACTGTCAGGTTAATTGGCCTTTCCAAATTGCCCCTAGGTGTGAGTGTGTGTGTGCATGGTTGTGTGTCCTGTGTGTCTCTGTGTTGCCCTGCGACAGACTGGCGACCTGTCCAGGGTGACCCCGCCTCTCGCCCGGAACGTTAGCTGGAGATGGGCACCAGCAACCCTCCCGACCCCACTGAGGGACAAGGGTGAAAGAAAATGGATGGATGTTAGAAGAATCATCTCTAATCAAAACGCAGAGAAACTCAGAGCACAGAAAAGTTTGGTCTGATTGTCATCAGAGGCTTTCAGAGAATCATGAATCAAAAACGAGATTATTAACGTGGATCTGCTGGTAACAACATTTTAAACGTCTAAAATTTAAATTTCTGCGATAAGGAAACTGTTCCTGAACTTCTCAGTAAATAAAATGATCACAACATCTTAACATCCTGAACAGAACAAAGACAGTAAATGTCAGCGTGTTGCTTTGAGCGACGTTTTGATGTTTGATCTGTTCTTCATGCTCTGAAACATGAAGCCTCTTCAGACCAGAACCGACGGCCGGAGGAAAACCGCAACACCTGCTGCTGCTCAAAATGAGAAGATAACTTTGTGTTTTTATGCTTCGTTTCTCTGGCAAAGTTCTGCTTTGTGGAAAACAAAAAGTGTGAAGTCAAAGAGTGGTGGAGCTCCATGCCGGGTGAGATGGAGATGAGGAGGAGTGAGAAAGAGCGAAGGGGGCGAGACGAAGCGACAGAACGAACGAGTGGGAGGAGAGAGAGGACCAAAGAGACGGAGGACGAGAAGATGAGGATGGAAAGTAAAGAAGAGAGAAGTGAAGCTGTGGAGGACGAGGAGAGAGCAAAGGTCAAATCCAGATACACTGAATCATTGGTTTTTAGAGCTGCTGCCGCGTCGATACGGTGAGTCACAGACGACCAGGAGTCGCCGTGGGAGGTGGCGGCGGCAGCATGGTGCTGAGTTCAGCTGGAGCGCCAAACATGGAGGACGTCCTGCAGAGTCTGAGGAAGAAGACGACCAGGAAAGAGACGATTCACAGAAACACAGAAATGATTTAATCACCACAAACAAACTAAAACTGACACCTGCTGGTGGAGATGATCCCTCTAGCAAAGACAGCAGAGCCTTTTTCTGGTCAGCCATCATTGATTGATTGATTATTTTTACCAAACACAAACACTGTTTGCCCAGTCAGGGATGCTGGAGTCACTGGAGGGTGAATGTAAAGTTAAAAACATTATAATGTAGATATTTAATTTGTTCATAAACGTCTCTACAGAAGGAGATAATCATGAATCTCCTCATGAAAACCTTTATAATTTCTGGTTTTAAAGCGTTTCACTCAAACATCCCGTTCCCCCTGTGGCTCACTGTGGATAATAATAAAACATGATTCATTTCCATGCTCATAAACCTCATTAACATATTTAGGGTGGAAAATAACAGGTCAAATCTTTACGGTCCAATCAGCTTCCTGCCCTCCTGACCTCCATGTTCAACAGGAATCATTTCAACTGCAGATCCTCAGAAACAGTTTTGATCATTTTCTAATAATTCATTTTCTCCACACAGATGTTGGCGTTTGTGTCGTTCAGATTTAATCTGTTTTCTTTCACAAACCAACAATCAGATCCGTCTCCTCTTCACTCCGTCGGTTTTCCCTCCATCGGTTTACTGGTTTCTTTTGTGATTTCCTCCCAGTCGTGTCTTTCAGCCTGATTCCTTTCATAAGATCTCTCTCCACATTGTGCTTCTCCATCTTTGTGTCGCTGCTTCCTTCACTCATTCTTCCTCATCCTTCAGCGTCGTCTTCGTTTCTCCGTCTGGCACAAACGGTTCTGTTCGTCTCTCATTCAAATCCTTCCCTTTGTTTCATTGTCTCCATCTTTCATTCATGACTTTGCCAGATTCCAGTCGCGCTTCGCTGCATATTTTTTTGTCTGCGACTCATTTCCTCCGTCATGATAACTGGAGTCATGAGGAGGAAAAATACTTTACATTTTCTGTGAATGAGCAAATCCTTCTAACCTGATAAAACAGGATGTCAGCGCAGGTTTTCCTTCACAGCTTCTCATGCAGCTTGTCCCTAAATAAACAGAGAATTTGCTGAAGTTTGAGGAAATAAAACTGTTTATGAAGCAGCAGAAACTCCAGCATCTCCAATTAACAAAGGAAACTTGTTTTCCGCGGCTGTTTGTTTGTTTGGGCTGATGGTGACGAAGTGAAGGAGCCGTTAGGATTTTTCACCCCAAATTCAAAAGAGATCAAAGAGCAGAAACACGAAGCTGGAGGGACAAACAGATAAAACCTGCTGCCCTGCTCCAAAAGCTCATTCCATGGTTTAATTATGTCTCAACATAAAGAGCAAATCTGAACAACACTTACATGAATAATTCATAATCTGTCGTATTTTAGCTGTTGAGGTTTGGGTTGTCATCTTTTTCTTCTTTTCTGCGTTTCCTCTACAAATCTGAGCAAAACTTTAATGAAATTCTGATAAACTCAGATGTCAGTTTCTCTGTTTCCATTAAATAAGAAACAATTTAATAAGAAAATCAAACATGAATAAGTTTGTTGACATGGTGAGACAGTAAAAACCTCCTACCACTTCCTGTCGTCTTCTTCGTCGTTTCCACCAGTAGAAACATCCAGCTGTTCATCATGTGACTCACATGACATGAAAAACGTGTTTTTCAAAATAATATGCTGGTGCCAAGATATTTGATTAAAAAAAAATGTGTTTCAGAAATCGGCCTGTTTCCATTGAGCTAATTTATTTCTGTAGTTCTAATTTGTGAAATTTTATGGTTAAAGGAAATGCTCTACTGACGTCTTTCACCATTTTATAATCTTCATTTTGAGCCGTAGTTTATGTCCAGATTTCTCACATCAACACAGAAAAGTGGGATAAAATGCAACATGAACCAGTGTTGTAGTACTCGAGATCGGTCTTGGTCTCGAGACCATTTATTGATGGTCTCAGTCTCGTCTCGGACTCGACCGCATTTGGTCTCGGTCTTGTCTCGGCGCTGAGGACTCGGCATTTTATTTCAAGACCAGTCGAGACCGCAACTGTGAAATATCACTAAACGTACAGCATACTGTCCAGTTTATTTGATAACATCTTTGTTTTCAGTGGATGCAAAACGCACCGATTAAAATCCAACCAATAACGTGACTTGAAATTACGTGTTTCTGTTTCTCCCCCTCTCTCTTCCCACCTTTCACTCGCACGCGCCGCAGTGGTTTTCACTGAGCGGCAGAAAATGTCTGTCTAATCATCAGTAATAGAATAAAGCTGCATAAATCATCAGAAATCCATGGCCACAGCTAACTCAGCAGCACTTCGCTTTCACAGACGGTGGGGACAACGTCTAACTTTTTTCGTCACTTAGAAAAGAAGCTCAAAGAGGGTAAGGTCCGTTGACATGATGTTAGCAAAGCTAGCTGTATAGAGACACATAGCATTGTGATGAAAAAAAGTCACTCACTGCACTGAATTATTGTGCGGAGATGTTGACTGACTTGTCGCATATATGGGACAACGCTGTGTCCAAAAGTCTGCAATATATTGATGCAACATTCAGGAACTGTACGATTCATATGCTCGTCTCTTTACTTATTAGATAGGACCGGAGTCCTGAGAGTCGGACTATGACAGCAAGCAAACATGCAGTGAGTATCATGCCTGCACATGTGCATTAAGAAGTCCGACAGTCAGAGGAGTTGTCAGTTCACCATATGCAACAAGTTATGACGAAAATAAGTCATTAAATTGTTTTCCAAGATAACTATATAGATATACATGCATTGTCGTGGTTTCAAAGTGTATTTAAAGCAGGGTCTGGCTGCAGCTGCAGTCAACTGCAACACACACCCGTGTAAAACTCAATAACCCACTTAACCGCTAAGTCAGGATGCCATACAACTGTTAATAAAGTGTATGATGATCTACGTCATGATTCTATGTTGCTAATTGAATAAAATGATATGGTAATTACGTGTCTGACAGATATAGCTGTGAGTTTGTGCTAAGCGTATGACGATCTGACCTGACAGAACACACGTTCTTTGTTCTTGTAATGCTCTGCGTACTCTGCAGTAGCTATCATTATTTTATTATGTACATTGATATTTTTTAATTAACAAATAAATAAAACTCGAGAACGAAAGAGCACACAGAGCATGCACATTGCTCTTTGATTGTTTTCGTTCAAAGTGGCAGCTGTAATGTCTGCCATGGTGGCAGACTGCCTGGCTTCATGTAGCAGAAGAGAGGGTGAGAACAGTCACGGTGAGCACCTTGTGCTTGGTTACTTCTTACTTGTTGCTCCTTGGTCAGCGTTCATAGTTGAGCGTCAGGTACATCTACCTCAATTGCTATGTTTAATGGTGCAGACAGTGGTGGTTTCTAACATGAGCAATATGGCCAAACGCCCAGGGCGTTATGTTTTCAGGGATGGCACGAGACCACCGCGGATCGTAGCACAGAGATGGATTCTGCTTTTAATATTGGTTAAATTTATTAAGTATTTAATATCTAGGTGTTTTATGGGAATACGGATCTTTCAGATCAATTTGAGAAGTAATTTTGATCATATTTTACATTTTATCGTATCATGGGGTGCTGGTCTTGGTCTTGACTTGGTCTCGGACCCTAAAAGTCTTGGTCTTGCCTCGGTCTCGGGTTAGGTGGTCTTGACCACAACACTGACATGAGCGTCCGACTGCAGATGCTTTGGAAACTATCGGATATTCATCTGATTCAACTCCTGCCAGGAACTGGCAGAAATCTGATTCTTTTTTGTTCAGATTGCAGTAAAAAAAAGTCAAACTTGGTCACATTGACCTGCTGTGTGAACGCAGCTGAAGTCGGGTGGAAAGACGACCAACAGAACCTCTCCAGGTGGTTCCAGGTGGTTCTGGTACCAGTGAGTAATACAGAGAACCATCTGTATTCTGCCCTGGGCCTAAAGAGACGGTACATCTGCCTCTGGTCGTTTTCAGCACCAACTCTGAGCTGAAATGGAAAAATAAAATCTTTCTGTCAGGAGCTGCTGGTCTAAAATAACCCGGCGGGCCGGACTCAGAACATAACGAGCTCACAGCCTCGTTTCTTCCAGCAGGTTTTTTTTACCACCCAGAATGGATTCCTGGTGTGTCAGGCAGACGGATTATTACTCACATTCAGAGTTACTCTTTCACATTTACTGAAATAAAATCGGGCGACTCAGAGATTCCAGTTTGTTCAGCGTAAAAGTTCATCCAGGATGAGAAGACCAGCGTCACAGTCCAGTTCAGGGGACGGCCTGAGGTCAGGCTGAGGTCAGGCAGGGGTCAGGCAGAGGTCAGGCTGAGGGTCCTGAGGTCAGGCTCAGGTCAGGTTGTGGGTCCTGAGGTCAGGCTGAGGTCAGGCTGTGGGTCCTGAGGTCAGGCTGTGGGTCCTGAGGTCAGGCTGAGGTCAGGCTGAGGTCAGGCTGTGGGTCCTGAGGTCAGGTTGTGGGTCCTGAGGTCAGGCTGAGGTCAGGCTGTGGGTCCTGAGGTCAGGCTGTGGGTCCTGAGGTCAGGCTGAGGTCAGGCTGAGGTCAGGCTGTCGGTCCTGAGGTCAGGCTGAGGTCAGGCTGAGGTCAGGCTGTGGGTCCTGAGGTCAGGCTGAGGTCAGGCTGTCGGTCCTGAGGTCAGGCTGAGGTCAGGCTGTGGCTCCTGAGGTCAGGCTGTCGGTCCTGAGGTCAGGCTGTGGGTCCTGAGGTCAGGCTGAGGTCAGGCTGTGGCTCCTGAGGTCAGGCTGTCGGTCCTGAGGTCAGGCTGTGGCTCCTGAGGTCAGGCTGTCGGTCCTGAGGTCAGGCTGAGGTCAGGCTGTGGGTCCTCAGGTCAGGCTGAGGTCAGGCTGAGGTCAGGCTGTGGGTCCTGAGGTCAGGCTGTCGGTCCTGAGGTCAGGGTTAATGAGTCCAGAGCAGAGAGGACACTCTGTTCTGGGCTTTAGAGGTCATCCCGTTAAACAACAGGATGCTCTCCATCTGACCCTCGGCTTCATGAAAAGAGTTCAGATAAAAGGTGAGATGATCAGGATCATTTATAATCATAATGATTCATCTGCTCGTCTCTTTATCATTTATATTATAATCATAATGATTATAAATGATCTTCATTTAGAAAATTACCTTCATTTGAAGCTTTTCTCCGTTTTTTTAGCTCCTTCTAAAAAGCTGAAAATGGAGGATTCTCAGTAAATAAATGAATTTAGAGGTGAAACATGGAGTCCAGAAGCTCGGCTGTGTTTCCTCTTCAGTCTGGATGTTTGTGATTCTACTGAACTTGGACTTCCTGCTCCGTTTCCAGCGTCTCTCACTCCAACTCATGTCTGAGATGATGATGTGCTGCTACGGTCATTCTGGCCTGGACCAGGTTGGAAAAACGGAGCAGAGAGGAAACCCACTTCCAGCTCATGAATAATCTTTGAACTTTTCATGGAAGTTTTCTCTGCAGGATTCGTCTGATTAACAGAACGTCTGACCTCAGCTGACAGAATAAAACCTGACCCCTTCATGAAGCCGTTTCCTCTGCAGCTCCTGCTGATGGCAGAAAGTCTGGAGAAGTGTCACGTTGTGAAGAACGCTTCATCTGTTGCCTCTCAGGGTTTCCAGATCTCCCAGAAATCCCTGTGAGGTCAGGAGCGAAACGCGACGCGGGAGGATACAGGCCTCCATTTTACCTCCATATAAAACCACAAGATGTTTGTGAACACAGAGGTTTTTATTAGAGGTTAGCATGTTCCAGATCCACAGATCAGAGCTAAATGTGGAGACGTCCCTCTGCAGAGCCACTTCCATCTTATCTGCTGCATCATTTATCGAGCTTTCCGCTAAAAGTCTTTGTTCATGAAAAAGAAATGAAGCCCGGAGTGTGAGGAGTGTTACACACTAACCTTCAGATGACTGAAGATGTTGTTCAGGATCTGGATCTGAACCACCAGCAGATCCACTGGATTACATTTCATTTCAAAAAGTTTGTATGTAAAAGACAGTTTGTGAAACAAACTTTCTCTTTTCATATGATTTGTTAGATTAGTAAGCAAAATTAACTGAAGCAGAAAGTTTGGCATCAGTCATAAATTTATTGACTGATTATCTTGGAGGTGCTGCTGTCAAATTGAAGTTCTTCCCTCTGAATATTTCTTCTGATTTTTTCAGAAATGTTGAAGAAGAAAAGCTGGAAGCTTCCAGAATCGACGGTGAATCTTCCTGATCCAGTTTTTCCCCCAGAGGAGAGGAGATGCTTCAGTCTGCTGGTTCACAGACGTCAGATCTGAAATTATATCATCAAACATCTAAAAGCTGCAGGAAAACCTGACACAATGCTGCTGTAAATGATGCTGAATGATGAACTTCCACCTGAGTCTGTGACTAAAACACTCAGCTCCTGAAACCTGAAGCTGTTCGGTTTAAATAAAAAGATGCTCAGCAGCAGGAAAACCAAAAATATGCTAAAAATATGAAATATTCCTGAGAATGAGCTGGCTGGGGACAGAGTGCTGAGGAACCAGAATATCTGCAGAATCATCACCAGATGAAACGCAGCTGCAGGCGACGACTCGGTGAGAAGAGGGAGAAATAATCCTAACATTTATGTCAAACTCGAGGCCCAAGGGCCAAATCCGGCCCGCCGCAGGTTTTTATGAGGTCCTCCAGACTCTACAGGGAAACAGAAAATAATATTTAAATAGTTAAATCAAAGTCGTTTTTATCTGGACTCTGTCAAATTACATCAATGTGAAAATATGTTCAGTATTATTTAATTTTAAGAAGCACCAATCAAATGCAGTTATTTTTTCATATTTTAATATCTCTTTGAGAACATTAATGATCTTGATTTTAATGTTGCTTTGCTTCATGTAACCTTAACCTCCTTTAAATAAAGTTAAATGTCTGACCTCAGCAGAAATCGTCCATCTTTAATGTGTTTCTATTTATTTTCTGTGTTATGGAGAGAGACATTATATTTCCATCATTATGAAGTATCCATCCATTTTCTTACACCCTTGTCCCTCAGTGGGGTCAGGAGGTGCTGCTGCCTCTCCAGCTAACGTTCCGGGTGAGAGGCGGGGTCACCTGGACAGGTCACCAGTCTGTCGCAGGGCAACACAGGACACACAACCATGCATACACACACTCACACCTAGGGACAATTTGGAGAGGCCAATTAACCTGACAGTCATGTTTTTGGACTGTGGGAGGAAACCAGAGTACCTGGAGAAAACCCACCATGCACAGGGAGAACATGGAGACTCCATGTGGGAATCGAACCCAGAACCTTCTTGCTGCAAGGCAACAGCTCCACCAACTGCGCCACTGTGCAGCCCAACATTATGAAGTATTAACATTTAAACTTCAGATTTCTGCCTTTGGTTCTGATGCATTTATATTGTTTGTGATAAATGTTTAGTATTTCCTACAGATTGAGAGCCTGGAGGTTTGATCTGCTGCAGGTCGTTTTTACATCAGGAGGTTGAAACCGACCTGAGTGGCGACTCGTCGTGTCTTCATGTGTGGAGGCAGAACCAGAGTCTGGGGACATTCTGATGATTATTCTGCTTGTCTCTCTGAAATCTGGGTCATGTTGGGTCACTCTCATCCTCTCCGCTCTTTTCCAGAATATTCTGGATTCCTCCTGTTTTCGAATTCCATTTTTTCTGCATCCACCTGAATCATTTGGTTTTCTCTCTTGATTTTCCTCAAACAGAAATAAAATGTTTCTTTGTGAGTATAAATGTGTTGAGATCAAGTATATTTTGTTCTCCATGCCTTACAGACAAGCTGCTCTGTAATATTCTCCACTTTCAGCCGAACTGATCCGCTGCAGGACAGCTAAGAATTAATCATAATATTTGAAACCGATGCTTTGTGCAAAGAGCTCTCCACACGTTTCCTCACTAGGTGCTGATATGAGAGTCTGTCATCCAGAGTGACAGGAACAGCAGCTGCAGTGACTCAAAGGCTGATGGAAATACTTTTCTTGTTTCTTTCCCTCCTACTGATTCTGTGTCGCTGCTCCTGCAGACAGAAAGAAAGAAACTTCCTCTGATGACGGCGAATAACGGAGACTAATCATTTCATCTCTGCCAGCCTGAAGCTGCAGCGCTGAGGGAACATAAAACACCTGCAGGACAGATTGTCATTATGCTTTTTGGTTCATGAAAGCATTTCGAACCTGTGTGAAAAAAACTGAATGCAAACAGTGAAAAGATTTAAAGATGATGTGCAATTATTACGAAAACAGCAGGACAGGAAAACTGACAATATAATGGTAAACATTTGGGCTCGTGGGGTCAGAGTTCAAACAATGTAAACGATCAGAGAGCTGAATGTGTTTGAACAGATTCTGATGTAAATCTGAAATGTTTTTCATCCAAACTGTTTTTACCCGAGCAGAAAAGAGAACAAAGTTCCCTCTGCAGCCGGTTCTGATGCAGCTCAGTCAGAATATTCCTGATGATTCGTGATAAACGGCAACACGGATGCAGAAACTCAGCGAAGCTGTGAAGAGCATAACGATCGTCTTCAGAGCGTAAACTGTATTTATGAACCACTGTAACGGTTTTCAGTCGATCTGTTTCCCGCCTGCTCTCCGTTAGTTGACACCATGTTGTGGTTTCAGGGCTGGAATTGATTTTACCTTTTGAAATATAATAACTCAGCAGCATCAGAAATGATCAACCAGGAGTTTAAACAGCAGAGAAGAGAAATCAGTGTGTGCCGAACGGCCGGAGGAGAGATGAAGGTCTGGAGGTCATGACTGATGTTAAGGATTAAGGATGAACTGGAGCCAGAAACGGTTAAATAAGTTTAAATGACAGAAACTAGAATGTGCAGGATGGATGGTAACGTCTTCTTCTGTTTTCTGGACAAACTGTTAAAAAGACGGGAAGGCAAACGATTGGCCAAAAAGCAGGAACTCATGTTTAAACAGGAAGTAGAAGATTACCAGATTTCTTCAGAGACTCTGATCTTAACAGACTTGAATCCTCAGATATGTAGCTGATAATGACTGAAACTTTTACTGGGGTTTGTTGCACCAGCAGGACGGAACAGATGGAAACTATAAACTGGAAATCATAAATTATGACGTCGCAGAGGGAAGAAACTGCAGCAGATCAAACATTTTCTCTCTTCCTGTTGTATTTCATAACAAACCTTCAACCGTATGCATCTCCAGCTAACTGCACCCAGCAGACCCATTGGTATAGTTGCAGATGCTGTTGGGCTCAGAGATGATAGACTCTACATATTGTCAGAACAAAAACACGTTTAAATGCTTCAAATGTCTTTCAGATGTTTGTCTTTTGTTTTGGAAATATCTGGAGAAAAAGCTTTAATCTGAGTGACAGGAAGTTTCTTCCTCTGGTGGATCAAACCGCTAATGAGGCTCCAAGAGCTGCATGAAAGAAGACATGATAATGTGGTCATAATGAGCTGCCTCTCCTCCCTAATGAAGGGGATTGTTGTCAGCCAGCAGAAACTCAGGTAATCACTCATGAATTGTTTTGATGGTATTTAAGGGGCTGTTTGCATGTAAATTAGAGCCGTAGACGCAGCAGCAGACGCATAATGTTGTCTCATTTCATCTTCATCAACTGCTGATGTTCACCTGGATGTGAGGCTTCAGCTGGTTTATTAGAGGAAAATGACTTTTTGTCTGAAAACTGGATGTTTCTGATCATCCCTGACAGACGGAGCCGTGGCTTTTCTGGAGGTTGACTTTCAGTTTCAGAAAAGTAAAAAAATAATTTCCCACAGAGATGCAGGTGAGATCAGAACTGTTTCCGTTGTGAAGGAGAAGCAGGGCGATCAAAACATCAGATCTATGAAGTCAGAGTGAAACTAGTTTTCCCAGATGTCTGTGATGCTTCGTTCCCTGTCAGCTGATCTGTGATCAGCAGCATGATTGGTGAGCAAAATGTTTACATCCAGATTTCTGATCCAAACCTGCCGATCAGATCGATCCTTATGGTGTGAAATAAAGAAGCTCTGTTCCTCTGGCCGTTTGTGTTGCATCAGATCGGCTTGTTGAACGATGGCAGTGCAGCTCCAACCTCTTCTGCTTCAGTTTTAATCTCTGAACAATTCTCAGCTCTCAGGTCTGAACTTAGTCGGGTTCAGACCTGAGAGCTGAGTTGCTGTTTGTTCATCAGATGCATCAGCCTGAATCTTTCAGGTTTAAAATGTTTTTGTTGCACAACCAGAAATTCAGAAACAAAAACGTTCACATTTTCTAAACATGTATTTTATAAACCTCATTTTGCACATTTTGATTCTGGCTTGGCGTCTGAAGAGCCGGGTTACTTTGACAGAACTGCTTTTGTTAGTTATAATTGTTTGGAGGAAAAGGCTGGTAGCTGTTTGCCGTAACAAGAAGTATTTTCTGTATTCATAAAGCAAATTGTGTTTTTCCACAAAGATTCAGTCAAGCTGCAGCCCAGCAGGAGTTAATGAGTGTTTACTGCCCAGTCATCCCCAGACTCTCCATTATTACTCCCTCCTCTTCCTCCTTCCCCTCCTCCTCCTCTCTCCATCCATCATCGTCTCGTTTCATTCCTCCAGCACCTCTCGCTGCCGTTTCCTAATGAAATGTACGTTGTGTGTTTACTGAGTGTGTTTCTGTCCCTGGTGACCAACCTGTTCTCAGAAAACAAGCAAAGTGTCCAGATGTGTGAAAACCTGAATCCGTCCAGAACCAGAAGCAGCGGCTGCAGCCAGCTGTCCGGCAGCAGCTGCAGAGCTGCGTGCGGTCGGACCATATGGCCAGGGGGGGGGGCGCCGCTGAGGGACATAAATCATAACATGCTGCATGGATTAATTAGCAGCAGAAAGACTCACAGTGTGTCCAGAAGCTCAGTCTTCTGGAGTCACGCTGCCGGGCGAACGAGTCGACCTCCACTGTCCTAGTCCATGTAAGCAGCGTTTGCCAGGCCAGATGATAATATTTGATTTGGATTGAATCGTTGCGCGCATCATGATTCCTCCTGGTTCTGGATGCAGATAGAAGGATTTTTGCTCTTATTGTTTTACTTTTGAATGGCTGTTTTGATGGGTAACCATGGCAACAAAAATCATATTTTTAAAAGTGACAGCAGCTGATTAGCATCTCAAAAGCTCAAATTATACCTGAACTTTGACCCCACATCCCAGAGGATGGAGGAAGATCCAACCGTCTCTTTCATCGGTCATGGTGGTCAGACATCTTGTCCCCTACTCCAGCATCCCTCCAGAGGGTCTTCCTCCAGGAAAAAGCAGAATGAAGTGACCTACTGGTCGGTTTTAAGGTCGCGCTGCGTCTCCAGGACATGGATGTGTGTTTTCACGGCGCCGACAGAGACGAAGGCAGCGACATGAGCGGCGGAGCGCCGCGGTGGAGCGGCTCCCGTCAGCCACGACTCCGCTCTGTTTGCTCAGGGTCACATGAATGTTTCAGCTGCCAGACAGGACAGCAACTGGAGCAGAAACACCAGCAGAACAGCTGAGGTGATGGTTAAACTTTTAAATAAATGTCATCAGACGTGTTCCGGGATTCTGAAGGTCAAATGTTTATTCATCACGATGATAAACGGCCTCAGAGTTCAGCTGCTCCTGATCCTCAGTCCTTTATGTTCAGCTTCAGATGATTTTGATTACAGAGGCTGATATTTGTCAGGGTGAAAGCTTTCAGTAAAAACCTGTTTATTTTTTCTTTCCACTGTGACCTCTGACCTCTTATTGTGAGGAATCTGTCAGGCATCAAGGTAACAAATTAGCAACTCTAAGGATTTTAATTAGGTGTGATGCAACGACACAGAATATTAATATGAACTTCTCTGACTTTTGTCTCCTACTACTCTCCATTTTGTAATATTTTCTGTTATTTTATATGTTAACTTTTTGTTTTCTCAGTTTTTCTCTCCATAAAAGCGACATCTGGTCTGATGTCATCAGCTAACATGATGCTGCCATCACCTAATCGACTTTCTTGCCTAAAGTTCCTCCAGATGACATTTACCATAAAATGGCACCAAATAAACTGAATTATATTGAACTGAATGAACTCAATGAGAAAACGCAAAGCGCTGGAGTTCAGGTCTAAACATTAAAGTAAAATAAAGGGACATAAACAGCCTTTTTACTTCTTTAATTGTAATTTTTCCCTCTGTTTTACCACATCAGGTTGATCTATGAACATTAATGCATGTTGATCAGAAGCACAGCAGGTTAACTTGGGGTTAATTCATGTTTTGTTCCTCTGACGGTGCTTTGATTCCTAATCATTGCTTTCATTAACCACCATTCAACAGCTGAATGTGAAAATGATTTCTGAACATTTCCCAGAATCACAAAGAGGCTCATTCGTTTTTAAAAACCTGAGATCCCAGCTCATAAAAGCCTGTAGAGTTTTTACGTTGTGGAACCTGAACGTCGTTTCCAAACTGTCTGGTTTGTTTTTATTTTATTTTATGTTTTTCTCTGCTGGGTTTCAGAAACAGACGCTGGATGGTTTTTAATGAAATCTCGCTTTAATGCTTCTCTATGTTATTTACAACTTTTATTACACAGAAGGAAAACTAAAATAAAAAATCCATCCTGGAAACTCAGTTCAGCTCAGTAATTTTCCACTGAGCTGTTTTATATTCACAATAAATGTCAATCCAATTCATATGAAGTAATAATCAATATTCAAAAGCTTCAGCTGTGATTCTGTCAGTCAGGATCTGCTGAAATCATGAGCTTCACCTTCCAGCTCAGCTCCTCTTCAACATCAGAGCAGCTCATATAAAACACATTAAATTCATGTTTAGGAGCAGATAAACATGTTTGATTGGAGATTTTATTCACTCAGCTGGATGAAATCAGCAGGAGAACCGAGCAGAACCTGCAGGCGGCTAACCAGCGGCTCGCTCAGGTCAGAGGATTTCTTCTTCTGTGCTTTTCTAACTTACATTCACTCAACATGAATGGCAGCTGGATGAACTCTAAACGGAGTCGACGTTTTTTACATTTTCAAGGACAAACATCAGAGTTTGAGCTTCGCTTCACAGGAAACCAGGAGGACAGAAGTTACTGCGTGAGGGTCCGGAAACGTTTCGTCTCTGGAAACCACGGCAACCGCCTCCGACCCGGAGCTGACCCCGGTCCTGGAGAGGACCGGGTCACATCAGCTGCGTTTTCAGGAGAAACTTCACTAAGAGACGCCAAAAAAACGCTTTAACAATGTAAAAACATAAACTAATATCCAACAGAAACACAGAGAAGTTCTGATCCGCTTCTGCACAATTAGACATTAATGGAGCCAGAAGAGCTGAGTGGGAGACGGACAGGCTGAAGGTTGTTACACTGAGTGGGTTTCATGTTCATACTGTCTGGGCTCAGATCCTTTAAATTCATTTATTTATCAGTTCTGTTGAAAGGTTTTCAATATGAAACGGTAAAAATCCACTTTCTGATCATGAGAGAAGGATCTGTGGGGGGCAGAAAAACAGAAGACAAAAACATGGAGGGAGGGAGGAAGACGAGGAGAGGATGACGATGGGAGCGATGAAGAGCAAGAAGGTCAAAGAGAGACGAGAGGGAGGAAGAAATGAAGAATGGAGGAAGAAAGAACAACAGATCGATGCAGAATGAGAGGAAAGATGGAAGAATGAAGAGATGGAGGAAGGAGCTGAGGAAGACGTCCACACATTGATGATGAAGATGAGGAAGATGAAGAGGGGAAAGTGATTTCAGACTGAAGAGAAAAACAAACTTCAGCTTGAAAAGACATGAAATATATTTATAAAAACAGAAATGAAAGGAAACATTATTATTGTGTCGAGTTTCTGCTTCCATGGATTCATTTATGTAAAAAAAACTTCAGCATTAGAAAAGAGTTCATCTGAAAATACACTGTAAAAACACAAAATCTCACAGAGTCCGATTCAGATTCAACATGCTGGAACATTTTAAATACGACAAAAATAATTAATAAGTAACTCTTCAGCAGGAAAATGAGCCGATTTAAAATCAATAAATCCTCAATGTTGATCATTTCTCTGATATAATTTAAATAATTCAACGTTTATCTCTAAACCAAAGTTTCTTCTCTGGTTTAGTTTCTTCTTGGTCAGACTTTTGTGTCACTAATTAAGCTGATAATGAATCTTTATGACTCAGTGAAATACTCTGACATTTCTCACTCCCATAATTTATCAGTTGCTTGGCGATGAAAGTACAGAAAAAAGGCGGCACAATGCAGGAAACCTGCTCCCTGGCCCTCCGTCTCCCCCTTGGAGCCGCCTATTAGACTAAAAGCTTTTAGTGGAACCTCAGTGAGACGGACCCGACTGTGAGGAGACGTTGGAAACGCTTTGTGCTGCTGGAGGTGCAGTGCTCAGCCTGTGAGGCGTTCAGGGGGGAGAGGACGGATCTATTCATCACAGCTCTACGTGCTGTGTGTGTTTCTGTCCTCAGCCGGACCAATCAGATGACCAGATTACAGATCTGGTTTGGTTTCAGGAAGCTGCTGATGCGGGATGAGCTCATAGAAATATGCAACATAGATGCTTCTCCAGAAAGATTTCTGTCTGCTAAAACATTTTCTGCTTTACTCCAGAAGCATTTTAAGTTTCTTTTGTTTTACTTTAAATTGCCTCAGAAGATGCAGATCAGATCTTTCACATGTTCAGGTTTCCACAAAGTTTCATGACATGGAAGAAGAACAAACTGTTTTCTGAAGACACATTTTCTACGTCAGACCAAATTTTATTTTAAAATTCATTTGTAAATGAAAAACATCTGAAAATTAATTTTTATCCTTGTGAAACCTTTTTCCCCCCAAAGCAAGAATAAAATTTATGTTGTGCAAAAACTGACCAACAGTTTTTCTATCAAGTATTTCTGATGAGAATTTTTTTTCTGTAATTTCCAACAGTTTCAATCTACTTCTTTATTTTTCCTATTAGATTCTGAATGTCAAGTGAGAAAAATAAATATTTTTGCAAAATTGATTTTCTTTAGCAACAAGAAAAAACAGATTTAGAAAAAAATGTTTTTTCTTTTTTTCTTTGTAATGGATGAGAAGAAAAATAGTTTCATAAAGTTTGGTTAAAGTCCATTTTATCGACTGGAGGAGGAGAAAATATTCTGAAAACATTTGGAAACGTCTTACTGCTGACATGCAGTCATTGTTTCTGCTCCAGATGTTTTTCCTGATCTAATTTGCATCAGTTTAATAAATATGGATGAGTTTTTCTATAAATGCTTCAGTCACAGAGGGAGGAACAACAGGAAACGACTAACATCCCAGTCAGACACAAGTCAGTAGAACAGAACTAAACATATTGTATATGTGTGAAAATTCAGGTGTTTTAGCCGTGAAGTGCAGAAACATGGCGAACGAATCAGAGCAGATCGTCAGAAAAGATCCGAGCTGTGTGCAAAAAGCACCAAGTTTAATACGAGAACATGAACATAACAGCAGAAGACGTTTGTTGGGAGAATCTGCTGTGAGGAAGGATCTGCCATGACGCTACATGACCTTAGCGCTTCAACATGGGCTTTAACTAGGACGTTTTCTGATGCAGTAATTGTCTCATTGTGGCAGAAAAAGACCTGAGCTGAACTGACTGGAGGTAAATGGAGCCTCAGTGAACGAAGCGCCGCTGCAGGTCAGCAGCCGGGTCAGCAGGTGGGTCAGCAGCCGTGCGGACCAGGTGGGTCAGCAGCCGGGTCAGCAGGCGGGTCAGCAGCCGGGTCAGCAGGTGGGTCCATTGGTGGGTCCATTGGTGGGTCAGCCGTGCGGAGCAGGCGGGTCAGCAGGCGGGTCAGCAGGCGGGTCAGCAGCCGGGTCAGCAGCCGGGTCAGCAGGTGGGTCCATTGGTGGGTCAGCCGTGCGGAGCAGGCGGGTCAGCAGGCGGGTCAGCAGGTGGGTCAGCGGCTGAACAAGAACATAAACGCTTTAGCCTCTCCAGGCTTCACTCATCATTTTCTCACTTTTTAAGAACTTGAACTCTAACAGGTTAATTTCCTCAGCATAACTATTCAGACTTTCTGAGGCGTTTCTGTTTATAGTCCTCAGTGTTAATAACAGTGAGGCCTGAGCTGCTGAGGAAGGAGCGATGTGTGGAAATGAAACCAGGCGTGTGCGTCCTTTCATTTTATTCTCATCCAACACATGCATCCAAAATTTCAATCAGAGTTCCTGCCGGCCGTTAAATGGGCCACATTTGCATCTGGAGAATGTTTCATTTCAGCTGACGGAGCTGGGTTTGTGTCCGCCTCTCCTCTCCTCTCCTCTCCTCTCCTCTCCTCTCCTGAACACGGTGTCATGTGGTGTCGCTTCGCTGATCAGACACATTGTTCTAAATATTCCTTTAAATTCAGAAGTTTCTCCATTTTTTTGAAGAATTACTTTTTCACCAGTTTGCTCCATTCCTTCAGACTGAACTGGTGGAACTGGGTCAGGTTTCCTTGACTTCTGGCTCACACAGCTTTTCCAGTTCTGCCTCTAAATATCAATAATGGACTGAAACCAGGTTCCTAAACATGGACTGGCTTTACTTTGTCTCCAATCCGGTGGCATCCTAACGTTCCTCGTCCATTTAGAATCCCATGT
Source organism: Poecilia reticulata (assembly GCF_904066995.2). Lineage (NCBI taxonomy): Eukaryota > Metazoa > Chordata > Actinopteri > Cyprinodontiformes > Poeciliidae > Poecilia > Poecilia reticulata. The sequence continues at coordinate 29,563,572 of NC_088844.1, forward strand.
GTTCCAGTTTAATGTCCTGACTGTTCTTTATTTAAATGTTTCCCATATAAAGAGTTTTCTGATATCACACAAACAGTTTTATGTTTTGTCTTAAAATGAAACTAAATTCCAAATCAACTTTATTTTGCTGATAAACTGCCTAAACGGACTGATAACGGTTCTATCTTCATGCTCTGTAGAAATGTTGACATTTTTGTGTAAATTTGTCTAAAACCTTCTCAGCGCTTCCCTCCTTTCTCCACAATTAGCCCCGCCCCTCCGTGTTTCCAGGCTCCGCCCACTTTGATGCAAACATCCATCAAAGTGAATATTGTCTGTATTTTGTTTTCACAGGGAAGTAAATTTTAAAATATATCCAACACAGTGTCTATGTTTAGCTTGAAGGTTGTGAATGAACCAATCAGAAGCCTGAAAAGCTGTGACATCATTATGATCAGGTTATTTTATCAACACTGAGTTATGGCTTCATGGAAAGTTATTTAAAATGTCAAAAAGAGAAAGAACAGACATGAATTCTCTAAAAAGGTTTGAAAGCAGATAACAGACGGCTCAGATGTCACTGCATCCACTTTATTTCCTCCCAGGTGACAGAAACACATTTCCACTGAGACTCTCCCTCGTTCCCCCCGGAGACGAGACGCTGTGCTGCAGAATGAACTCCAGACAGATCCCCATCAGTCCTTCAGATGTTTCTCTGGCATCACATTTACTGTCGGCCTGTTTACTGGAGCAACTTTTAAAAATAAAGCTTTGCTTTTAAATCCTGAACATTCGTCAGAGGACCGAACAGGCAGGCGGGTTTGGGATGAGCTCCAGCATCACGTTCTGGCATTAATGGACAGAGACAAGGAGGCTGGAAAATGCTGCTGATTGTCATGGTGGATGTAATATTTCGAACCCACATGCGAGAACACGACCAGAAGAGACGATAATGAATACAATAATGATTTATTGAAGTCAGGGGAAGGGTGGTGAATACTGGAATGAAGAACCAGGTCGTCTACTGTCGATGAGAGAACAGAGTTAGAGGCTGCGTAGGAAAGGGATCCGGAGGTAAACAGAGAGGGCTTACTTGAGATGGGTGGATATGTGGCGTGAACTAGAAAACGTTGGAGAGCGGACAGGGATGGCGGAGTAGGTTCCGGTCTTGTACAATCCTTTCTCCGGTGAAGTTCGGACGCGGGTCTCCTGACCCGGAAGGCTCCGAAGGTGATGTTACTTTCTTTTCTCCGGTGAGATTCGGACGTGGGTCTCCTGACCCGGAACACTCCGAAGGGGATTTCGCCGGAGAAGGATCCACGACAGGGAGAAGACGAGCACACGAGGGGTGGCGTCAAAACCGGCAACACCGGTAGCGTCGGGGGAAGACACAGGAGGCAGGTGATCCACAACGGGGAGACAGACTCACACAGACTCGGGGTAACTGGTCTCGGGGAACAACGGGAAGACAGCTGGATATCTGACGAGGGAAACAACGAAGATCGCAGAGGGCCTTTCTCTGGAGCATTTAGTACCGAGGTGAGCAAACACTCAGGCGATGAGACGGAGTGGCGCTGCTGCTTATATCCAGGGCAGGAGCCTTCTCAACGAGCTGCAGGTGTGTGCCCGGGTTGAACTCTGCCGCTTCCCAGGGGTGGCACATAGGTGACCTCTGGTGGATGTCCAAGGAATAGCGGCTCGGAGACCAGTAAATAATAACTAAAGGAAATGAACTAAGGCACAAACAAGGGGAACAAACACAGGCCCTGACAGTACCCCCCCCTCAACGGACGCCACCTGGCGGCCGATCAGAGGTCGAGGGTTGAGAGTCCCAATACTCCCTAATGAGGGTGCGATTGACTATGAACGATCCGGGGACCCAGGACCGTTCTTCGGGGCCGTAGCCCTCCCAGTCAACGAGGTACTGGTAGCCCCGACCCCGTCGACGGGAGGCAATGAGGCGACGGACGGCAAAGAGCGGTTGGCCATCTCTGTCCAGGGTGGGTGGAGGGGGTTCGGCCGGAGGGCACAGTTCACTGGAATGTACTGGTTTAACCTGCGACACATGGAAGGTAGGGTGGATTCGCAGGGACGGAGGGAGTTGTAGGCGAACTGCTGCGGGACCAGCCAGCGCCAGAATCTCGAACGGCCCGATGAACCTAGGGGACAACTTCTTGGACATGGACTTTAGGGGAACGTCCCGTGTGGACAGCCATACCTTCTGTCCAACGGAGTAAGTTGGCGCCGGGACTCTTCGTCGGTCGGCCAGCCTCTTGTTGGTAGCAGACGAGTTGTTCAGGGCAGAGATGGTGTCACTCCAGATCCGGTGGCACCTCCGGATATGGTGCTGCACTGACGTGACCGAAATATTATCCTCGTCTGACGGGAGGAGCGGAGGTTGATAGCCCAGAACAACCTCAAACGGGGAAAGACCTGTTGCAGCTGAAATATGACTGTTGTGTGCGTACTCTACCCATGGTAGTTGTTGGGCCCAGTCATCGGGGTTGGTGGAAGTGAGGCATCGCAGGGTGGTCTCCAGCTCCTGGTTCATGCGCTCTGTTTGTCCGTTGGTCTGGGGGTGATACCCAGAGCTGAGAGCCACCTTGGCCCCTAAGGCGGAGCAGAACTGGCGCCAGACCTGTGAGATGAACTGGGGTCCGCGGTCGGAGAGGATCTCCTGGGGGATACCATGTAACTTGAAGACATGTTTTATAAGTAATAAGGCAGTCTGTGCGGCGGTGGGTAGTTTGCGCAGGGGGACGAGGTGACAGGCCTTGGAGAAACGGTCAACAATGGTGAGAATAGTGGTCATACCTTTAGAGACAGGGAGTCCGGTGACAAAGTCGACTGCGATGTGTGACCAAGGACGTTTGGGGATGGGTAGCGGCTGCAACAGGCCCGCAGGGGGTCGGTTGGATGACTTATTGCGTGCACAAACAGTGCAGGCGGAGACGTACTCCTTGACATCCTTGTGTACCGACCTCCACCAGAACCTGCGGTTCACCATTCCTATGGTGCGGCTGATTCCAGGGTGCGCGGAGAACCTTGAGGCATGAATCCACTGCAGGAAACGGGCACGGACCACTGAGGGTACATAGATCTTACCCTGGGGACAGGATTCGGGGGGAGGCTCGGCGACTTGGGCCTGGCGGATGATGTCCTCCATCTCCCACGTCAAGCCTCCAACCGTACAGCTGGGAGGCAGGATGGGGGCCAGACTCTCCTCAGAGTCATCTGGGGAGTAGACCCTGGAAAGGGCGTCCGGCTTGGTGTTTTTAGACCCTGGACGATAAGAGATGGAGAGGTTAAAACGTGCAAAAAACAGAGACCAACGGGACTGGCGAGGGTTGGATCTCTTAGCTGACTGGAGGTACGACAAGTTCTTGTGGTCCGTCCAGACAAGGACGGGGTGTTCTGCTCCCTCCAGCCAGTGACGCCACTCCTCCAACGCCAGTTTTATGGCCAGGAGTTCTCTATCCCCGACGTTATAGTTTCTCTCAGCAGGAGAGAGTCTGCGGGAATAGAAGGCGCATGGGTGTAATTTCAGATCAGGGTCCGTGATCTGGGACAATACGGCTCCAACCCCAGTGTCCGAGGCGTCAACCTCCACCACGAACTGCTTTCTAGGGTCGGGTTGTACGAGGATGGGAGCCTTGGAGAACCGGGACTTAAGCTCCGTGAAGGCGGCTTCAGCTAGTGGAGTCCATGTAAATGCCTTCTTGATGGAGGTTAGAGCTGTGAGAGGGGATGCAGTCTGGCTATAGTTCCTGATGAAGCGCCGATAGAAGTTCGCGAAGCCTAGGAACCTTTGGAGCTGCTTACGCGTCTCGGGACGGGGCCAGTCCAGAACTGCCTTGATCTTATCCTCGGCCGCTCTCACCTGTCCGCTCTCGAGGACATAACCGAGGAAGGTAACTGACTGACGGTGGAACTCACACTTCTCAGCCTTCACGTAGAGCTTATTCTCCAACAGCCTTTGGAGGACTAGGCGGACATGTCTTTGGTGTTCGACGAGGGACTCGGAGTAAATAAGGATGTCGTCTAGGTAGACGAAAACAAACACGTTAATAAAATCTCTAAGGACGTCATTAACGAGGGCCTGGAAAAAGGAGGGGGCATTAGACAGCCCGAACGGCATAACCAAATATTCATAGTGCCCCAGAGGGGTCTTGAAGGCTGTCTTCCATTCATCACCTTCCCTGATACGGAGTAGGTGGTAGGCGTTTCTTAGGTCTAATTTGGTAAAGACGGTTGCCCCCTGAACGGGCTCGAAGGCTGAAGAAAGTAGTGGTAACGGGTATTTGTTTTTTACTGTGATTTGGTTGAGACCTCTATAGTCGATGCAGGGTCTCAGTGAACCATCCTTCTTGCCGACGAAGAAGAAGCCGGCAGCCAACGGGGAGGAAGAGGTACGGATTATACCTGCAGCGAGTGAGTTATTGATGTACTCCTCCATTGACTGGCGCTCGGCCCTAGAGATGTTGTATAGCCGACTACCAGGTAGAGGCGCCCCAGGGAGGAGGTCGATGGCGCAGTCATACGGCCTATGAGGTGGGAGAGAAAGGGCCTTGTCCTTACTGAAAACACCGATGAGATCATGGTACTCACTCGGGACAGACTTGACGTCAGGCAATTCCACCTCCGGCATGGTAGATGACCTGGACAGCGGAGGGACTGCGGAACGGAGACAGGTGGAGTGACATCTGGGAGACCATGAATTGATCCTTCCCTCGACCCAATCTATTTGGGGGTTGTGAGAGAACAACCAGTTGAATCCAAGAACTATGGGTGAGCTGGCTGTGGGAAAAACAAAGAAGTTAATTTCCTCGGTGTGATTGCCAGAAATTAACAGGCGCAGAGGTTTAGTCCGGTGGGTGATCTGTGGAAGACCCTTGCCATCTAAGGCGGTGACACGGAGGGGAACAGGTAGGAGTTCAGTGGGCACGGAGAGCTGAGAAACTAGGTCGGAGCTGATGAGATTCTGTTCGCAACCGGAGTCTATGAGAACTGACAGGGACAGAGAGTCGTCTTGGGTGAACAGGGTGACAGGAATGGTGAGGCGGGGTCTGATGGTGGAAGGTGCCGGCAGTGTCCCCGTTTCTACTGCCGGACCTGTGGGTTTAAACGTGACGGACAATTAGCGATCACATGGTTGGGCTCCCCGCAATATATGCAGAGCCGGGCTCGGAGCCTGCGTCGGCGCTCCTCGGGCGTGAGCCTAGCGTTACCCAGCTGCATGGGTTCGGAGCCTGAAAACAGAGGAGATGGGGTACATGACTGAGCGGAAGACTGAGTATAGGACGAGGAGGGACGTGGTGAGGTGACCCGGCGGCTACGTTCCCTAGCCCGGATCCGATTGTCCAACCTTATGGCTAGATTGATGAAGTCACCTAGGGACTCGGGTTCATCTAGCGTGGCTAGCTCATCCTTAAGGTGCTCGTTCAAGCCGTGAAAAAACGCGCTTTTGAGCGCCACAGCGTTCCACCCCGAGGCGGCGGCCTTAATTCTGAACTTGATGGAAAAATCAGAAACGCTCTGTTGGCCCTGCTTGAGCCCATGCAAGTCCCTAGAGGATGATGTTCCCTCAGCCTCTTGGCAAAACATTTCCTTTAACTCAGCTAGGAACTCGGGGTAAGAACACCCATAGTTGGATGCTGTTTCAAAACGTGACTCGGCCCATTCTAGGGCTTGGCCCGTCAACAAGGATAACATGTAGGAGATCTTACAGTCATCATGGGGGAAACTCTGTGGTGAGTGGTTGAAAACAATGGTACACTGGAGTACAAAACCTTTTACTTTTGTGATGTCCCCAGAGAACTTCTCTGGAGTTGCCGGGCGGATTTCAGGAATCCCGGAACGGACCGGTGGATCGGGAGTCACTGACGGAGCAGACGGGGAAGCAGAGGAGCGGTTAGCGTCTTGTGAAACAGAGTTCTGTAAGAAAGTGGATAATTCAGTTAGTCGGAGATTAGTTTCCGCTTGGCGGGTTCCCAGCTCTCTTAGAGCTGCTTCGTGGGACTGGAGTAGAGTGTGTTGGTCTGTTATCGCTCTTCTGATCGCGTCTGCGGAGGTCGTGAACTGGCCTGAGTGTTCTGTCATGGTGGATGTAATATTTCGAACCCACATGCGAGAACACGACCAGAAGAGACGATAATGAATACAATAATGATTTATTGAAGTCAGGGGAAGGGTGGTGAATACTGGAATGAAGAACCAGGTCGTCTACTGTCGATGAGAGAACAGAGTTAGAGGCTGCGTAGGAAAGGGATCCGGAGGTAAACAGAGAGGGCTTACTTGAGATGGGTGGATATGTGGCGTGAACTAGAAAACGTTGGAGAGCGGACAGGGATGGCGGAGTAGGTTCCGGTCTTGTACAATCCTTTCTCCGGTGAAGTTCGGACGCGGGTCTCCTGACCCGGAAGGCTCCGAAGGTGATGTTACTTTCTTTTCTCCGGTGAGATTCGGACGTGGGTCTCCTGACCCGGAACACTCCGAAGGGGATTTCGCCGGAGAAGGATCCACGACAGGGAGAAGACGAGCACACGAGGGGTGGCGTCAAAACCGGCAACACCGGTAGCGTCGGGGGAAGACACAGGAGGCAGGTGATCCACAACGGGGAGACAGACTCACACAGACTCGGGGTAACTGGTCTCGGGGAACAACGGGAAGACAGCTGGATATCTGACGAGGGAAACAACGAAGATCGCAGAGGGCCTTTCTCTGGAGCATTTAGTACCGAGGTGAGCAAACACTCAGGCGATGAGACGGAGTGGCGCTGCTGCTTATATCCAGGGCAGGAGCCTTCTCAACGAGCTGCAGGTGTGTGCCCGGGTTGAACTCTGCCGCTTCCCAGGGGTGGCACATAGGTGACCTCTGGTGGATGTCCAAGGAATAGCGGCTCGGAGACCAGTAAATAATAACTAAAGGAAATGAACTAAGGCACAAACAAGGGGAACAAACACAGGCCCTGACACTGATGTTTAAAAAAACCAGTTTATAACGGACGTTTAAAGCAGCATGTGAAAGCTGTAAGTCCACAATCAGGTGAAACTGTAATTGGTCAATTCTCTGAAGGCCAGAGCTCAGGTTTCTGTAAGAGCTTTTTTATTTCCAACAGATCTGCAGAAGCATCAGCATTAAAGAAAACAGGAAGTGTTTTGGTTCAAACCAGAGAAAATAAAGCATCTGACCAATGAAGAGGTAATACAGAATCATGTATTTATAATGACTGGATTTCCATTTAAAGGATTATATTGGTAAAAATGAAAATCATCATCATTCTGAATCCCTGACCTGACATTATTCTGTACTTTCATGATGTTCCTGGTATCGGAGGTGAGCCTGTCGTCTGTGGTTGTTCTGCAGGATTCTGTGTTAAACCAGATGCTCATGAATAAAAGTCCATCTGGAAGCAACAAGCTGGAGGACAATGCATCATGATGAAGATGGCTGTGGATTTCACTCATCAGCTCAACGAGATCATCAGCAGATGGAAGGAGGGAAACGTTCAGACCTGCTGCACCGCCAGCGTTTCTCTTTTGATTTTCACCCAGGAAGCATTTCGGCTAAACCGTGAGTGAAACAGGCATTGGGACTGACTAGTATATGTTCCATTGGGGAAGGTAACTTTAGCGTTAAATACACCTTTCTCAACAGGTGATGGCGCACTTTCTCCGTCTACAATCAGACATTTAAGTGACCTGAAACCATCCCTCCCTCCAGACCCGGACCCCCACCCGGCCCGGCCCGGGGGGCAGCCGCCCCCCACAGCTCCGCGCCGCACGCCGTCTTATGCTCCAGGAAATTTTCTCGACTTTTACTTAATGTTACAGACAGTCTGTGCTGGGCGGTGAGTTAATATGTATTACAAGTACGGTGGCCCAGAAGTGTAAACCACAGCAACAAACCTCTAAGCACATCTTATTCTGGTATTTTCTCTCTTTGTTCAGATAAGCAGACAGTCACAGTGTCACGTTTTACCCAAACTGTGGGAAACAACCAAGCGGAGCTTCATAACGCGTCCAGATCAAAATATAAGCAGTAGCTACGCTCTTCTTCTTCTTCTTCTCTCTAAACAACTTCCAGCTGCATACCGCCACCTACTGTTCATGAGTGTGTAGCAGTTTTAACTCACACCCAATAAATCTTTTGCTTATTTTGTATGACGAAGCTCAATAAGTAAAGCTTTCAGTAACTATGTTTTTGAAAAATGCATTAAAACCAGAATAACTTCCAGTTCTTAAGCCAAAGTGGAATCGTCCAACCAGTTTCCCGCTGGGACTGTTATAGTTTTTTATTTGAAGTTTTACTTACTAAATGTTTTCCTCAGGTTTGCAGAAAACTCTTTTGAAATTTTGAAGTTTTTTTCTCTCATCTTGTTCTCAGAGTCAACATTCAAACACATTTACTTGTTGTTTTGTCATCATTAAAAATCCACACCTTCCTGATCTGACTTGTTCCTTTTTTGTGTGACTGTCACATATAAATGTGAATATTTCCTAACTGATCTGAATTAGTTCTGAGCTTTTAGCTGCTGTGAGGGAAACATTTTGAGAGCTCCACGTTCATCAGCAGCAGATCAAACTCCAAGATGAGCTGAAGGAGCTGCAGAGAATCAGACGAGCTGCTGACACACGGCGAACTTCATCAGCTCTTCACGTTCACAGAAACGAGCCGCCGATGATGAATGGATCAGAGCGTCTGACCGCTGAGCTGCTGCTTCAGAGGAAACGTTTTCCTGACCAGACAGGATCTGCTCTGTGTTCTCCAGAGGAGACGGAGTCATCAATCTGGGCTGGAGGCTCAGCATCACAAACACACAGGATTCAGCCGCTCTGCATTAAACGGCAGAGAATATGAGTCTCTTCCTTTTTATTATTAGTTTTCATAAATGTTTCCACTCAGATCACTTTAATCTGTGGCTTCCTGTATAAACCAGAGGATTATACAGCAGATATTTGCTGAGTGAGGAAAAAATGGATCTGAGAAGGAAATGCATGTAGTTGAAGGTTGTCATAAACGGCTCCATGGAGATGAATCAGTTCTGGAAACTGAAACTCAGGTACAGATTAAATAATTCAGACAGGATTCAGTACAAAATATGAAAACATGAAGCTGCTTTCTATTAGATGGATGAATAAAGCAGATTAAAAAGTGAATATTTACAGAAACTCTGAGAAATATGCGCCACAAAAAACCATAATTAGTCGCCTAAAACTATGCAGGATTTCCGTCATTTTACAGGAATCTCCAGGTTCGACTCGTCACACATTCCTCCTCCGTTTGGGTCTGAATGTGGAGATAAACGGAACAGAACTGCATAGTTATTCAAATCATATTTATTAATCCAAGTAGCCACAGACAGACAGCAGCAGAGGAAGTTCCTTTATGTAAATTATTTTGTTTTAATGTTTTTGAGAAATGTAAAAAAGGATCTTCTCTTAGTGAAAATCATCTTGAATGAACGACCCATCAGCAGAACCAGACGGGATTAAATGGGATTAAAGTTTTACTGGAATGAAAAACTGAATATTTACTGAATGCAACAAACTTTTACTGCCACAGAAAAAAGATCAGGATCATCGAGCTGCTGGGCGACAAGATGAGAACGATGCAATTCCCAAGCATCAGGAGAGCACACACACACACACACACACACACACACACACACACACACACACACACACACACACACACACACACACACACACTTATCTAGTGCCAAATCTTTACAAATGTCTCTGTCCACGTCACAAAAAAAAGAAAACTATTTTTAATTTTTTTATCTTGACCTGTTCCTTTATATTTTAAATATCTTCCTTAAACAACATTTCTGCTGAATTGCTCCAAACCTTTAAAGCTGGAATCCATCTAATCAGAGGTCCTGGTTGAGCAGAACCAGCTGATGGTTTTCAGCCTGATCCGTCTCAGGCGCCTCTCCACATGGCAGCTGATGGTGCTCCATCATCTCTGCCTCTCTCTGTGCAGGACGTCTTCCTGCTACACCTGCTCTGTTCAGGCTTCATGGCAGAAGATTCAGCTGCCGAAACCAGGAAACATGAAACGGCTTCAGGATCCCGGCTCAGCTGCTGTTTCACTCCACTCCTTTTTGTTTAATTCAGGAAACAAAGTCTCTCCTGAGGATTTTATTTTGGGGACGTTTTAGATAAAAAGACATGATGAACATAGCTCTCATTTTTTATTATACACTGCTCAAAAAAATAAAGGGAACACTTAAACAACACAATATAACTCCAAGTAAATCAAACTGTCCACTTAGGAAGCAACACTGATTGACCCTCGTCGGGTCAATCAGTGTTGCTTCCTAAGTGGACAGTTTGATTTCACAGAAGTTTGATTTACTTGGAGTTATATTGTGTTGTTTAAGTGTTCCCTTTATTTTTTTGAGCAGTGTATTTCCTCACAGATGTTTCTACAGGTGACATCTTGGATCTGAGCTGTTCTACATGTCAGAACATCATCAGCTTTCAGTCAGTCTGTAAAAGCACTTATAACATAATACAGCAAAGTATGGATATTAGAAAATATAATTTGTACTTTTGAGGATTTTCAAAAGTACTTTAACCTCAGTAAACTTTTGACCGAGCAACTTTTATTTATTTGAGTAAAATTAGACAATGAATATGATACTTTTACTCAATAACTAGAGATGAGCTACGTTTCAACAGATATGTTAAAACATATTTTTGATTAAATTTGCCTCGGCTCAGAGCCTGATTCTCCTCCCAGTGGCTCCAATCAGAGTCTATTGATGTGAAATGCAACACATTAACTCTAACGCAATAAGAGAAGGAGCTGCTGGGTGCAGATGGCTGATCAAGGGAAGAGCAGATTGATGAGAGAGCAGTGAGGAAAGATGATGACTGGTTCTGGTTCTGCTGCAGGAAACGAGTTCATCTTCATCTGCATGTTCATCAGAAACCTGGTAATGAGGTCATCCTGGAAAATCTACTTCCTGGTTGTTGAGACGTGAAGATGACATCATGAGGAAAAATGAGGCTGATCATCAATAACACAGAGTATTGATCCACAGAAGACTCGCTGAATATTACAGTGATTACAGATATTAATAACGGATAATATTCTTCAATGTGAAATTATTCAGTCACAAAAAGGTGAAATCTGTTCAGCCTGTATGTTTTATGTCATCATATTTGCTAATCAGATTATGTTTTATCACTTTGAGCTTTTCTCACAGCAGTTTTTCCTGGAAAAGACAGAAAAGCCCCAAAGGATAAAAATGGTTCTGATCATATTTTTGCTCCTTATCAATCAACATCAACCTCCCACCACCACAGACATCTACACCTCCAGATGCAGGAAAAAGGCCTCCTGCATCATGAAGGACCCCACTCACCCAGCACACTCACTTTTTGTCCCGCTGCCCTCAGGCAGGAGGCTGCAGAGCATCAAATGCAGGACAACCAGACTGAGAAACAGCTTCATACCTGAAGCTGTGAGACTCTCAAACTCCTCTCAGTCTCTCTCACTGCACTGTCCCTAACAATAACTTGGTCACTTCAACCCCTGACCCCCCCAATGACACTGTATTTGCACTTTACACTCGGACACTTAAAATGTTGCACTGCTAAATTTATCTTCCCATGCTGCTGCATTATTCAGACTTCATCCATTTTGTACATTCCTATTAATATACATTTCATTTTTCTACTTCTTGTTTTTATATATTTGTAAATATTTTTCCTATTTATAACAATTTGATCTTGTAGCTAGTTTTTATATTTTATACTTTATATTTGGATGTAACTGGGACCGTGACTCTCAATTTCGTTCCACCTCATGTAACACGTGATGTGAATGACAATAAAGTCTCTTGAATCTTGAATCTTGAATCCTTACAGTGACACATGTCTGAGTTTTAATCTCTGATTTCCAGCTGGTTTTACTACCTGAGCTTTAAAAACCGTGGAGCTGGAAAACCTTTAGCATGTTTCCTCCCCTGGATGCTCTGAACCACCAATAAAAGTGTTTATCTGCAGAGATGCATGAAGCTCTGGAGGAAGAGCCAAAACGTTCTGGCTTTTTTTCTGAGACTCAAACTTCCTGATGCTCAAAACCTTCTGGAGAAAAAGTCCTGATTCCTGAGACACTACAGGGATGTAATGTCTGTTTTATCATGTTTCATGTCATGTTCCTCATTACATCAGGAGACCGCAATGAAATAATGAAACAACTGATTATTGACGAATCATTGCTGATGTTGAAGCTGCAGGAGTTTCTGAATGCTGTTACATTTTTCTCTGTTTTCCTCACAGCAGCAACAAAACAAAGTTTGTGAATCTGTTGAATGAATGATGAAAAACAGTCTTAATGAATAAATTGTGATTCTAACATGTCAGATTTGAGCCTACTGGGAGTTTTTTAAAGAAAGTGTTGCAATCAAACCAAATCCGTCACTTTGGAATGTTTTTAAAGGACAGACAGTCTTCTGGGAATTTATGCAAAGTTTGAAGACTGAAAACAAAAAGACAGAAACAAACACAAACTTAAAGCAGCATCCATCAATTTAAAATTATGTAGATTGTATAAAAAACATTGTCAAAATCTTCATCATGTGTTTCTGCCTAGAGACTGATTGGCAAGGATTTTCCTAATCTGCTCACTTGGAGAGCGACAAAGGGATACAAAACCCATTTCAGTTTCAATTTCATCCAGATCAACTCGGGTCACATGCTCTGCTTTCCTCACAGATAAGAAATGGAAAGGATTTACACGTGTTATTGTACACCTCTTTAATATCCAGCTGGAAGGACAAAGTCCAAGAAGCTTGCATTTCATTTCCTAATGCGAAGATCAGGAAGGTCAATGGCAAGAAAGATCCAATTTGAAAAGGTGGATAGTTGAATAGGAAGCTCATTTACTGGGAGAAACTTTAAATCAAAAGCAGACGAAGCTATGAATGAATCCAGGAAGGAAAAACTCGTCTTGACTCTGTTCTGCTGTTAGCTCAATTAAAAACGCTGACAGACACGAGAGAAATCTGAGAGCGGAGCGTCATGCGCTGAAGAGACGGTGGATTCATCAGAGCCGACCCAGATGGCACCAGACCTGGCCTCTGCAGAGACTCAAACATTCCCAGGAGAAAAGGTGAATCATCCGACTCTCAACGAGGTAAATAAACCCAACCAGTAACTCCTGAGTTTTAAGAAACTGAATCCTGTTGATTCAAACCTCCAGTAGAAACTCTGGGCTGAGTTAAATGGTCAGGATCATCCGGACAAGGCCCAGCTGTCTGAGGAAGACCTGCTTTTCTTCATCGGCTCGGACAACTGGAGGCTCTGAGTTATGAAAGAAATTCATCTTCAAAAGAATTTGGGTTGAAAACGTTCTGAGCTGCACAGACGTTCAAATGGGAGCATAAATGAGAGGAGTTCACTGACTTCTCAGACCTTTGATGTTTGAAATCCTGATTTTTTTTTTCTTTGTGGGGAACGTGAATGCAGCGCAGCTCGACCCGCCGTCATTAACTCAACCCATTCAGGGCAGAAGGAAAGATTTACGGCGCTCTTCAGGGGCAAACTTTGAATATTTCAGAGAGCCAAGCACTTCATCACCTTCATGGTGACTGACTGGTGTGTGTGTGTGTGTGTGTGTGTGTGTGTGTGTGTGTGTGTGTGTGTGTGTGTGTGTGTGTGTGTGTGTGTGTGTGTGTGTGTGTGTGTTTCTGGGACCATGTTTGCTGTCTTTGTGAGGTCCGTTCTGGCTCCTCCTCTGACTTTAAACTCAGCTTCCTGCATGGAATATTAACTGCAGGCTGAAATCCAAAACTTAAAATTAAAAGATTACAATAAGTTTTTTTCTTTCTCTTCACCAGGAAGAATCAGCAGAGGCCGACCAGCTGCTGCTTCATCCTGTTACTTCTCTAAAGTTTCCCTTCAGATCAGGTGAAAAGCTAAAATAATTACTTTTTTATGAATAATTCATCAAATTTGATTCTATATATTTTTATATTATTGTATTGTGAAACAATCAGGGTGTTTATGTGTTCTTCTAGGACATTTTCAAAAAAACTTTTGCAAATAAACTGCAAAAACTGAATAAAATGGGTTTTTTTTAATATAACAAAAAGTGTAATTTGTGGAGTGTAGTAAACGAGGACACAAACACATTTAATCACATTTATGATGAATAAAGTCACACCTGTGCATGATTACCTCAGTGTTATTCAGTATCTCAGAGTTTTACCCTTTTTACAGCCTGGTAGGTAAATTTAAAGACACATCAAAGGAAATTAAACATTTTTCTCAAGTTGAGCGTTTGAGCAAAATGAGCGAAAAACAAAGCTGAAGTAAAATCTGATGCTGTGAAGGAAAATGAGTCACATTTTATGAGCAAATCTACCAAGAATTGGCTGAAAACTAAGCAGAAGTTAAAACATTTTTCGTCATGATAGATGCAGTTGGATATGAAAACAATTAATGAACCTGCTAAATACTGAACTGCACTTTGTAAACGTTGTAAGTATAAGTTTGTTGGCTACTTTAAACCTTTTCTATAGATACTCTTTTACAAATGAGATTGTTGGTGAATATCACTCACAGCTCTACATTATTCTGCAGCTAAAAGTAGTTTGTTGGCTTCAGTGGCTGCATGAATCCCTCCATCAAACCAAAGCAGTTTCATTTACCTGCTTTGGTTTGAACAGTGTTCACATTGCAGACTCTGTTGGCAAAACAGACTATGGATCATAAACAAAGTCACCAAATATAAACTATAAGACTGAAAACAGCCCAGCTGCAGAGCTCAGCGCTGAGCTAACGGCTAAGCTAACAGCTTTATAACCTGCAACATTACAGCGGCACAAACTTTAATTAAACTCTTGTTTTCCACTGAATGTTTTCCTCCAGACAGTTCAGTCTCAGTCCTTCAGCCTCTGTTTAAAACAAATCTACACTCTGATCCAAGCTGCCAATGAAGGAAGACATCACAGATCTTATTTCTCTACACAGGTCCTGGCAGAACCGTCCTCTGAATTTTATGGCCTCGTCAGGATTTACAGCTTCCTTCACAACTGATTTGATCTGTTTGCTTTTAAAACTTCGACTTCACAATTCAAACCAAACAGTTTGATTCATTTTATAAACCTTAAACTTCCCTTTTAAAGTATTAGTCACATTAGAATAAAACTCTTAACTCTGAAGGTTTTAACTAGGCCATATTTCTTCCAACTTAGAAACTCGCAGCTTTCATAATAATATGTGATCAAATCATTTGAGTAGCTGGTCATCATCAGTGTGTCTGCCTCTATAAAACCAAAAGGTTTTGCAGTTTGTAGATCTGGAACAAATAGATGTTAATCAACTTAATGCCAAAGTTTGGAGTGGATCCAGAAAAGCTTCTGTTGGGTGAACCAAACTGGGAAGGATGATAAAAAAAGACATTTTCATCTGAAGTCCATCATCCTACAGAGAATAAAAGTATTCTCCAATAAAAACACTTCAGACAACTGAATTCAGTCTCTGGAAGTGAAAGTCTGAGCAGATTCAGCCCAACAGGAGAGAAAGTGATGCTCAGAGAAATGACTAATAAATGATCCAACAGATCAGCCGAGTTTTATTTTACTGATTAGCACAAAAAACTGAGTTTAACTGCAGTCAGACCAGGATTACACTGGAACAAATGTAACTGACTTGAATCTGCTTATGAACCATTTCCATCTTTATAAGTTGGATTGTTATGTAATGTACCTTTAACTGAGTTTATGCAGAATCTGCTGTGAAGATAAACTGAACTGAATGAAACAGATTTCAGTCACTGAGTTAATCATTTTCTCCTCTTTATACCAAAATCTTCCAGTCAACTGTGGGTCCAGCTGCCTGAAAACTAAAGCTTGTTTCAAACTGGGTCACCATCAGAACAGCAGCAGCTGATGTGCAACACAAAGCCTGAAAAGGAAAACATTCAGTTTAAATGTTCAGTCCAGGTCCAGATCTCAGCTGAGGGATCTTAAGAGACGAGGAACTGATAACGTCATTCAGAAAATCCTGCAGAAAAAGTTAGTTTTCCAAACTATTTAGTCATGAAACACACTTAGTTCATCCTGAGGAGTGTAGTGAGAATGTAATTACTTCTAATTCACCTTGAATCTTAGGAAGTCAATCCTCCAGATGCTTCGTTGGAATTGCTCCATTTATTCTAATCCATTCACTCATTTCCAGGATGGAAAAGAAAGACGTTGAGATGAGCGTCTCAGGAAACCCAAGCTAACCGACGAAGCTTCGTCGTCAGAGTGAGAGGAGAAAACGTTGGGAACACTTCAACTAACCAACGAGCCGCTTTCACAGAGGCAGTTCAATGAAAAGACGCCTGATTTCATTCAGAAAACAAAAACCAGGTTTTCCAAGACTGAGGAGTTTGAAAGACTCTTCAGATCCAAGATGCCAGCAACTCCGCCGCCGATTTCACCATAAAATAAACTCCAGTGGGCTGCACAGTGGCGCAGTTGGTAGAGCTGTTGCCTTGCAGCAAGAAGGTTCTGGGTTTGATTCCCGGCCTGGGGTCTTTCTGCATGGAGTCTCCATGTTCTCCCTGTGCATGGTGGGTTTTCTCCGGGTACTCCGGTTTCCTCCCACAGTCCAAAAACATGACTGTCAGGTTAATTGGCCTCTCTAAATTGCCCCTGAGTGTGTGTGTGCATGGTTGTGTGTCCTGTGTGTCTCTGTGTTGCCCTGCGACAGACTGGTGACCTGTCCAGGGTGACCCCGCCTCTCACCCGGAACGTTAGCTGGAGAGGCAGCAGCACCTCCTGACCCCACTGAGGGACAAGGGTGTAAAGAAAATGGATGGATAAACTCCAGTCTGCAGGTTTAATCACAGGTCACACAATGATCAGCTGTCAAATCTTATTTTTATTTTTGTGAAGCTTAAACATTTCAAAGGAAGGGATTTTGAAGTTTGAGGATTAGAACTGGCATAAAACAGGTGGTTAATCCCAACAGATTAACAGGATTCAGGAATGAGCTCCAGGTTTGACATTTCTTTGGTAGATTTATGAAGGGCATTACTCTCAAGTTCATGAAATAAAATCTTCTGTTTGCCTTTACGAGGCCCTCCCTCTTTCATCAGGGTCAACAAGTGGTCATCTAATTCCCAGCATAACCTGTCTGTCCGTCAAAATCACTGAAATCTTCAATCAAATAGGATGACATGGTTTATTTAAATAATCATAACTCATCTCAGCCATTTTGAACTCACACAGAATGAGGTGCCATCTTTGTTTCACCAATCAGTTCCTTTAAAAATGTTGCTTGATTTTGCAAAAATGCAAATTTATCAATTAGTTCAGTAATCCTCAGTTTGTGGAGTACAGGAAGACTGTCAGCACATTTATTGTGTAGCTAAATTTTCCTTTAGCGTTTTAGCACTTTTGTTAACTTAGAAAATGTTTTGCTCACTTAGTTTCCCCTAAATGTATATTTCTGGATACATTTTAAAGCTTTAATATGCTTGGCTGTTTTGAAAACTTCCAGTTGAGAGACTTTGAAATTTATGTTAAAGTTTTTGACTGTTGCAAATTCTTCCAGTAGTTAGATCAGTGGTTCTTAACCTTTTCTGAGGTACCGAACCCACCAGTTTCATATGCGCCTTCACTGAACCCTTCTGTCGTGATAAATAAAATATGATTTTTTCCCCCCCAAATTCAAGACATAGTCTAGTTGGGTCACCCCAGGATCACTAAGTCTTCTTAAAAGGTAAAGTCTCTGAGAACAGTTCTTCAAAATATAGTCAGTGTTTTCAGCTGACTGTCCAGGAACGACCCAAGGTATTTAAAATTTACCACAGTTTCAACAGGTTGGCCATCGAGAGAAACTGGAACCACTTTAAGGTCTTTAGGTCATTTAATTAGCTCTACATTCTTAAGAGAATGAAAAATTAATAATAAATAATAAAGACTTTGCGGTTTTCTGATTTAGTAATGTAATTATATTAGTTTGTTACCACCTCCACGCCACTAGAGGCTGTAGCAACCCCGAAAAGATGCGACTAAGCAGCAGATTTAGAAGTTCACCGAAAGCTACAGGATTTGGTAAAAAACTGTGTTTTGCTGAAGTAATTAGAGACACAAGTTCAAATCCCTGCTGAGAGTGGAGCTCCTTCAATCAGGGCTCCTCCGCAGCTCTGATTGGCTAAGCAATGTAACGTGATCCTCTGATTGGTTAAGCAATGTAACATGATCCTCTGATTGGTTAAGCAATGTAACGTGATCCTCTGATTGGTTAAGCAATGTAACATGATCCTCTGATTGGCTCAGCAATGTAACATGATCCTCTGATTGGCTCAGCAATGTAACGTGATCCTCTGATTGGCTAAGCAATGTAACGTGATCCTCTGATTGGCTAAGCAATGTAACGTGATCCTCTGATTGGCTAAGCAATGTAACGTGATCCTCTGATTGGCTAAGCAATGTAACGTGATCCTCTGATTGGCTAAGCAATGTAACGTGATCCTCTGCAGCAGGTGATGGCAAAGCGAGGCGTCATCACGACTTTACACAGGTGTGTCTTTACCTCCGCGGAAGAGGCTCCGCCGAACCCCTGAGACCGACTCACCGAACCCCTGGGGTTCGACCGAACCCAGGTTAAGAACCACTGAGTTAGACGTTTATATCCATGCTCTTATTTTGAAGTGGGTGAAATCTGAAGTTCTGTTTCCTCTCCTCACTTCTCTCTTTTTTCCCAATAACTATTTTAAACAAGAAACGTACAGCAACAAACAAACAAGATATAAATATAAATACATATAGAGGGATGATAGAAAATTTAAATTATGATGTCAGAATCACATTGGTGCTTAAGCGTTTTAATCTTTAAGGAAAGAAATAATTTGGACAGAAGTTAGCGCAAGCTAGCATTAGCTTCTGCTAGGTGTGGCGCTTTAGCGTTAGCAGAACTAATGTTTATGATTAGTGCTTTGGCGTTAGGGTTGCTAACTACTGATTATATTTGGTGATATTTTGTGTTTATGGATTTGTATTGTGGTTGAAGAGAAAAAGAGTCTGAATGAAGAGACGAGTTCAGATGGTTGTAGCTGCCTGACCGTTAGCCAAATTACTGCTAACAGGAAACATTCCTGACTTCTTTCCTGCACAAATTATCTAAAGTTTACCAAAGTTTTCTGTTTATTGTGTTTTTCCTAAACAGAACAATTTTTATTTCTCTGCAAACAACTTAAGTCATCAGTTCAGGTATCTGGAGTAAAATCTGCCTGATGCTTTTAGAAAATACATGAATACATTTTTCTGTGATTTTTCACCGTTTTATTGGATTATTAAGCAATGATTCTCCTTCACTGGACTCTTGACTTGTGGATTTTATTAAAATATGAAAGCAAATTAAAGCCCCCTCCCTCGGCGGTGAATAAAGAAGCCTTCTCAGTAACCGTCTGTTTTTCATCACAGCAATGAATAATTAAAAAAATGAATAAACAAACTAATTAGAATTGATTTGTTTCTCTTAAAGAGCTGGAAGGTGACAGCAGCATTTAGAGTCTACCTTTAATAAGACTGAGGAGCCGCGCTGAGCAGCCATCTGTCAGGAATATTAAATGCTGCTGCAACATTTGTTGAGTCATGAAAAGCTCTCACACTGAGTGAGGACCAAACTGCTGAGTCGCCGCTCGGAAACCCAGGAACAATTTGCTGCTTTATGTTCTGATTGTAGGTGTTGGCGCCGTGGGCAGCCGCCTCTCTGTGGGCTCCCACAATCCTTCACAGCAGACCTGCTGCTCGGCTACACACACATATTGGCCCCCTGCTGTGAAATGGGCACCATGCTGTGCTCTCCTGAAGGGCCCAGAGCGTTAGCTTAGCCTCTTTTCTTCCTGCATCAGTTCAGAAACAGAGTTGTAGAATATTAAAAATCTGATTTTTACTATTTACTATTGTATTTGTCAGATTTCCAGAAATAATACATGAGACTTTAGATCTAACATTTAGTCTAATTCTGTTATTTAATTCATTTCATTTTGTACCAATGCCTAGATTTATGTCAACTTTTCCTGAATTAACTCAAAATACAGCAAAGTCTTAGAGATCAGTTGAACATTAAGCATGAATAGCTGGAACTTCTTTAGTTTTCACGTAAAACTGCATTAAACTTTAAAATGATCGTAGCAACAAGTTCAGTTTTTTCATTCTGCAAACCGTATGGAAATCCTAAGATCTGATTCAGAACCTGGAAACCTGAGTTTTATTCTCTTCTTGTCTTTTTAGCTCCTGGTTGAACTGAGGACTAAATTCTGGGTGAAGGTTTCATATTTTCAGGCGGATCAGAAAATATTTTGTCTTCCGTCTCCTGAGATGAACATTCAGCCCAAGTAACAAGTTCATCCTTTATTTCATCCATTAATCTGAAGTCAGATCGATCCCAGAAACCCTCTGAGTGTCAGAGTAAAGTGGTGCTGAAGGTCTGGAGCCTTTTGGGCTCAGATCCGTCCGTCAGGCTGACATGAGGAGCGAAGGTTCCTCTGAGCCCCGAGTTTCATTCAGAGGACAATGAAGCTGCAGCGTCACGTCAATCACTCAGAGACAGATGGAGCTGCTGCAGCCGCCGTGGAGGGTCCGGTCCGGTCAGAGTCCAGTGACTCTGACCGGACTTCCTGTCCTTCTGTGTGTAAAAATGTTTGCTAAAACTGTAGCATCATTTTAGCCACAGACAGTTTGGAGAAACGGAACCATAAAGTTCTGACGTGTCCGTCCCTCTGAGACCGAACCTCAGAGTTTCCATCATCAAGTTCCATCTAATCCAGGTTTTCACTGTTTCTGGTTGTTTCACCTGCAGCAGAATCAGATCAGTAATGCGGCTGCTGCAGGTTTTCTTCAACAGCAAACAAAACATCTGGACAGCAATTAATCTAAAAACTAAAGTCTGAATAAATCTCAGCGATAATCCTGACCAATCCGTGGCAACATCTTCTAATTATGTGACTTCTGGGCTCTGCTGCTCAGAAGGCAGTAAACTGAGTGGAAGAGCCAGAAAGTTACAGGTTCAGAAGTTCATCCCCTCAGGAATCAGCCAGTTTCTCACAGAACCGCTGGTACCGACACCAGCCGTCCTGCCTCCCCAGATTAAAACATGTTTTATTTTAATGTCTGGCCTGATTATTTCAAACAGATTCTCACTGTTTGTAAGCGTGATGTGGGTTTCAGCTCAGGCTGCAGTCACAACACATCAGATTCAACAAACGAGCCTTGAAATATTTATCTGGCGGCTCTAAGACTCTGAAGGACAAAACTGAGGTTGAATCGGTCCAACCAGGGCTCAGCCGGTTCTGGTCCGAACTGGTCCGAGTGCAGCAGAGGGGAAGGAAACCTCCAGAACCTGCACAGTGACGGTGAACGGCTCCATGCCGAGTTCTTCTGCTTCATTCAGCTTCCTCTGGGTTCTGTGGATCCGTCCAGACATTAGAACATTCTGCTGGGCTGAAAACCATCTGAGACCGGTTCCGACCCGACTTTAGTTCTTCAGCTAAATTTTACACGAAGCAGAAATGGATGAAACAGTTCACTTTGTTTAGCATGCTGCAATAAGAAGACCTGCTTTTATTTTGAAGGTCAGATATTTGAACACTTTGGACGCACCAGATGTTAACATTGAGTTAACTTTCATCATTTCATCAACAACAAACTGTAGTATTTGTATTTAGCATCAGCGCTGCTCCTCTCTGAGACGTCCATGTAAAATGATTTCTCATGCATTTATTATTTTTATTATTTTTACATTATTACTCTGAGAAAAATAACAACTGTTGGACGTTTTCCCTCCTTCATGAAGCTGTAAAGTGAGGAAATATCAGCTGTGAACGTTTCTGGGTTCAGTGACTCATAAATCTATGTTATTCCCTGGTTCAGTAAAGTCATCTGATCGTCCTGAGATTATTAATCTGCTGAATCTTCCAGGTCTGAAGCAGAAAACGGTTTTCTGTTTCCAGGAGAAACTTTACAACTCTGATTATCTGCTGTATTATTTAAACGTTTTCACTCTGAGCTGATTTAAAACTCAATTATTTTCCTCAAACTTTCATTGCAGATCCTCTGAACATGTCTGAGACTCTCCGTTTCATCGTTCCCTGCTGTAGGAACAGCATGAGGAGGTGAAGGAGTTTCCTACCTTTTCCTCGTCTCTGAAATAAACATTCATGTGATGGATTTCTGTGTGAGATGAATGAAAAGGTTGTGGAAGAGAAACTGAGTTTAAACACGTCCAGATGGAAACGGGATTCGGAAAGAGAAGCAAAGATTGCTGTAATTTCCATGAGAGGCGTTTCCATGCCGACAGCATCGCTGCTGCAGGTGAGCATCAGGACTCAAACCTCACAGAAAAACATTAAAATTGCAGGTTTCTGGGTGATAAACTCAGTTATTGGCCAAATGTTTAATTTCTGCTGCAAAATCTGCTTTCAGTTCGTTTCTTTAGAATTTTACAACCTGAAAGATTTTCAAACATCAAGTTTCAGATGTGTGGAAATTATATATACATCTGCTTCATATGTAATTTATAATAAAACCAGCAGAGATTGTTTCCTCAACTATCATTTTAGCTCATATAATCCCTGCTGGGGGGATTTTAACAGCCATTTTGTAACATTTTAATATTCTTTTGTTGTAGAAAAACAGGCATAAATCAATAAAAGTGTTAAGAATTACAGCAGAAAATGGAGGAAAATGATGCAGAGGTGAGAAATATTAATGTAATAAAGTCAGTCAGTCTGAACAATGAATCTATTCATCATCTGAAGACAGATTTTGTCAGGGTCTGTGTTTGTTCCCCTTGTTTGTGCCTTAGTTCATTTCCTTTAGTTATTATTTACTGGTCTCCGAGCCGCTATTCCTTGGACATCCACCAGAGGTCACCTATGTGCCACCCCTGGGAAGCGGCAGAGTTCAACCCGGGCACACACCTGCAGCTCGTTGAGAAGGCTCCTGCCCTGGATATAAGCAGCAGCGCCACTCCGTCTCATCGCCTGAGTGTTTGCTCACCTCGGTACTAAATGCTCCAGAGAAAGGCCCTCTGCGATCTTCGTTGTTGCTAACTTTGTTGTTTCCCTCGTCAGATATCCAGCTGTCTTCCCGTTGTTCCCCGAGACCAGTTACCCCGAGTCTGTGTGAGTCTGTCTCCCCGTTGTGGATCACCTGCCTCCTGTGTCTTCCCCCGACGCTACCGGTGTTGCCGGTTTTGACGCCACCCCTCGTGTGCTCGTCTTCTCCCTGTCGTGGATCCTTCTCCGGCGAAATCCCCTTCGGAGTGTTCCGGGTCAGGAGACCCACGTCCGAACCTCACCGGAGAAAAGAAAGTAACATCACCTTCGGAGCCTTCCGGGTCAGGAGACCCGCGTCCGAACTTCACCGGAGAAAGGATTGTACAAGACCGGAACCTACTCCGCCATCCCTGTCCGCTCTCCAACGTTTTCTAGTTCACGCCACATATCCACCCATCTCAAGTAAGCCCTCTCTGTTTACCTCCGGATCCCTTTCCTACGCAGCCTCTAACTCTGTTCTCTCATCGACAGTAGACGACCTGGTTCTTCATTCCAGTATTCACCACCCTTCCCCTGACTTCAATAAATCATTATTGTATTCATTATCGTCTCTTCTGGTCGTGTTCTCGCATGTGGGTTCGAAATATTACATCCACCATGACAGAACACTCAGGCCAGTTCACGACCTCCGCAGACGCGATCAGAAGAGCGATAACAGACCAACACACTCTACTCCAGTCCCACGAAGCAGCTCTAAGAGAGCTGGGAACCCGCCAAGCGGAAACTAATCTCCGACTAACTGAATTATCCACTTTCTTACAGAACTCTGTTTCACAAGACGCTAACCGCTCCTCTGCTTCCCCGTCTGCTCCGTCAGTGACTCCCGATCCACCGGTCCGTTCCGGGATTCCTGAAATCCGCCCGGCAACTCCAGAGAAGTTCTCTGGGGACATCACAAAAGTAAAAGGTTTTGTACTCCAGTGTACCATTGTTTTCAACCACTCACCACAGAGTTTCCCCCATGATGACTGTAAGATCTCCTACATGTTATCCTTGTTGACGGGCCAAGCCCTAGAATGGGCCGAGTCACGTTTTGAAACAGCATCCAACTATGGGTGTTCTTACCCCGAGTTCCTAGCTGAGTTAAAGGAAATGTTTTGCCAAGAGGCTGAGGGAACATCATCCTCTAGGGACTTGCATGGGCTCAAGCAGGGCCAACAGAGCGTTTCTGATTTTTCCATCAAGTTCAGAATTAAGGCCGCCGCCTCGGGGTGGAACGCTGTGGCGCTCAAAAGCGCGTTTTTTCACGGCTTGAACGAGCACCTTAAGGATGAGCTAGCCACGCTAGATGAACCCGAGTCCCTAGGTGACTTCATCAATCTAGCCATAAGGTTGGACAATCGGATCCGGGCTAGGGCTAGGGAACGTAGCCGCCGGGTCACCTCACCACGTCCCTCCTCGTCCTATACTCAGTCTTCCGCTCAGTCATGTACCCCATCTCCTCTGTTTTCAGGCTCCGAACCCATGCAGCTGGGTAACGCTAGGCTCACGCCCGAGGAGCGCCGACGCAGGCTCCGAGCCCGGCTCTGCATATATTGCGGGGAGCCCAACCATGTGATCGCTAATTGTCCGTCACGTTTAAACCCACAGGTCCGGCAGTAGAAACGGGGACACTGCCGGCACCTTCCACCATCAGACCCCGCCTCACCATTCCTGTCACCCTGTTCACCCAAGACGACTCTCTGTCCCTGTCAGTTCTCATAGACTCCGGTTGCGAACAGAATCTCATCAGCTCCGACCTAGTTTCTCAGCTCTCCGTGCCCACTGAACTCCTACCTGTTCCCCTCCGTGTCACCGCCTTAGATGGCAAGGGTCTTCCACAGATCACCCACCGGACTAAACCTCTGCGCCTGTTAATTTCTGGCAATCACACCGAGGAAATTAACTTCTTTGTTTTTCCCACAGCCAGCTCACCCATAGTTCTTGGATTCAACTGGTTGTTCTCTCACAACCCCCAAATAGATTGGGTCGAGGGAAGGATCAATTCATGGTCTCCCAGATGTCACTCCACCTGTCTCCGTTCCGCAGTCCCTCCGCTGTCCAGGTCATCTACCATGCCGGAGGTGGAATTGCCTGACGTCAAGTCTGTCCCGAGTGAGTACCATGATCTCATCGGTGTTTTCAGTAAGGACAAGGCCCTTTCTCTCCCACCTCATAGGCCGTATGACTGCGCCATCGACCTCCTCCCTGGGGCGCCTCTACCTGGTAGTCGGCTATACAACATCTCTAGGGCCGAGCGCCAGTCAATGGAGGAGTACATCAATAACTCACTCGCTGCAGGTATAATCCGTACCTCTTCCTCCCCGTTGGCTGCCGGCTTCTTCTTCGTCGGCAAGAAGGATGGTTCACTGAGACCCTGCATCGACTATAGAGGTCTCAACCAAATCACAGTAAAAAACAAATACCCGTTACCACTACTTTCTTCAGCCTTCGAGCCCGTTCAGGGGGCAACCGTCTTTACCAAATTAGACCTAAGAAACGCCTACCACCTACTCCGTATCAGGGAAGGTGATGAATGGAAGACAGCCTTCAAGACCCCTCTGGGGCACTATGAATATTTGGTTATGCCGTTCGGGCTGTCTAATGCCCCCTCCTTTTTCCAGGCCCTCGTTAATGACGTCCTTAGAGATTTTATTAACGTGTTTGTTTTCATCTACCTAGACGACATCCTTATTTACTCCGAGTCCCTCGTCGAACACCAAAGACATGTCCGCCTAGTCCTCCAAAGGCTGTTGGAGAATAAGCTCTACGTGAAGGCTGAGAAGTGTGAGTTCCACCGTCAGTCAGTTACCTTCCTCGGTTATGTCCTCGAGAGCGGACAGGTGAGAGCGGCCGAGGATAAGATCAAGGCAGTTCTGGACTGGCCCCGTCCCGAGACGCGTAAGCAGCTCCAAAGGTTCCTAGGCTTCGCGAACTTCTATCGGCGCTTCATCAGGAACTATAGCCAGACTGCATCCCCTCTCACAGCTCTAACCTCCATCAAGAAGGCATTTACATGGACTCCACTAGCTGAAGCCGCCTTCACGGAGCTTAAGTCCCGGTTCTCCAAGGCTCCCATCCTCGTACAACCCGACCCTAGAAAGCAGTTCGTGGTGGAGGTTGACGCCTCGGACACTGGGGTTGGAGCCGTATTGTCCCAGATCACGGACCCTGATCTGAAATTACACCCATGCGCCTTCTATTCCCGCAGACTCTCTCCTGCTGAGAGAAACTATAACGTCGGGGATAGAGAACTCCTGGCCATAAAACTGGCGTTGGAGGAGTGGCGTCACTGGCTGGAGGGAGCAGAACACCCCGTCCTTGTCTGGACGGACCACAAGAACTTGTCGTACCTCCAGTCAGCTAAGAGATCCAACCCTCGCCAGTCCCGTTGGTCTCTGTTTTTTGCACGTTTTAACCTCTCCATCTCTTATCGTCCAGGGTCTAAAAACACCAAGCCGGACGCCCTTTCCAGGGTCTACTCCCCAGATGACTCTGAGGAGAGTCTGGCCCCCATCCTGCCTCCCAGCTGTACGGTTGGAGGCTTGACGTGGGAGATGGAGGACATCATCCGCCAGGCCCAAGTCGCCGAGCCTCCCCCGAATCCTGTCCCCAGGGTAAGATCTATGTACCCTCAGTGGTCCGTGCCCGTTTCCTGCAGTGGATTCATGCCTCAAGGTTCTCCGCGCACCCTGGAATCAGCCGCACCATAGGAATGGTGAACCGCAGGTTCTGGTGGAGGTCGGTACACAAGGATGTCAAGGAGTACGTCTCCGCCTGCACTGTTTGTGCACGCAATAAGTCATCCAACCGACCCCCTGCGGGCCTGTTGCAGCCGCTACCCATCCCCAAACGTCCTTGGTCACACATCGCAGTCGACTTTGTCACCGGACTCCCTGTCTCTAAAGGTATGACCACTATTCTCACCATTGTTGACCGTTTCTCC
The DNA here is from genome assembly GCF_904066995.2 of Poecilia reticulata. Taxonomy (NCBI): domain Eukaryota; kingdom Metazoa; phylum Chordata; class Actinopteri; order Cyprinodontiformes; family Poeciliidae; genus Poecilia; species Poecilia reticulata. The sequence goes on from NC_088844.1 coordinate 29,590,552, forward strand.
AAGGCCTGTCACCTCGTCCCCCTGCGCAAACTACCCACCGCCGCACAGACTGCCTTATTACTTATAAAACATGTCTTCAAGTTACATGGTATCCCCCAGGAGATCCTCTCCGACCGCGGACCCCAGTTCATCTCACAGGTCTGGCGCCAGTTCTGCTCCGCCTTAGGGGCCAAGGTGGCTCTCAGCTCTGGGTATCACCCCCAGACCAACGGACAAACAGAGCGCATGAACCAGGAGCTGGAGACCACCCTGCGATGCCTCACTTCCACCAACCCCGATGACTGGGCCCAACAACTACCATGGGTAGAGTACGCACACAACAGTCATATTTCAGCTGCAACAGGTCTTTCCCCGTTTGAGGTTGTTCTGGGCTATCAACCTCCGCTCCTCCCGTCAGACGAGGATAATATTTCGGTCACGTCAGTGCAGCACCATATCCGGAGGTGCCACCGGATCTGGAGTGACACCATCTCTGCCCTGAACAACTCGTCTGCTACCAACAAGAGGCTGGCCGACCGACGAAGAGTCCCGGCGCCAACTTACTCCGTTGGACAGAAGGTATGGCTGTCCACACGGGACGTTCCCCTAAAGTCCATGTCCAAGAAGTTGTCCCCTAGGTTCATCGGGCCGTTCGAGATTCTGGCGCTGGCTGGTCCCGCAGCAGTTCGCCTACAACTCCCTCCGTCCCTGCGAATCCACCCTACCTTCCATGTGTCGCAGGTTAAACCAGTACATTCCAGTGAACTGTGCCCTCCGGCCGAACCCCCTCCACCCACCCTGGACAGAGATGGCCAACCGCTCTTTGCCGTCCGTCGCCTCATTGCCTCCCGTCGACAGGGTCGGGGCTACCAGTACCTCGTTGACTGGGAGGGCTACGGCCCCGAAGAACGGTCCTGGGTCCCCGGATCGTTCATAGTCAATCGCACCCTCATTAGGGAGTATTGGGACTCTCAACCCTCGACCTCTGATCGGCCGCCAGGTGGCGTCCGTTGAGGGGGGGGTACTGTCAGGGTCTGTGTTTGTTCCCCTTGTTTGTGCCTTAGTTCATTTCCTTTAGTTATTATTTACTGGTCTCCGAGCCGCTATTCCTTGGACATCCACCAGAGGTCACCTATGTGCCACCCCTGGGAAGCGGCAGAGTTCAACCCGGGCACACACCTGCAGCTCGTTGAGAAGGCTCCTGCCCTGGATATAAGCAGCAGCGCCACTCCGTCTCATCGCCTGAGTGTTTGCTCACCTCGGTACTAAATGCTCCAGAGAAAGGCCCTCTGCGATCTTCGTTGTTGCTAACTTTGTTGTTTCCCTCGTCAGATATCCAGCTGTCTTCCCGTTGTTCCCCGAGACCAGTTACCCCGAGTCTGTGTGAGTCTGTCTCCCCGTTGTGGATCACCTGCCTCCTGTGTCTTCCCCCGACGCTACCGGTGTTGCCGGTTTTGACGCCACCCCTCGTGTGCTCGTCTTCTCCCTGTCGTGGATCCTTCTCCGGCGAAATCCCCTTCGGAGTGTTCCGGGTCAGGAGACCCACGTCCGAACCTCACCGGAGAAAAGAAAGTAACATCACCTTCGGAGCCTTCCGGGTCAGGAGACCCGCGTCCGAACTTCACCGGAGAAAGGATTGTACAAGACCGGAACCTACTCCGCCATCCCTGTCCGCTCTCCAACGTTTTCTAGTTCACGCCACATATCCACCCATCTCAAGTAAGCCCTCTCTGTTTACCTCCGGATCCCTTTCCTACGCAGCCTCTAACTCTGTTCTCTCATCGACAGTAGACGACCTGGTTCTTCATTCCAGTATTCACCACCCTTCCCCTGACTTCAATAAATCATTATTGTATTCATTATCGTCTCTTCTGGTCGTGTTCTCGCATGTGGGTTCGAAATATTACATCCACCATGACAGATTTTAGGTTCCATTGTGTTCAGAAACAGAAAACTTTCAGGATTTCTGCTCATTCTGAGTCACTTTGAGGTTTTATTGTGTTTCTGCTGACAGGTTGAAATGTAGAAATGTTATTTTTTCACAACATTCCTGACTCAATTATCAGCTCGTCTGAACACGAACAAGAAAACCTCCTGAGAATAAATCACAGCTACAAGTCAGGACATTAGAATATTGTGAACAAATGTTTTTCAGAGAGAGAGAACTGAGTGTATAATCTATATTCCTGACTCAAACTGAAATGGTTCTCATTTCTTGATGATTAAGGCTCAAAGAAAATAAAAAAACCCAAATTAAGTATCTAATAGTGTAAAACTGGTAGAAAGTTAAGTGGAAGGAGAAAGTGCATTAGGAAAAGGAACAAGGGTAACATCTCTTCAAGTCCAGAGTGAACTCATGGACTTTATGGTTTTATATTCATTACTGTAAATGAAAACGTTTATTTTCCCAGCATGCCGTCCTCCTCCGAGCTGCTGAGCGTGACCTTCACATCAGAGGTCATGACTACATTCATATTCGATAAACTGGATTATTATTGAAAAGCTCGTTTCAGTAGCTGAATGTTTGGAAACAGCGTGAGGAGTTTATTGTTCTTTTTACTCAGTAAATTAAATCTGTTAGGATGATTTTCTTCTCACAGCCATAAAACCAATTAGACGTTAAATAATACAGAAATGTTTGATAAATAAAAAATATATCAAAGCCGTTTTAATCTGACAAATGAACCTCAAAAGAAGATATATTCTAATATGAAATTTACTTTTTCTTGTAGGAAAAAAATATTTTGAGTTTCTCTCTGCGGGAACTTTTTCTACTAGATTTAATCTGAAACTTTCTCACTTCAAAATGTTTTCCTTAATCACATTAATGAATTAATGCTGTTTTCAGTCTAGAGTTAAATAAGGTGGACATGTTCTTCTGCTCAGGTGTTGGTCTTTATGTTTGGACGCGTGTTGTCGGGTCAGAACCTCTGGATGACCGACTGCAGCTGCAGAAACATTAAACTCATAATTATATTAAAGCTCTTGTGATGTTTGAAGCTTGTTTAAAATGACATGAGAGGCTCTGAAGCAGACCTTCACACTGGAGACAGACCTTCACACTGGAGACAGACCTTCACACTGGAGACAGACATTCACACTGGAGACAGACCTTCACACTGGAGACAGACATTCACACTGGAGACGTTCTCAATCAGACCTTCACACTGGAGACAGACCTTCACACTGGAGACAGACCTTCACACTGGAGACAGACCTTCACACTGGAGACAGACCTTCACACTGGAGACAGACATTCACACTGGAGACAGACCTTCACACTGGAGACAGACCTTCACACTGGAGACAGACCTTCACACTGGAGACAGACCTTCACACTGGAGACAGACATTCACACTGGAGACAGACCTTCACACTGGAGACAGACCTTCACACTGGAGACAGACCTTCACACTGGAGACAGACGTTCTCAATCAGACCTTCACACTGGAGACAGACCTTCACACTGGAGACAGACCTTCACACTGGAGACAGACCTTCACACTGGAGACAGACCTTCACACTGGAGACAGACCTTCACACTGGAGACAGACGTTCTCAATCAGACCTTCACACTGGAGACAGACCTTCACACTGGAGACAGACCTTCACACTGGAGACAGACATTCACACTGGAGACAGACATTCACACTGGAGACAGACATTCACACTGGAGACAGACATTCACACTGGAGACGTTCTCAATCAGACCTTCACACTGGAGACAGACCTTCACACTGGAGACAGACATTCACACTGGAGACAGACCTTCACACTGGAGACAGACCTTCACACTGGAGACAGACATTCACACTGGAGACGTTCTCAATCAGACCTTCACACTGGAGACAGACCTTCACACTGGAGACAGACCTTCACACTGGAGACAGACATTCACACTGGAGACAGACCTTCACACTGGAGACAGACCTTCACACTAGAGACAGACATTCACACTGGAGACAGACCTTCACACTGGAGACAGACCCTCACACTGGAGACAGACATTCACACTGGAGACAGACCTTCACACTTGAGAAAGACCTTCACACTGGAGACAGACCTTCACACTAGAGACAGACATTCACACTGGAGACAGACATTCACACTGGAGACAGACCTTCACACTAGAGACAGACATTCACACTGGAGACAGACCTTCACACTTGAGACAGACCTTCACACTGGAGACAGACCTTCACACTGGAGACAGACCTTCACACTGGAGACAGACCTTCACACTTGAGACAGACCTTCACACTGAAGACAGACCTTCACACTGGAGAAAGACCTTCACACTAGAGACAGACATTCACACTGGAGACAGACATTCACACTGGAGACGTTCTCAATCAGACCTTCACACTGGAGACAGACCTTCACACTAGAGACAGACATTCACACTGGACACAGACCTTCACACTGGAGACAGACCTTCACACTAGAGACAGACATTCACACTGGAGACAGACCTTCACACTGGAGACAGACATTCACACTGGAGACAGACATTCACACTGGAGAAAGACCTTCACACTAGAGACAGACATTCACACTGGAGACAGACATTCACACTGGAGACGTTCTCAATCAGACCTTCACACTGGAGACAGACCTTCACACTAGAGACAGACATTCACACTGGACACAGACCTTCACACTGGAGACAGACCTTCACACTAGAGACAGACATTCACACTGGAGACAGACCTTCACACTGGAGACAGACATTCACACTGGAGACAGACATTCACACTGGAGACAGACCTTCACACTGGAGACAGACATTCACACTGGAGACAGACATTCACACTGGAGACGTTCTCAATCAGACCTTCACAGTGTAGAAAGACCTTCACACTGAGACAGACATTCACACTGGAGACAGACCTTCACACTGGAGACAGACATTCACACTGGAGACGTTCTCAATCAGACCTTCACAGTGTTGACAGACCTTCACACTGAGACAGACATTCACACTGGAGACAGACCTTCACACTGGAGACAGACATTCACACTGGAGACAGACCTTCACACTGGAGACAGACATTCACACTGGAGACAGACCTTCACACTGGAGACGTTCTCAATCAGACCTTCACAGTGGAGACAGACCTTCACACTGAGACAGACATTCACACTGGAGACAGACCTTCACACTGGAGACAGACCTTCACACTGGAGACAGACATTAACACTGGAGACGTTCTCAATCAGACCTTCACACTGGAGACAGACCTTCACACTGGAGACAGACATTCACCCTGGAGACAGACCTTCACACTGGAGACAGACCTTCACACTGGAGACAGACCTTCACACTGGAGACAGACATTCACACTGGAGACAGACATTCACACTGGAGACAGACCTTCACACTGGAGACAGACCTTCACACTGGAGACAGACCTTCACACTGGAGACAGACCTTCACACTGGAGACAGACCTTCACACTGAGGCTCTGATTCCCACTGATTTCCTGACTGAAGGTCAGGAACAGGTTGGTTTGACTCAGTGAACCACAGCAGCTGGACGTGGAGCTGATGATGCAACTTTGGTTCCCAACAGAACCGAGCCTACCGGACTATCAGAGGGGAAAACAGCCTGAATAAGATCTTTGATCTAAACCCCAGAAACCCAAATACCCCAAATGCAGGTGGTTGATTAGAAATGGACCAGAACCCAAAAGAACAGCAGGATGGATTCAACCGGCTGACGATATCTCCTTCAGTTAAATACAGAAATGTTTCTGTAATCTTTACTTCCTGTTTTACTTTGAAACTCAGCTCAACCTGTAATGTGAGTCTGGTGTCTAAATATGTTACTGTAAATGATACAGCTTTTATTGTAATTTCCTTCTAAAAGATGACAGATAATTTCTTCGTTCTACATGTTAAAACAAACTCCAAACTCTTTTAGTTCCTGTTCATTTCCTGTGTTATTGCTCCAGTTTTACTGAACTGGTTTCCAGCCTGGATTAATTCATGTTCTGGTGTTTCCTGTTCATCTCTCTGGTTCCTGTTTCATCATCTTGCTGCTTCTGGGATTGAAGTGATTCATAGAAGAAGAAAAGTTTAGATTCAGATTCCCATCGCATGATGCAAACATGCGACCACATTACGGCGTTGTAAGCTCTGTAGGCGTCTCGTTATTTTGCTCCGATGTGGATTCAGATTACATCTCACGCTCGGCTGCAGGCCAGAACCCTGGAAGACGAGCAGGCAGAAACATTTCAGCTGACTCAGTCAAACAGGACTGAACTGGAAGCAGAGCAGCTCAAACTTTATAGACGCAGTGAAAGTGATTCAGAGTTAAAGTGGATTCGTATAAATCTGTTCAGTTTCCTCTCTGCTCTTCCTCAGGCTGACGCTCTTCCTCCTCCTCCTCCTCCGTCCTGCAGCTGAGCTGATCCTTGTCACAGCTGGAGAAACGAGATTCACTGGAGAGAAACAAATCAGTCATGTTTACATCTGTCTGCCTTACATCTCCTCCACTGTGAAAAACACTGAATTTCTTCTGAGTTTCTTCAAAAACAGCAGAATTTACCAGCCTTGGATTTAAAGCTCTTCAGATTATCTGTCTTTGTTTTTCTCTGGTTGGAAATGTACCAGTCTACTGCGCTGTTATAAACCAGATAGATTCTTTTTACTCCAGAAAGGGTGAAATGAAAATAACAGAAACTCTATTCATATGAAGTTCTGATGACCACAATCAGTCACAGTGATGCATTTCTAAAGAAAGTCTTTATTCTGCTGTTATTGTCCAAACTTAAGTAAAATTCACAGAACAGAATCAGATTTATTGGCCAACCTTGTGCAGCTTTCAGCTTCACAGACTCACAGCATAAAGTAACGACAGCAATAAAAGATAAAGAAACAATATGTACAAAAATATACATCTGCAGACGATACTTTTACCGTTTTTAATAAAGGAAAGGATATTTTGTGACTCAGCTGAGTCCTCTGGCTGAAGGTTTTCCATCAGGATCTGTGGTGGACGGTTTAAGTGAAACGCTCTAAACAGTTTGTGTCCAGGATGTGTGGGGTCTGCAGAGGCGCTCATGAAGTTTTCTTCTCTGAACAGAGTTCAGGATGATGAGTTTCTCCAGAGTCAGAGCAGCTTCAAGTTATTCAGAATAAATCTGATTGGTCGCCTGTCAGCAGGAGCTAATCCAGGTTTCTGGATTATAATCTGTGCTGACTCCGGTCAGGTGATGTCATCACTGGGCCATTGCTGACATGTTTGAGAAGGTGTGAGTTGATTTATGTCAGTGATATAAAAGAAGGAAGGATTTGGCTGCTTGGGATAAATCTGGTCTTAATCCAATCAGACGTGGACAGATTTTTAATCAAAGTGTCCTAGTTAAAGCCCTCGTTAGTTCCTGATGTTGCTCAGATTTGTTCAGATTTCTTTCAGGAACAAACCTTCGTGCTTCAGCCTTCCCCTCCCGTCGTCTGTCAGGTTTTTATGACCGTTTTTCAGAGAGCAGAGCCACAGAGGGGTTAAACCTGTTTTTACAGCCCATCCTGCTTTAATTAGCTTCATTTAATCCCATCATCAGTTTGGACCAAAGTCTTTAAAGTTGAGGTTTTCCTGAGGAAGAAGTTTCCTCTGAAGGTTGTTCATCAGCGGCTGAGAGACAGATGAGGCCATAAAATAAAAACCAACGGCTTCTCCAGATACTCGGTGACCTTTTCTCTTCACGGCTCTGGTAATTGGACAGAACCGCTTGGTCTGCTGCCAGACCCAGAAACAGGGGGGCTGCTCTCTCAAGCCACTTCCACTCCGTGTTTGTGGGATGAATTTTGCTCGTTTATGCTTTTTCCTTTTGGAGGTCACCTGTTGGAGGCATCACCTCCCAGCCTCCAGCTCCTGTTTTCAGTTTCTTTCTCTGATTCATGCAACGCCGCGTCATGCTGCCGAGTTTCTCTGTTGGGTAAATCTGTGTTTTATGTTGCACTGCAGAAACTTCATGATTGGACAAAAAACATTTGAGGTTATTCCTTAAAGTGTGATCTAAAACTTCCTGCCTCACCAGGTTGTGGATGTGAAGTAAAACCGTGGAAAGAATCAGTTTCTCCCACCAAACTGGACGGCCGTCAGCAGAATGAATTAACTTAATGATGTGAGAACGCTGCAGCACATGGCATTTAGAAAGATGATCGCTGTCTTGTTGCCAGTTGGTCCTCAACCTGTGGTAAATCTAAACCCGTCGTCCTTTTCTCTACGTTTCCCTCCAGTCATCTCTACATTTCTACAGAACATCGTTGACCCGTCTGATGAGGCCTCAGCCTGACTGACCACAGGCTGGTGAAATCAGACCCTTGTTCTTCTCTTTGCTTCATCCAGAGGTCTGAAGAACTGACCGTCTGCTGGAGGCCTGGATTCTGCTGACGTTTGAAATGAGTGGATCTGATTTTACCCGACGTTTATCCAGAAATAAAATGTCTTCAGCGTTCCTCTGAGTTTAACTGCTCAGTGTTTTGAAGAACGAGCAACATGAACAGAGCAGCTTTGTTCTCTTCCTCTGCTGCCGTCATCAAACTACAAAACAGCAGAGAACATCAACACCTGGTTCCAAACTCCTTCTGGATCACTTTTACATGCTTCAGAAATCTTCTAGTCCTTTTATCCTGACAACATGAAGTGGTGGATTAGAGTAAAGTGCAACCGAAGCTTCCTGTCAGGGTTTCTGAAATCCTTACAGCCGCAGTTTTAATTAAAAATGGCGGAGCTGCAGTTTCTGCCACATCTATTCACTTTGGCATTTCTATTGAATGTTGGAATTAAAACTGACATTTACATGTCATTTAAGAAATGCTAGTGATTATTCTTCTGCGTAATTAAGCAAAGTATTAGTCGACTGATGTCTTGATCTCTCTGAAGGAGAACTGGGCTGTAATGAGGCTGAGAGTCAGACGAGCTGAACTGGATAACAGCTGCAGGCGTCGTTTCAGCCATTACAGCGAAACCCTCTTCAGCTTTTCAGGCTCTAATTTCAACTTAAGCAGTCTAAGCCACATTTGACTCACAGTTACAAACATGCTAATTATTTTTTTACCCTGAGAAGTGCTGCTGTCCAAACGCAGCATCATGACAGGAGTATTAATTACCAATCTTCCCTCGCTGCTGCTTTTCTTTTTGCCAGGATTCGCTCTGCTCTGCTAGCACAGTATTAACAGGAATCACATTGTTACGCATCATATGGATGTTTTAAAGTTTTAGTGACCCTCGGCACCCAGATGGAGTCACTGGATGTTCAGTTACTGGCCTTTCATCCACACTTTTCAGTTCAGTTCATGCATTTATATGTTCATGTTGAGGCTTTGCAGACGTCTGCAGGGAGAGACGCGACTCAGGCAGACATCATCATCTCTGCTTACATTTTACAAATTAATCACCAACAACATGAGCATCTGATCCATCAGATCTGCTTTTCCTGAGTTGGTTTATGATGATGAGAACATGTGAAATCAGTCACACATATCTCAGGTTGTCTTCACCTGAAACTGCAACCTGAGCGTCCATCGCTGCAGAAATCATAAAATATTTAACAGGATTTTCAAATCATTACTGGTTTTATTTTAACCCCCCAGTAGAGCATCGGTCTTCAACCTGCGGCTCCGGAGCCAGAAGTGGCTCTTCATGACTTTAAAACCAGCTGTTGTTTAGACATCTGAGGGTTTTAACTGTTTATTACTACAATATTTGCATTCAATTTCCACACTAAAAGCAGTACACTTTAAGATCTGCATAATTAAATCTACATCATTTTTATTTTTTGCATATTTTTACGTCTGACAGAAAGAAGATTCTTCCTCTTTTGGCAAAATTTTGTTGATTTTAAACTGTAGAAGAAAAAAATGGCCGATCTTTAAAAATGACAAAATTTTACCTTTAGTAGATATATATACAAATATATATATCTTAAATTACAAGTTGTCATTTTTAAGAAAGCTGTGTGACGTTTGCAGCTCTAAATGAGTTTTATTCTGAAAAATGTCTCCCTGTACCCGTGACCTTTGACATCTGACGAGGTGGTCTGATCGCCACGGCACCACGTCTACGTCTCACTCTTTGTTTTTCTGCATATTGTAGGAAATTACAAAGACGGTTATCAAATTAAATCTGGGTCTAACGAGGCACAAACAGATTCTGTCCGATTATAATGCGCCCGGCTCAGGTTGGGTTCAAGCTGCCCTCTGTGAGCCGCCGAGCCGCCGTGGACACATTCATTACTCCAAATCTGCATGATTATTCATCTGCTGTCCAGAACAGCTTGTTTCTTCTTCTGAGATTTGCTGGAATGCCAGATGGTCAGTCCGCTGCCTGTCTGATCCCAGATCTGCTGGGTTTTTTGCAGCTCAGCTCAGCAGCTGACGGCTTCAGTTGTTGTTTTTTTTTCCTGACCGTTAAAAGATCAGCTGAGTTCACACTGAGGTTGTTTCAGCCGGTAAACGGCTGCTAACGCGCCTGCAGGTTTCCACCAAAACATTTTTGGGTTTTTACATGAAGTGAGGAGGAAGTGAAGTCAGCCAGAGGGAAAAACCTGCTGAAGGTGAAACACATGGTGGTGAATCCATGTCAATGTTTGAGCAGACGACAAAGCTGCAGCTGTTAAAGACTTTCTGCTGCTGCACATTAGCTGAACGGAGCAGACTCTAATTGGTTGTGCTGTCGCGTTAATTGGCACCTGGATAATTGGATTTAATTACTCTGCATCTGGGAAATTACTGTTTTACATTTATCCCATCACAAGAGGTCGTCTGAGGAAGCAGCTCATTGTTTGTGGTTTTCTGTGGTAATTATGTTCAGAAGTCAAGTATCTGTCCTTCATTCAGCAGAAAAGATTCACATCTTTTCCAGTTTTCATCTGTTGGTCGTCAATAAAAACAGGAAACCGACTCAATGCAGTTTATTAATGAATCATCAGATTGAAACAATATTGATCTCAAGGTGGTTTATAAGTAAAACTGGTTCTTTTTTAATGTTTTTCCCCCAAAAGACTTTAATTGTTCCCATTTGTTCAGTTGCATCAGTGGAAGTGAGTCAGATTTATTGTTTGGTTGTTTGTCTCCAGGTGGAGCTCAGAGCTGTGGCTCATTGTCGTCTCCCCAACACAGTGGTCCCCAAACTACGGCCCGCGGGCCGGATCCGGCCCGCCTCCACATTTGGTACGGCCCCCTGAACAATACCAGAGAGCATTCAGATTTTATTTTCAGATATTGTATTTTCTGGTTTATGTGTGGATATTTCTTCAACCACCAGGGGGCTCTTTAGCATCCATCCATTTTCTTACACCCTTGTCCCTCAGTGGGACAATTAACTGGACAGTCATGTTTTTGGACTGTGGGAGGAAACTGGAGTACCCGGAGAAAACCCACCATGCACAGGGAGAACATGGAGACTCCATGCAGAAAGACCGGGAATCGAACCCAGAACCTTCTTGCTGCAAGGCAACGCTCTACCAACTGCGCCACTGTGCAGCCCTCATTAGCAGGAAGTGTGTCCTGTAAACTGTGGGTGTTTTGTTTTGCGTGGCGCATTGCTGCCATCTGTTGGACTTTTAGGGAACTGCTTATTTAATCAGTACGGCTGTTTGCTAGCGGTAGAGCAGATGAACAGTGGCGTAGCCAGAGGGGGGGCCAGGGGGGCCAGTGCCCCCCCTGTCATCTGATTGGCCCCCCCAGTGCCCCCCCCCCTGATGATTGACATGTAACAGCACCAGGTTATTCCTGTACATTATTTGGAATCATTCTAAGCCAACCTAATATCTAAAGAAGAAAAACAATAATAAATATATGAAAAGAAAATTTATAAAACTTTATATAAGTCCATGTGACATAAATAAATAGATTTTCATCAGGCGCGATACCAGCCTCCTTTATACTCATAACAAGCTGATATTCTTCTCCTGGATGTTTCAGTTGCTGCTGTGGTGAAACTCAAAGGCTAAAGCACTTCATACCTGGTGGTGATGGTAAAACACCAATAAGTTATTTATTGATCCTCCGCAAAAAAATAAATAAAGGAAAAACCGAAGAGGGACCGACGATGTTCTAGTTTGGATCAGAGGTGGCGCTACAGTTTTTTCGTTGTCCGTCAAAGAAAAAAAAAATTTTATTTCCAATTTGTAGTCATCAAATGAAACATTTATTATTTCTCTGTTGGAACGTTTTTGAAATCAGGTAACAATTCACGAAATGACGTGATTAGAAGACGGCAGAACTCTGATCGGTTCCTGATCCCTCATCACTTCCTCCAGAAGCGGATCAGCTGCTGGACGCTCCAAAGCCTCTGGTCCGTTAAAGCGTCCAGATCAGAGCTGATTCTCTGACAGATATTGTTCTTAGTCTGATTAATAATGAGCTCCACGATGTTCTCTGTGCGTAAAGTTGAAACTGTCTGAGCACCAAGTGGTCAGCTGATCACAGGCTGGACAGAAACCAGGGAACTGCTCTCTGTTCTCATCAAGACGAGGCGAGGAGGGAATCTGACATGTTAACTCAGTTTTTACTGGTCTGGTTTTTAAAACACCATTAACTCAGCAGTGTAACTATATATTGTATATTTGGCATTTGTCGCCTCATGTGTGATTAACTGGAGCATTTATTGCCCAGAGCTCTGCGCTTGTTTCTGCTTAACGGATCTGCACTTTCATTTCTTTCCTCTCTCAACAGTCAGCTGTTGTTCCTCTACATAAACTACAATAAGTAGATCATAACATTCTCTTTAGCTTTTCTCTGTGTGCTGCAAACTCATTAAATGTAAACTCATTAGAAGCCGAACCTCCATCAGGCAAATAATTCAAATAATCCAGAACTATTGTTACCTGTCCAAACAGAGCTTCCTAACCAAGGTGTCCATAACTCTTCAACATGCTGTCAGCTCCCGGTCAGAAAGACGCATTTAGTTCAGTGTCCATGAGATGATATTCAGAAAGGATCTTTTATTTGATTGATTTTAGTTTCCTCTGCGATGAACTCTGCGTAAAGTCTATCATGTCTCCATGTGCCCCAGTCAAAGGTGTTAATTATAACATGTCAAATGACAGAGGGGCTTAAAAAATAACCAAATATTCAGTTTGGTTATTTTTTTAAATTATATATATATATATATATATATATATATATATATATATATATATATATAGATGTGCACACACACATTTAAAATGTTGCCCCCCCCCCCCCCTAGAGGTAGTCCTGGCCCCCCCTTGGCCCCCCCAACTTTATAAGTCTAGCTCCGCCACTGCAGATGAACACGTGTCTGTTATTAACTCCGCTTTCAGGTCGAGTTCTTCGAAGCCTGTAAGTAGCAGCTTATACTTCAAAACGAGCCTTTATGTTGACATATGAGGAATTCAGATGTTAAAGTTACTTTGCTTGTCTTTTAATAATTTTGTCTCTTTAAACTGTCGATCTTCAACAACCTGATGGTTCCTGTGATTTCTGTTTCACAAATATTTAATTTCCCTTTATTAATTATAAAGTATTTCTATTTTGAACTGAACGATCTTCACTCTGTTACCGTGTTCTCCGGGTTCTACCCGGCAACCCAAAAATGGAGGGAATCACCATAGCAACCATGACTCCGCACTTTTCCAGCCTCTGGTTGTCACTAAAAGGATTCTCCTGTTTCTTCTCTATTAAGTTTTAATATTTTGTTTGCTTTGTTTTTTCCCGGCAGATTGAAGAAACCCTCTCAGCTTTCTTTGTGCTGGACGTCAGACCGATTATATCTCTGTCTGCTTTTAACGGTCAGAACTGACCACTGATGCATGAATTATTGAAAGTCAGAGAAAAACAGGAAATGGATGCTTCTTTGGAAAAAAGTAGCCAAAGGAAAGAGAGACAGAGAGAGAGAGAGATCATATCAGATGATCTGTTTTCTGAGGGTCTTGGTGAATCTAATCTCACGGTTTCTCAAGCATATCTTAGTGGCTTTTATTGAGTAAATCTGTCTCCCAAACTCAAATTTAATGCTTGTTTGGCTGCAAACTGCTGAAATATTCCTTCCATGTAAACAATGTTTTAAAGGTTGTTGTGATAAGATGTTTAATGTGTTTCCGTGGTGATTTGCAGAGCCTGGATGCGAGCCATGGTTAGTATTTCAGACTCATGGGAAGGTTCTGCAGGCGGTTCTGATCCAGACAGGCAGCGTGTGAAGCTGAGCCTCTCCAGGAGGACCTGGGCTGTTTTCAGGGTTTCACATGTGAAGCTTTAAGAGATTTACTGCTTCTTCAGAGGCTAACACGCTAACAGAATCAGGCTAACACGCTAACAGAATCAGGCTAACACGCTAACAGAATCAGGCTAACACGCTAACAGAATCAGGCTAATACGCTAACAGAATCAGGCTAACACACTAACAGAATCAGGCTAACACGCTAACAGAATCAGGCTAACATGCTAACAGAATCAGGCTAACCTGCTAACAAAATCAGGCTAACACGCTAACAGAATCAGGCAAACATGCTAACAGAATCAGGCTAACACGCTAACAGAATCAGGCTAACATGCTAACAGAATCAGGCTAACACGCTAACAGAATCAGGCTAACACTCTAACAGAATCAGGCTAACACGCTAACAGAATCAGGCTAACACTCTAACAGAATCAGGCTAACACGCTAACAGAATCAGGCTAACACGCTAACAGAATCAGGCTAACACGCTAACAGAATCAGGCTAACACGCTAACAGAATCAGGCTAACACGCTAACAGAATCAGGCTAACACACTAACAGAATCAGGCTAACACGCTAACAGAATCAGGCTAACATGCTAACAGAATCAGGCTAACCTGCTAACAAAATCAGGCTAACACGCTAACAGAATCAGGCAAACATGCTAACAGAATCAGGCTAACACGCTAACAGAATCAGGCTAACATGCTAACAGAATCAGGCTAACACGCTAACAGAATCAGGCTAACACTCTAACAGAATCAGGCTAACACGCTAACAGAATCAGGCTAACACTCTAACAGAATCAGGCTAACACGCTAACAGAATCAGGCTAACACGCTAACAGAATCAGGCTAACATGCTAACAGAATCAGGCTAACACATTAACAGAATCAGGCTAACACGCTAACAGAATCAGGCTAACACGCTAACAGAATCAGGCTAACACGCTAACAGAATCAGGCTAACACGCTAACAGAATCAGGCTAACACACTAACAGAATCAGGCTAACACTCTAACAGAATCAAGCTAACACGCTAACAGAATCAGGCTAACACGCTAACAGAATCAGGCTAACACGCTAACAGAATCAGGCTAACACGCTAACAGAATCAGGCTAACACGCTAACAGAATCAGGCTAATCCTCTAACAGAATCAGGCTAACACGCTAACAGAATCAGGCTAACACACTAACAGAATCAGGCTAACACTCTAACAGAATCAAGCTAACACGCTAACAGAATCAGGCTAACACGCTAACAGAATCAGGCTAATCCTCTAACAGAATCAGGCTAACACGCTAACAGAATCAGGCTAACACACTAACAGAATCAGGCTAACACTCTAACAGAATCAAGCTAACACGCTAACAGAATCAGGCTAACACGCTAACAGAATCAGGCTAACACGCTAACAGAATCAGGCTAACACGCTAACAGAATCAGGCTAACACACTAACAGAATCAGGCTAACACGCTAACAGAATCAGGCTAACACGCAGACTGATGTAGCCGATCAGTCGGCTGATTTAGCCGCCACTAATCTGGGTTTAACTCGTCAGACTGAGATCAGATTTCATCAGTAACTCTTGAATTGCTGCAGACCTGCAGCCAGCGAACAGGACGACTGTTGGAGCTGATGAAGCAGGAATGAGGAGGATAAGCATCCAGAACCGGCTCAGTTCTGATTAAACTGATTCCTGCCACATGCTTTTCACTCATCTGCTTTATTTTTAGCTTCTTGGCAAAGTTGCTGCTCAGAGATGATGAAGTTAGCAGGAATAAATAAATATGTGAAGCTTTAATGGAAGCAGCGTGTGACTGAAAGCCAAAGCGGTCGATACGTGTCTGAGGTTCAGTGACTGATGACGAGAGGAAAAATGCTGAACATTGTTGAGTTTAAATGACTTTTCTGCTTTTGGCTGATTCAAACTCACGTCTCATTAGAGACGTCAGTAAAGGTTTGTTTTATGATCCGTTCTTCAGAGCTGGCCTTCAGTCTGATGCTTTCTACTTTGCTTTTGGCAGAGTTAGCCAGACTCTGGATGGAGGTTCTGGTTCCAGTCGGGTTCCTCCTGTAGCTGTGACCCAGAGTTACAGTCGGTCCGTTTTTGACGTTTTGGTCCAAAAGAAAAAGCTAAAGAAGAGAAAATGAACCAGAATCTGTTCTTCTGCTAATTTACTGTGATTTCACTCTGACTCGTCTTCAACAAACCAACTTCTGATTGGCTGAAGACGACGTTGGAGGGGCCTAGTCAAAGTAAATATTGTGGCATGACTTAAAATGGACTCAAACACGCGATCGCAGTCGATGCTGCTAAAGGCAACACAACCGAGGCAAACATGTTTTATATATAAGTTTGGATTTTTTTTTCTTTCATAACAAACATCTTGATTTATAAACTGCATTTTATGTTTACTGATGTTTTCTAATAATAAAAAAGGTTTGAAGTTCTGAAACCCTGAAGTGTGAAAAATGAGCAAAGAAAGAGGAAACCAGGGACAGTGTGGATCAGAAAGTTTTTATGTGATCAGATAAAGGATGAAAAGTTCCTGATGTCTCATGTTTCTGTTGAGGAGGGTAAAAGTCATTGATTAAAAGTTTGTGTTTGTTCTGGTGAGCTGGAGGATGATCCTGTGATGCTCATTATCCCGGAGCGACGGTGAACCCAGCTGGAACCGTGTAATTACGATTCTCTGCAGATCCCCTCGTCTCTGCTCACCGCCGCCGGAGCGTCAGAGCAGAGAGGCTCAGAGAGCAGCCTGCCAGCCGCAGATAGGAAAGAGCCAGACGTTCCTCCGTCAGCGTCACATCCAGCTGGACCTGACGGCGGCCCGCTCCGGCCCGGTTTCTGCTCCAGGGAGCTGCAGCATCCCAGCAGCGCTGCAACGCATCATCACCACCGGAGCAAAGCGGGGACTGTAAAAGTCCAGGTTTTATCACTTCCTTTCTGAAATCACCAGTTTAGAGAAAACATCACGGTGCTGAAGATCCAAACTCCTCACCGTCCCTCCAGGCTGCTGCACAGCAGGACGCTCCGATTGGGTCAACATTTATTCTCCTGAGCAGGAAAACCTTCCAGGTCGGATCATTTGTTACCTTGCTGAGTTTCTGAGGGGCTTTAAGGAAGTTTTCACACCTGATAGTCCGGTCGACCCGGTTCTACTGGACCCAGAACATCTGCTCCACCTCCAGCTGCTGTGGCTCTGAGTCAAACCAACCTGTTTCCCTCCTTCAGTCCGGTTGACCCGGTTCTACTGGAACCAGAACATCTGCTCCACCTCCAGCTGCTCTGAGTCAAACCAACCTGTTCCCCTCCTTCAGTCCGGTTGACCCGGTTCTACTGGAACCAGAACATCTGCTCCACCTCCAGCTGCTCTGAGTCAGACCAACCTGTTTCCCTCCTTCAGTCCGGTTGACCCGGTTCTACTGGACCCAGAACATCTGCTCCACCTCCAGCTGCTGTGGCTCTGAGTCAAACCAACCTGTTCCCCTCCTGGCCTGTGGGGGCGCTGCACCAAGAACCACTGAAGACACTGAGAGCAACTTCCTTCTTCACCAGATGGAAACAAGATGGAGGCGTCAGATTTCAGTCATTTCTCCTGCTAGCGCTAGGCTAACATGTTTGTTTTGGTTGTATTACCCAGAATCCTGTGCGCTGGAGTCCACTTCCTGCTTTTGGAACGGTCTCCGATCCACTTAGCGTTCACATATGCATTCAAACCGAACCAGAGCTCACTTCAACCGAACTCAGACTGAGGCCTGGAGGACCAGAGGTCAGAGGTCGATTAGCGCTCACACCTGACCAACCGGACCAGCAGATTACTCCACTTAAAAAAAACATGTGATTTTATAATTGACCCATCAGTGGAACTAGAACAAGCAGGAAGTTGATTCTTTCTCTTATTAACACTTTCTGTGGAGTTTTGACCAATTAAACCTTTTCACGAGGAAGGAGAATCTGCAGGAACGTTCCGGAGTCGACGGGAAGTTTTTGACCTTTGAACCTGGGAGTGTTGTTACAGATGATCTGTTTATCACAAGAGTTGAAAGGTCAAACTTTGAGAGAGAAGCCCAGCGGGAACATCCAGAGTGGAAAAGACTGTGATCCATTCTGGGTCTGAGTCCCGGCGGAGCGTCTGCTGGAGACAAGAGGAGGAAGAGGAGGACGTGAGGAAGAGGAGGATCCGTGTTGACTCCGGCTTATTGAGTTCACGCCTGGTGTTGTCGGGTGAGCCGGAGCTGAAGGATGAGCAGAACTGCAGCTCGTATCGATTTATTCAGGATTTATTTCTGAATCATAAGCTGCTGCAGCAGGAGGGACAAAACATGGAGACAATTCTCCGGCTGGAGGTTCTGGTTCTGGTTGGAGCTCAGCATGAGGACGAGAGATGTTTACTTTCTCATCGGTTGTTTGTCGCACTGGAGACTTAAAGCAGAGAGAAATCCCTCTACGGGAGGCTAAAAGGGTCAAATTTAACAGCCATGCAATAACTCAGTGTTAAAATCGAGAGAGCAGCTTAAGCACAACATAAAATCCAGATGTTTTTTCTCTCTCCTGATTTTAGCTACTTATTGTTAATGAACGTATAAAATAATCCTACATCAGTTTTTCTCTTTCTTCTTGTTTATTTTCTCAGTTTTCTCAAACCTCCAGCTGGTAGAGAGCCAGGTTCTGGTTCTGGTTCTGCTGGAGGTTTCTTCCTGTTAAAAGGAGTTTTTCCTGTCCACTGTCGCCACATGCATGCGACAGAATGTCGATCCGTCCAGGAGGAATAAATCCAGCAACCTGCTGGATTTAATTTATTAAATTTATTTAATAAATTAAATAAATTGAGTTGAATAAATTGAATTATTTAAATAAATATAATTTATTAATAAATTAAATAAATTGTATTTATTTAAATAAATTATTTAAATAAATATTTAAATAAATACAATTTATTTAATTTATTAAATAAATTGTATTTATTTAAATAATTTATTTAAATAAATACAATTTA
The DNA here is from genome assembly GCF_904066995.2 of Poecilia reticulata. Classification (NCBI taxonomy): domain Eukaryota; kingdom Metazoa; phylum Chordata; class Actinopteri; order Cyprinodontiformes; family Poeciliidae; genus Poecilia; species Poecilia reticulata. Next base: position 29,609,727 of record NC_088844.1, read on the forward strand.
ATTTATTAAATAAATTGTATTTATTTAAATAATTTATTTAAATAAATACAATTTATTTAATTTATTAAATAAATTTAATAAATTGTATTTATTGAATTTATTAAATAAATACAATTTATTTAATAAATTAAATAAATTGTATTTATTTAAATAATTTATTTAAATATTCATTTAAATAAATTATTTAAAATTTATTAAAATTTTAAATAATTTGAATAATAAAGTGAGTGATATTAATATTTAATATCTAGGATTGTTGGAATGTTTGTATAAATGAACTGAAATGACTTTTTTTTTGTAAAGTGCCTGAAGACGAAATTTGTTAAATGGCACCAATGGAATAAACTGAATAAAAACTGAAGCTTTTGAAATGGCAAAACATTCAGAAATATGTTTGAGCAGATTGTGTTTCCATCATAAAAGTGATCAAATCTTTGTCTGTATTCTGCTAATGTCAAAAACAAAACTATTTTGAACTTGTGTTGTTTCCATTAAATAAGAAATGCAATTAAAACACATGTGAATAAGTTTGTTCACACAATAAGTCATTAAAAATCTATGGATGTAAACGCTGACATGACATATATTCATAACTGAGCTCATCATCTATCAGCCAATCAGAGACGTCAGGAGCTGAGCAGCAAGCCCCGCCTACTTTCACGGCATTCTGGGAAAACTGGACGTGGATTCAACTCGTTGGAATGACATGAAACTATATGAGCTGTGAGGCTGTGATGCTCTGGTGGAGGAAGAACTAAAACAAACCATCATCCTCCTCCCACTTCCTGTTGTCTTCTTTGTCATTTCCTCCAGTAGTAACAGCTGGTTGTTAATCACGACTTGTGTGATGTGAAAATGTTCACAATACATCATAAGGTTGAAAAATCCATATAAAAAATCATCCTATTGTAAAAACGTTTCATTAAAAAACATGTTTTTAGAAACAGGTGATTTAAGAATTAAGAAAATAAATTTGTTTGCTCTCAGTTTGTTCAGTTCGATGGTTCATGGAAACAGCTACTGACGCTCTCCAGCCACTTCAAACAGCCAAAGAAACCAGCAGCAGCAGCTCTTGTGAATGACCTTTGACCTGCAGCCTGTCCAGCAGCTGAAGAGACGGTGAGCTGGAGCAGGAAGTCCCACACAGGCAGAACCTCAGTGACTGGATCAGAACCAGAAGCAGAAATTCATTCAGCACTTTGAAACTTTTCATTAAGGAAATCTGACCTGAGTGAAGCCGAGAGAAACACAGCAGCGCCTCGCTCGCCCCGGTTAACCCGCCAAGAGAGAGAGGGAGGGGGAAGGGAGAGAGAGAGAGAGACACAGAGAGAGGGGGAGAGAGAGACAGACAGACAGAGAGAGACACAGAGAGAGAGAGACAGACAGAGAGAGAGACACACAGAGAGACAGACAGAGAGACACACAGAGAGAGAGAGAAAGAGAGACAGAGAGAGAGAGAAACAGAGAAAGAGAAAAAGAGAGAGAGAGCCTCTCTCTGCTCAGAACTCGCCTGGTTCTGAAGATCGGATCTGAAACACAGTCTGGTTTCTGCTGCTAATATCTCAGCACATGAAACAAAACTAACTGTTCATCCAGGAGCTGATTTAAGACAATTATTGCTTCATACGGATGAAACGGATCCAGCTGGATTGTCAGATTATTTCACAACATGGAGAACATTTCTTGGTAGAAGTGAAATAATATTCCAGCTGAGCGATAACTGATTGGTTCTCAATATTAAGGAATTATTGACTTCAAAACATTTTCCTATTTCTCTCTCCTTCATAATGATCTCGTTCGCGCAGCAGTGACGTCAGTCTGCCGGCTGAACTTTGCCCCCTGCTGTGCGCTAATGTAACTTTGCATCATGAATCAGTTTTTAAGAGAAATGTTGTGATAGTTTCCTTATCACAAAGGAAACCTAAGCAGCTTCAGAGGCCGGCGTCCAACAAGCAACAAATGATTAATTACTGCCAACTTGATTCATTAAAAGATAGAAAGTGCAAACCGAGCAGAATAAAAGCCGAATCGATCAGTTTCATTTGGAAAAGCGCTTAGAGTGGCTCTGGAATATCTAACTGTCAGGTTTAACCCCTGACATAAGTATATAACTCTGCAAAAGAAACACGGAGACAGAGATTAGAATTCAACTCGCTGCGAGGAGAGGTGTTCGGAGATGCAACCAGTCACATGCCCCAAACAAACTCTGGCTTGCATTCCGCTCTCCCCGCTTTTTATTTGGGGAAAAGCCCTGGTTACAAATGGTTTCTAAAGGTGGGGGAGCAAACAGGCTGAAACTGGTTTACAGTATGCATTCCTCTTCCTTTTCCAGATGCCCCCAACTGGCCTTCTTCTCCTTATAAGGTAATGGTCAGCATGCATTGTTGACACCAGCAACTCTGTCTGCTGGCGTCCTGGAGCGGGGGTGGTTTTACAACCACATGAAACAAATATGTGACACAAGTTTCTACTAAATCCACACACTATTCATAAACAGAAGAGATACTTTTATAGATAACTACATTATTTAGAATGAAAACTAATAAGTAGAAAAAGATAATATAACATTTATCCAACACTAACGCTCTGATTTGTGATGCTGTTTTGAAAATGTGTTAAAGTAAAACCCGCTGCAGCAGCGCATCAGATCAGGTTCATGGAGCAGCTAAAGTATTCGTCACCTCAGCTTCACTGAACACCTTCAGGTGGAGCTGAGCAGCTTCACATTCACAATCAGGAACAAATCGTCGTCGTCTCCCAGATGGTTAACCCTGGTGTTGGATGTAGCTGACAGCAGGAGACGTTTCAGAATGAAACCTGAAGAACAAGGTCAGATCAGAAAACCGTTTAAGAATCAGCAAGACGAATAAAATGATTCAAACCAAGTGGAAGAGATTTCCTAACATCTTTCCTTCTAAATAATCATATCTATTCTTCTCCCAAATGTTAATGTTTTACATCATAACTCCTCTTGGTCTTTGGTTTTTCTGTCATTTCTTTTAGCTTATGGGGATTTTATACAGTCGGGTTATTTAGCCTGTCAAAAGGGAAAATCAATATTTTTAGCAGGCTAAGTATTTAATTTGCAAATTAAATACTTAGCTCCAAACGAATTAGTTAGCCAGCTAGATATTTTTAGAAACATTTAGTTTCTCACCAAATATTTAGCTTGCCAATAAAATATTTAGTGTGAAACATTGACTTTTATGAATGAATGAATAATGTGAAAAGGGTTAAAGCCCATTTTTCTCTTACAACAGGCCAAATAACCAGAATCATTTCTGCCTTTTATTCCTTCTCTAGTTCCAGTTGAATGGAGGTTAATGGAGGTTAAACGAATGAGACAGAAAATATCAAAAACAATGTTGGGTGTAAAGCTAAACAAATGGAACATGAATCTGTTGTACCGTCTCATTATTCTCCTCCTCTGCAGTAAAAACTGTTTCTACTTATTTTTCTCCTTACAGTAAAAACTCTGCAGACTCAGTTCAGACTCTTTTACCCCCTGATAAAAATTATCTGTGAGGAAAAAAGTTTCTTCCGTTTCCGAGATGATCAATCACCAGCAAAACTAAAAAGTTTTCACCTTTTATTATTTGTGGACTGCAGGAGGAAAAGCTTTGCGCTGCGACTGAGCAGCATAATAAAACATGAACTTTCTTCACTACCTGCAGACTGTAAAATACTAAATAGGGAGTTTATTGCTGAACTGGTGTGAGATCTTTAGGTTGTCGCTACATTTATTCAGTGAGGATAAGTTTCTCAGGAGGACAGAGGAAACTTTCCAGAGAGTTTGGGTTGCAGATCCTGAGGAATGGAGCGCTGAGGAAAGGAAAGGAAAAAGGAAAAGGAGGGAAGATCGTTTTCTAGGGATTTAACGGAAATCCATTAAAACTGATTATTGGAACAATGTGATATCCTGGTTTGGTGCCTGTAAGACTTTACGGTGGGATCTCATTGCAGCTTTGGTGAATCATTGGTTTATAAATGAAATGAGAAGACTAGAGGTCTGAGTGCAAAGCCCTGAGGAACTCCTGGATTAATTAGAACTCGTTTGCTTTGAAGGGAGATCAAAGTTTAACAACATGATGAAAATTTAAACAGCATTTAATCCAATACTTTGAAACATTTTTAATAAATTTGAATGTGTGTAAAATGAAATTCAAACTGAAAGGAAACATTCATATAAACTACTGAGTGCTGCAGCATGCACATTTTGTGCTTCCATTCGTTGCATCTAGTTCAGACTGTGCTCATTTTTCAGGACTCTTTGCCCCGCAGCTGTTCCTCCATCTTTTATTTTTGCTTCCTTTCCTAACTGAGAGTTATTACTGTGAACTCACAGAGCATCAAGGAGGAGAAACCCTTTTTCTAAGGTGCATGAAGTGTAATTTAACTTTGATTTAGCTGCAGCAGCTCATACATTCACAGCCATTTGTGAAACGGCGATGCCTGGGATTTACCGTCTGAACTGGAAATAGACTGAACAGTAAACTGGAGATATGGGAGGGCTTCACATCTTTCCATTAGATCCGGCAGCAAGACAGGAATCCAGGCAGCGAAATGTTCATGAGGCTCCTAGTCAACAAATCGCCAAAGTGTTTAAAATTCTCATTTTTAAATGCTTGAGAAACATCTGGATGGTAGTTTGGCTCCATCTCACCTTCTCATCCCGTTGGGATGGACGTTAGCCACAAAGAGTCTCTTCTTCTGATTTATACCGTTTTTAGTCTTAATATTCTGAGCTTGGAAGAGATTTCCTGTTGTTGAACATCTATACCAGTGGTCCCTAAGCTACGGCCCGCGGGCCACATTTGGTCCGCCCCCTGAACAATAACCAGAGCATTCAGATTTTTTTTCATATATTGTATTTTCCGGTTTATATGTGGATTTTTCTTCAACCACCAGGGGGCTCTTTAGCAGGAAGTGTGTCTTTTGCATGGCGCATTGCTGCCATCTGTTGGACTTTTAGGGAACTGCTTGACTTTTATGTTATTTAATCAGTACGGTTGTTTGCTAGCGGTAGAGCAGATGAACACACGTGTCTGTTATGAACGCCGCATTCCAGGTTTCCCTCAATGAGATATATACTAGTCAGTCCCAGTGACTGTTTTACTAACGGTTTATGCCCATGTGCTTTCTGGGTAAAAATAAATCGATTTCCGGCAGCGCAGGTGATAAACGTGTAACACTTTTTCTGACTCCGGCCCGCCACCAGAGAAGGGAAAGTTATGTGGCCCTCACAGGAAAAAGTTTGAGGACCCCTGATCTATACTGTTTAGATTTGAAACAAAGGTTTTAAATGTGAGTGTAGAAAAGTTAAAATTATTAAAACTTCTCCAGCTCAGAGTGAAAAGAAAACCTTCCAAACTACATTTAAATCAACTGGTAACTTAGTCGTTACAAAGTTAATGTCTCTTTACATTTGATCCATTTTCTAAACAATATAAAAGGTAAACTGAATGTTGAGCTGTTAGTAAATATTAAAGCATAAACAGTAAATGTTTGTAATAATTTAGACCTGAAGACAAAGTTATGGAGTCAGAGGAGATTGTTGAGGATTTGATGAGAAAATGTTTCATTCAGTCAAACTGGCTGGTGAACATCCGTCATCTCCACATTAAAATAAAACGACCATAAAAACCAGAAACTGTTTATTTCTTCAAGTCTATAAAGAAACAGAGTGATTAAAATAATCATCAATCCTGTAATCCTCACGTTAAAATATGAATTCAGCATGAGGGATGATGGATGAGGAGGCTAATACTCTGCAGCTGGAACCACAAATGTACATACACCAACACTTTATCACTGCCTGACTATAAATATCGAGTCCTTCACCACTTCCTGTTGTCTTCTTTGTGGTTTCCTGCAGTAGTAACATCCTGTTGTTGATCATGTGACATGTGCTGTGAAAAAATGTTTCCATTGCAGTGGAGAAATACACAGCTGAAAAAAAGCTTCACCAAAATGTGTTTTTTGTCAAATTTGGTGTTTAAATTATGCAAAATGTACATTTATAATTCTAATTTGCTGCATTTAATGGTGAATAGAACCACCAAAGTATTTCTGCTGCATCAGTGAACATTTAATTTCTCTCTGATCCTGCCAGCCTCTACCTGTTATCATCAGTTTACCTTCTTTTTAAAGTGCTGAGTTCCTGGAACGAGTCCGAGTCCAGCAGAGCGGACACAGGTTGTCATCATGCTACCTGATAAACAGGCGTGTTCACATGTTCTGGACGGAGGATCTGGAACGTTTCTGTTCCAGCGGATGTGAATATCATCCTCAGAGCTGAGGAATAATAAAAACATTCAATCTGATTATGTTTGGCTGTCTGAGACGCAGTGAGCGACTTCAGACAGCCACTCACAGTAATTAGCTTTCACACAAGCATCGTTTACTGTCAGAGATTCAGGAGGAAATCAGCAGTTTTTCAGGAAGTAGATAGATTGGATATATGGGGGGCGGTAGCTGACAAATCAGATGCTAAGCTCAGCTTTTATTCCTGTTCATAAAGCAGAGGTACAGCCAGCCCTCATGATATTCTCATCTGATGAGACGGACAGAAATTCATCAGAGGTCCAGCTTTTACTTTTATTATTTAGATTTTAGCAAAAGTATCACTTTTGGTTTTATTATAGCTCCGTCTCCAGGGTTATGAAACGTTTCAGGTCATAGTTTTAGTTTCAGACAGAATATTTCCAGGATGTTTTTTAATAAATCTGACGGGTCTTTAAAGCCTTCAGGCTTTAAAATGTCCAAGTCTCACTGAGTACATTTTTATGCTCTCATTTATAGGTTATTCATTGAGTAATATATACTGCATGTGGCTGTTTATTTATTTGTTTATATCTAGTCATTTTGAACCATCACTCATTTACAAACTTTATTTATTATCCAAGATGGAGTAGCTGTCAACAAATAAACATTTTCCCCTTGGGGATCAATAAAATCTATTGATCTATATTTGTGTTCTTTTGGGTCAGCAGCAGTTCCGACCATGGAGAACTGCATAACCTTTGACCTGACCTGGGGTTTGGCGCTGGCAGTAGAATGGCTTTTTAAAATAATATGGTTTTGTCATGGGGGGACCCATTTCTTTAGACGAGTGTCTTCAAAATAAAAACAACCGGCTAACAGATCAATGATGCCGAGTTTGTGTTGTTCTTTATTGTGAACGATTCTGGCAGTTCAGTGCTAATGCTAATGCTAATGCTAATGCTAATTCTCTGCCATCTGATTTTACTTTTACTAAAGTAAAAATCAGATGTTCACTTCGTGGCACTTGGTTACCAGAAACCAAACACTCTCATCTCTTAGCAACAGCTTAGCAACAAATATTGTTATCGTTCAAAAAACATAAGATTTCTTCTGCTCTTTTGAAGTACTACTTATATTATACTAATCAAGATCTGTGCAGTTGCTGAATTTTACAGAAAAGTAAAAATGTTCTTTATTTTTTGTTATTGGTGGAAAATATTTTATAAAACAGAGAAATTAAACACAAAAGTAAAAATCTGATTTATACTTTGTGGCAGTTTGTTACCAGAAAAAAAAAAAAACGCTCATCTCTTGACGTCAAATAAAGTATTATTTTTAAAACATAAGCTCTTAGACACAAGACATTTTCAGTTGGTAAATTTTGCAAAAGTAAAAATCAGATGTTTACTCCGCGACACTTGGTTACCAGAAAACGCTCTCGTCTCTTAGCAACAGCTTAGCAACAAATATTGTTATTGTTCAAGAAACATAAGATTTCTTCTGCTCTTTTGAAGTGCTACTTATATTACAGCACTTAACAAGAATTATGCAGATGGTGAACTTGGCAGAAAAATGAAAATGTATATATTTTGCCATTGATGTCAAGGCTGATGCTGCCTTGGTCTGCAATGTATGGGATGCAAAAGGTCCCAATAATAATGAAGAGACTTTCTACTGACAGCAGAGTAATAGGTGCCTTCCATCTCCTATGCACTGCTATGGCAGGCACCCAAAAAATGCATAAAGATGCAACTAAACAATTTCATTACATCATAGCTGATTGTAATATTTCTATAGTGACTGAACTCCAGTTATTAATGGTTTATCTTGAAGCTTCCAGTATAAAACCTGCAGCAGACTGGCCATCTCCAGGGTTTAAGCTCGTTAGCATTAACTGATGATATGGATCCATTTTGAAGATTTTTTTCATTTGTTTGTTTTTGTGCATTTTTTTACAATCCATTTTTCTGTACAATACATTTCACTTGCAGGGCAGAAGAATTAAACGTTTCTGTCCTGATGGATGGAAACAGTGGAGAGTGGAGCACATTTAGCTCTGAAAGATGATCTACTTATTTCTGTATGAGAATAAATATATTCTGCGTTAGGAAGGAAAAGTTTTCTCTTGAATCTGTGTTTTATTTGCTTTCTCTCCACACCGTTCTAGAACAGCATTAGGGCCGTTGCAAATATAGAAGGATTATATTTTGACTAAAACACTCAGAAATTTTGAATTAAATCTCAGAAATAATCTAGAAAAAAAGACCAAGGAAACGTCCGAGTCTGAAAAGTATCTGCAAGAAAAATCTCAATTTCTGGTCTTTGGTAGGAAAATTTCACTTCTGTTTGTTTTTTAAGCACATTTTCAACTTCAGGAGTTCAGAAATTTCCCAGTTCTGTTTCTAGTAAATGTGTTTTCTGACATAAATTGACTGTTTTGCCCCTGCATCTCCCACAGCTCACTTATCCAGAGCTCTGCATCATTTCCAGTTTCACTGAATGGCAGCCATGTTGCTCTGTGAAAGGAAACACATGAAGTCTGATTCTGTGTTGCTGCTTTGACCAGAGAACCTGAAGCTGCTCTCAGGTTCTGCAGGTCCACATCAGATGAGCTGCTTTATTTTCCTCTGAGCTGAAATGGCTGCAGCTCGCGGTTCTGGCCTGTGAAGGTCCCTAACAAGCAAACTGATTCTGCCACCAATCATTTTTAGTGGAGGCTGGCCGGGAACGACCCGCGCCGTTAATAAGAACTCAGCCGGATCTCCCGGCGCTGGGGCCGGGCGGATTGGAAAACGTCCCGATAATGGATCCAGAGAGCAGCCTTTTGCTTTCCAAGGGCGCAGAGGAGTGTGTGTGATTTACACAGAGGCAGCAGAGATAAGGATGAACACACAGGAGCTCCCAGGCTGCGGCTTTTATTGGGATTAGAGCAGATGAAGCTGCAGAGAAATATTAAAACAGATATCAGCTTCAGTTGTTTCTGCAGGAAAACAGAAGGAAACCTCAGTGGGACGAATACATCAAAGAAACAGCAGACAGAAATCAGAGGCCAAAAGATGGAGAACGTAGAAATATTTCTGTGACTGAGGTGATTTGGTCACATTATAGGAGAAATCAGAGGGAGAGAAGAAATGTCTGCATCATGAAACAAAGAGATTCACGTTCAGATTAAAATCATTGATGATGTTAAAGAACTCAGAAATATTTACCCAAATACAGTCACAAAAATATCAACTCTAAAGGTAAGAATTTTCTGTCGGTAAACTTTAAAAAGGTGGGATTTCATCAGGAAAAACTTAAAATATTCAATAAAAGCATAAAATTATGTTCTTATATTGCCACTGGAAACATTTTTACTGCATCCAACAACGAATCTGATTGGACAACAGCAGCTGAGGGCCAAGCATGAAAAATAGAAAAGGAAAACTTTAGGAAAAAGTGTTTAAAATGATACATTAAAAACACAACAGGACTGTAAAATCAGAAGTTAAAGCATAATTCAGGTATCGTTTCAGCTTTTAAGATGTGAAATTATACATTGTTACCATGGTTACCCATCGTAATTATTGTCCAAAAGCTGCAATAATAACAAAAGAGCAAAACTCCTTCTGGAACCAGAGGTGAATAATTATCCAAACATTCAAAACTCAACCAGAAACCGGAGAAGGAATCAGAGCCAACGCAGCAGAGCTGCTCCAACAAGCTGCACTAAGCTGGGAGCCACTTTTAACACTTAAACTGATCAAACAGGAAGTTGTAGTCGCTGCTTCCTGGCGGTTTCTGCTCTACCTAAACTCTCAGTATGATGGAGGAAGCATCATCTCTCTGCGCTCCGATGAAAACATGCAGCAAACGCGAAACAAGCAGCAGAGACAAGAAAAACCCCAAATACAAATAAAACAAAAACAAAAATGCTGCAATAACAGAAAGCAGAAGCAAACAGCTTCAATCAAAATAAATGTCAACAACAAAAGGCTGCAACCACAAATAAAATGCTGCTAATAGCAAAAACAAACCAAAGTGCTCCAGACCACTAGGGGGAGTCAAATAAATCCGGTTTTCTTGTGATGGAGCTGCAAAAACAAGAAAACAGGATTTATTTGACGTTTCAGATCCAGAAGGAGGCCAGTTTTTTTTTTTCTAGCCAATCAGCAGTCAGTGATTTACACCTGCAGGCTGCTGGTGGTGAAAACGTCAAACCAATCAGGAGCAGAGATCAGATCAGATAAATAAAGCTGAATTTTATTAGACTTTGTGTTTTTCTCATCAGTCGCGTTCAGAAGCCAAACGAAGGAGTTCAGCCTGATGGAGGCGGCGTTCACTGTGAGGAGCTGCGTTCATCTCAGGGGAGGTGGAGGTGATGCTGTGAGCATCCCTGGAGGAAACAGAAAGCTCGACCTTGTGTGCAGAGAAATGATCATCAGGATCATCAGCATCCAGAGGAAGGAAGAGACGATGACCAGACTGAGGAACAAACATCTGAATAAACTCACAGGAGACAATATAACAGTTGATTTGAGTCAGTAACATCTTGATAAAGTTTTAGTTGCACTGCCAGATTTACAGAAGAGAATTAAGGCCACAAAAAAAAACAATTTGACTTGTTTCATTAAAATTTCAGGAGGGAATCTGAAACTAAAGTATTGATTAGATGTTATTTCTACAGTCTGGTTCTTCTGAAGGATCCTCTGACCTCCAGTCTGTGTTCTGACTGCCATCGTTACTTCTCTCCTCTGGTACCGAGTCCACATCGTCTCATCTGAACTGTTGGTTCTTGTCGCTGCTGAACTTCTTCATGAATCTTGTGTTTCTGCCATCAGCGGCTGCAGAGGAGGAGGGAGCAGGAAGCCGACAGGCTGCAGAGATCGATTTCCAAAACAGATGAAATAAAGCAGCTGCTGGTTTTAATGCAGCGGTTGGAGTGAGTCCAAAGGCGCAGACGCTCCATCGATCAACCAATCAAACGCTTCTCTTAAAGCTAGGAGTGAAAGACACCGAGCCACTCTGCCGTCTAATCAATAAACCATTCAGTCAGGATCGCTTCATCCGGTGAACGAGTCGACGGCTGAGCAGCTTCATGTTGGATGGCAACGTTGAGTTTGTCTGATTCCAGCTGAGAGGAAACAACAAGCACGGCTTCAGTTTGCTTAAAAATGTCAGGAATAATTGGGTTTTAATGCGTCAGTGGAGAACAGTCAGCGGCCTGATTGGACCCAAACTGTTTGTCCTCTCCTCAGACTGAGAGGCGGCTAATTACACAACAAGCCCGGTCCGCCGCCACAGCTTCTCCAAACACAGAGGCGGCTTTTTGTTTCCCCCAAAGGTCGAGATAACGCCGGCGTGTCGCTAAATGAGCCGCTCTCACTGATCGCTTTGTTTTCCCACGCAGCAAAACGACTCGAAAGCGTAAAAGTGAGCCTGGACGTCAGGTTGAGTCTCTGACGGACTGAAATGGAAAAATTATGCTGGTTTCTGTCGTAAGCGAGAAGAATTGAGGAACAGATGAGTTTTGACTCCCAGCTCAGATAGAAAACATTTGGTTTGTTTCCTGTCGTGTCCAGAAGCCGATGTGGAAGTTTGGTTTCAGTCACACGAGCCGGAACGACTTCAGATGGAGGCCAGGAAGTCAAAGGTCAACCAGCCACTGGAGCGGTGCTCTGGTTCCCACACAAAATGACTGATCAACCAGCATGTTGGACATGAATATTAAGAACGTTGTAGAGGGAGAAAAAAAGTACATTTCCCTCAAAGAATCTCTGAAATTTCCTACAAAATACTTGGAAATTTTAGTCTGAAAATTTAAAAAATTTGTTAGAAACAAAAAGAAATTTTTAGGTTAATTTTAGAAATTTTCTAGACAAAAACTCAGAACTTTTCCAAAAATCAAACATCTGACTTTTCAAACTCAGAAATTTTCACTTTTTTTTCTTTTTAGTTTTTTAGAAAATCAATGAGATTAATCTCAAAATGTCTGAGTTTTTCAGCAGAAGTTTTCTCTTTTTGCCCCTTTTGTAACGGGCCTAATACAGCGCCGGAGGTGACCCATCTCTCAGATTTATTAGAAACTACCTGGTTCTCAAGCAGCAGGGGAGGCTGGTTGTCATGGGGACAAGTCTCAGATTTAATCAGATTAAAACGTTTCTGAGTGAAACGTCTCGAGTTTCATTCAGAAGCAGATTTAAAACTAAGATGTTCACACGTTTTCTTTTCTGAATCGCAAAAAATAAAAATCTTTAAACCTGATTTATACAATAAAATCTCAACTAAAAGTAGAAGAACTAGCAAGAATCAAACAGATTAATGAGTTTAATCTGATTACGCTGCAGAAATGGTCATGGTTTATTAATCTGAATCATTTCCTGGAACAGTTGCAGGAGCCAAAATTCATCCAAAGAGAAGAAATAAAACATGAACTCACTGGACTGAGAACAAACTGGATGAAATCGACTCGGTCGTTCGTGGACAGCAGCTTTTATTCAGAAGGAAATTAATAACAGATTCCACAAACATTGATGTGCAGATTGTGAGGAAGACACACGGAGGCCCAGCTGTGGGAAGTGACTCTCCATCATTCAGCGAACGCATCACGGCTCTTCCTTCCTGCAAACAGAAAAAAAAAAACCACCCAGCTGCAGATGGATTATTCAAATCCTCACCTTCGCTGCCGCCCTTCCTCTCTCCTCTTCTTCTCCTCTGGGATCTCTCCAAACGTCTGTCCGTTTACTCTGCGCTCACTTCACCTTTTCTTTTCTGCGGTGATTATGGCGCTTTATCCTAACGATGCCTTCAGGCTCCAGTCTGAACAGGAACCAGACTGCAGCACATTCAGTTAGGATTATTAACATATTTCCATTTCATCCATATTTAACGGCTCATCACATCTGAGGAGCAGAGTCCTGAATGTCCGTTTCCACTTGTTGAACTGATCGTTCACGACCCGCTGGAGGTTTATTACAATTACGAATAACTTCAACAGATCCAGTCCGACCAGGAAACGACCAGGAAAAGAAACCAGAACCAGAATATGGCCCCTTCACAAACATGGATCAACTTTATTTCAATTTATAAATAGATATACATGTTAACTGGTTTATTCTGGTTAATAATAAACAACTTTTCAAAATAAATGAGTTGGTTTTTTTCCAGTCACATTCAATAAATTAGAATATGTCACAATGTGTCTCTTGTCAGCTTCTGAAATTATTTTAAACATGCTGTTCAATAAGAATTTTATTTTTCATGTGTAATAAAATAATGCCATGTTACACAATTAGAAGAAGCAAAGACGTAAAACATTGTCCAACTATAGTGTTTCATTTGACGATTTACTGAAATAATTGAACTTTTCAATAATATTCAGGATTTTTTTGAGGACCAAATGAACCTCAGTTTCTATAAGATCTCCTGGCACAAAACAAGTTTTACTTTTGATTAGTGGCTGAATCTGCATTAATTTCTGCTTTTAATAAATATTTATACAAAGAAAGTCAATTAGTGGAAAAATGAAGGATAAAATCATAACTAATGCACAACAATAATCAGCAGGATGGTTGAGTTTCACTTTTTCAGCTTTAATTCAGGTTATTTTTGCAGCACCAGCTTCTGACTTCAGTCCAAAGGAATCTTCACACACTTCAAACCTACTAATGTAAACTGGTTTAAACCAAGTTCAATAATCTCAGTCAGAATGCTCCGTTTTCAGCGACTTCATGGCAAAGTGAGGCTTTTCGTTCTGAATATTTCTGTTTTCCCAGCTGAGGCAGTTGCAGCGTTTCTCAGGAGAAAAGCGTTTCAGGGCTGAGCTGACGCTAATTGCAGCTGATCAGTGGGTTTCCACCATGTTGGTCTCCATTTTAATGGCTCATTTAAATCCTCGTCCGCCTGCAGGTAGCAGCGGACGAGGCCGGCCCTGTGGGATGCATACTTAGCCTCCTCGGCCCCAGCAGAGCTGGTCGTCGTCGTCGTGTTTACGGCTGCAGCTGCTCTGCAGAGAGAAAAACTCTGAAGAGGCTCAATATCCAGTTTTATTAGAAACCATGGGAACGTTAATGGAAAGTTCTGGCTTCCCTCGTTCAATCTATTCCTGCTGAGAAAGTATCACAGGAGGCGCCAACCTCCTTTATCTTCATCTGAAGAAGACAGCAAGGCAGAAGGAAACATTAAAACTTCCTAATTACTTCATCCGGGTTTGAATTTCTGGGGAAAACAAAGATGAGAAAAACAACAGAGCCGTGTGAGGTGGGCCAGAACGACCTGTTGGGAGATGATTACATCACTGCAGAACTAGAACAGATCTGATCAGCTGCTGGAAGCTTTCAGAACCCGGTCCATCTCCGGTTCCGGCCCACTGCCTGGGTGTCAGCTGTAACACCTCCAGCGTTTGGGCCGACCGTCTCTGACGTCAGACACTGTTCACACTCGTATGTGTGGACAACAGTTCAGTCCTTCCCACATGCCAACGGCGCATTAATGAGTCCGGGGAGCGACGGCGGCCGAGGGGTCAGTGGGGTCCAGTCCGGTTTGTAATCCACATAAAATAAATGAGGGGAGCAGAGAGTTGGTCCGTCTGAACATCACGGCTCCGGTGGAAGCAGCTGGGAACAAAGTTTGACACCGAGCGCTGTGAAAAGACACAAAGCTCCTGCTGGAGTGGAACAGACACTGCTTGCTTTCTTTCCTTCAGAGATGCTTAATTATCGGGTGGCGAGGGCCTTCTGCTGAACCGAGGCCGAGATGAAACCAAAAACAGCCTCCGTGTTGCCATGGAAACCAGCACAGAGTGCAGCCCGGAGAACGTCACTCCGAATGATGCATCCGAAAAGGCTCAGAGGAGGCAGAGTCCTAAACATCCAAGTCCGTTCTCACCGGTCCAGTTTAACTCGCTTTGATCCAACTCCGGTCCGTCTGCCTAGAAAGTCCGGTTCGGTCGGGGAGCCGTGGACTCTGGTCCTACAAACCGAGGTCTGAACTGAACTCTGGTGCATATGAACACCAAGCGGATCAGAGACGGAGCCAAAAGGAGGAAGAGAACCACTGAGCAGTGCATTCTGGGTAACATGTGTGCCAGTTGTCTCATTTAAAACGAGTCCAAATTAGAATTGGGAACGTCAACCAGAACCAAGAGTCTGACCCGGTGTTCTGACCATTTGTGCTACCTCGTCAGATTTTCCTGCCTTGTGGTGGATAGATAGCCATGTCAGTCCGTGCTACCCGTCTAAATCTTCTAGTCATGTTTACAAACCAATGTGTTAATGTTAATATCATTGGATTACATTCCTTGACTGGTGACACTGAAGCTTAGGAGTTATATTTGGCATATCATTGGAACAATTTACACACCGGCGACCCATTTGGCTCATTACTGACGGTACCGGAGTCCAACTTGTAACAGTTATGGGCTGTGCAGCTACAAGAGCAGCATCAGAGGATGGTTCTTTAAGGAGCCTGAGGTGTGAATGAAGACACGAAGCAATGGTTTTAGTTTGAGTGTATATTTGGTGATTTTGTGGGAAAAAAAAGACAATTACAAATGCACAAATTACAAATTAACTCAAAATAAATTAATTCCAAGATCGTAAAGTTCTTGTCCTCATTCCAGAAGAGGATCTGATCCATCAGGAATAATAAACTGACCTAAAAGGCCAGAAAACCCATTAAGTGTTTTAAACAATCATGAACAAACATACAAATGCAATAAATATTGATTCAAATGCCATTATTAAATGTCTAATAATTAAACTAAACATTTCAATCAGGTTAAATTAACCATATTTTAAATAAAAAGAATATCAATCATATTTCAAACTAATCAATTTAAAGTTGAAAAGTTGAAATCAAAGTTCACTTTCAAAATATCAATCAAGAAAAATTAACTCAAATACTTGAGCAGAGTGAGGAAAATAAAAAATAAGTAAATAAATATATTGCGCATTATCAACTTAACTGTAGCTACATCCTATTTTGATCATATCAATATAAAAAGTGCCAGAACAAAACCAGCGATCATGTTACCTTTGGGCAGAGAGTGAAGGCCACTAGACTGCGATCAGCTGTGACAGTCCCAGTGACGGTCCAGGTAACAAACGCCAACAGTTCCAATAAAACGCTCCAATGAGCAGAAATGTCATGTTAAACCAATAATGCTGTCACACAAACAAACAAACTCAAAGGATCAAATCAGTGGATGCAGAGATTTGGGTGAATTTGCCAGGAAGACGCCAAACAGCCAATCACAGTGAACCAGGTGATGTAGTTCAAACTGCGCTGGAGGCGGGGCTTTAAATACGTTGGCACGTTTGGGGCAAAACAGGAAGTGAGCCCGCAAAAATAAAAGTCTCGACCAATTGCGGGTTACAAACTCCATCAAGCTGCTGAGGGACACCTGGTGAAACTCTCACAAATAAAAGGAGAAACAGGAACTCAGCTGAATTATTTTTATCAACATTTGTTATGATGCATAATAAAAATCCAACTGAGAAGAAAGAAGCTGCTGAGTGAAGGACCTCCTCTTCATTCTCAAACTTTAAATTCTAATGAACATTTAACACTGTAACAGGAAGACATTTTAAATATCCTAAATAAAAAACTACAAATTAAAAGGAATTATAAAGTCTCTGGTCTCAACCAAACCTTTTTAAAAGAACAATTTTGTTTACATCCATCCATCCATCCATTTTCTTCCGCTTATCCGGGGTCGGGTCTCGGGGGCAGCAGCTTCAGAAGGGAGGCCCAGACTTCTCTCCCCAGCCTCTTCCAGCTCCTCCAGGAACCCCAAGGCGTTCCCAGAGACATCGTCCCTCCAGCGTGTCCTGGGTCTTCCCTCCTCCCGGTGGGACCTGAACTCCTCACCAGGGAGGCGTCCAGGAGGCATCCTGACCAGATGCCCGAGCCTCAACTGGCTCCTCTCGACGTGGAGGAGCAGCGGCTCTACTCTGAGTCCCTCCCGGATGACCGAGCTTCTCTCTCTAAGGGAGAGCCCAGCCACCCTGCGGAGGAGGAAACCCATTTCGGCCGCTTGTACCCGTGATCTCGTTCTTTCGGTCATGACCCAAAGCTCATGACCATAGATGAGGGTGGGAACGTAGATCGACCGTAGCATCTATTTTTCTCTCTATAGATTCTACACCTGGCCTGCCGTTCTGATTGGCTGTGGTCTCTTCCTGGAGGACGACATTGGCTGACATGATGCTGCCATTACCTAACCGTTCACCTTTTCACTTCCATGAACATGGAAAGTTCTCCTGATCAGTTGACCTGTTGTGTCTCTGCTCCGTCGTCTCTCAGCTCCAGTCGGTCGTGGCAGATGGCTGCTGGTACTGGGCCCGGTTCTGGTTCTGCTGGAGGTTTCTTCCTGTTAGAGGGCAGTTCTTCCTCTCCACCGTCACTACATGCAAGCACTGGGTGAGGGACTGCTGTAAAGTCAACCACTCAACACAAGTGATTTGCTGTCGCCCCCTGCTGGTCAGGAGGAGTGAATGTTGCAAGCAATGACTCCAGACAATCAGCTCAGTCCATTGAACAATACAGAATATAAGCAAGAAAGAGATTATTACATTTTGATACCATCTTAAACCACAAATACTGTTAAAATGTACATTTTCTGTGTGCAACTATCACGTTTTCAACATTAGACTGAATCAATACGGACGTCCCCTTATGGATTTCAATAACTCTTCACTCCTTTCAGAGCCTGAGATTTATTGCTGGTGTTTTTCAGAGAAGAAAAGCAACACATAGAAAACATTTGAAACTCATTACATCAGAGCAGTAAACTGTCATGAAACAGATCCATGTTTTCTGATTTCTGGTTCAATACAAACAAGTTTCAGACAAACTCAGCAGATTTCTGAATTAAAAGCTCCCATTCCATCAATATCCTGCAGGTAGATCTGTAGCCATCAAAAGTTAGATAAACTCATGTTATTTTAAAAGGGCTGCACAGTGGCGCAGTTGGTAGAGCTGTTGCCTTGCAGCAAGAAGGTTCTGGGTTCGATTCCCGGTCTTTCTGCATGGAGTCTCCATGTTCTCCCTGTGCATGGTGGGTTTTCTCTGGGTACTCCGGTTTCCTCCCACAGTCCAAAGACATGACTGTTGTCCAAATTGCCCCTAGGTGTGAGTGTGTGTGTGTGTGTGCATGGTTGTGTGTCCTGTGTGTCTCTGTGTTGCCCTATGACAGACAGGAATTGAGTCACTTCAGGCTGCAGTGTGAACGCAGCCGTAGATGTTCATGAATCCCGTCGCCAGGCTCAGAGGTGAGGACGGTTCCCGTCACGCAGCTTTCAGGTTCATGTTTTCCTGTGCTGAACATAATTAGAGGGAAAAGCAGCTTTCTGACATCTGAGTGCTGGAATCCAGTCAGAACGCCTCCATGATTGATTTACTGCCCGTTTCTGTGCAGAGTGACCGATCAGCTCATTTACAGGAGGGGAATATTCTTTAGCACAACTGCAGAACCGTGAATAATTAAACAAGAAACATCAACGGGAAAGAAGAAACATTTAAAAAGATGCTTTCTGAATCAAGGTTTATTTTAAATCAGTTTCTCAAACAGGGAGAATAAACATGATAAACATCCACAATAAAAAGTATTGGAACCTCCAAAAGGAGAACCAAGGAACCCAAAGACCCAACTCCAGTTTACCCACTAAGGTGAACTGGAGTCGAGCACCAGTACATCTCAGACGTAGAAATTAAAATATTGTGTTAAAGTGCAACATGTCCAGCCAGTCGTCTCAGAAAGTCAGTCAATATTTTTATTTTATTCAAGATTATTACACATATATCAAGCTTTTATTTTGTTAGTTTTAATGATTATGGTTCACAATTTAAGAAAACCCGGAGTGTCTTACAAAATAAGAGCATCACAAACTGATCAAAAATTGATGTTTAAGCTCTAAAGTCAGGTTTCTGAAAATCATCTATAGTTACCCATAATCATCAAAATTACAAATTAAAATATTGCTGTGCGAGACAACCAGCAGGAAATATTAAACTTTTATGATGCGTTAAATATATTTTAGATGAGAAAAGATGCATTTTCTGACAGCAGAGTCGGCTGTGATGTTCGTCAGCTTAACGTTGATTCTGGAAGGAGATAAAGTGCAGCAGGACCGGGTCCAGAGCCGGACCGGGTCCAGAACCGGACCGGGTCCAGAACCGAACCAGGTCCAGAGCCGAACCGGGTCCAGAGCAGGACCAGGACCAGACCAGTAGCCAGTTAAACTCATCAGAGCTCCAGAACCTCTTGGTTCTTCTGGGTTCAGATCTACATCGTAGAATCATTTCTGTCCTTCAGATCTGCAGGAATCTTCAGCCTGAAGGTTCATTTGAACGGATCATTAAATTAACTGCTTTAAAATACTAATATCAAATAGTTTTCATTTTATTTTGTTGGTTTTGTTGCAGGTCTTACAGGATTTCCTGTCGTTTAGGGGCGCAGTGTGTGACGGACACCGTTTGGTTTAATCTGTTGTTGTTGGTTTTGGGAGGAGGCAGCGTCCGACGGCCATGTTGGCGGTCCGACGGCCACGTTGGCGGTCCGACGGCCACGTTGGCGGTTCGGAGACGACATGCGACACCAGGAGATCCGGAGGAGACGGCATGAGCAGGAAGGAGGGAGACGGTTCTTCTGGGCTCTCAGGCTGCAGCCACCACTGGTCTTTATTACAGATTGTTTATTATACTAAATGCCTTCAACACGGCTGAAAATAATTTTGTTATGGATGCAACAAATGATTCCCCAGAACATGATAACTCAGAGATCCAAGATTATGTGAAGTCCAGATGGTTCAGAAAGTTCAAACTATGGTAGAAGATAATGTGAGACTTTATAGCAGCTCTCTGTGGAGAAAACATTAAATAAACTATTTTAGGACAGATGAGGGAACTGAACAGATTGCACATTAAAATAACCAGGAAGGGCTTGAGTGCTTCTAGTGTCATGAGGGCGGAGTCATTTGATCATAAACGAACACAAAGTGTAACATGAACATAAAAATACTTGGTGAAATAAACGTATTAGTGCCTACAGGCAGCATGCTGCAGGAGGGTTTTAGTGGTAACCAGATTACTGCTAATCCTCCGGCTGACCTTCAGCCTAAAGGTTAAATAAAAGCGTCTCAGACAGAAAGATATGCTCGATCATAAGCGGCTTCATTAAGACAGTAATATGAAAGCTAACTGGACACGGCGTTAGCATTTAGCCACTCTGGAGCGGAGGCGCAGCTTGATCTGTTGGCCGCCGTCGCCGTCCTTCGTCTCCTGGTTAATAATCTGAAAACACAGACAGGAGAAAACATGGCAGAGGAGGGCGGGCGTAGCAGGGGGGGCGTAGCAGAGCAGGTAACCAACAAAACCAGGAACAGGCGTTAATTAAAAAAAAATAAATGTTAGCCACTTATGAATTCAAGATGGCCACTAGGGTCACCAAGGTGAAATTACCTTTGCACTAAATCTAACAATAGTTAACACAAAAGAAAACATGAAGAGAACTCATAGAAATGATATTCACTGATTTTTTTACATTTATTTTTCAAGATGGCCACCATTGTCGTCATGGAATATAAACTTTTGCAATAAACTCACCAAGAACATGAATATGCTTGGTGTCAAATCAGAGCCCACATCTTTTGAACTGTAAAAATCATATTTTCTTCATCTTGTGTTTGACTTTTCTGGTTGGCGGTTTTCAAAATGGCCACTATAGTTGTGTTGGATTAAATGTTTATGCTGAAACCGGCAGCAGTTGTTGCCAGTGGTCGACACAGCTAACCAAAGGTTTGGGTCACTAACCACTCATTCAACAAGCAACAATCTTAGCTGCGCCAGCGTTAAACACACAGATGTAACCAGAAGCTGATGCCAAGCCACTAAATATAAAAATTAAGTTAATGCTAAACGTAAAAAATAAGCAGACGGGACAGCTGAGCAACGTTAGCAGAAGTCAACGCTGAACCACCAAATAAAGTCTCTCAGTCCGTTTCACAGCTAAATATCCTTCCAGTTCACAACTGGTGAGATTCCTGAATCGTTCAGTTTCCTGTTGGGTTTTACTTTGAAGTTGCATGAAAACAAGCGATGTGACAAAGTTTATCCAGGTCATATAAATGCCTAACATTTTATGGCAATAATTGGTTCAAAAGGCTCAAAAATGTCTGCCGTCTTGAAATCCAAGTGGCTGATGGGAAATATGAAAAACATACGACCTGAGTGCAGAACAAGGCCTTTAAAAAATATGCAGCATAATTAAAATATTCTTTCAATAGAAAATGGTAGTTTTAATGTAGTGACACCAAATGCTCCACTGAGAAGTGAACAAATAAAAACATTCATTTTCTCCATAAGGCAAACAAACCTGCATATCCAGATTTACTGTGAGGTTATCAACACGGGATAAAGATGAAAAACAACCCCAACATCTCATTTCCCAGCATTCAGAGCATTAATAAATCAGATGAAGATATGAGCCGCAGCCCCGCGGCTCCACTCACCGGGTGGGGGGGCATTTCCATGGGGCAGGAGATTTCAGGCCTGTAGAGTTTCTTTCTGCTCCTCTTGGCCGTCAAACGGAGGGGGGAGCAGGAGGAAGAGGAGGAAGAGGCTGCCTGGGCATCCACACGGCTGCTGACCAGGCTCATCATCTTCTTGGCTGCAGCAACACATCAGGATGCTTTCAGGGATTTGATCAGCATGAACAAACAGCAGCACAAAGATCCGAGGCTTGGGCAGAACAAGACCTCATTCTGAGACAGAGAGTAAAAGTTTCCGAGCTCTGATACTCAGGTTTTTGTCACCAGATCACATCATTTACTCCAAGCAGGTAAAACTCTGGCTGGTTAACGTTTCCCAGTTAAATGAGAGGTTAAAGCCCAGTGCGACACCAGTCAGGCCTTTAGCAGGACCCAGAAGATGTTTGACTCAGTGGGACTCTACTGGTACCAGGCCAGTTCAGCCTCCAGGCCCAGGCCCACCATTCACCCATTCACTCTGTGGTTGAATTGTGTTTAGTTCTGGTGAGGTCAGGCTCCCTGCTCTGGCTGAAAGGTCGTGTGTTTCTGACCTCCAGAGCCCAGCACGGTCGGGGACCTCTGCAGGAAGTCTCCGATCTTCTGCAGCGTGCCGTCCTTCCTGCCGCGGAGGCCGACCTGGGAGGTAGCGCTCTGGCCACAGGGAGGTAAAGGCGGTCAGCAGTTTGTCTCACAGCGTCCAGTTTAACAGTGACCGTTTGGTTCTGGGTGGTACCTCCTCTGTCTGCGGGCTCAGCTTCGGTGCGAGTTTGGTTCTGGTGTTCCTCCGGTTCTCCGTCTCCACTTCCTCCTGAAAACCCAGACATGACTCATCTTTAACAAGGAGCGAAAAACAACATGTTTCATAATGACAGGTTGGAGCAGATGGAGGCGGTTCTAATTCAACACAGTGCGGAGCAGCCGCGGTGAAATCACACGTCATTTAAGAGGAGAAACAAGCTGTAATTTATCGTTAGAGGCCAGGCGGAGGAGCTGGAATCACAAACTCAGACACGAGTGTTTGGCTTCCACTGAGCCTGGAGGAGAACCTGCCGTCAGCGCCAAGCACAAACCCAACCAGGTTCAACGCATTTCAGATCCAGACACTCGGCTTAAACACACCAAACATGTCCGGTCCAGTCTTCACATCCCAAACGGCCATCGAACGCATCGTCTGCTCTCCACTTCTTGGCATGTTTACTGCAGCGTGATTCAGTTGGATTATTTAAACTGTAAAACTGTAACTGTTCATAATCTAAAGATGTTCATTATTGTCAACCTTTCATCATATTTGAGAATTTTCAGAAATAAAACTGTTTTAGCAGGAAAGAGGAAAACATGTATTAATGTCCGATCAATCAATCAATGATCAGGTCTCTGTTGATTCAGATTCGTCGTCCGCAGCTCAAACTGGAAACTGTGAATTATTTAGCTACATCAGCTGACTGGTCATTTTCAATCCTCTGCTGAAGCAAAACTACATTTAAATTAAATTTGTTATATTACAGTTTTTACAGAGAAAATTGCAATCAGCATCTCAGAGTCTAGAGAAAACAGTAAATCATCAAATAAAAGCCTGATTGGTGGAAACAAAGAAGGAATGTGAAGGAGAAATCAGACAGTTTTATTGCTGCTGGCTCATATTTTACCCAAACTCTAGATTTATTCTCTGCTGAAGGAGTTTTAAAGGATTGTAAAGTTACAGCAGTTTAAAGCCTCAGTGGATCAGTCGGGATCAAATCTTCTGCTTCCCTGCAGAGTTTTGCCACATTATCAAATCAAAGAAACGTGAATCACAAGCAGCCGCAGCAGACGAGGCCGACCTGCGAATTGGCTGATTGGTTGGGGGAGAGGAGTGGGCGGGGAATCAGGGGGAACAAAGGTCACGACCTGTGGAGTCATCAATGACTCACTGGATGGTTTTAGAGATAATCAGAGCGAGAGCGGAGGAGTGGGGCAGCAGAGAGGAGCCGAGTGTGTGAGGCGCTGTGTGTCTCACACACTGTGTGAGTGTGTGTGAGGCACACTCACACAGCGCCTGTGTGTGAGAGTGTGTGTGTGTGTGTGTGTGAGAGAGGCGGAGCAGGCGTTAACGTTGTGGAGGCGGAGGGATGAGAGATGATGAGGAGCGGAGATAAGCTGGGATTGGATGGCATGGAGTCAGTAAACACAATGGAGAGGATGGAGCAGAACCAGAGAACGAGGAGGGAAAGAAAGGAAGTGAGGGATGGAGAAGGAAGGGAGAGAATGAGGAGAGGGATAGAGAAGGAAGAGAGTGTGATGGAGAGAATGAGGAGAGGGATGGAGAAGGAAGAGAGATGGAGAGAAGGAAGAGAGTGTGATGGAGAGAATGAGGAGAGGGATGGAGAAGGAAGAGAGATGGAGAGAAGGAAGAGAGAGGGATGAGTGAATGAAGAGAAACAGAGGAACAGATGTGATCTAGAGACGGTGAAATTTGTCTGGGGTTGATTTATTTCCTGTTCTGGATCCCATGTGATCCCATCAGAACCTGAAGGTCGATTCTGTCTGACCAGCTTCATCATCTCTAACTGAGCCGGTCCAGAGGAACGGTGATCAGTTTTCATGGTTACCATGGTGACAATCTGTCTGGTTATATTTAAGACTTTAGACTGAAGAAGAAAACTCGCTGGAGATGTTCGCCTACACAAAACGACAGATACCTGCTGCTACTTCAGCTACAGGACTGGGTGAGACCGGACCGGACCAACTGGACCCGACAGAACCGCTGGCCCCAACTGGACCTACTCTGCTGAAGTAGCAGTTATCTTCCCCAATCTTCCCAGGAACCAAAGGTCTGGTTTCCGTGGTTTTGGACTCGACAGGTCGCTGTACCGTTGGCTCATCAGTGACGGTTCTTACCGACGTCTGTTTAGGAACATTTTGGCTCTTTGGTTCTGTTCAGGCAGAGGAGAACTTCCTGCCAGTAAAATGAGAAACATGGCGACTAAAAGCAGCAACTCGGGCGTCACCAGTAACTTCAGGACGCAAATGTACCGTTTCCTCTTCCTCAAAACCTTTTTGACAGGAACTTTTACCAAAAGCTAGAAGACCAAAGTAAAGAGATTACATTTCAGGGTCACAGAAGGTCAAAGTTCAACTTCATGAACTCTTCGTCCTTCGTGTCTCTGCGTGGTTAAAGCTACAAACTCCAACCGGAGCCTTCAGGTCATCCAGCCTGCACATTTCTGTCATTTCATTTAAAATTTTTGTCATGTGTACATCTGTGAAGATTCCTGCTTCATTTAACTTTCCAGCCAGATTTAAGCAGAGTAAATCCAGAGTCAGAGTTAATGTTCTCGTCGTCGGCCTGATCTAGTAAAGACGACCTGGAGCAGAATGAAGGTCCTTTAACACGGTGAAGTCCTACAGACAGATTTACGCTCCTTTTACAAAGCCACACTTATCATTTATATCAATAATCACAGCCTTTTGAACCAGAAGAGAGAGAAAACATTTCTGCCGGAAGCTGATGTAAAGATTTTCTGGGACAGCAGCAGGGATGCCGCTCCTAAAAGTAAAAGCTTTGTCAATAAACCGTTAGGAGACGGACGGATGGACGGTCCTCTGCCTGGGAGGGAGCAGCATCATTACAGAGAGACAAGTGCTGGAGGTGAGCAGGGCTGGATGAGGCAGTTTATCTTCATGTCTAAAGGAAACCTGAACCAGTCGGATCCGTCCTGATAAGAACCCGCTCAACCATGTCAGCCGCAAATTACAGCTTCTCCTCCGACAGGCAGCAATTACACGCAAATTAATCGGTTGATTTAGACGGCTTTAGAAGATAAATGACCTGGAGTCAGAGCTGGAGTCAGAACATCCACAGATCCTAATGCAGAGACACAGCGCGTCTCATTTCAGATCGGGTTCATTAATACGATCGTTTATCCACTTCTGTTCAGCCTAAGAGACCAAAGTGGACCGGTCCACTTTGGTCTCTTAGATTTTTGTAAAAGTCACACTATGATGTTCAACCTGATGTGTGGCAGGACGGGAGTCACCACAGAAGAAGAGTTTGTTCCCAGTGAGATCATCAGCTCACGGTGAGGTGTGTGAAAATGTAAAGCGCCTGGAGTTCGTAGCCTATTTTCAGTCTTGAAATTGTTTTCTCTAATTTAATTTTAAAACAAAAAAAATCTAATTATACATTTTTTGTCATCTTATTTTTGAAATGCAAGAACCAAAGAACCAGACAGATTCAACACCGGCCCCCTGAACCTGATCACTGCGTCCAAAAGCTTTTACCTTATTCTAGATTTCATGTTTTATTTTACGGAATCACAGAAAAATGTTAATTTATCTTTAAACTAAATGAATGATGATGAGCAGGTCAGGAGGAGATGGCGGATGAAGACGGGAACCATGGAAACCCAACATGGCGGATGAAGACGGGAACCATGGAAACCCAACATGGCGGATGTCGATGGGAACCATGGAAACCCAACATGGCGGATGTCGATGGGAACCATGGAAACCCAACATGGCGGATGTCGATGGGAACCATGGAAACCCAACATGGCGGATGTCGATGGGAACCATGGAAACCCAACATGGCGGATGTCGATGGGAACCATGGAAACCCAACATGGCGGATGTTGATGGGAACCATGGAAACCCAACACGGCGGATGTTGATGGGAACCATGGAAACCCAACACGGCGGATGTTGATGGGAACCATGGAAACCCAACACGGCGGATGTTGATGGGAACCATGGAAACCCAACACGGCGGATGTCGATGGGAACCATGGAAACCCAACATGGCGGATGTTGATGGGAACCATGGAAACCCAACACGGCGGATGTTGATGGGAACCATGGAAACCCAACACGGCGGATGTTGATGGGAACCATGGAAACCCAACACGGCGGATGTTGATGGGAACCATGGAAACCCAACACGGCGGATGTTGATGGGAACCATGGAAACCCAACACGGCGGATGTTGATGGGAACCATGGAAACCTAACATGGCGGATGTTGATGCGAAGTGAAATGGTTCTGTGGGTTCTGGATGGAAACACGGTTCTAAGGAGGGAAAGCAAACGGTACCTTTCGTGCTGTTCGTCTCTTAGTCCTCCTGAAAATGTGAGACTTAAACAAAAACAAGAATTTGGTTAAAAAGCAGCTTTAATTTGATGTGAACTTTTGCAGTTTAACAGTAGCTGACTAACTTATAAACCGGGTATTTTTCATCTAATGCAGTAAAAACTAATAACTGAAGACAAAAGACGAAAACATGAGCAGAAACTTTCTGAAGAGCCTGTTGGACAGACAAAAACTTTGACTGGTCCAGAACTGAAGGTTACAGTGCTGTTGGGTAAAGAGCTGAACACAACAGCTTAAAACATTAAAGTTCATCTCAAAGTCTCACACAGTGGTTGTTTTTGGACTCTTTTGGCAGGAGAAACATGGACTTTACATGATAACTAACAAGTTTCACCTCTATAAATAAAGATCTGAGAACAGAGTCAGTAAGCAAACAGATGGCTGGTTTCAGCTCAACGTTGGGAACAAAAATAGAAATGCAAATGTGCATTTCAGGTGCAACGCTCAGAGGACCAGGAAGAGTTTCAGGCTGCTTGTCCAGCTCTGGTCCCTCTGTGACCTGCTGAGGGTCCATGAAGTTCTGTCCCATTAATCTGGAGGAAACCTGCCGTCAGTCTGCACAGCTGGGGGAAGATGGGCCAGGATGGCGCTGGAAGAACCACAGACTGAACCAGAGACTGAACCAGAAACTGAACCACAGAACCAGAGACTGAACTATTGACTGAACCACTGAACCAGCGACTGAACCACTGAACCAGAGAAACACAGACTGAACCAGAGACTGAACCACTGAACCAGAAACTGAACCACAGAACCAGAGACTGAACAATTGACTGAACCAGAGACTGAACAATTGACTGAACCAGAGACTGAACTATTGACTGAACCACTGAACCAGAGACTGAACCACAGAACCAGAGACTGAACAATTGACTGAACCACTGAACCAGAGACTGAACCACAGAACCAGAGACTGAACAATTGACTGAACCAGAGACTGAACAATTGACTGAACCAGAGACTGAACTATTGACTGAACCACTGAACCAGAGACTGAACCACAGAACCAGAGACTGAACTATTGACTGAACCACTGAACCAGAGACTGAACCACAGAACCAGAGACTGAACAATTGACTGAACCACTGAACCAGAGACTGAACCACAGAACCAAAGACTGAACCACAGAACCAGAGACTGAACCATAGAAACACAGATTGAACCACTGAACCAGAGACTGAACCAGCGACTGAACCACTGAATCAGCGACTGAACCACTGAACCAGCGACTGAACCACTGAACCAGAGACTGAACCACAGAACCAGAGACTGAACCACAGAACCAGAGACTGAACCATAGAAACACAGACTGAACCACAGAACCAGAGACTGAACCATAGAAACACAGATTGAACCACTGAATCAGCGACTGAACCACTGAACCAGAGACTGAACCAGCGACTGAACCACTGAACCAGAGATTGAACCATAGAAACACAGACTGAACCACTGAACCAGCGACTGAACCACTGAACCAGCGACTGAACCACTGAACCAGCGACTGAACCACTGAACCAGCGACTGAACCACTGAACCAGCGACTGAACCACTGAACCAGAGACTGAACCAGCGACTGAACCACTGAACCAGAGATTGAACCATAGAAACACAGACTGAACCACTGAACCAGAGACTGAACCACTGAACCAGCGACTGAACCACTGAACCAGCGACTGAACCACTGAACCAGCGACTGAACCACTGAACCAGCGACTGAACCACTGAACCAGCGACTGAACCACTGAACCAGAGATTGAACCATAGAAACACAGACTGAACCAGCAACTGAACCACTGAACCAGAGACTGAACCATAGAAACACAGACTGAACCAGCAACTGAACCACTGAACCAGAGACTGAACCAGCATGGGTTGGGATGGCAGGTTTCAAAGTAAAAGTGACTTTCCAGTGGAACGTCCGGGGAGAACTCTGTCTCAGTATCAGAACGTTTCTAACGATAAACTCATTCATCCAGCTAATGAATCTAAATTTTTATTTCTCCAGGTGTATTTCCTGGGAAATCTGATCTGAAGGACATGAGCAGAGTCCTTAGAGCTGGGATTACCGGCTCATCACTGGAGGCACAAACTCATCCATTCCTTCCAAACCTTCAGGTTTATGTTGAATAATTTATTTGCCTTTTAGGCTTTTTAAATGTGAGCAAAGCCGTTAAAGGCCAGACAAACAAGAAGGAGAATTTATCCTTCAGCATGTTTTAATGCTCAGATGTTTGGGTATTTGTTAAATAAATCACAGTAAACCAGCGCTGCAGTAAAAACATCAGGCAGATCATTGCTGACTCCTCCAACGCTGTAGCAGTCAGTGTTACAGTAGCTCTGCAGAAGCTTCTGACTGAAGTAGTTCAGGTGTCCTTAGCTTTTGTACTTGATTTAAATAATTTTACCAACTGGTCAGTTTTATTCTGCTCCCAGTCTTACTTTTTAAATGACTATAAACTATTATTGCTGTAACAATTCTAAAAAAAAAGGAGTTTACTTCAGCTGCTGAACTGCTGAAAATATAAATAAAATATCTAAACATTATTACAGTGAAGTCTGTTCTGGTCATATTCCTCGTTCCAGGACTCAAATATTCATACAGAATATTTATTGATGCTCTTGTTACTTTATTTGCTGTAAAGCACAAAGAAGAAGCAGCTTTTTTTCCTGCATTTGCCATCTCTAGGGGGTTTAAATATTAAAATGAACTTGAGCTATTATTATTGAACAGAGATTAGTTTTCCATTTCAGATACTACCTTGATATTCCCAGCCAGCTGCTCCGGTTTGCCAAGCAGTAAATTGGATCCTTCTGATGGTTTTTATGTTAATCTACAGTTTTAAGTTTCCTTTAAAGCAGCTGAATAACTTTAATTAGCTGAGAGGCTCCAAACAATGGAGAGCAGCAGCTTAATGTGAAGCTGTGGGTCTGAAATAGAAACATTCAGACAGTTCTGAAGCTCAGCTTGGAGTCCAGATTCAGAAAACCTGAACCTGAACGAGTCGTTTAGTTTCAAATCCCTGGGATCCGACACAGACCTCCATCTTCATCTGCAGGAGGAGCACAGAAGCCCAGTGGTGATGCATCCACAGCAGGATGAGGTGGGAGGTCACGTGGGGTCACCGGGGCGACCCATGCATCACCCCGCTCCACTGAGGGCGGGTCTGACTCGCTCCCAGTTAAATATGGGAGCTGGGACGTCTCGCCGTCTCTGCCAAACAACAAACCCTCTGCAGCAGGAGCTGAGAAAAAACCTTTTAAATGCTTTTTCCTCAGGAGTCAGAGGTCGACCTCCACATGGCCTGGGGGTTGACCATCTACAGAATGCAGCAGAAAGCATTATGAACAATAATATCTGATCTGAAAGGTGGACAGTAAAATTCCTCCACTATAACTGGACTTTTCATAAAGAATATTTCATGTTTCTGACTGGTTATGATCTGAATCCACATGGTAAAAACTGCTGTATGTTTCCAAAAGACAACCAGAAACGTTCTGGCTCTTTGACCCAACATGATTATAGCCGATGACCTCAAGCTGGCTGTTGGTTTTACCGGAGGAAACATTGAGGAGGAGCCGATCTGGGCCTCAGAGGAGCCATCGCTAGCGCCGAGAAGACGGACTGCTCTCAGCAGGACAGACAGACCTCCAGGTTTCCATGGTGATCCAGCAGATGGAAAGGAAAGCAACACTTCCTTCACCTGAGCAGGGATCAGGCACATGGTCTGGACCGATGAACAGATCCGTCTTTTCAAGCTTCTTCCTCCGCTCTGCAGACGGATGTTCCTAAACTTCAGACTCTGGTCTGGTTCCCGTCCGGATGGCGCGAACCAGCGGAGAAGAGCAACGCCACCCAGGAAACCAGTGACACACAGCAGACGGAAATAGCCTAGCCAGCTCTCCGACGTATACTACAGGACATTTTGAGGTCTCAATTTAAATACAGGAATATAAGACTTGAGGAGTTTTTTTTCCAGAGTTTTTCTGATTGAGTACGAAAAAACTAAAACCAGAATCTCCTCACCAACCGCTGATGCTGCGACAGATTATCTGGATGAAATGCTACAAACAGCAAACTGTTTGTTTCGAGCAGCAGCAGGTTTCCATCGGGCTTCCATCTGCTGCCGAGCCCGTTGGGTCCGTTCTTAGTTAGAATCGTGTTTTATAGTTTTACTAAGCGACAGTTGGACTGTACTCCTCCTGCTCTCTCTCAGGTAAACCTCCAGGTGAGTTCAGTCTGAATCCTCCTACCTTCTCCATCTCGCTGCTCTTCCTCTTGCGTCCGGTCCGGTTGATCTTGACGGTGACGGCGCTGTCGTCGCCCTGCCGCCGCAGCGCCAGGCGGTCGGGCTGCAGCGGGCTGAACGAGATCTCCAGCTCCGGCCGGGGGAAGCGGCTCGTCCGGCCCGTTTCCGTGGAAACCTCGGAGGACTCCAGCACCGAGGGGAAGCCGGACGAACCCTGGGGAAACAGCAACACTGAACTCAGCTGCTGCACCAAAGAGGCCCTGACGCTTTGACTAGGCCCTTCTCCTCCTCTCCTACACCCGGTTCATACTACACGATCCTTTGCCCCGATTTTCCTCTTATGACGCCGACATTCTAAGATTGGCGCTTGCGATAATCGTAGCCGATCATCCTGCAGCGTGTTTCTGTGTTGCGACTGATCGGGTCCAGTCGGTAGAACGGCGGACCGCTCCCATCTAACGTCGGTCATACTCAACATGTTGGATTGTCTTGGCCAGTTTATCGCTGCAGTGTGGGGTTTTCCCAGCCTGTTGAATGTGACCGGTAGCCAATCAGAAAGCAGGGAGGAGAATCCCAAACAGCTGACATGGACAACCGAACAACATGAATGCATATTCAACATTTCATGCAAGGAGTACCCAGAGAAAAAACAAGGAATTTGATGGATATAGCTGGTTTTTACAGGACTTTCCGTCTGGAATCTGAATGTCGGTGAGAGGAATCGGTTCGTGTGGCTGGACACACTGCACGACTGAACCCGATCGAACCCGTTTGAATCCGCTATGCCTGTGATTTTTTTTGTCAGGTGTTGAAAATCGTGCAGTGTGAACTGGACTTACCCGACTGCTGGCGGACGATCTGGTCTCCCTCCTCTCAGGCTGCAGAGGTTCAGCCTTTGCTTTCTTAGCCAGAGCAGAACTCTCACTCTGAAGGGGAAAAAAAAACACATTATTCTACATTAATCACCTAAAATCAACACAATATATTATATGTAAATCATCTGGACTTAATGCAAGGATTTAAAAATGTGATTCGACCCAACTTTATAAGGAAACATCCAGATAAAAGAAGATCTGAAGTGTTTTCTTCCAGGAAGACGTGGGAAACGTTGCAGTGAAAACCTAAACGTTTCATCCGTCTCCAGAAATATTCACTAATATCTGAGCATTTTTCACATCTTCATTTAAAGTGTGGGGAACATGTCAGATCCTGAAGAGGCTCTACGTATTTACAGCTTATAAACTATACGAGTGCTTCTGCAGCAGTTTAAATGCTTTGGTATTTTAAACTGGTTCATTTTTCCTGTGAAACGTCAGAACTCTCCTGTTTGTCAGATAAACTCCGACGGTTCTGACCTGCTCTGCTGCGATTCCCTGGTTGTTTTCCTTCAGCTGCACAATCTCTGCTTCCTTCTCCGCTAGAGCCGCCTGCAGCTCTGCCACTCTGAGAGAACGGCGGCAACCATTAGCCTGCAACACACACACACACACACATATCAGATCCACTGAACTACAGGAGCCTCTCCAGGCACCATTAAACTCCTGAGGCAAATGGAAACAAATCCACTAACTAAACGACTAAAATGTTGGAATTATTCCCAAAGCTGAAGCTCAGCTGTCATCTCGTTATCAGGGAAGAAATATTGTCCTAATTAGACACGCGTTGCTCCACAATATGAAAAAACGAGTCGACTAAAACAGCAGTTTATCATCATAGAGTCCAAGCCCAGAGTCCAGAACACGTCAGCCGTCTGCCCGTCCAGAACAGAATCCATCCGATTGTTCTGGTTAGCTGTATGCTAGTTATTAGCTGTGGAGCTCCAGGTGTGTGTAACACACACATGAGCTGGTGAACTGGTCCTGCAGACACTTCCTGCTCTGGTTGGAGCCGTTTGGCTGGTGAATCTCTCAACTTGATGAAAACCTGATTTAAAAGTTTCCATATTCAGCTCTGAGTTGCTGTTAATCAACTCAATAACAGCATCTACAAAAACTTGGTTTATAAAACTATTTGTTGCTCTGAAATGTGACTGACGTTGAGTTTTGATAAATGTTCTTAATAACTTGGTTCTGTTGACTCATTGATCTGTTTTTGTTTTGTTTTTAAATGCTAATGTTTGTAGCTTTGTTATTGAGCTGCCCAGGCTAATTTTTAGCCTCATGCTAACAATCGACTTTAACATTGTTCAAACATTTCAAAATGTGTTAGTTTGTATCTTTTTATTCTCCCATTAAGATGCTGGTTTCCTGTCCTCAGTCATAAACATCCCAGTCCAATAATTTAGTCCCAACTTAATTACTTTTATTTAGCTGGTTATTCTATAATCCTCTATAACTATAATCCTCAGACCTTCATTTTTCTTCACTCTGCTTCCAGTCAGACAGACGGAGAGCAGAGGATGAAGTATGAAACCTTTCAGTTCAGATTCCTGATTTAATCCTTCTTTCACCAAACCCGATCATGTTGGATCATTAATAACGTCTGATGGGACAGCCTGTCTGATTTATCGGTAAGTGTGGCGCTGCACTGACCCCTGCTGGTGACGCTGGGCTCTGCTGCTGCAGCTCCTTGATGATCTTGTCTTTGTCCGCCTGGCTGGCCAGCAGCTTCTGCAGCTGCACCTCCAGAGCAGCGACCAGCGTGTCCCGCTCCGCCCTCCAGCTCTCCATGGCCGCCTCCTTCTCCTCCAGCCTGGACTCCTGGGAGCAGACGGAGACGTGTTGGAAAAACATGTGGAGCTGCAGACGTTTCACCGTCCGGCTCTTACCAGGAGGCTCTGCTGGCGACAGTAGCGCTCTCGGTCCTCTGCAAACTTCCTCATCTCCTGGTTCCTCTTGTCCTCCGCCTCTTTGGCCTGGCCAATCAGAGACAGCTTCTCCTCCTGCCACTTCCTGCGTTCAGCCTGCTGTTTCTCCGTCAACACCTGCAGGAGAAGCAGACGTCCATCTGTCCACGTGTCCAACGTTCCTCATCCAGACAGACTCCAGTTCTGCAGCTTCTACCTTTAAGCTCTGCTGGGCTCGGGAAGCTTCGTCTCTGGCCAGCCCGAGGTCGTCTGAAGGTCGGCCGGACCCGCCGCTCTGCTCCAGCAGCTTCCCCTTCAGCTTCTCCACCTCTGAAACAACCAACTTGTCACATCAGTCTGTCAGTAAAATCATCAGTTTATGTGGACAGATCTGAAGTTTCTGGTGCTGAATGACGGAGTGAAGGTGTTGACTGGTTCTTATCCAGGTGTTTCACCTGCAGAGAGCTCCTGCAGCAGACGCATCTTGTCGTCCAGGACCTGCTCCATCTGCTGCTGCGTCTCCTCCTGCTCAGTCAGCGCCAGCCGCATGTCCTCCATCACCTGCTGCTTGGCCTGCAGCTCTGCAGAGGAGCAGACAGGAACATGGCTGAGGGAGCAACAACCTGAGGGAGGACTCGGCTGGACTCTGGCCCTGGATGGCTTCACGTTTATTTTAAGGAGACCTGTCATGCTTCCCTGAATAAGTACAGGTTAGGGCTGTAAACATGTTACGTGTTTCGTATAAGATCATTCTCAGATCATGAGATTTCACCGCCTCTGTTCTGTTTGAGGTTCTTCCAGAATGAGCTGCTTTAGTGTTCTGTCACTTTTATGCAAATAAGCTGCTGCTGGCCACGCCCCCAACCTCAACGTTTACATTTTAAACACATTAAAATGGCTGCAGACAGAAACACCTGCAGACAGCGACACTGTTAAAAGTGATTTTTTTTGTTTAAAAATCCCTGATTTTGTGGAGCTACTTAATATAGTTTATAATTTTGTAACATTTTTTCTTCAAACTTCTTTCAAAATCTACATATAGAAGGAAAAAAATGACGAAAATGGTGAAAAATGTGCAAAAAGCTCAGAATTATGCATCAGAACGACTGAAGTGGGGGGATATTTAAGCAGCCTGATGGAGACTCATCATCCCAGAGCAGGTCTCTACCTTTACAGGCCTCCTGGTAGAGCTGGGACGCCTTAGAGTCCTGCTGCTCCTGGAAGGACAGAAACATGAGGAGCCGTTAGGATCCAGCAGACTGGGAGGAATCAGACACAGCTGGAAACATCAGGGTTGTTTTACGGCTCTGAGCTGCTGGATGGTTCTGTCTCTGCTGCTCAGGTCCGACTGCAGCTGCTTCCTGGTTTTGTCCATGTCAGAAAGCTTCTGCTTCAGGGTCGTCTCCTCTGCTCTCATGGCCGACACCTGAAACCAAGACCAGTTTCTGCAGGTTTCACTAAATCACATTTCAGAGTTTTTAAGACCCTTATGAGCTCCAGTAGGTCAGAATGTTGCCACACTGCTGTGTTTAAAATCCACTAAACCTCCTGACGTCAGTTTGTGTCGCACCAAATGCTGCTCTTAGATTGGCGCCAACAGCAGCAACGCAGACCGTTTTCTGAGCCAGAGCATCAAATGAGTTGGTAACAGAAGTGAGCGAAGGGTGAAGACCAACGTTGTCCAAATAGGTTAGAAATTTGCGCTCGCCCATGAGACGGAAAAAAGTGAGCTAGCAAAGGTGTAGCAGGAAGGTGGCAGCAGCCTGAACCGCATGGAGCTACAGAAAGCAATGAAGTCTTCCTGAAACTCCAGCTGCTGCCTACATTCACTGAGATGAAACCGCCAAGCCACGACAAAATATAAAACCCATGATTGAAGTATTTAAACCCGACTTGCATTGTTTGTGTATTTAAGACGTTTTAAGGCCTCGTGCATTTTAGATCCATGAATTTAAGACGTTTTAAAAATGCGCAGACACCCTGAAAACAAACCACGTGCTCCAGATTAAGATATTCTAATGTAATCCGGCCTCGTTTAAAACCCGGCTGGATGTGTTGAGCCCGTATCCCCCAGTGTTCTGATACGGACCTCCTTCTGGACTTGCTGGACCTGCTTCCTGTAGTCGGCCAGCTTCTCTCTGAGGTCTGACGAGTCGTCCTCCTTCCTCTGAAGCTCCAGGCGGAGGCTCTTCACCTGCTGCGTCTCCTCCTGAGCCTCCAGCTTCAGCCTGGGACAGAGACACCAGAGACATCAGGAAGGAGGTTCAGGAAGTGATGAAGAAGCGGCTTCATCTTCGTCGTTACCTGCTGATCTCCCCGGCTTTCTTCTCCAGCTCAGCATCCTTCTCAGCTAAGGCCTCATGAGCCACAGCCAGCAGCTCCTGCCGCCGCTCCACCTCCTTCCTCCTCACTTCCTGGACAGCAAGGTTCTCCTCCTTCTCCCGTCGCTCTGCTTCCTGCAGCTTCTCCTGCAAGGTCGCGACCTTTCGCTCGGCTTCCTGCAGGGTCACGACCTGTTGCTTGGTTTCCTGAAGCTTCTCCTGCAAGGTCGCGACCTTTCGCTCGGCTTCCTGCAGGGTCACGACCTGTTGCTCTGTTTCCTGCAGCTTCTCCTGCAAGGTCGCGACCTTTCGCTCGGCTTCCTGCAGGGTCACAACCTGTTGCTTGGTTTCCTGAAGCTTCTTCTGCAAGGTCGCGACCTTTCGCTCGGCTTCCTGCAGGGTCACGACCTGTTGCTCTGTTTCCTGCAGCTTCTCCTGCAGGGTCGCGACCTTTCGCTCGGCTTCCTGCAGGGTCACGACCTGTTGCTCTGTTTCCTGAAGCTTCTCCTGCAAGGTCGCGACCTGTTGCTCCGTTTCCTGAAGCTTCTCCTGCAAGGTCGCGACCTTTCGCTCAGCTTCCTGCAGGGTCGAAACTTGTTGCTCTGTTTCCTGAAGCTTCTCCTGCAAGGTCGCGACCTTTTGCTCCGCTTCCTGCAGGGTCGCGACCTGTTGCTCCGTTTCCTGAAGCTTCTCCTGCAAGGTCGCGACCTTTTGCTCCGCTTCCTGCAGGGTCACGACCTGCTGCTCTGCTTCCTGCCATTTTTTTTGCAGCGTTACGGCCTGTTGTTGTGACTCCTGAAGTTTCTCCTGCAGGGTCGCGACCTGTTGCTCCGTTTCCTGCAGCTTCTCCTGCAAGGTCGTGACCTTTTGCTCCGCTTCCTGCAGGGTCGCGACCTGCTGAGCTGCTTCCTGCAGGGTCGTGACCTGTTGCTCTGTTTCCTGCAGCTTCTCCTGCAAGGTTGCGACCTTTCGCTCCGCTTCCTGCAGGGTCGCGACCTGTTGCTCTGTTTCCTGCAGTTTCTCCTGCAGGGTCGCGACCTGCCGCTCTGCTTCCTGCAGGGTTGCAACCTTTCGCTCTGAGTCCTGCAGATTCTCCTGCAGGGTTGCGACCTGCTGCGCTGCATCCTGCAGGGTCGCGACCTTTTGCTCTGCTTCTTGCAGTTTCTCCAGCAGGGTCGTGACCTGTTGCTCCGACTGATCCAGATTCTCCTGCAGCTCTGCTTCTCTCTCAGCAGACCTCCTCTCCGTCTCAGCCAGCTTCTCCTCCAGCTGCCTGTCCTTCTCTCGTCTTGTCTGCTCCATCTCAGAGGAAGCCTCTTCCCTCAGGGACGTGATCTCCCTCTGGAGGTCAGAGTTCACCCTGTCCAGGTCTTCAGCGCTGGATGAGACGGTGTTGCTGTGGAGCTCAGCTTCTCTCAGGTCGTCTCTCAGTTTCTCTGCTGCTTCCTGCTGCAGTCTGAGCTTCAGCTGCAGCTGCTCTGCTTCCTGATTGGACGCTTCCCGTTGGGTTTCCAGCTGGACTCGGAGTTCTTCCTGCTCCTCCAGCTTCCTCTGCAGCTCTCTGACCTGCTGCTCTACTGCAGCCTCCCTCTGTTTCCTCTCCTCCTCCAGCTGCTGGATGAGTCTCTGCATCGTCTCGCTGCTCTTCTTCTCCTCCTCCAGCCTCTTGCTGAGCTCAGAGACTTCCTCCCTCAGCTGGATGTCGACGCCGTCAGAGGAAGACAAAGCAGGCGTGTGCAGCTGCTGCAGCTCCTCTGTGAGGACATGGATTTGGTAGGACTGATCCAGGATCTTCCTGGACTTCTCCTCCAGCTCCTCCACAGCAGGCTGCAGGTGGACCGCCGTCTGCACCTCCACCTGCTCCGCCACTCGGAGCTCCTGCTGCTGCCGCCGGCTCTCCTCCAGAGCAGACTGCACCTCCTCCCTGGCTCTGCGCTCCTCCTGGAGGGAGGCCAGCGCCTCCTCCTTCCCCAGAGTCTGGTACTCCAGCGCAGCCATCAGCTCCTCTCTCCTCTTCTGCTCCTTCTGAAGCTCAGCCCGAGCTTCCTGAAAGGAGAAGAACTCATCATTTCTGAAGACATTTAAATGAAAACACTGATGCTGCTGGACACGCGGTGCCGCCATCACATGAAGAAGAGACTGAAGGTCTTCACGGAGACGCATCAGCAGGACGGACTAAACATCTGCACGTGGGATCGTCATGGAAACCTGTTGTTGATCTATAAAACTCTGTAAAGATGCAGGAGCGTAAAATAATGTTTTCTGGGTTCTTTCTGACAGACTGGAGATTTTCATGGAGTCTTAAGGCAGAACTCTGAATCGTTGCCGAGTGGAACAGCTCAGCTCTGGTGTTCCTCAGGAACCTGTTATTGGTCCCCCTGGATTCTCATTTTATTCCTGCCAAAAAACCCCTGAGGTTTAGGCATCACAACTGTGCATTTAGCCGAGAGAGCAGTTAGCTCTGATCACCAGCCCAGTTACAGCACAAGGCCTGATGGGAGAAAACGACGAAGATTAAAGCTCAACTAACCAACCAAATCATTTCATTTGGAGATAAATAGTCTAAATAGTTCTCATTGGTTCCATCTTTATTTTTCCTTGCGAATTTTGACATTTTTGAGGACATTTATTTAATAGTGCAGGTGGCAGTATGCATTTCTTCTACAGTGCTGCAGTACTAGAGAACAGCAGTGTCCCTCTGGAGGGAAGAATCAAAAAATATCAGAAAATTCCCTTCAAATGCTTCTTGAAATGGCACCTGAGTTCAGTCTTCCTCCAGGTGTTTCTTACCTGCAGCTGATCTTCATCTTTGCCTCGGTCGGAGCCGTTCTGCGAGCCCAGCTCTGTCTTCTTCTGCAGGTCCTCCAGCTGCTGCTCCATCTGGGCCACCTGCACTGACTTTTCCTGGAGCTGAAGAAGAAGCCATTTCTTTTCCTCTGCTTCATCAGCTTCGCGGGAAAACAAAGAAACAGAACAACGGTATTCATTTCCAGTGTCTTC
The DNA here is from genome assembly GCF_904066995.2 of Poecilia reticulata. Lineage (NCBI taxonomy): Eukaryota > Metazoa > Chordata > Actinopteri > Cyprinodontiformes > Poeciliidae > Poecilia > Poecilia reticulata. Next base: position 29,648,974 of record NC_088844.1, read on the forward strand.
TGGGCCGTTTCCTCCTGGTGCCTTCAGGTGTCGTTGGTACCTCTGTGCTCGTGGTTCTGATCGTCTTCAGGTTTCTTTTCAGTCGGTCCGGATCCGAGGCTGAAGTGAGACGCTCCTGGCAGCTCAGAGGCCTGACAGCTCAGAAGTCTGTCCTGAGAGGAAAAACGCATGAAAAACGTCAGCGATCTGGCCGCAGGCCCAGCCAGTGCGCGTCCCGTGGTCAGAGGGCGTTACCATGGTGACTGGATCCGAGCTGCAGCCAGCTGAGGACATGTTCCTGGTCAGGTTCTTGAAGATCTCCAGCCTCCGTTCAGCTCGCTCCTCCAGGATCTCCCTCTCCCTGACCAGGCGCTCACTGACGCACACACAGACACCAGTTAGTGGTTCTGGTTCTAAACCAGTTTGGAGCAGAGGAGGGAAGCAGCGTCTCACTCGTAGTCCTTCTGCATGTCGGAGAACAGCTCTGAGAACTCGCGGCTGATCTCCTCTCTGACCCGGGCCTCCAGCAGCAGGTTCTCCGAGCGCTCCGTCTTCAGCTGGACCTGCAGCTGCCTCAACAGCGCCACCTGCTGCTACAGGGACACCAGGGACAGAGAAGACGCTGTAACAGCAGCAGGGGACGCTTCTACGAAACCCAGTCAGTTTGGTTCTGTGCCCATCCTACCTCATGCATCACTTTGCTGATGACGACTTTCTCTTCTCCTTCGTCGGTCGTCTGATCCGTAGTGTCCTCCATGACACTGTCTTCTTCCTCCTCGTCCTCCTCGTCGTCCTCTTCCTCCTCGTCCTCCGGAACGTCCTCCAGGCTGGTCTCCCAGCCGGCGCTCCTCCGCCCTGAGGCTCTGGAGGAGGCGGCGTCGCTGCAGGACGGGATGGCAGGGAGCGGCCTGGAGATCAGGACGACCACCTGGAACCGCGGGAACAACAAACCTCCATCAGTGACACCCGACGTTCACGACAGCCGTCTGTAACCTGCAGCTCTGGAGAAGAAATGGCTCTGGACCATCTGGCTAAAAAACGGTGCAGAACCAACAAATTTTTAATTAAAAAAAATATTAATATAATAAGTGCATGGTTGCCATGGTGATGATTCCTGCCTGTGCTGGAGGGCAGGGGGAGCCCACAGCACCACTCCTCCTCAGTCAGAAGCATTTAACCCTCTGCAGGGACAGTGAGGAGGACTGTACGGACCTTCTGGGCCACGGCGGAGAACTTGAGGACGTTGAGGGTCTCGTCGTACATGGAGGCGCACTGGTTGATGTTGACGATCATGCAGGCTTTGCCCCGGCCGCAGAAGAAGCCCTGCAGGTAGTGTGTGAGCTTGCTCTCCCTGAAGGGGATGTGCTGCAGCAGCCTGGAGGCAGGAGACGACAGGATGCTGGTGGAAACAGGACTCAACCCAAACTTTAAGACCTGTATCGCAATCATTTTTAAAAATATACAGTGATCCCTCGCTATAACGCGGTCCACCTTTCGCGGTTTCGCGCATCTTTTTGTGCAGTTTTTTTTTCACAGTGCATTGTGTTCTGCGTGCTGATTGGCCCGTCAGGAGATGAAAGCTGAAAACTTTGAATGCCTGCTGGAAAAAACTAGCCAGAATCAGCGCAAAACCCGACCAGAGGTTCAGTTGACGAGATCCATCGCTCTGCCGTAGATCCAGCTGTGAATCTCTGGGGGCAGGTTGGAGGAGACGCTTTAATGACACGACTCCGGATCACATTAAGGCCCGATTGATGAACACGCACATCCACTGACCTGAAAACAGGCTTTGTTCTTTGGTTTCAATGAAGAGTATTTAATTATGCTGTGTAATAATTATAAAAACTAAAGGTAACTTCGCGGATTTCACTGATCGCGGGTTATTTTCGGAACGCAAACCCGCGGAAAACGAGGGATCGCTGTAGTAAATAAAAAGAAGTGTGTTAAGTTTTTATATTTCAAAACAAAACTGGATAAAATGCATTTTTTTAATCCCACACTCTGTTTGAACTGGTATGACTCCGCCATCTTTGTTTCTGTATCAACTGGCTCAGTTTAAGACGACCAGCTGCGCCCTCTGCTGGATGGAGGAAGTACTACAACACTGACAGAAGGTCCAAGCAGATATTATTATTATTATTATTATTATTATTATTAACTAATTTTAATCTAAACATCGACAATCATAATTCAGCTAATTGTTTGCATTCTAAATTTTTTTTATGTAAAACAAATTGAAATTTAAAAAACTATAACATGAGGATAAATTGACCTGGACAACATATTTAAGGCCAAATAGTACTTGCAGATGAATTTCAGACATTTTAAGGCTTTAACTTCTTTTCCTGTGAGCGGGTCAGAACCAGCGGGGGGAACTGGACCTGGAGGCGACTCACTTGGCCTGCTGGTTGTAGCGCAGAGCTTTGATGCACTTCCCCAGGATGAGCAGCGAGGCGTTGATGTTTCCTGCCTCCTTCAGGCGCTCTCCTTTGTTCTGAGTCTTGGCGCATCGCTCGGAGCCGGCCAGGTCACACAGACACAACCTGCAGGGCAGAGCGGCCATGTTTAACCTGCACACGCTGGACCGGGTGAGGTTCCCCTCCACTCACTCGCTGATGGTCTGGACTCTGGGCGGGTCGCCGTCCTCTACGCTCAGAATCCGGATGGAGAAGATGCTGTGACTGGAAGCAGACAGTCGGCGGTTAGAGAGCAGCAGGAAGCAGCTGGGCGTGAGGAACAACGGCGGCGCTGCTCACCTCCTGCTGGAGAGCTGGTTGAGGCGGGTGGAGGAGAAGCTCTGGTTCCTCCGGCCCAGCTTCACCACTCTGAACGCCTCCTCAGCGCTGCTCACCTGGACCCAGCGCAGATCTGGACACACAGCAGCCATCAGTCACTTCCTGTCCGACATCAGAAACCTTTCAGCTGCAGCTCAGCGCCCCGACCTTTGACGTAGGCGTTGCTGTTGGCGTCCTGCGCCAGCCGCAGCGCCGGCCTGCGCGGCACCCCGCTCGGCGCCACCTCCAGGAGGTCGTGGATGTTCTCGTTGTAGATCTCACAGAAGGAGACCCAGACGGAGAACTTGGTGTTGGGTTTGACGTCCAGGATGATTCTGTCTTGGGCTGCAGTACTGGGCCGCGGCGCCGTGGAGCCTGCAGACAACAGACCTTCTAAAACCCTACAGACAGCTGCAGAGAAACACGCTGGCTTAAAGCTACAGCTCCAAACATTCACAAAAAAATTATTTTTATGTCCCGACAGTAAAATGTAAAACAGTTAATTTGATCAAATGAAATCTAATCTCCTCGGCCATCTGCAGAAATACATCGCTTGGTCAAAAACAACCAATTAGAGCCAGGGGGAGGGTCTTAACGCTGTCAATCATTCTGGTGTATAGGCTGGCTCTGATCTCTGATTGTAGCGTGTATTTCTGCAGATGGCAGTAGGACCAATGGGACGAGTTTAATTATCTGTCTCATGTTATTCTGTCAGGACATAGTGACAGTTTCAACACGTATGTAAAACACATTTTTATAAAAGTTGCCTACTGCAGCTTTAATCAGTAAAATAATGAGAAAAGCTGCTGGTTGATATCAGACTCACCTCCAAACCAGGTCTGGTTGGTCGTGTTCTGCAGGCTGCTGCTCTTCTCATTCTGAACAGAAACAAACGGATTACATCTAGCATCAGGTGACCTCCAGAGGTCAACAGGTTTCCTAGCAACGCTCAGCAGAAAGTCGAGCTTTCCTCTTAAAAGTGAACCTTACTGATCCTGATTCTGTCACCATGGTAACTCAGTCTGAACTCCTGAGTATGAATTCAGTTTTAACAATACTCATTTGAATTTCTCACAGAAATATCTGCCTAAAAACATAGAAATTTATGCCAAGGAAATGTGTTGTTGACATGGTAACTGGGTCAGTTCAGCTGGTGTCGGGCCCGTCCGGGTCCAGGAGGAGCCGCTCACCTCTCTGAGTTGTTTGAGCAGGCTGTTCTTGAACTGCGCCTCGTCGGCCTGCTGCTGGCGGCTGAGAGCCAGGAACTCCCTGCAGCGGTGCGGCTTGACGCTCAGGCCCTGGAACACGTCGTCACCGATGCTGCTGAAGATGAGGCGCAGTGCCCGGGGCAGGATTCCAGCTTCAGCTTCAGAGTCGGGACCTTCAGCGGCACAAACAGCAGCACAGTCAGCTCTGAGCGCCGCCTACAGGCAGCTTCCACACTGCGGGTTGCTGTACCGAGGAACGTGAAGGTCTTCCCGGAGTTGGTGACTCCGTAGGTGAAAACCAGAGAGTTTTCTCCTTCCAGGACATCTTTGACCAGATCTTTGACGGTGCCTTCAAACAGCTCACTTTGTGTCGTTTCCGGGCCGTAAACCTTTAAATCAATCCTCCATTAGCAAGAACACATTTCATCTGAGAAACATTCAGTAAAAACACTAAAAGCCGATACGTTTTTATTCGTTTAAAAGTTAACACTGTCACACAGATATGTTGTTTACGTTTTGTTTTGTTTGAATTCACTATGACCTAAACGCATCGTCGGCCCAGCAGGCATTACACAGCTGAGAAAGTTGCAACCTAAATACGTGGAAAATATAATAAAGATATGTCTTTTTACGCATAACAAACAATAACGTATGTACAATAACATATGTAGAGAAACACATTAAACTAATCGTGGCTCCATTTAACAACAATCAGATGGACGTCCTGTTTATGGCCCAGTCAAAGTCTCACCCTGGAGAACTGGAAGCGCTGGCCGGTCTGAGGAAGGGATTTATCACTGCTGAGCCGGGCCAAAAGGGACAAACTGGGAGGCTTCAGGAGAACCGTATCAGGGGTTTCTAAGGCAACACAGTCCTGCAACAAAAACAAATATGAACCATGTGATCTGCTGCAGGCCGTCTTCCAGATTAATCAGAAGCGTTTCTACCTGTGACTCTCCGTTGCCTCTTTCTGATGAGGTAAAGGGTCGGATTCTGAGGTAAACCTGCAGGTGTTCTTTATCCTCCACGCAGGAATGCTGCAGAACAAAACAAAACAAAATAAAACAGTTACAAACAGAAAGCACAGCAGGCCAAAGAAGGCAGATCCCAACAGGTGGCATGTTGAGATTCAATACTTTGAAATAACTTCTGTTAACCACCAAACAGCTGGGTCTGACCGGTAAATCTGCTGAGGGGATGAACTCTGCTGAGAGTTTACTTTTCCCATCTTCAGCGAGTCTTTGTAGGTCAGTCTGGTTCAGGCAGGAGTCAGTCATTTTTCTACGGAGACACAAAAAACATCCAAATTATCTAAAGGCAGAAACTTCTTCATGGCAATTAAATGAAAGGTTTCATCGAACTGACAAATCAGGGCAGGATATATGGAGAAGAGCCCACTGCCTCCATGATGTTAAAAACTGACCAGAATTTCTTGTTTTCTTTTTTTTCTCGAAGAAAACCGGAAGCTTATCGATAAACAGAGGGAAAATCCCTTCTACGTTTCAATGCTAGATAACAATGCCTGCGCTCAAAATATAATACAACATCCCGTCAAACAATTGTTTTCATGTTTGTTATCTTTCAAAAATTTAACCTAAATTTGTTTTTGTTTTTTTTTTCCCCCTGACGACATGAAACGCTGTCACCTGTCAACGGCTATCATGGCTAGCTGGACACGGCTAAAACTTTGCTAAAGTTCGGTAAATTTAAAGAAAAAAACAACCCAGCTTCCATATTACAACTACGCCCAGAACAGAAAAAGTACTCACATAGCAGCTTTACATTCAGAGCATTTACACACAACCAAAAATAATACGTTTTCTTCCTTTTAAATTGACATGCTAACTGGCGTCGAGCTAAATCACAATAAACAGTCGCGGGTCTGCGTTTGAAAGAGTCCAATCAGGGCGAAACAAAAGCTGCGCATGCGCCGTAGCTGTGTGGCGTTCATGAACCATATATGAGCTCGGAATGCGAACTTACTCACCGGAAAGCAACAAACAGACAGGAAGGCAGTAATTTTAAGCAGAGGTGTCAAAACTATTCACATTCTCTACTTAAGTAGAAGTAGAGACTCTTGTATGAGCAAATATTCTAGTAAAAGTAAAAGTAAAAACAGGCTGAACTGCTTAAAAAAGTTTTAAAATGTACTTAAGTATGAAAGGTAAAAAGTGATTTTCATCTTCAAGAATACAAAATGACTTTCAATAAGTTATAGTCATACAAAATACATTATTCTTTTCTTTTGTTGACAAAATAAATAACAGAAAACCCAATCCAGATTACACAATGTGAGCCGGTAAAGAAATGTTGAAAGAACCCAACAGAACCAAGCTGATTAAAGGCATCCATTTTACATCAGTTAATACTGTCAGGTCTTCCTTTACCATCCTTGGTCTAACACCAGGGCTGCACAGTGGTGCAGTTGGTAGAGCTGTTGCCTTGCAGCAAGAAGGTTCTGGGTTCAATTCCCGGCCCCAGTCTTTCTGCATGGAGTCTCCATGTTCTCCCTGTGCATGGTGGGTTTTCTCCAGGTACTCCGGTTTCCTCCCACAGTCCAAAAACATGACTGTCAGGTTAATTGGCCTCTCCAAATTGCCCCTAGGTGTGAGTGTGTGTGTGCATGGTTGTGTGTCTCTGTGTTGCCCTGTGACAGACTGGCGACCTGTCCAGGTGACCCCGCCTCTCGCCTGGTACTCTAGCTGGAGAGGCACCAGCACCTCCTGACCCTCTAAGGGACAAGGGTGAAAGAAAATGGATGGATGGTCTAACACCAGAGCGCCACCTTGAGGCCTCTATCCAGATGGGTCAACACCAGTTTGTGGTTTTATGTTCCCCCTCCCTGTGCTGCCACCGTATCGTGGTGGATAGATGAGAGTCCCAGAGATCCTAGGAGCCGTCAGAGGCTTTGTTTCCCCCACAGCAGACTATGTGTTTAGTGATACTAAATAAGGATCTTTTTCCACCAGTGACAGTGAAGACGGATTAAGCTAAAGGTTTAGTTGAGGCATTGGACTGGCTGTGAGGGTTATGAACCAGTTCCTTCAGCTGCCTGTTAACTTCACACGCTGTTATTTCTGAATTATGATGCATCAAAGTTCATCTCTGACTTTTTTTAAAAACTAAACACACAGCTATTTTTTTTACTTTAGACTGAAAAGTTAACAGCTGTTAGCCGCTAACTGCTCTACCCATGTCTGCTGAAGACAAACAAGAATAAAACAAGTTCAAATCAAAGACGAGTTTATTAAATATTCATATTTCAGTCAATAAAAACCAACAGTTACAGACATCTTACAAAATCCATTTGTTTCAGTAACTTTACATGTCAAACTTCCTCTGAACCATCAGCAGCGTTCCAGCTCTGTCTCTCTGTTCATCGTCATTAGAGGTGAATATCCTAATAGGAGAACCTTCTGGACGGCTTTACTTTCCATTTACTGATCATCAGAATGAATAAAAACAGAAGGAAAGGAGAGATTCTGTCCAACCTGGAGATCAAACTTACTTCGTTCTGACTTAATTCCCTTAAACAGCACAGAAGCAGACGGTTTGCTTCAGGTGCAGATCAACGCAACCAGCCGCTCACTGTTAGATAAATCACATCTGGCAATAAATAAACGTCTCATTCATCCATAAATTAATCACCTTCTGGTGCATCGTCACTGAACTCAACCCAGCTCAATATTAAATAAAGAAAAACCCAAGAAATCATTTTCTGTCAGCTGGACGCCGACCAGCAGCGTCCAGCTGACTCTGAGGAGATGAAGCTCTTCCTGCCTGGACTTCACATTGTCGGTGAGCGTTCCCTGATGGAGACCAGAGTTCTGACGAGCCGGCGGGTTGCCGGATCAGATCCCTGAATCGTCTGCTTCCTGCAGACAGTCCAGGCCATCAGGGCTTCTCCTCGTTGAAGTTGCACAGCAGGCTCTTGGCTCCGTTCTGCCAGGAATACAGCGTCTCCATTGGAGTTTTTCCATCCTGCAGGGAAGGAGCAGACCAGACTGAGCTCTACTGGACCTGGACTCGTGCTGGGGTCCAGCAGCGCCGATGGGACTTACGCTGTTCTTGGTGCTGAGGCTGGCGCCGTACATCATCAGCAGCCTGATCATCTTGAATCGATTTATCCTCACAGCATCGTGCATTGGTGTGTCTCCGTCCTGCAGGCACAAAAACAACCAGAAACGTTTAATACACTGAAAAACAAAACCCTACCCAGTAGTTCTGGTCTAGTTCTGCTCAAAATAAGTTGGTCCACTTGAAATAAGACAAAACAAGGAACTGTTCAGCAAGACATGCAAGTTGAGTCAATAATTCGTTAATATTCATGGAAAAGTCCCAGTTCCACTGCAGATCATTTCACTCAGATCAGGACATTCTTTACATATTACAGGTGAAATAATCTGGCAGAGGAACTTGGACTTTTTCACCAACATTATGAAATTATTGACTTAAATCATTTTCTTGCTGAAAAGTTATTTGTAAGTTAGTTTAGTCTTATTTCAGGTGTACTGAGATATTTGCACTAGAAACAAAACTAAGGTTTTTGTATTTCTGCAGTGCATTTGGGAAATGAGAGGCGACCTGCAGGTTTATGCATCTAACAATCAGACGAGATGTTGAGTGTCTGGATGCTCACTCTGTCTCTGGCGTTGGCGTCGGCTCCACAGTGGATCAGATGCTCGGCGCACTCGCAGTGTCCGGTCCTCACAGCGACGTGAAGAGGCGTGCTCTGCAGCTGAGCGCATCAGGAGGAGGAAACATCATCTCTGCACATCCGCACATGCAGTCCCGTGTGTCGCCACCAGGGGAGTCAAACTCACCTTGTCTCTGCTGGTGAACTTGGCTCCCTGGTGGAGCAGGAGCTGCAGGGCTGGCAGGCTGCCTCCCCTGCAGGCCCAGTGGACGGCTGTGGCCTCCAGCTGCAACGCAAACACACACCTCACTGTCAGGCTGAGTGAGTAAGGGGGTGTGTGAGGCAGAAGGAGGGAGAGTAGGACCTTGTCTTTCTGCTCTATGGCAGCGCCGGCCTCCAGGAGTCTTCTCATCACCTCCACATGTCCTTTGAAAGAAGCTTTGTGCAGAGCAGTTCTCTGAAACTGGAAAATAGAAAGCATTTTATTCATAAACTCCGTAAATTGGAGACGTTTCCATGGTTTTCAACAGTTCGCTTCTCACGTTATCAGCTGCGTTTGGGTTTCCTCCGTCGGCCAGGTACTTCTCCACCACAGGAAGTTTGTTCTCCATAACCGCCGTGAGGAACAGCTGCTCATCCACCGTTTCTGGCTGGAAAACACACAAAGAGTTTAAACTGAAGCAACGCTTTGCTGCTGTAACCAGTCCAGTCCAGAGCCGTCCACCCTGCAGGACCTACTGGTCCAACTGGAACCTGTTCTGGTTCAGGAGAAAACAGCCTGACGATGTCCTACCACCGTCTCTGGCTCCGGTTCAGTTTTCTTGAACACAGAAGACTTCCTCTCCTTCCTCCTCTTCCTCAGCTGCAGGATGTTGAACAGGTCGTCCACCGTCTCCAGCTTCAGCCTCCCGCTTCTGTCCGTCTGACGGAGCAGAGACAAGGAAAAGTTTTAAAAGGCCTCACACAGCAGGAAGCGCCCTGCAGGTTTCAGAGAGCACCCTGTGGACATTGACAATGTTCACAATGGAAGATGCCCAGTAAATACTAGAAGACACTGAAAACATCCATCCATCCATTTTCTTGCACCCTTGTCCCTCAGTGGGGTCAGGAGGTGTTGGTGCCTCTCCAGCTGTACCAGGTGAGAGGCGGGGTCACCTGGACAGGTCGCCTGGACAGGTCGCCAGTCTGTCGCAGGGCAACACAGAGACACACAACCACACACACACTCACACCTAGGGGCAATTTAGAGAGGCCAATTAACCTGACAGTCATGTTTTTGGACTGTGGGAGGAAACCGGAGAACCCGGAGAAAACCCACCATGCACAGGGAGAACATGGAGACTCCATGCAGAAAGACCGGGAATCGAACCCAGAACCTTCTTGCTGCAAGGCAACAGCTCTACCAACTGCACCACTGTGCAGCCCCTTCACTGAAAACATCTGGAGTAGAAATTCATACCAGAACTACACATTTAGTGAAGTTCTAAGAAAGTTCCCAGTAGGTCTGAAGCAAAGCGTTTATAAGTTCCTGTTTAACTTTTGACTATGAAAAATAAACTCCCAGGGTTTTTTTTTCTAAATAACCCAAATTACTGCTGTTACTTTTTGATTGTGTAGCTTAATAAACGGCACCTTTTAACCTTTTCATAAAGGATGGGTTGTATAATGTGTGCTGCTGCCTTTCGTTTATAAATATTATATATTTTATATATTATGTTTTAAATCAATATTCAGCTGCAAATATCTTCTAAAGATGATGGGATTAGCTTTTGGCCTGGCAAATATTTCACTAAGCAGGTAATTGGTAAATCAAAGCTGTTATGCACTCCAGTGCCTCCAGGGGGCAGCACAGGCAGGTGAAACTGCGCGGAAAGCCTGGAAATCAAAGCGGAGTTTCAACTTTGTCCCAGTTTAAGTTCAAGGAATGAAAGAAGAGCAGAGAAGAAGCTTGTGTTCACAAAATGAACATGTGGAAGTTGAGTAATGTTATATTTAATATCAGCTTTTAATATCACCAAAGATTCTCTGCTAACGTTTTAGTGTGTGACAATTCAACTCAAGATTTAAACCTGGAAACTGGTTAAAATAATAACTGAGAAGTTTTTCTTTAGAACCAGGAATGTGACGGAAACGAGTGTTTAGTTTGTGAGTAAAGAAGCTTGGTTCTGGTTCTGGTTCTGGTTCTGGTTCTGGTTCTGGATCCAGCAGAGCAGACTTACGTTCAGAGCCACCACGCTGACCTCCTCCTCCGAAGCTCCGCCTCCGCCCGGCAGCTCCTGGAGCGACCGACCGTCATCCCGCTTCTCCTGGTTGACGGCCGCCTCGTACTCGCCTCCCTGGAAGTCGCTGGGCTCTCTGACCTCTGACCTCTTACCGGTGACCTGGAGCCATGAGTCACAACGTTTAAACACACAAACCTTATGGTGTCTAAAATACTCTCACTTTTAGGACTTTTCAGCAATATGTGTTAAAATATTTATGCTAAATTAGTTTGTCCAAAAGTTACATAAAAATATTGATTTTAGGGACAAAACCATCATCTATGTGTGAGAATGTGGTTATTCTTATTTATTAGTTTTATTTTATCACCTACTTGTTATGTATTTCTTATAGTATATGTAAAGTGTGACACAAGTTTCTTTTTTTTTTTTTTAGCATATGCACTGACTTACGGCAATTTTTAAATTTCGTTGTTCTTGTGACAATGACAATAAAGATTTATCTATCTTATCTATCTATCTATCTATCTATCTATGCTGAAGATGCAACCTTACCTATGTTTAATTGCATATTTAAATTTTAATAAATTAATTTACACGCCTCTCATCCAGCACACCATCATTCCCAGTTAACGGAGCAGAACCTACCAGTTCTTCCACACTCAGCAGTCCCATCCTGAAGAAGCTCGGAGGTTCTGGGACAGATTTGGGTCCTCTGGTGTCCCTCAGTGTCCCTCAGTGTCCCTCAGTGTCTGTCCCTCTGCAGCCTGCGGCTCTTTTATACCAGGCAGGAAAACGTCCAGTCGGGTCGTGTTACCGTCCTCGTGCTGCCGCGCCGCGTCGCGTCCGTCCCCCAGTCCTCCCAGTTTGGACATCAGTGTGTCAGCATGCAAAGATGGAGGACAGGACAGAGGTCTCACTCTGCTGACATGTCAAGTGAAAACTCTTTTTGTACATTTTATTTTGTTTCATCTGAGAACCTGAAAATGTTTAAAAGAAAAACTTTTCATTTCATCTTCACTTGTAAATGTCAAATTTAATTTAAGTTATAAGATTAATTTATAAATCTTATTGTATTATTTTGACTTTTGATTTGATGTTTTAGCTAATTTTGCACATAAACATTTTAATTTGGACTGTATTTTACTCTTTTTTTAATCTGTTGGGGTTTATTTAAAATAAATTTGACTTTATTTTAATACACCATTTAAATTTTAATTGTTGGCAAAGTTACAAGAAAAGCAACTTATACATTTCGTGTAAAATTGTTTTATAAGGAATGTATATAATTTTCTATTAGTTGTAGAAGTATTTATTTTTTACCAAATGAGTCAATTTTTGCTTGAAGTTGAGATTCAAGAGTAAATTATTATATTTTATTCACTATTAAGCACAAAGCCTGTGTAGCTCTGGTGAAAATACAGTCACCAGTTATGAAACAAGCAATAAACATATTGATCAATGTTCCAGTGATTATCAACAGGTGGATTTTCTCCTTTATTTCCTGAAGTAAACTCAGTTTCAGCTGTTTATATTTAACTAGAAAATTAATTTGGATGTGGGAATTTGAATCAGAGTGTGCCCTCTCGCCTACTTTCCATCTGTGTTAGTACAGTGTAATTCTGTCCATCACCTGTGATGTGAGTCACTATTAATAGAAATCCTTTTGTGTTGTATCCATGTAAAACATTATCTAATCAAAGTTATATAAATAAAAATTAGTCTGTGAAACAGAAGCTGCTTTACGACGAAGATCTAAACGAGGAAAATCAGATCAGGAAAAGTAAGTTTGCTTCCAAACAAGCTGCTGATTAAAACCAGGACAGCTCAGCATCACCGTATAAAACGTACAGACTGAAACTGAGAGCCAAACTATCTTTTAAATGTGGTTGTAAACAGACGTGCAGCCATGTTTAGAGGAGGCTCATGTTTTTAACTCAGATGTGAAACAGAGTGATCCGTTTCCCCGTCATTAATCCCACCATGCTGAGCATGCAGGGAAAATGCAGTGATGTCACCGTGAGGAGACAGGTCGCTGATGCTGGAGCAATAAATAGCGTCGCTTCCAAACGTCTCCTCAGAGCCGGTCGCTGCTGGTGCCATCGGGCCGCCCGTCAGCGGGCCGTCCGTCAGCGGGGCGTCCGTCAGCGGGGCGGTCACCTTCCTGACCAGCTGGTCAGACTTCACGTTTCACATCAAACAGGGACGCATGAGGCTCTCTGGATGAGCTCATCGCTCACCAATCACAGGCCAGAGGTGGATCAATGTCAGGAATGATGATGATCACTTAATGGTTTAAAACCAGTCAGTTAAAGAATGACCAGAGACAAGATTGAGGGGAACCGTCACAGCTCAGGAATCCACTGAACCTCCATGATTCAGCTGCTGCAGGTTTACAGAACCACTGGATCTGAAGGAACATTTATATATGATCCACTAACTCAGGTTACAACAGGAATGAAGATTAGCTACCAGGGCTACGCAGATGATACTCAGCACGATGTCACCAGGTGACCTTTGACCCCGTCCAACCACTGGACCGGTGCTGGATGTGCCGAAACTTTCTGAACAGACACAAAACTGAATGAAGTTATCTTTGGACCTAAAGAGGATCGATCTAAAGTAGTGGTTCTTAACCTTTTTTGAGGTACCGAACCTCCCAGTTGCATATGCGCACTCACCGAACCCTTCTTATTCCTACTCCCCCCAGACACACAAAATACTTTGCGGTATTCTGATTTAGTAATGTAATTATATTAGCTGTGTTACCACCCCCACGCCACTAGAGGCAGTAGCAACCCCGAAAAGATGCGACTAAGGAGCAGATTTAGACTATAGAATTTGGTAAAAACTGTGAGTTTTGCTGAAGTAAATAAAGACAAAAGTTCAAATTCATGCTGAGAGTGGAGCTCCTTCGATCAGTGCTCCTCCGCAGCTCTGATTGGCTCAGCAATGTAACGTGATCCTCTGATTGGCTAAGCAATGTAACGTGATCCTCTGATTGGCTAAGCAATGTAACGTGATCCTCTGATTGGCTAAGCAATGTAACGTGATCCTCTGCAGCAAGTGATGGCAAAGCGGGGCGTCATCACGACTTTGTGTTCGACTTTACACAAGTGAGTCTTTACCTGCGCGGCAGAGGCTCCGCCGAACCCCTGGGGTTCGATCGAACCCAGGTTAAGAACCACTGATCTAGAGCTAGAGATCTAGAGTCAACCCACAGCTTCAGTTATTACAGCTGGAAAGTAGAGATCAGGCTGACCTCTGACCTGGACCTTCAGAGCCACATAAAGGCAGTTACAAAGTCGGCCTTCTGCCACCTGAAGAACATCTTCAGGATCAGAGGACTAAAGTCTCAGCATCAAAGAAACTCATCCATGCGTTTATCTTTAGTCGCATCGATTGCTGCAGCAGCATCTTCACAGGTTTGACTAAAAAAATCCTCCAGCTGCAGCTGATCCAGAAGCTGCTGCTGCTGTGGTTCTGACTAAAACCAGTAAGATGGAGCTCATCACCCAGTTCTACCGTCCTTCACTGAGAGAATAAGATGCTGCTGGCATTTTATAAATCACTGAACGTCTTAACGATCTGCTGCTGTTGGATCAACCTTCCAGACCCCTCTGGTTCTGGTTCTGCTGTGCATCCAGAACCAGAACCAAACATGGAGAAGCAGCATTCAGCTTCTATACATCACGAACCTGGAACAAACTTCCAGAAAACTGTAAAACAGTTGAAACACTGAGTTCCTCTGAATCCAGACTAAACACCACCAGGTTGCTTTTGAACCATCCATCCATTTTCTTTGCACCCTTGTCCCTCAGTGGGGTTGGGAGGGTTGCTGGTTGCTGGCGTACCGGGCGAGAGGCGGGGTCACCTGGACAGGTCACCAGTCTGTCACAGGGCAACACAGAGACACACAACCATGCACACACACTCACACCTAGGGGCAATTTGGAGAGGCCAATTAACCTGACAGTCATGGTTTTGGACAGGAAACCAGAGTACCTGGAGAAAACCCACCATGCACAGGGAGAACATGGAGACTCCATGCAGAAAGACCGGGAATCGAACCCAGAACCTTCTTGCTGCAAGGCAACAGCTCTACCAACTGCACCACTGTGCAGCCCCCTTTTGTACCATAATAAATGAAACATTGACCAACATGTTGATGTGTAATGATGAAAATGTAATGTCTGTTATTGGTTTTACAATAATTGGAAGGTTTTTGAAATGACTCCTTTTCCAGACATCAAAATACATGAACGTAAAAACCGGCTGGGTGTTTCTGTTTGTTTAAAGAAGCAGTTCAGACCCAAATGGAAGCAGAAAACCCTGATGTTTCGCTTCATGCGGCTCCTTTAGTGCTGTCTGGTTCCTCTCCCTGCAAACAGCCGTGAGAATCAGCAACAACAAGCCAGTTATTTCCGTGTGTGATGAAGTGTGTGATGTTCTGCTGACAGCGCCACAGCTTCATCAGCTTTTATCACCATTTCAGATAAAGAAGACAAACCAGAAACGAGCCGCCACTCCTTCCTCATATCCTCCTGGGATGTCTGTCGTCAGCCCAGCAGCGTCTTCACACATTGTCTGTTTGTCAGAGCTGCTCGGTCAGCTGCGTCCCGGTAGCCGGGTCAGGCGATAAACCCTGAGGGATGTATCATTGGATTCTGTAATTATAAATAGGCCCCTGCAGAATCGCTCCCAGGAAATAAATCTAGTTTACTCTATTATTAGCAGCATAAATCCTCCACTCACCCAGAATCCCCGTTTGGCAGAAGAGGAAGGAGCTCCATGCCGGATCGGATGGAGGGTCTCAGAGCTGTTTATGAGGGTGAAGATAATCCTTCACTAAGAGACACCGTCCGATCGTAACTCACAGCATCAAAAAGCCTCCACCACGCGTCTGAAGGAGCTCTGACAGCGAGGAAGGTTCACATCCTCACTTCACCTCCAGCAGCCGCTGATTTAACAGGAAAACAACAAACTTTGCATCAGCATCTGGAATAAAGTCTCTTTCTTCCTGTTGTAGATCTGCTGCTTCGTGTTCCTCAACACATCAGACTGCAAAGAGTTCACGGTTGACTCCAGGACTGGAAAGTGTGGAGGAAATCCCTCTTTGATTTAAATGATGAATCCCCACCCAGACAAACGACTGGAGTTGGACTACAGCCCTGCTGAAAATGTGCTGCATAAATAAAATTACGTTTACAGCAGGCTGAACAGAGCTGCTGGAAACGCACCTTAAAAAACAAACTACAAACCTCCGTCTGGGCTCGGCTGAACTGTACTCCGAGGTTCAAATGCATATGTGAACAGAAGTGGACCAGAGACCGCTCCAAAAGCAGGAAGTGGACTACAATCCAGGGCATTCTGGGTAAATGCAACCAAAACAAATGCGCTAGCCTAGCATTGCAGGAAGAAATGGCTTGTGTTTTTGTTTTAACACAAGACTAAAATAAAAGCCTATTTATTCACCTGATCTCCAAATGGCTGAGAGAAAATAATAGTAGAAGAACAAAGGTTGTGCAAAAACAGGAGGTCTCACTTAAACATAAACTGAGTTTGAGACAGAATCCTGAGCATTTTTGATTAAAATAAGTTTTCTGTTTGCGACCTTTGCTGCATGTCTTCCCCTTCTCTCATTTCCCTCTTTCCTGTCAATTAACTGTCAAGTTGGGGCCACTAGAGCCAATAAAACCTTTATAAAAAAAATTTACTCAAGTAAAAGTGAGTAGTTCCTACCAGCTCTCTGTAGTCATCAGAAAGGTAAAGTTCTCCATCAGAAACCGGAACAGGAAGCTTGGAGGGGACGTGGCTCTAAGCCGCTGTTGGTCCTTTCAGGGTGTTTCTGTCATTATTTCTACAGTTGAGAACATGGAGGTTCGATCTGCTGCTGTGCTGCTGCTGATGGCGCTGCAGGCTGCTGCTCAGGAGGATACTTACTTTATGATCGGTGAGAGTCTGAAGCTCAACCCAAATCCCTCTGAGGCCATCAGCAGCATCACCTGGAAGCATAACGGGAACATTGTAGCTGAATACATCAAGGATGTGGTTCCTCTGGAATATCTGGGTGACTTAAACGGCCGAGCAAACGTGAACCTGACCACCGGAGTGTTGACCGTCATGAACATGGGAAAATCTGAGGACCGGCTGTTCACGGTGGAGATCAACAACAGAGTCCTTCCTGTCAGCTTTAACGCTGTGGGGATCAAGCCTGTCCCTGAACCTGCAGTGGTTCTGAAAAATCCGACAACATGCTTCAAGAACTTGGACTCATGCAACCTGACCTGCAATGGGGACACCAGAGACTCTGGACCCGTTCAGTACTTCTGGAAGCTGGGAGAAGATGGAGCCTGGAAGGAATCAGGACAGGACTGGATGTTCACCAAGATTCAGATGTCATCGGTTGAAAAGATCATCTGCAAAATTCAGAACCCGATCAGTGAGAGGGAGAGCGGACCTCTGCAGAACCCCCTCTTCCCTCCACGCTGCAGCTTCATCTCTGAGGTTCTGGGTGTTGTGATGAGATCTGTGGCTCTCCTGGTTCTGTTCAGTCTCGTTGTTTGGTTCTTTTGGCAGAACCGGAGCACCAGGTGCAGAACCAGAGAGGATAACCAAGCTTAGATTTACTTCAGGAATGTTGGAGCTTTAGAGGAGAGAAACTTGGATAATTCATATAATAACTAAATAAATAATTGTATGACGCCGTTTGTATTCTGGAGAAATGTTTCTTATCAGTCTCCTCATTTTGTACTCATGATGCATATTATTAAAAACAAGAAGCTTGTGGGTTTTGTTTCCTGTCTGATGTGTGTTCTTTAGATTTTACAAAAGCGAC
This sequence comes from Poecilia reticulata, assembly GCF_904066995.2. Lineage (NCBI taxonomy): Eukaryota > Metazoa > Chordata > Actinopteri > Cyprinodontiformes > Poeciliidae > Poecilia > Poecilia reticulata. The sequence goes on from NC_088844.1 coordinate 29,666,628, forward strand.
TTTCTAATTATGTTAACAGAATCATTTTCTGTTTTCTTCAAAGTTCTGCATTTTCATAAATCTTATTGGTGGACTTTTGAGACAGCAGATCTAAATCTTGAGAATGACCTGTGTTGCTTTATGGTTCAATTAATTAGAATATTACTGACAAGTTTATTTATTCAGAAACTCCATCATTAAACTCAAACTGTTAAATAAAAGAAACAACTAGTTTCTTTACTCAGCTTTATTCCGCCATGTGCATCCCACGCACAGACATGCAGAGAGGAACGAAGAAGAACACAAACCCATTACATATGCTCCTGGCATAACAGCGCCCCTAGTGGGTGGAGATGTAATACAAATAAAACAAAGGAGTAACACAAACTGTCTGAATTTGGTTCCTGTAACAGCCACAGATCACGATGATGATGATGATGATGATGATGATGATGATGATGATGATGATGATGATGATGATGATGATGATGATCACCATCATCATCATCATCATGGAGCTGGTGAGTCTGTGGCAGAACGAGACGAAAGCTTTTATCTATCAAGAGTCAGTCTGTTCAATGTCAGAGAAACTGATGAAGATCACGTGTTCACATGCCATCATCATCCTCACAGGGGCAAAGGTCAAGAGCAGAGACAACACCTGCTGTAAACACACACACACACACACACACCCCTACACACACACACACACACGCACACACACACACACACACACACACACACCCACACACACACACACACACACACACACACACACACACCTACACACACACACACACACACGCACACACACACACACACACACACCCACACACACACACACACGCACACACCCACACACACACACACGCACACGCACACACGCACACACACACGCACACACGCACACGCACACACACCCACACACACACACACACGCACACACCCACACACACACCTACACACACACACACACACACGCACACACGCACACGCACACACACCCACACACACACACACACGCACACACCCACACACACACACACACCTACACACGCACACACACACACACACCTACACCCACACACACACACACACACCGGGGCTGAATGAGATCCAGACTGCATGCTCTCTGTGGTTCTGTGATCCTCCTCCAGCTGCCGGTTCAGCAGGTGGAGCCGGTTGATCCGGATCTGGTTCTGCCGTTGAGTTCTCCTCAACGGCAGAACCAGCTCAGGTCGCCATCCATCCCCGGGTTCAAGTTTAAAGACAGGAGGCGACAGCTGGTCGCCACGGCGACCACAGGGGGACGGCGGAGGAGGAAAAGGCTTCTCATGTGACACCAGCAGACAATGCAGGGAATGGTCAGCTGTTCGTCCAGCTGCAGGCCGATAGCGGCCACTGGCCGACCCGTTCTCAGGAGCAGACATGGTGCTGCGTTCCTGGAGGACGGACCGGCAGCAGGTTCTGCTGGTTCTGACAGCAGAGATCAGCTTTAAGCCTCATCATGTGACAGAAAGCAGGCGGTGAGCTGCTGGTTCTGAGCTCAGTCTCTACTCACCGTCTGGAGAAACAGGCTGAAGATTAGTTTGAAAGTTCCAGAAGTTTCTGTCAGACTCATCTGGCTGAGCTGGAAGTTCAGGGAGGAAACCTGAAACTGTGATTTTATAAAGATGAAAGAAGGCGTCAGAAAGCCAGTTCAGCTGGATAAAGTCCAACTTTCTGCCTCGTTTAAAGCTGCACTATGTCACTGTTATTAAAATATCTTTACTTTTCTGTTAAAATGATCATGTTGTGACGATATAAGGCAGATAATGTATGAAGAAAATGAGCTCCTAACTGCAGAAATACAACGATGTCAGAAACAGCCAATCAGAGCCAGGGGGAGGGCTTTAGTGCTGTCAATCACTCTGGTGCTCCTGCCCCTCCTCTTTGCTACAAAGTTGCACATTCTGCTACAGCTAATTCACCACAACACAGCCTGCCACGAACGCAGATAATTGGTTTTCCTATAACAGTTATTTTCCCCTCATTTAGCGGAGAGTACGTGAGCTTGATTGACAGCACTAAGACCGTCCTCCTCCTGGCTGTGATTGGTTGTTTTTGACCAGCCTGGGGAGGTGGAGGATCTTTTCAGATTATCTGTCTCATAACAAACTGCCACAACGTGATGACAGTTTTAACAAACCTTGCTGTAAAGTGCGGCTGAGCTCTAAAATAATCTGCTTTCTGCTGTTTTAAATCATATTATTACGTCCAGGTTTGCTGGACCTTTCTTCTCGTTTCCAAAGCTGTGCATGATTCCTGTTTATTAAAGGTCAACGTACTAACATGTTGTCTGAGCTGAAGGTGTTTTCAGTGATGTCGGATGAGTAGAAAGCTGAAAATGATGGCCGAAGTGGATTAATCTGTTGGTTTTGGATCTTAAAGCAGCCTGCATGTTTTCACATCTTCGCTCCAAACTACTGCGGTGATGAATGAGTTTCTGATCTGATCACACCCTGAAAACGATCCCAGTTTGGTATGAGCCGCCGCTCAGCTGCCGCTCGCTTCGTCCCCAGGGACCGGCCTTCCTCCTCAGCTCTGGGAGGAAGAGGAGGGAACAAAACGGTGCAAAACAGGTAGGAAACCCTCACTGCAGTGAAACAGCTCCACTCAGGACGAGCAGCGAAACTCGAACACAGATAACAATGAGTCATCTGATGTGAAAGTACAGCTGAGGATGAGTCAGACGGACCGAAGAGTGGCAACCAGAAATTATGATGCAGGGAAGAGAGGAGGGCTGTCAAAAGGTTCAAAATGGAAGACGAGAGACGGAGAGAGACGGGCGAGTTAGAAGAGCAGAGAGAGAGACTGCAGCGGATCAGATGTGAGGGAAGAGAAGAGGGCTTGAGGAGGGGAATTCAAGAAGCAGCGGTCAGTAATTGGGGGGTTCAAAAGTTGATCCACATTCCTGCAGAGTGAGAAAACAGAACAGTGTAGGCCAGGCGCAGTCCGCACGGCTCTGCTGCGTCTCTGGAGGAAATCAGACCTGCTCTTTAATGCACAGTATCAGCAAACGCTGGAAAAATGGCCGCCATGGTGGAGCTCTACAACCAGAACCACCAAAACCGTCCTGATGACCCAACACTCCCCGGAAGGTGTTGGTTCTGTTACATCTGGTGTAAAACACAACCAGGGCTTCTGCTCCTGGTGGTGGCAGCATGATGATCTGGGCTTACTGGTCCGCTTGCTGGAACCAGTGGAACCAGTAGCTCTGCTCCCTGCCTGGAGATCCTGAAGCAGGAAGTTAAGTTGAACCGAACAGTTGAACTGCCAGAGCCTGAAATAAACTCAGAAGTTTATCGATTTAACGGGATTCATTAACAAAATGAGTCATGGAAACCAAAATATCTTCTCCTCCGAGTAAGAAACTGTAAAACAGAAACCTGTTTCTCACCTCCTGGGAGTTTTAGACGTCGCCTTGAGGAAACAGGGTGAGAATAAAGAGTGAGAAACTTTGTCAATCCGTCAGAGGAATCTGTCTTCATGCCAGATTTCACTCCTCCTGTTTCCAGGCTCTGATAGTTTAATGTTTTTCTTTCAGGATGTTCTGGCTGTTGAACTCTCCTGCATGTGATGTGACTTTAGCATGTTTGGGATTCGCAGCAGATTGGAAAACCTCCAAAGCAAGCGCGAAAAATTCATTAAGTCATGATTTTATAGTCAAAGTATGGGATACTGTGGAATGATGTGAAAACGTCTGTTTACATTCCTCCGTATCAGTAAAAGCTTAGTTGGCAGGAACTGGTGGCAGAACCAGTTCAATAAGAAGTTAATCATGTTTTCATAATGTTTGCCTGATGATGGGAAACTTTTATTTGTGAGAGAGTGAATCTGCAAGGAGACAGAAACGTTTTCCAGCTCTGATTATATAAATAACACGATCCAGACCGGAGCAGATCTATGTAGAGCAGATCTATGTGGAGCAGATCTATGTGGAGCAGATCTATGTAGAGCAGATCTATGTGGAGCAGATCTATGTGGAGCAGATCTATGTGGAGCAGATCTATGTAGAGCAGATCTATGTGGAGCAGATCTTTGTGGAGCAGATCTACGTGGAGCAGATCTACGTGGAGCAGATCTATGTGGAGCAGATCTATGTGGAGCAGATCTATGTTGAGCAGATCTATGTGGAGCAGATCTATGTGGAGCAGATCTATGTGGAGCAGATCTATGTGGAGCAGATCTATGTGGAGCAGATCTATGTGGAGCAGATCTATGTGGAGCAGATCTATGTGGAGCAGATCTATGTGGAGCAGATCTACATGGAGCAGATCTATGTGGAGCAGATCTACGTGGAGCATATCTATGTGGAGCATTACACAATACATCCAGCATGTGATTGAAATAAACAGATAAAAATACAGTGTCCTCGTCTCACAGCTGGACGTGTCCTCTCTGTCCATGTGTCTGTCCATGTGTCTGTCCATGTCTCTGTCCATGTGTCTCTGTCCATGTGTCTGTCCATGTGTCTCTGTCCATGTGTCTGTCCATGTGTCCCCTCCCTGTCTGGATCCAAACTTCAGACTCACCTGTTGTTGTTTCTGTTGATCATCGTTTCACATCTAAAGTTATCAGAGAATCAAACTGAACATCGTGGATATTTTAGTTCCCACAGTAGGACCGTGGTTACCATGGCGACACATTCCACCTCCCCAGGACAAGGGGTCATGTCCCACAGAGTGATGTCCCTGAAGACTGTCTTCCCTCCAGTTGTTCCCTCTTAAAGAGGCGGTTCTGGGCCAGCAGAGCAGCGAACGCAGGCTGGTTCTGGTTCTGGTTCTGGTGGAGTCACGGAGCCAGAGGCTTCATTCTGACCGACCCAGGAGGCTGACACCAGAACCAGAGCTGAGTCAGCAGAGACATTTCAGACAAGATGCAACCCTGAACCCATTTAATACAGAAGATGCTTCGTTTCATTCAGACGTCTCGTTTTTTTACAGTAAGTTTTAAAGGCAAAAACTTTTCATTGACGACTCACAGGAACAAGAACCTGTGCAGGTAAGGTCAAGGTAAGGTCAAGGTAAGGTCAAGGTAAGGTCAAGGTAAGGTCAGGTGGGAGGGGGCAGAGAAGACCTCAGCTCACATGGTGCAGATCTGAGGAAGCAGGATTCAATAAGGAATCACGGTGCTGAGAGCAACCGGGATGCTTGGAAAGATGTGGAGGCAGAAGAGGATCTGGATCAGGATGATGACTCAGTGACCAACTGAGACGAGGAAGTTCTGGAGGGATGATTAAGATCTGGACACGAGAGCTCAGAACATGTCCGCTCACCAAAACCATCAGCAAGGAGCGCAGACAAGAGGCCCCTGGAGCCTCTGGAGGAGCTGCAGAGAGAAGCCTTACTCTGTTTGACCCGTTAACAGCCTGAGTGATGGTTTCACAGTAACGAAGCACCAAACGGACCCACATTCACACCTCAGTCTGATTTAATGCTCCATGTGGGGAACTTCACAAACCCGGTGCTGAAATCCGATCCACAGGATTCCTGATCCGGTTCCAGGTTGGAATGAAGTTAGAAGGAAGTGGGAGGAACATTTATAAAGAAGTTTCTAATAATATCAGATCTTTAATGGTTTTCTGTTCATTAGACGATCTTTGATTTGGATGAATTCAACATCAGAATAAAACAAACTGCAGCATCAGAGGAAGATGAGCTGCTCTTCATCTCCTCACGGCAGTCACAGCTCTGTGTGTGTGCGCGCGTGTACCTGTGTGTGTGTGTGTGTGTGTGTGTGTGCGTGCGTGTGTATGTGTGTGTTGTGGCCGATAGTCACTGTTACACAATCGCTTTCAGTTTCCTCGCCCTGCCTGCCTGGTGGCTCCCCGCCCACCGCTGCTCTCTGCCTGCCTGACTGCCTGACTGACTGCTGGGCGGACTGGGGCAGAACCGAGCCGACCAGTTCCGTGTTCTGTCCTCCCACGGCGCACACGGGCCGGGCTGAAGTGAGCGGGACGCGCAGGCGGCGCCATGGTGGACGTCCCGGCGGAGGTGAGCCGCGTGTTTTTATTTCCTGATTATTTCTCATCTTATTCATCCTCTGACGTCGCCGCGTTCCGGACAAACTTTGACGCTGCCTGGCAGGCTGGACCTCCTCCTCTTCCTCCTCCTCCTCCTCCTCTGCCCCCCCACCATGCCCACCGAAATGCAAAGTGCGTTGCCGCGCACGCGCACATGCGGGATCGCGATGCGTTCACGCAAATCGAGCTGCTTGGTTCCGTTTAAAGGCTGTGACGTCACCCTCTGTAACTTTTACCGTCCGTATACGAGCGGCGCGCACGAATCTGCGCGCGTGTACGGCGGCGGCGGACCTAGCGAAGGGTCAGCGCGGCGCGTGCACGTGTCGCATGTGTGTCACGGCGCAGCGCGGCGCTTGCTGATGTTGTTTTGACACAGATGACGTAGAACGTGACGCGCCTGAACGATGAGATAAGCAGTTCCACTCCGCGTGCGTGCGTGCGTGCATGCACGACGGAGCAGGCAGGCGCACGCGCGCGCGTCGCTGGTTATTTGTGACGGACACCGAGGAGGATTCTGGGCTGGAGAAAGGATTCAGGGTAGGTTCTGGTTCTGGTTGCAGCAGAGTCAAACTGGCTGGATCCAGCTCTGCGGGAGGACCAGCGCCGCGCGCGCGCACACGCACACCTGAGCGACACGCAGCTGCCGCGCGCGCACGGCAGATGCACCTGACAGGAAAGTAGAACTCCGCTTCAATCTGACCTGACAGTATCGGAGGCTCAGATGTGCTGAGGTACTCTGACCCAGAGCGCTCCTGATTGGACAGTTTCACCATGACGCAGGCTGACGTCATCAATGAACAGGTGAAAAGTTTCTGAGCGGTTCGGTTCCGAAATTGTGGGCATTTGTGTTGCTGTAGTTAACAAGAAACCAATTAGATTCACTTCATTAGCAAATTCATGAAACTGACGATTTTTAAACAATTAAATCCGTTTATCCGTCCATGAGGTCCGTTAACCAGTAGCTGGTCTCAGTTCTGGTTCTGGTCATATTTCTCCAGTTTCCACTCAACAGAACCAAACTAGAACATGTCAGAAATAAATCTGAAAGATTAGCAGCTCTGTTAATCCCAACCAGGATGAGCGTGTTGCCATGGTGCTGCTAGGAGTTTGCAGGAAGGAGCCTAAAAGGCCCACAATGCATTTCACCTTCCAGTTACAGTCATGCAGCTACCTAAAAAATATGAAATAAGTTGTTTTTATTGTCACTTTTACTGTTACAACCATAATACTGCAAAATGTTATCACCAAAATTTACTTCATCCTGCAGATTAAAGCTTCTTTAGTGGCAGCCAGGGCTGCACAGTGGCGCAGTTGGTAGAGCTGTTGCCTTGCAGCACGAAGGTTCTGGGTTCGATTCCCGGCCTGGTCTTTCTGCATGGAGTTTGCATGTTCTCCCTGTGCATGCGTGGGTTTTCTCCGGGTACTCCGGTTTCCTCCCACAGTCCAAAAACATGACTGTCAGGTTAATTGGCCAAATTGCCCCTAGGTGTGAGTGTGTGTGTGCATGGTTGTGTGTCCTGTGTGTCTCTGTGTTGCCCTGCGACAGACTGGCGACCTGTCCAGGGTGACCCCGCCCCTCGCCCGGAACGCTAGCTGGAGATGGGCACCAGCACCCCTCCCGACCCCACTGAGGGACAAGGGTGAAAGAAAATGGATGGATGGATGGATAGTGGCAGCCATGATGGATTCTGCCGAGTAATGTAAGAGAAAAGGCTGAGCGCCCAAAGCACTGCTATCTGAATCCCACATTACAAACAAAAACAGCTAAACCAGCAGCGCGTGTGTGAAAATGATCAAACATATCAAACCATGCTCTGTTGGGGATCTGACGGGTTACAGAACCGTCCTGGGTGGAACGGACCGGGAGTGATGGGTTCTGGGTGCATCTCTGCTCTCTGGCCTGATTTGACCAAAAACTGCAAACACACCAACGTTTTTAATCATAAAGTATTCATCCATCCATTTTCTTTCACCCTTGTCCCTCAGAGGGGTCTGGAGGTGCTGGTGCCTCTCCAGCTAGCGTACCAGGTGAGAGGCAGGGTCACCTGGACAGGTCGCCAGCCTGTCGCAGGGCAACACAGAGACACACAGGACACACAACCATGCACACACACATTCACACCTAGGGACAATTTAGAGAGGCCAATTAACCTGACAGTCATGTTTTTGGACTGTGGGAGGAAACCGGAGTACCTGGAGAAAACCCACCATGCACAGGGAGAACATGGAGACTCCATGCAGAAAGACCGGGAATCAAACCCAGAACCTTCTTGCTGCAAGGCAACAGCTCTACCAACTGCACCACTGTGCAGCCTTATAAAGTATTCATATGGAGATGAAATAAAAAAGTTTCTTCTTATGTCCAGCTTCCTGTGAGCCGTTGAACTTTGAACTCTGTTTCTGCGCTGCAGTCAGCCAAGTTCAGTTTCCTCTTCCTGTCACTGAAATCCAGTTTTTATCCACCTGGAGAATTTTGTAAATTTGTCAAAATGTATCCTTCATATTCGAGTTTTTCCAGCAGATTCCCAGCCGGACTCATTCTGTTCCCTTCTGGCTCTGGATCTTCTTCTTGTCTCTTCCTATGATTTAGACTGGCGGAATAAATCAGTCTGTGGTGAAACTCCTTCAGTCTCTGACATTAATTGCTCTTCACTTTAATTTACAGCAAAGCTCAGAGCAGAAATGGAGATGATTCACCAGGACGAGGAAAATAAAGTCAGCAGGCGATTTTATTATGACGTTCTGCTCCTTCGCATTCACTCACAGTTAGGTGCAACAGAACCATCCGGTCCAGATGAACGGGTCACGACCCGGGTTAAGGTGTGTGTGTGTGTGTGTGTGTGTGTGTGTGTGTGTGTGTGTGTGTCTGCAGCTGGGACGCTCAGCAGAATCCAGAATGTTTTTAAAAATCCAAAACTTCCTCTAATTCGTCAAAGTGGGGATGAGCTGGGAGCGAGTCACGCAGTAATCCTGCTACTTCCATAAGTAAACTTTATTTTTGATAAAACTTTGAATATGACAAACATAATTTTGTTGTCTGGATATTTTTATTTCTAACTGAAATACATCACGACTGAAACGGTTAATTGGATTAATCAGTTATTGAAATTGTAATTTATTAATGGTTAACTTGAGTATACAGACTGACAAGAACAGCACAGTAAGCAATTAGGTCAAAACTAAAACAATAATTTAATGCAACATATTTTGCAGTTAATATTTAAAAAATTTTGTACGAATTCTGTAAAGGAAAAATCTGCATTTCTGTCCAATTAATCAATTATTCATCAGAATGATCGATAGATGTTTATTTGTCTTTATAGGCCGGATTTGAATATTTAAAGATGATTAATCTGAATTTGCAGCTGGTCGAACTGACGACTCATCAGATGGGAAACGGGTCAACATTCCCGACTTTATTTCCTGTTTTCTAAACGCTTGTTTTCGTCTCCTCAGGTGAGATCAGTGAGAGGTTAAAGGTCAGCAGCATCAGCCCCTCATTAGCTCACCTCTGACCCCTGACGGATTAAAAATGGCCTCCTGGCTGGGAGGTGAAGCTCGCCGAGTCGTCGTTTTCCCCGCTGAGGATCTGTGGAATGAGTTTGAGTGACGGACAGAGACGCCAGAGGAATTTTCTCGGTGGTTTGGTGACGATGGAATAACGTCTGAGTGGATTGTGCCGTTTGCTGAACTTCAGGCTCATTATGGAGCAGGACTTCATACAGTAGGACCTTCGACCCGCTCTGCCGCTCGTTACGCTTTCATTTCTGACTCTGCTGCTGTGAATGGACCTGCGAGTCTCCTAACGCTCGGGGGAGACTCCAGACACACAGAAAACTACAAACATGGCCGCCACGGGACGGAAGCACTTGGTAAAAGACTTCAACCATTTCATCACCTGTTACCTCTGCCGAGGTTACCTGATCAAACCGACCACAGTCACTGAGTGCCTGCACACCTGTGAGTAAACATCCTGTTCCCTCAGCTTCCTGTTCCCTCAGCTTCCTGTTCCCTCAGCTTCCTGCTCCCTCAGCTTCCTGCTCCCTCAGCTTCCTGTTCCCTCAGCTTCCTGTTCCCTCAGGTCACATGTTCCCTCAGCTTCCTGTTCCCTCAGCTTCCTGTTCCCTCAGCTTCCTGTTCCCTCAGGTCACATGTTCCCTCAGCTTCCTGTTCCCTCAGCTTCCTGTTCCCTCAGCTTCCTGTTCCCTCAGCTTCCTGTTCCCTCAGCTTTCTGTTCCCTCAGCTTCCTGTTCCCTCAGCTTCCTGTTCCCTCAGCTTCTGTTCCCTCAGCTTCCTGTTCCCTCAGCTTCCTGTTCCCTCAGCTTCCTGTTCCCTCAGGTCACATATTCCCTCAGCTTCCTGTTCCCTCAGCTTCCTGTTCCCTCAGGTCACATGTTCCCTCAGCTTCCTGTTCCCTCAGCTTCCTGTTCCCTCAGGTCACATGTTCTCTCAGCTTCCTGTTCCCTCAGCTTCCTGTTCCCTCAGGTCACATGTTCCCTCAGGTCACATGTTCCCTCAGCTTCCTGTTCCCTCAGGTCACATGTTCCCTCAGCTTCCTGTTCCCTCAGCTTCCTGTTCCCTCAGCTTCCTGTTCCCTCAGGTCACATGTTCCCTCAGCTTCCTGTTCCCTCAGCTTCCTGTTCCCTCAGCTTCCTGTTCCCTCAGCTTTCTGTTCCCTCAGCTTCCTGTTCCCTCAGCTTCCTGTTCCCTCAGCTTCCTGTTCCCTCAGGTCACATATTCCCTCAGCTTCCTGTTCCCTCAGCTTCCTGTTCCCTCAGGTCACATGTTCCCTCAGCTTCCTGTTCCCTCAGCTTCCTGTTGCCTCAGCTTCCTGTTCCCTCAGCTTTCTGTTCCCTCAGCTTCCTGTTCCCTCAGCTTCCTGTTCCCTCAGCTTCCTGTTCCCTCAGGTCACATATTCCCTCAGCTTCCTGTTCCCTCAGCTTCCTGTTCCCTCAGGTCACATGTTCCCTCAGCTTCCTGTTCCCTCAGCTTCCTGTTCCCTCAGGTCACATGTTCCCTCAGCTTCCTGTTCCCTCAGCTTCCTGTTCCCTCAGGTCACATGTTCTCTCAGCTTCCTGTTCCCTCAGGTCACATGTTCCCTCAGGTCACATGTTCCCTCAGCTTCCTGTTCCCTCAGGTCACATGTTCCCTCAGCTTCCTGTTCCCTCAGGTCACATGTTCCCTCAGCTTCCTGTTCCCTCAGCTTCCTGTTCCCTCAGGTCACATGTTTATGGTTCATAAAGTCAGAACCCAGCTGGCAGCTGAAGTAGGGAGGAGAATAGATCCTTAAAGTTATACATAGATTCATCTAAACCACATTCTGAAGTTTGAGACTTTAGGAAAGTCTGGATCACATGAAACTGTTGAGTCGCTTGTGATCCTTCATCATCTGTTCATTAGAGGTTTGACGATGTATTTACAAGTTGGAAGCGTAATGACTGGTCTTTGACTAGGCCCTTTTAGAGATGGTGGGTTGTTAAAGCTGCCTTTTTGTCAGTAAACCTCACAGCTCCGGGTTTGTCCTGGAGACGTGGCGTCGTGTGATTGGACGCCGTGTCTCAGCTGATCTCAGCTGCTGCTGATTCTTCTGACCCTGTGTGAACCGTTGTGTCTCGCAGTCTGTAAGAGCTGCATCGTGCAGCACTTTGAGGAGAGCAACGACTGTCCTAAATGTGGCATCCAGGTCCATGAGACCAACCCCCTGGAGATGCTGAGGTGGGGTTCTCCTCTGGCCCGGTATTTCTCTGTTCTGTCTGCCGGACCTGGCTCTGTAACGTTTGTCCCTCTGGTCTCAGGCTGGACAACACCCTGGAGGAGATCATCTTCAAGCTGGTGCCTGGACTCAGAGAAAGTGAGTCTGCCAGATGTTTCCGTCTGTCTCTGCAGTTTGTTTGGGATAACGGGACTAGATGAGGAAGTTAGAGAGATTCATGAACCATCACTCTATCAGTTCTGATCAGAGACAAAGTCTGGAGGACATCGTCCCTGAAGTCCTTCATCCATCGGCTTCAGTAGGAGTTTCTCCTCTGAGCTTCCCGTTTCTGACTGAGGATAATTTAAAGCAACATGTCGACTTTCTTCTGCTGCTGCTGGTTGAACTGAAACTAAAACTGCTAAAGCTATAAAAAGATCTGAAAGTCGTTTTTATTTTTGGTATTTCTGTCAGGTGCTTCTCTGTTTTTATCCGTTGAGGCGTTTAGTCTGATGTTGTCCTGTAAATGTTTGTTTCGTTGCTGTGAGCCAGAAGAGGAACAGCAGGAACTGGAGTTCTGGAAGAAGAACCAGCCGAAGGAGAACGGCCAAGGTAAGCCGGGTCCGTTTCCCCGACGAGGCAGAGCTCCTCCTCATCCTCACCCCTGACCCGTCTTTGTGTCCAGAGAGCCTGCAGTGTCTTCCTGACGGCGGCGCCGGTGGGGGCGCCGATGACGATGGTGAGGGCGGTGAAGATGGAGACTACCACAGGAGCGACCCTCAGATCGCCATCTGCCTGGACTGCCTGCACAACGCGGGTCAGTCCGGGGAGAGCAGCGTGACGGTGAGCCTGACGCCGGAGCGCCTGACCTTTAACCTGACGGACCTCTAACCCACCGCTCTGCTCCCGTCAACCAGGACCTGATGAAGAGGTTCATCCGCTGCTCCAGCAGGGTTACCGTGGGAACCATCAAGAAGTTCCTCAGTCTTAAACTCAAGCTGCCGAGCTCTTACGAGGTCAGCTCCAGGTTTCTTCTTCTGCACCTTGTTTAAACCTCATTAAATCACAAGGGAAAGAAAGATTAAGAATCTGAAATGTGGACGTTGTAGTGCAGAAAGTTTTGGGTGTTTGTAACAGAAAGGTCTGTAAGTTTGTTGTTTCAAACGGTTTGAGAACAATAACCAGGTTCAGGCCAGGTTTCTGGAACCTCTTGCGTATTTTCAGCAGCTCCACGGTGCATTCAGGGACCATCAGTTAGAAGCTGGTGAACCGTGTCTGGATACTTTCTGGAGCCTCCAGGTTTCCTTTCCTGAAACTTACAGAGCAACTTTCCGGGTTTCACAGGTTACATTAACCTCCAGGTAAAACTTTAAGGTCCAGAGCAGTAAGAGGTTACCTCCTGGTCCAGCTCAGTCCCTGATGGTAACCTGTAGCGCTTTGAGCTCCTATAAGCTACCTGGAAACTAACAGTAATATTTAAGAACCAGTAATATTTAAATGTAGGTCTGATGTGAGTCATTGTTTCCAGGATAAAACGGCTCCTTCCTGCTGACTGATCAGAAACCAGACACCCTCACTGGTTAACATATTCAGAGCAGCCTCCCACTCACGACCTCAACAAACTTCCCCTCTCCTCGTCTTTGTCGTGATTAACCCTCCAGCCGGCCTTTGACTCAGACTCTCACTGATCTCTGTTCTTCCAGCTGGATGTGCTCTGCAACGGCGAAATCATGGGCCGAGATCACACCCTGGAGTTCATCTACATGACCCGGTGGCGGCTGCATGGGGAGAACGTAAGCCAGTCTCCTTCACTTCCTGTTCAGCCGCCCGCGTCTGCATGCACGTGCAAACGCATCAATTATCAGGAAGGCGTTTATCTGTGCAGCGAGGAGCCGGAGGCTGCAGGAGTTTGATCTGAGTTCACTTCGTTCGGTCTGAGTTCGAGGCGCTAAGTGACGGCTTGGATACCGGATGGTTGTGGGTTTGGGTTTGAGTGGAGCGCGAACAGATGCTGACTGACTGACTGACTGACTGATTTCTCTGTTTTAGCAGGAACTACAGTTTGATTCTGACTGTACGTTCAGTCATACTACAGATATTACAGAAACTGGAACCCATTTATCACAAAGGAGGAGTTTTAGTTTTCTCACAGGAGCAAAACATAAGAACAACCAGCAGCTACCAAACTCTGTACGGTAGTTACACTTACTCAGTTTCATTTATTTAAGAAACCGTGTTGAAAGAAATGATTGTCATTATGGATTTACTCAAGTCCAATTCAGATTTTCTACCCACTAAATGAAAAGCAGACATGTTTTTCACCAGACACAGACACAAACCTGCAGGTTTTATACGAGTTTCATAAGTTTTATATTGAAACTGATTTGGAAAATTGTTTGTTTTTGTCCTGATTTTTTGTTACTTACATGAATTATTATAATTTTGGTCCTTAAAATACCAAAATTTCCACCTAACTTTATATTTTGATTATGTAATTTTTAAATATTAAATGATTGATAATTTGATCAGTTATGTATTATGGATGGTTACGTTTTACTTGAGTAAAAATCTGTTAAGTTGTTTTACTCTAATTTGAGTATATTTTTTACTCCTCCCTCCTCTGAGAATAATAATAATAGGTAACTGTGTGTCAACAGGACCATCCATATTGCTCTGAAATCAAAGTATCTGTCAGCTTCAGGGCCTTAAAACAAGCTAAAAATGAAGCTGATTCAACTCTGGATCAGGTCCAAGTTGGATAAAAGCTTCCTGCCTGGAAGGAGATGGTTTAAAACTTTTGCTCAGGTCTGCGTTATGAATGAAGCCTGCAGGTTGAGGGTGACTACGGCGTGCAGACAGCTGTGACCTTTGACCTCACGGATGTTGCATAACTGATCCCTTCCTCAGATCCAGAGAAAGATGCTCCACCTGATTAATCAGTCAACTGGATCCAGTTTGGACTCTGACCGACCCGACTGGACCTCAGTAAAGGTTAAAATGCTGAGAGCGTGTGATGATGTAACCATGTGAAAACATGTCAGAAACCACAGTTATCTCAGTTATCAGAGACAACAGCTTCCTGCGGACATATAAAATCGTTTTCAGCTCTGATTTACAACAAAAGCCGTCTGGAAGAACTTTACCAGAAAAAAGTCACGTAAATCCCAATCAGACATTCATCCTGGTTCTGAAACAGACATTCAGTTAATTATTCGTATTAATGTAAAGGAGTATTGGGTTATTGCGCTGCAGCATCCAGTCCTCCTGGACCAGCAGGGGGCGACAGAGGAAAAACCACAACTACTGTTTCTATGTGCTCTAAAAAGCTCCAGAAACACTAATAATAATGATATTTATAGACCAAATATATCTTTATATGCATTAATGTCCTCTGTAGAAACCATCCACATGGTCTCCACTGTTAGAGGTTCAGCCAATCAGTGCCAAGGAAAATGAATGGCGCTCCTGGATTGGCTGCTTTGTCACCAACAGCTGTAGGAGATTCATATTTCAGATGAGCTCTACAGAAAATGTGTGAATAGCTGGAAATAAACGGCCGATTAACTCAGAAAGTCTGTGAAAACTAACTCTCCTGATCTGAAGTGAGGTTCTGGATGGTGTCAGTGGTTCGTGCAGTACAGACTGGATCCACTGGATCCACTGGATCCACTTCCTGTGTTCTTACAGGTTTAGTTTCAGCTTCTCAGTCAGAACAACCCTAAATAAATTCTGGTTTCTTTCTTTGGGTCCGGAATCAATACGGGATAAACACAAATCAATAACTGTCCATTTGAAGGAACATGTTCTGGGTTTGACCCGGTTCTGCCAGAACAAGAAGCCCAATCCTCACCGGTCCAGTGGATCAGGGTTAGTTTGGCTGATTAGAGTAAATATGATGAAATGATTTTAATCCATGAGGGAAAAGCCAGAAGCTTCGTCCCCTGAGTGGCGTCTGCCCGGCTCCCTGATGCAGAACCAGAACCAGAACCAGACTTATTTACGTCCCGAACGCCGAGTCATCAACATTAGCAGCAGGTCATTATATTTAGCTCCGGTTTGATGCTGCAGGTAATGCAAGGAGAGCGACAGAGACGAGAAGAAGATCCGGTTATTTCTGCCTAAATTAATCTGATTGTAACATTAGAGCAGAAAATTCATGTAAAATCTGTAAAATTTATTAAAAACCATTTCAGTCAGATCCAATCAGGGCTCATCGTTGTTTTACCAGAAGATGCTGCTGCAGATTTCCATAAACATCCAGTATGAAGTATCACTAGCTGCAGTCAAACCTCTGTTGAAGAAGCAACATTTAATATCTGGAATGTTTTTACACTGAGAGCTGAGAAACAACCAGTTTCAACATAATGGAGGGAAAACATGAGAAAAGTTTAAATATCTGCTTGCTTAACTTTTCACTCACTAAAACCAGAACCAGAACCAGAACCAGAACCAGACGGTGGTCCAGTCTTCTTTTATCCCAATTCTCGACTTGGTAAAACCAGGATTAAAGTTCTCCAGGTCTGAGACGGTGAAGATCTGTTATCAAATATCCATCAGCTCTGGTTCTGATCCATCAGCTCTGGTTCTGATCCATCAGCTCAGGTTCTGATCCATCAGATCTAGTTCTGATCCATCAGATCTGGTTCTGATCCATCAGCTCTGGTTCTGATTCATCAGATCTGGTTCTGATCCATCAACTCTGGTTCTGATCCATCGGATCTGGTTCTGATTTCTGGTTTTTCTCTGTCATGAAGTCGTTCAGTTTCAGTTCTGTCTGTGTGTCAGATCTGAAGTCTTATGGACTCTGAGGTTTATGGAGAATGAGGGTCAGAGACCCGGAGGCTCGGTGAGACCCGGTTCAGACCCGGATCAGACTCGGTTCTGTTTCCTGGGAGGAATGAGGCAGCAGAACGCAGGACGGTGCTGCAGCTGGCAGAGACTCTGCACTGAAACATGGAGGCAGATCCTCATCGTCTGCGCTAGGCTAACGTGGCATTTAGCAGAAGCTAATGCTAACGCACTATACGAACATGCTACTTAGCAGAAGCTAATGCTAATGCACTATACGAACATGCTACTTAGCAGAAGCTAATGCTAACGCACTATACGAACATGCTACTTAGCAGAAGCTAATGCTAACGCACGATCGGAACATGCTACTTAGCGGAAGCTAACGCTAACGCACGATCGGAACATGCTACTTAGCGGAAGCTAACGCTAACGCACGATCGGAACATGCTACTTAGCAGAAGCTAATGCTAACGCACGATCGGAACATGCTACTTAGCGGAAGCTAACGCTAACGCACGATCGGAACATGCTACTTAGCGGAAGCTAATGCTGACACGCTATGCTGACATCTGAGTTTCCCCACTGAGGGACTAAAGGTTTGACTCCATGATGCTACAGCTCTGAATACGAGTATTAATCATTTCAAATGTTTCCTTTTTTAGTAAAATAAAAAAAATGACTTCCTGACCACAAACTCCAGCAGTGATTTTCTTCTGATGTGTTTTCATTTTTATTCCTCCAACATGTTCTCCCCCTCTCCTGCCGGTCCACTCAGACGTATCCGATGGTTCTGGAGTACCGGCCGCGGATCGACTTCGGCTGATCCGGCCGCAGCAGCAGGACCACAAACGCGCGTCCAGACAGCGTCTCCACGCCGACACCAACGCCTACAAGCGCAGATAAAGAGAGATTTAGATGTATTTTTGTACAGCCGATGATGAAGTGCTTCTGTTGTTGCGTTGAAAAGCCTTTATGCTACATAGAATAATATATGCTATAATATATGCTATTTTTAAATGTACGTCCCTGTGCCTCAAATCCTGTTCGGAACGATCATGTCTGCAGTTTGCCTGTCTAACTAACTGTAGATTAAATGTTGATTTTTTTACTGCTTCGTCTCTGTTTATCGGTTTTATTCTTCCTGAAGTAATCAGTGGAACAACGTTTCTGCTGTGAAGCTCCAAAGGAAGCTACGTTTCTAAAACCCGAAACGTTTTCAGATGTCTGCAGGTTTTCTGTATTTGTGGACTTCACAGCACAATGACTGTGAGTAATTGGTCTAGTAATAAAATCTTTTTGTTGGTGCCTTTGATAAGAGCCTCTAAGGAATCATGGTTTTAATAATGTTGGCTGATCGGCAATCGGTCGATATTTACGTGTGAAGCTGATCGTCAGTAGAATAATACTGGAACATTGACGATGTATCGTGACAATAAAACACCGGAGCAGGTCAGTTGAAAACAAAGATCAAAATCGGCTGGTCAGGATTTGTAAAGGTCACTGATCAGAAATCTGTGATCGTTGCAGTGTTGCTAACAGCTGGTCACTGAAGGAAGCAGTAAATCCTTCAGTCACTGGTTCAAAGTCACGGGATTTGAACCAGTGACTTTTGTCTGCCAGCTGATTTAACTCAACTTTGAACCTCTGAAAGAAGCAGAATAGAAAAGGAGACATGAATCCAGGTGTGTTTGTTTCATCAGTCACTGTTTTCAGACATTTCCAGAGGACTCCTCTGTCCCTGCCAGCTGATTCTGTCCCGGTTGGACTTCGGGCCAAACGTCCTGCTGGTTCTGTCTGAGTCTGACTGATGCTGCTGCCCTTCAGAGGAACACAGAACTTTAAAGGTGGAGAAAAAAGATTCCAACCTGCAGATCAAACCTTCAGCCGTCATGGAAGAATTCAGGAAGGAAACGTCCTGCAGACGGATCAGAGCTGAGAGAGGAGAAGAGGCGAAGATCTGATGAGGAGGAAGCAGAGGAGCTCCGTCACCAAGGAGGAGCTCCGTCACCAAGGAGGAGCTCCGTCACCAGAGAGGAGCTCCGTCACCAAGGAGGAGCTCCGTCACCAGAGAGGAGCTCCGTCACCAGAGAGGAGCTCCGTCACCAAGGAGGAGCTCCGTCACCAGAGAGGAGCTCCGTCACCAGAGAGGAGCTCCGTCACCCAGAGAGGAGCTCCGTCACCAGAGAGGAGCTCCGTCACCCAGAGAGGAGCTCCATCACCAAGGAGGAGCTCCATCACCAAGGAGGAGCTCCGTCACCAGAGAGGAGCTCCGTCACCAAGGAGGAGCTCCGTCACCAGAGAGGAGCTCCGTCACCAGAGAGGAGCTCCGTCACCAGAGAGGAGCTCCGTCACCAAGGAGGAGCTCCATCACCAGAGAGGAGCTCCATCACCAGAGAGGAGCTCCGTCACCAAGGAGGAGCTCCATCACCAGAGAGGAGCTCCGTCACCCAGAGAGGAGCTCCGTCACCAGAGAGGAGCTCCGTCACCAGAGAGGAGCTCCGTCACCAAGGAGGAGCTCCATCACCAGAGAGGAGCTCCGTCTCCAAGGAGGAGCTCCATCACCAGAGAGGAGCTCCGTCACCAGAGAGGAGCTCCGTCACCAAGGAGGAGCTCCGTCACCAAGGAGGAGCTCCGTCACCCAGAGAGGAGCTCCGTCACCAAGGAGGAGCTCCGTCACCAAGGAGGAGCTCCGTCACCAGAGAGGAGCTCCGTCACCAAGGAGGAGCTCCGTCACCCAGAGAGGAGCTCCGTCACCAGAGAGGAGCTCCGTCACCAAGGAGGAGCTCCGTCACCAGAGAGGAGCTCCGTCACCCAGAGAGGAGCTCCGTCACCAGAGAGGAGCTCCGTCACCAGAGAGGAGCTCCGTCACCAAGGAGGAGCTCCATCACCAGAGAGGAGCTCCGTCACCAAGGAGGAGCTCCGTCACCAAGGAGGAGCTCCGTCACCAAGGAGGAGCTCCATCACCCAGAGAGGAGCTCCATCACCAAGGAGGAGCTCCGTCACCAAGGAGGAGGTCCGTCACCAAGGAGGAGCTCCGTCACCCAGAGAGGAGCTCCGTCACCAAGGAGGAGCTCCGTCACCAAGGAGGAGCTCCGTCACCAGAGAGGAGCTCCGTCACCAAGGAGGAGCTCCGTCACCAGAGAGGAGCTCCGTCACCCAGAGAGGAGCTCCGTCACCAAGGAGGAGCTCCGTCACCAGAGAGGAGCTCCGTCACCCAGAGAGGAGCTCCGTCACCAGAGAAGAGCTCCATCACCCAGAGAGGAGCTCCGTCACCAGAGAAGAGCTCCGTCACCCAGAGAGGAGCTCCGTCACCAGAGAGGAGCTCCGTCACCAGAAAGGAGCTCCGTCACCAGAGAGGAGCTCCGTCACCCAGAGAGGAGCTCCGTCACCAGAGAGGAGCTCCATCACCAAGGAGGAGCTCCGTCACCAGAGAGGAGCTCCGTCACCAGAGAGGAGCTCCGTCACCAAGGAGGAGCTCCGTCACCAGAGAGGAGCTCCGTCACCCAGAGAGGAGCTCCATCATTGAGGAGGAGCTCCATCACCCAGAGAGGAGCTCCGTCACCAGAGAAGAGCTCCGTCACCCAGAGAGGAGCTCCGTCACCAGAGAGGAGCTCCGTCACCAGAAAGGAGCTCCGTCACCAGAGAGGAGCTCCGTCACCCAGAGAGGAGCTCCGTCACCAGAGAGGAGCTCCATCACCAAGGAGGAGCTCCGTCACCAGAGAGGAGCTCCGTCACCAGAGAGGAGCTCCGTCACCAAGGAGGAGCTCCGTCACCAGAGAGGAGCTCCGTCACCCAGAGAGGAGCTCCATCATTGAGGAGGAGCTCCGTCACCAAGGAGGAGCTCCGTCACCAGAGAGGAGCTCCGTCACCAGAGAGGAGCTCCGTCACCCAGAGAGGAGCTCCATCACCAGAGAGGAGCTCCATCACCAGAGAGGAGCTCCGTCACCCAGAGAGGAGCTCCGTCACCCAGAGAGGAGCTCCATCATTGAGGAGGAGCTCCGTCACCAGAGAGGAGCTCCGTCACCAAGGAGGAGCTCCGTCACCAAGGAGGAGCTCCGTCACCAGAGAGGAGCTCCGTCACCCAGAGAGGAGCTCCATCATTGAGGAGGAGCTCCGTCACCAAGGAGGAGCTCCGTCACCAGAGAGGAGCTCCGTCACCAGAGAGGAGCTCCGTCACCAGAGAGGAGCTCCGTCACCCAGAGAGGAGCTCCATCATTGAGGAGGAGCTCCGTCACCAAGGAGGAGCTCCGTCACCAGAGAGGAGCTCCGTCACCAGAGAGGAGCTCCGTCACCCAGAGAGGAGCTCCATCACCAAGGAGGAGCTCCGTCACCCAGAGAGGAGCTCCGTCACCAAGGAGGAGCTCCGTCACCAAGGAGGAGCTCCGTCACCAAGGAGGAGCTCCGTCACCAGAGAGGAGCTCCGTCACCAGAGAGGAGCTCCGTCACCCAGAGAGGAGCTCCGTCACCAGAGAGGAGCTCCGTCACCAAGGAGGAGCTCCGTCACCAGAAAGGAGCTCCGTCACCAAGGAGGAGCTCCGTCACCAGAAAGGAGTTCCGTCACCAGAGAGGAGCTCCGTCACCAAGGAGGAGCTCCGTCACCAGAGAGGAGCTCCGTCACCAGAGAGGAGCTCCGTCACCAGAGAGGAGCTCCGTCACCAGAGAGGAGCTCCGTCACCAAGGAGGAGCTCCGTCACCAGAGAGGAGCTCCGTCACCAGAGAGGAGCTCCGTCACCAGAGAGGAGCTCCGTCACCTGGTTGTTGATCAAGTGACTTTTGTGATGAAAAAAGTATTTTCTTGGTAGTTTAGTGAAATAAGCTACACCTCATTCACCTATTTTTTTTTAATTAAAAAATTAGTTTAACATTGATGTTTCCATAATGTAATTTTTTTTCAAAATGTCATGTTACCCATTTAGTTGTTCCGTGTTGATGCAGCTGGTGAAGCTGCTTCATTGCACACAGAGCTCTGCTAACATGCTGAAGCAGAGAAACATCCATGCTACATCCATGCCGTAGCATGTAGCATGTCGTAGCATGTCGTAGCATGTAGCATGTAGCTGAACACTAGGATAATGGGATAACTGTGTGTGTCTGCAGTGGATGAGCCTGTTCAGGTGAACCTGCTCCAGCGTCTGACAGACGTTCCTCTGAAACGTGAAGCGTCCTGACCTGACCCCGTCCCGCCTCTCAGCACCTCTCAGCGTGCCGCCCTGATGCCAACTCAAACAGCAGACGGTCCTTGAACGCCTCGCTGATGAGGCCGATCCAGAACATGTAAACATCTTTATCTGCTCCTGGTTTATTTCTGCCGCTCCTGCTTGGATGTTCACGTTGTGACGTTAATGAGACCTAAATATCCGTCTGCTGCTCCAGGAGAGCAGGGAAGGTCAGGGAAGGAGAGGAGAGGAGCGTCTCTCTGATCCTGATGATGTTTGTGTTATTTACAGTCTGAGCTGCTCGGTTATTTTTACCCTGCAGAAGATTCTGTTGTTCTGCTGCTGATCTGAGGACCAGTAGCTGTTTCAGGGCGACTGGAGACGCAAGAAACAGACAGAGAGCAAAAAAACAAGTTCAGTTATTAGGCATTGGACCAAAAGAGGAACAATCTAGATTCAACACACAGCTTCAGTTTTTACAGCTGGAAACTAGACATCAGGGTGACCTCTGACCTCTGACCTGACCCTTCAGAGCCACATAAAGCCGGTTCCACAGTGGACCTTCTTCAATCTGCAGAACATTTCAGGCCCAGAGGACGAAAGTCTGAGACCAGAGAAACTTTGATTCCTGCAGCAGGTCAGAGAGACGAACCAGAAGCTGCAGCTGGAGACCTGAGTAGAACCAGGAGGGTGGAGACACCAGCTGGTTCTACACCACCCGGTTCTACACCACCTGGTTCTACACCAGCTGGTTCTACACCACCCGGTTCAACACCACCTGGATCTACACCAGCTGGTTCTACACCAGCTGGTTCTACACCACCTGGTTCTACACCACCTCGTTCTACACCACCTGGTTCTACACCACCTCGTTCTACACCACCCGGTTCTACACGATCTAGTTCTACACCACCTGGTTCTACACCACCTGGTTCTACACCACCTGGTTCTACGCCACCTACTTCTACACCACCTGGTTCTACACCACCCGGTTCTACACCACCTAGTTCTACACCACCCGGTTCTACACTACCCAGTTCTACATCACCCAGTTCTACACCACCTGGTTCTACACCACCTGGTTCTACACCACCCGGTTCTACACCACCTAGTTCTACACCACCCGGTTCTACACTACCCAGTTCTACATCACCCAGTTCTACACCACCTGGTTCTACACCACCTAGTTCTACACCACCCGGTTCTACACTACCCAGTTCTACATCACCCAGTTCTACACCACCTGGTTCTACACCACCTGGTTCTACACCACCTGGTTCTACACCACCCGGTTCTACACCACCCGGCTCTACAGTCCTTGTCTGAGACAATAAGCTCCTGTTAGTTTATGCATCACAGATTAAAATCTGTTGTTATCTCAGTCTTCCAGATCTTTCAGGTCTTCTGGTTCTGGTTCTGCTCTAAATCCCCAGATGTTTTTATTTATTTTATATAATTATTTTTTGTTTTATTTTATATCATTTCAACTCTTTAATTTGTATTTTACTGAATGTATTTAAGTTAATAAGTAGATTCTAGGATAATTTTCTTGTTTTTCAGGTTCTGCGGTTTATAAGTTGGTTCTTTTGGATCATTTTATTAGTTCTAATGTCGGGTTAAACATCTCTGCTGCCCATTTCTGGGTTTTCTGCTTTGTAGCTCCATCAGTAGCGACCGGCGCTGTCCAGTCAGCTGCTGGTTCTGATCAGCTGCTGGTTCTGATCAGCTGCTGGTTCTGATCAGCTGCTGGTTCTGATCAGCTGCTGGTTCTACGCTGGTGGCCCGTTCCAGGCAGCGTCAGGTTCAGGTTCTGAGTCAACAACTGCACTTGAAGCTGGTGACTCATAAACACGCCGACGCTGTTCAGTGTGGCTGCAGACGGGCTGCAGGTCAGAGGTCATTGTGATTTACTGGGGGCTTGTCCGGGATGACAGGTGCTCACTGTGACTTTAATCCGCCACTTTTCAGAAACACGTTCACTTAAATCCAGAACCAAACAGATATTTTTACAGCCGTGGAGGTTAAAACGGGAATTTACTGCCATATTTTCATCTTAACTTGCACAACCACTGAAGTCTGCTGACATCATCAGCATGTCCAGCATTCACAGGCCACATGTTCTTCATCAGCCCAGGAACAGACTGTCGGTCTGTCTGGACGGCCGACGCAGTCCAGAGTGTCAGCACACACGTTTTCAGGCGTGTGCTAACGAGGAGTTCAGGGTTAGCGATGCTTCGTCGCCATGACGACAGGGTGTGAATTAAGGTTTAGGTAAAGTCAAGTTAAAACCTGTTGGGAAACGCCAGGTGATTTGAGTTTAGGTTGGGTTTGGGTCAGGCTTGTACTGGTAATGGTTCGGTTTAAGGTTCACTGCACAAACACGAAATATTACCAGGTTTGTTCAGTTTCTACTGCAAAAATATCAATACACCTTAAAATAAGACAAAACTGACTTATCAGTAACTTTTCAGCAAAATAAAGGCACATATGACATAGAGACAGTTTCAACATATCTAATAAAGTATTATAAAAAGTACATACTGCAGCTTTAATGCTGATGAAAATCATGACTTCCACTGGCAGATTATTCCACTTATGGGAAAAATGTCTTATCATAACTACAATAATCTGCCAGTGAAACTGCCACTTTTTCATGATTTATATTAATAAGTAATTAGCTTAAAATGAGCTTCTGTTATTGTAAGTTAGTGTTGTCTCAATTCAAATGTAAGAAGATATTCAGACTATAAACTAGAACAAAATACGTAATAATAAGGTTTTGTTTTTGCAGTGTGAAGGTCAGACTATGGAAATGAATGGAAGTCAATGCAAAGTCCCTGTGAAAATAGAAAGACATACTGTGTGTGTGTGTGTGTGTGTGTGTGTGTGTGTGTGTGTGTGTGTGTGTGTGTGTGTGTGTGTGTGTGTGTGTGTGTGTGTGTGTGAGAGAGAGAGAGAGAGAGAGAGAGAGAGAGAGAGAGAGACTGTGGGTATTTCATGGCAGCAGGTGTGTGTGTGACACCATGTAGAACATATGTAAAATATGCAGAAGCTTTGACACTTGAATAACTTAATCTTGAGTAGGTGTGTGTGTGTGTGTGTGTGTGTGTGTGTGTGTGTGTGTGTGTGTGTGTGTGTGTGTGTGTGTGTGTGTGTGTGTGTGTGTGTGTGTGTGTGTGTGTGTGTGTGTGTGTGGTTATTTTCCTGGAATGAGACATGGAACCAGGTTCTGCTGTGATGGACTTTTAATGACATCACATGATGAGGATGATGTTTCAGTAACTGAAGGAGTCGTGAAGTTCTGGTCCACGTTTCGCTGCGTTCTGACTCAAACTGGACTGAAAAACATCAAATCAAAGATAAAACTTTCACGTTTGTGAAATGTTTTTGCTGTAATCGTAATAATTATCAAAGTTCCTCCACCAACCCCCTCTATCAGAACCCCCCCCCTGCCCTCGTATTGCTGAGTGTTATCGGGTCGGTTTACAGGCCCGGCTGTCTCAGATGATCAGGATCAGCAGCCGCTCCCTTCATGTCTCCATGGCTGTGAATTATCATCATTCCTAGAGAAACTGAGCGCTGACGCTTCCATCTGCTCCAGCTTTCTGTCTTCAGACCAAATGGAAAAATGTTAATGAAGGAGTGAGACACAAATACAATGTTTTATAATTAGTTTGTTTCATTACAGCTGCTAGTTCAGCGGTGTCAATGACATGAAGACTGTGCTGCAATAAAAACAAACATTTATTCACACCTTCCTGTGTTTCTGGCTGCAGGGTTCAGCCAGCAGAGGGAGCTGCTGAGCTGCTGCTCTGACTGTGAAGAGCAGAAAACGCTCAACGCTCCTCTTAAGTTACAATGTACATCTGAAACTTTAAATATTAGCTGACCCTAACTTTTATAGACAGAAGAAGAGGATGGAGTAAAAATGTTTCCAAAAAGAGCAAATCCTTCACAACAAAGTTCTGCTGAGGTCTTGGATCTAACAGACCAGGTCCAAATGGACCTTACAACAGAAAACACATCAAACATCCATCCTCCGCCTTTGTCAGTGGCCCGGTTGGGGTGGAGCTGCTAGTGGAGCTGCTAGTGGAGTCAGGAAAACATCACTGCTTGCTACAACAGACTGTAATGCTGGACGTCGCATTAGCATGACGCCTCGTTAGCCGTTAGCACCTCGCATTAGCATGACGCCTCGTTAGCTGTTAGCACCTCGCATTAGCATGACGCCTCGTTAGCCGTTAGCACCTCGCATTAGCATGACGCCTCGTTAGCCGTTAGCACCTCGCATTAGCATGACGCCTCGTTAGCCGTTAGCACCTGCTGACGGAAACTCCTAAATAGGCTGGAGCATGAAATAACGTACCACACTGAACCGACCAGTACCAACCAGTACCGACCAGTACCAACCTGTACCAACCAGTACCGACCAGTACCGACCAGTACCAACCAGTACCATCCTATACCTACCAGTACCAACCAGTACCATCCCATACCTACCATAGCAACCAGTACCATCCTATACCTACCAGTACCTACCAGTACCAACCAGTACCATCCCATACCTACCATAGCAACCAGTACCATCCTACACCAACCAGTACCAACCAGTACCAACCAGTACCATCCTATACCAACCAGTACCAACCAGTACCAACCAGTACCATCCTATACCTACCAGTACCAACCAGTAACATCCCATACCTACCAGTAGCAACCAGTACCAACCAGTACCATCCCATACCTACCATAGCAACCAGTACCATCCTATACCAACCAGTACCAACCAGTACCAACCAGTACCATCCTATACCAACCAGTACCAACCAGTACCAACCAGTACCATCCCATACCTACCATAGCAACCAGTACCATCCTATACCAACCAGTACCATCCCATACCTACCATAGCAACCAGTACCATCCTATACCAACCAGTACCAACCAGTACCATCCTATACCTACCAGTACCAACCAGTACCATCCTATACCTACCATAGCAACCAGTACCATCCTATACCTACCATAGCAACCAGTACCATCCTATACCTACCATAGCAACCAGTACCATCCTATACCTACCAGTACCAACCAGTACCATCCTATACCTACCAGTACCAACCAGTACCATCCTATACCTACCATAGCAACCAGTACCATCCTATACCTACCATAGCAACCAGTACCATCCTATACCTACCAGTACCAACCAGTACCATCCTATACCTACCAGTACCAACCAGTACCATCCCATACCTACCATAGCAACCAGTACCATCCTATACCAACCTGTACCAACCTGTACCAACCAGTACCATCCCATACCTACCAGTACCAACCTGTACCATCCCATACCTACCTGTACCAACCTGTACCATCCCATACCTACCAGTACCGTACCGCTGAATGGAAGCGAGGCCTCAGAGGTCTGACCCTCGTTCTTGTCCAGAAAGAACAAAGAATGAGTATTTTACTGAAACTGTTAAAGACAGTGACAAACATTTATTGTTTTCCTGAGTTATAAATCGGACCTAAGTGTGACTCGGCCCTGAATCGATGGTGTATGAACAGATGGCCCGGCGGATTCCTCAGACTCTCTCAGACTGCCTGGACCTCCAGTGAGAGCCATTAATTAGGTCGTTCTTCTGCAGCAGCGGGACACACAGGCGTAAATAGGTGGCAAAGAGAGGCAGTAAATGTCTGAGAGACACACCGGGACACAGAACACACACACACAGACTCCTCTGTTTAATCTGAGGACGTCCATCTGGAAAACCGCAGCTACTGGTCAGGCTCTAACTATGAGCTACAACCTGGCAACACGTTGGTTCCGAGGTCGACTGGATCCGGTCGACACAGAAAGGAGAACATCAGATGAAAACCTCGTTTCAAATCTCTGAGAAGGAAAAAATTCACATCTAATAATCTGATTGGCTCGGCTTGATTTGGTATCAAAATTCCTTTTCAGTTGCTGTGGTTTGCTTTTTTTTTACCCAGAATGCCTTGTGTTGCATTTCACTTCCTGTTTCTGGAGCGCTCTACAGTCCGCTTGGCGTTCACATGTGCACCAGAGTTTGGTTGAACCGAACCCAGACTGAGGCTTACGGGACGACCAGAGTTCAGTTCTTCGGTCAGAGTTTGGTTCCACATCCACACCAGAAGAACCGGACTTTAAAGACAAACGGACTGGAGCCGATTGAAGTGGACCAACAGGGCTGATGTGAACGAAGTCTTACAGGATTTTATAACCTGGTTCTTCATCTGACATCCATCTCTGTGTCATTTCTTTGGAAACTCAGCACTCATTAAAATATGTTACTCTAAAAAGCCCCAAACTGCTGGAGCAAAGCAAAATAAAGGTTCAGATGATCCAACAAACAGAACCAATCAGCAGAAACACCAAAGAGGTTCTGCTTCAGAACAAAGCAACACCAGGAACTTCATTCAGAACAAAACCTGAGGCAGAGAAAGACTGGAGGAAGGAAAGGAGAAAACAGAAACCTTCCGTTCCAGTCAGGAAGGATTCAGGCTCTCCAGGAGGAACGTTACCGCCAGCGCAAAGCCTGCTGACCTCTGGCAGCAGAAAGGTGTGAGGGAGCCACAAATTAAACCAGTTCCTTCACTTGGACTCTGTTGATTCTGCATGTGGGTCAGAAAGTTAAACCCGAACATGTCAAATCAGTTCAGATCTTTAAGAGGAATCAGTTCAGATCTTTAAGAGGAATCAGTTCAGATCTTTAAGAGGAATCAGTTCAGATCTTTAAGAGGAATCAGTTCAGATCTTTAAGAGGAATCAGTTCAGATCTTTAAGAGGAATCAGTTCAGATCTTTAAGAGGAATCAGTTCAGATCTCTGAGAGGAATCAGTTCAGATCTCTGAGAGGAATCAGTTCAGATCTCTGAGAGGAATCAGTTCAGATCTTTAAGATGAATCAGTTCAGATCTCTGAGAGGAATCAGTTCAGATCTCTGAGAGGAATCAGTTCAGATCTTTAAGAGGAATCAGTTCAGATCTCTGAGAGGAATCAGTTCAGATCTCTGAGAGGAATCAGTTCAGATCTTTAAGAGGAATCAGTTCAGATCTCTGAGAGGAATCAGTTCAGATCTTTAAGATGAATCAGTTCAGATCTCTGAGAGGAATCAGTTCAGATCTTTAAGAGGAATCAGTTCAGATCTCTGAGAGGAATCAGTTCAGATCTTTAAGAGGAATCAGTTCAGATCTCTGAGAGGAATCAGTTCAGATCTCTGAGAGGAATCAGTTCAGATCTCTGAGAGGAATCAGTTCAGATCTTTAAGAGGAATCAGTTCAGATCTCTGAGAGGAATCAGTTCAGATCTTTAAGAGGAATCAGTTCAGATCTTTAAGAGGAATCAGTTCAAATCTTTAAGAGGAATCAGTTCAGATCTCTAAGAGGAATCAGTTCAGATCTCTGAGAGGAATCAGTTCAGATCTTTAAGAGGAATCAGTTCAGATCTCTGAGAGGAATCAGTTCAGATCTCTGAGAGGAATCAGTTCAGATCTTTAAAAGGAATCAGTTCAGATCTCTGAGAGGAATCAGTTCAGATCTTTAAGAGGAATCAGTTCAGATCTTTAAAAGGAATCAGTTCAGATCTTTAAGAGGAATCAGTTCAGATCTTTAAAAGGAATCAGTTCAGATCTTTAAAAGGAATCAGTTCAGATTTACAGCCACACCTGGATGAGATCTTCTGATCCATCTGGGAGGATTCATGGAGCTTGGTTCTGGTTGGACATCAGAACGAAACCTCCAAATCCTTTTGGTCAGTCTGATGTTGGAACCTCAGAACTTCCAGAATCTCTTCCTCTGAGTCGCATTCGGATCCGGGAGCCTTGTGGGGTTCAGGGTTAGGAGGTGTTTCTGTTTCATGTTGGTAAAATAAAACCATGTCATGTGTTTCTGACCAGCAGGATTAAAACACTCTGAGGTGATTCAGGTGTGTTTTAACATTAAACCTCAACACAGTGAGAATCAGAGCTAATGGAGTCACCAGCTGGAGGAGTGATGTCTGTTTCCTCACTCTGCATCAGGTAGGATACTGACGGATCACAGCCTTTCAGCAGAACCCCGACACATCAAGTCTGATCCGTCTCCTTCACTCCTGTCCTCAAGCCAATAATAATGATGGAAAGTTTCCGATGAGGTGGAAAAACTCCGATGTCATGCTGGTGAGCAGCGCCCTCTGCTGGCCGCCTGAAACATGACAGGGAGTTACGAACTGCAGGAAGGTCAGAGTTCAAATCACGTTTAGGTGAATCTGCTGTATTCAGAAGATATGAAGTGAAATATTTCAGATGAACTCCAGCTGTGATCCCATCAGCTCCGACTTCCTGGTTCTGGTCCAGATGATCACCAGCATGTACTGGAAACGGGTCCAGCCTCTTCCTCCTCTTCCTCCTCCTCCCAGTTGAACTACAGTAACCTCTCCACTGCTCCACACTGTTCTGAGGGGAGGCCTGTGTGTGTGTGTGTGTGTGTGTGTGTGTGTGTGTGTGTGTGTGTGTGTGTGTGTGTGTGTGTGTGTGTGTGTGTGTGTGTGTGTGTGTGTGTGTGTGTGTGTGTGTTGCTCTGAAACGGTCTGAATAAGACGTCCTGCCTCTCCAGATGTTGGTCCTGCTTTTTTCTCTCTCCAGCAGTTTGGAGTGGTTGCTATGAATCAACCCAAATATTCCTCCTGACAACCACTACCTCTTCCTCCTCTCCCTCCTCTTTCTCTTCTTCCTCCTCTCCCTCCTTTCCCTCCTCTCTCTCTTCTTCCTCCTCTTCCTCCTCTTCCTCCTTTCTCTCTTCTCCCTCCTCTTCCTCCTCTTTCTCTTCTTCCTCCTCTTTCTCTTCTTCCTCCTCTCCCTCCTCTTCCTCCTCTCTCTCTTCTTCCTCCTCTTCCTCCTCTCCCTCCTCTTTCTCTTCTTCCTCCTCTCCCTCCTCTTCCTCCTTTCTCTCTTCTTCCTCCTCTTCCTCCTCTCCCTCCTCTCCCTCCTCTCTTCTTCCTCCTCTTCCTCCTCTCCCTCCTCTTCCTCCTCTTTCTCTTCTTCCTCCTCTCCCTCCTCTTCCTCCTTTCTCTCTTCTCCCTCCTCTTCCTCCTCTCCCTCCGCTTCCTCCTCTCTCTTCTTCCTCCTCTCTCTCCTCTTCCTCCTCTTTCTCGAACGGCAGGATGAAGCAGCTCAGGGATCAAAACCCAAACCAGACAAAGTTCTGAAAAGTAGAACCGGTTCAGTAAAAATGAAGTTTTAGAGATTTTAGATCCTAAACAGAATATTTTACCAGTTTGTTTCCATCAGATTTTGTGATTAAAGTTTCCCCCAAACCTTCTGTTTTACGTTTTATTTGTGGATTTCCAGTTGTAAACTCCTCACCAGCTTCTTCATAACAGTAGATTTTAATAATTTATCAGTCTTAGTTTGTTTCTGTTGTAATCATTTATATAACCTGCTGCACATTTTAGGCGATGGTTGCATCAAATTTAAATGATTGTATTACTTTGTGTGTGTCAGTAATAAACATGATAAATGATTTAATTCTGACTCCCTGTTGCTGATTTATGATCATTTATTTTCACAACCTGTTTCTGATTCTGTAAGGAGCTTTTGATCCACTTCAAGTTTAGTTAATAAAGTTGTGATCAACAGTATCAAATGTTTTTCGATCTTAAAATACTCTTGCAGCTTTTTTTGTTATCTATAAACTTAGTGATTTATTGCAGAGACGTTTCTTTCTAGTGGATGAAATCCGTGGAGATCAGGATCTTTACGGGCCAAACCTGCAGCGTTTAGAGTCACTTCAGCCTTAAACCTTCATGTTTTCTTTGTTTTTCTGTCTCTTTTTTCTGTTTTTGGTCTAAAAAGAAAGAGGTGAGGCTCTGGGAAGCTGCCTCGCTCCAGCCGGCCGGATCAGATGCATCCAGTCAGTCAAACACGTTCCACTGAAATAAAAATAAAAATAAAACTCACCCTACAATCTGCCTGAAAGACACAAATTTAAGGAGAGACACAAAGAAACTGAGTTCTAAAATGTCTGCAGGGTGAATTCATAAGACAGCAGATCCAGGAGGATCATTCAGGATCCCATCAGAACCTTCCTGGTTCCTCCAGGAGGATCCAGGAAGTCCAGGAGGAATCCCACAGCACCACTACATGCATTCATGCTGAGTCACTGGTTGCCATGGTGACCTCATTTTGAGAACGAGCTCACGGCTCCGTTTTGGGCCTCGGACAAACAGCCTCTGTGAGGAAAGTGAAATCTGTGCCGAGACATTTTTGGCAGCGCAGAGCGAGAAGGTTGTCGTGGAAACGGATCCAGTTTTCTGAGTGTTTTTACCAGAGATCTGCAGAATCAGAGCTGGAACCTGAACGAGTCTGAACTCCGACCTGATTGGACAGAAAACTGTTTGTCTCACAGCAGGAAACTCACCGGGTGAAAGCAGCAGAAACGCCTTTCATAATGAAAATGTTTACTACAGAACATGAAATAAGAAACAACAGAATCTACAGGGACATCAGGCCGCTGCACAATCTCCAAAAATGATGAAACATAAAGCAGAATAAAAACTGTAAACCAGATCAACATGCAGTCAGAAGGTTAAAGTTCATCTTTCTGAGTCATTTTTACCTTTGAATTATGTTTCTGCAGCAAAGTACAGCTGAGCTGTGAGGCTAAAAACATAACTGAGTTTTTCTCCTTTAAAATCCACAATATGGCGTCATTTGTGACGTTTGACATGAATTTGGTATAAATACTGTAAAACGTCACAGCGCACGATTCCTGTTTCTCACAATGGGAGGAGCGAAGAATCAGAAGAAATGCGCACAATGCGTTAGCATTAGCGTTAGCATTAGCATTAGCATTGGCGACGGTAATGATCCAAACAGCTGTGATGTTTCATCAGATTAATCTGTGATTTATTCATAATCCTGTTCTCACATTTTTCCAATAAGTTGTCTGTGTTTGTTTCATGTTTGTTCAGAACTGGTTCATGTTCATAGTTCACCATTCAACTTGAACAAGTTCTCATTTATATCATGCAAATTGTCTGGAATAAAGCTTATAAATATTTCTTATGAATAATATGAGTTGTTAAACATCAGTTTGATTCTAAACGGAAAAGAGCATCATGACTGAACATGTTTATGTTGGAACTGATAATAATGTTTCATTTCCATTAAACCAGCTCAGCTACCAGTAGAAACATCTAATGGTGAAAAATACCCAGCAGTAAAACACTGAAGTTTTCTTATTCACTGAATATCTTTGTTTTATTATAAGTAAGTTAAAGCTCAGTCCTGTAATTCCTCAGCTGGATGGTCTGAAGGTTTAAATCTGCAAATTTCCTGCTCAGTTTTTCTCCATAGCCAACAGCAGAAACCAGGCGGCGTCTCGGATTGTGAAACATCCAAAGTTTGGGCTCAAAGAATCTTTTGTTCTTCCCCAACTGAGCCGCGTTCGATGACATCAGGTTTTCTTCATTTCATCAGCAGAGGAAGCTGTTTAACTCTTACATAACGACCCACAATGCAACACTGCTTGACTCCTCCAGCAGAAAGCAGCAGGTCCAGTTCAACCTGCAGTACTGCGGCCCGACGACCCGCTGGGTTCTGTTCTGCTGGGTCCCAAACACCAAGGCTCCCAGCAGGGTGTGTTATTCACTGGGAGAACAGAACCGCAGGAGAGAGAGAGAGAGAGAGAGAGAGAGAGAGAGAGAGAGAGAGAGAGAGAGAGAGAGAGAGAGAGAGAGAGAGAGAGAGAGAGAGAGAGAGAGAGGAGAGAGAGAGAGAGAGAGAGAGAGAGAGAGAGAGAGAGAGGAGAGAGAGAGAGAGAGAGAGAGAGAGAGAGAGGAGAGAGAGAGAGAGAGAGAGAGAGAGAGGAGAGAGAGAGAGAGAGAGAGAGAGAGAGAGAGAGAGAGAGAGAGAGAGAGAGAGAGAGAGAGAGAGAGAGGAGAGAGAGAGAGAGAGAGAGAGAGAGAGAGAGAGAGAGAGAGAGAGAGAGAGAGAGAGAGAGAGAGAGAGAGAGAGAGAGAGAGA
Organism: Poecilia reticulata; assembly: GCF_904066995.2. Taxonomy (NCBI): domain Eukaryota; kingdom Metazoa; phylum Chordata; class Actinopteri; order Cyprinodontiformes; family Poeciliidae; genus Poecilia; species Poecilia reticulata. The sequence continues at coordinate 29,700,338 of NC_088844.1, forward strand.
GAGAGAGAGAGTTGAGTTTGAGCCCCAGAAGCCATAAAAATCTCTGGACTGATGCAAAAAGCACATCTGGGTTTGGACCAGCACCACGTGTCTGCTGCTGAACCGGGCCTCCGCTCCGAAAACAAACCCAGCTCAGGCTCAGGGCGACCGGACCGGACCGGACCGGACTGGACTGGACCAGACCGGACTGGACCGGACCGGGTCAAGCAGCCAGAACTGAACATCTCAAACAGAGAAAATAAAAATTTCAGATTTTATGTTAACGAGTTTGAAGCTCAGTTCTGATTCTGTCCAGAATCTGGACCCTCTGCTCACAATGTTTCAGGATCAGAATTTAACCTTTGACCTCTTCAGTGTGTAACAGCTGTCAATGAGGAGAATCCATCACAATCTTTAGGATCCATTCAGGAAAACTTGTTCGTAGTTCATAACTAATTCTAATTCTTTGTGATATGCAAATTTCATCTGATGTTTTTAAGCTTTTATATATCAAAGATCCAGAATTTTAAAATGTCAACAAAGAGATGATGCAAACGTTGTGCAGAGAAGACATGATGCTGACCTGGTCCAGAGGTGGTGTCCGGTTCTCTGAGCTCAGAACCATCTGGATGGACCATCAACCTCAGAACCTCAGAACCTGGATTGTGGATGAAGACGCTGCGGCCATTTTACCCCCGACGGTAGAAATCAGCTTCCAGACTGAGGAAGAGGAGGAAGAGGAAGGCCCGTCTGCTTCGGGTTCTGTTAGAGCTGCTTTGATTGCTGACCAGAGGAACTGATCCAAACTCAGGTCCAAGTCCATCCGGGTTTTATCGGATCGGAGCGGGTTGGTCAACCTGATGCTGGTTTGGAAACAAACGTCGTAAAATCGGATTTTATAGCAACTTTCTGCAGAAACACTGGAGCTTTAGGGAAACCAGACGGATGACGACGTGAACATTACAGGGAAACACACACACACACACACACACACACACACACACACACACACACACACACACACACACACACACACACACACTGAGGGCTTCAACAACAGAAGCCCTTCAGTTTCTTTATGTTCCGAAAGAGTTGGCCTAAAGCCCGGATTCTGTTTCTCACTAATTACGGGTCCAGGAGTTAAATTGTAGCAGTGACACAGAGGCTACAGAACCAGAGCTGGAGGAAACTAAAGTCTCCACTTCCTGTGAAAACTGTCAGAATAAAATGCAGCTAAATAAACCAAAGAAAAGCCAGACTGGAGATAAACACACTCTAACGGGAGCATCAACATGCTAATAGGTCAACATGCTAATGAAAGCACAGAGACTGATGATAACATTTTAGCAAACATTAGCATTTAGCTAATACAAGCTAAATGGAGTAGTAAACATGCTGGTAATAGCTGTCATGCTAGCATTAGCCTTATTGTAAAAATACAAATTTCAGCTATTTTTATATAATAGCTAAGTTTATCATACTGAACAGAGGCAGTCAATGTTAGCTAACAAGACAGTGATAGCCCACATGCTACTGAACAGCTCAGTTAATTTTAGCTTATATGCTAATACTTACACGTTAGCAGGCCCCTTTAAAGTTTCTCTCCTAACCAGTTAAAATGCTAAACATTTGATTTCTTCCCAGCTGACTCAGCAGATATTGTAATGAATTTTATAGCTCTTGGGCGCCCTGTGTCTTTCTGCCACCCTGGGCAACTGCCCATATGGCATATATCAAAAACTGTCGCTGGTTCTGGTACATTTAAAAACTCTGTTCCAAAATGAAATTAATTTTATTTACTAAGTAAAAATAAATGATTGAAATGTATAAATCCCACCACTTTTCTTCCTACCGGTTGTTTTTTAGTGTATTTGTTCTGTTTCGGTAAGTTTTCATTTCCCTCTGTTATGTTTGGATTCCCCTTCAGATGGTTTAACAGATTTTATGAGTTTTTCTCTCCCTTGCAGCAGTTTTGCTCTTTTATTTTGAATCCTGTTCCCCCCTCTCTCTGCTGGTGACGCTGGGTCTCCAGGCGCCTCCTCCTCTTCATCCTCCTCCTCCTCCTCCAAACATGGCGCCGGCTCGCTGCTGGGCTGCCTCCCCGACCGACGACGCAGAAAAGCAGAGAAAGAAGCGCAGACGCAGCGGGTAGAAACTTTCCTTTAACGTTTTTAGAACCTGTTTTTAACTTTCTCCCGCGGCGCTCCCGCTGTTTGGAGAGATCCACGCCAGACTTTTACGCGCAGCCTGCTTGTTTGGAGACGTTTGCGCGTCAGGCTGTGCGCGTAACGGGCATCTCACCTGTCCGACGAAGGGAGATTTCACTCCGCTTGTTGTAGGATGTGAATCTCCCTGATTTCCCCTGGTTGCGGAGCGCAGAGGCGGACATCTGCGGGGAAAACATGCGCAGCCCTGTGAGGAGCAGCACCGCAGGCGCAGCTGAGGACTGAGACTTTCCACGGAGGAAAAACACGTTTTCCACTCTTCAGGATGGATGGAGAACATTCTGCTCTGTCGGGAGTTGAGAGGGAAAGAGAGAGGCTTCCACCCATCTACACCAGCTCTCCTCCTGTAAGCTAACCCTCCTTTTCTCTCCGTCTGATGTCAGAAATGTTTCGGGTTTTTCTGGCCAGATGTTTCAGTTGGTAGATCCTGACGTGGGTGAGGATGAGAAGAATCGTGAACTTGAGAGTTTTTGAAAGTTCGCAGAAGTTCTTGTTTGTTTTGTCAGGACATTTTCTCTAACTGCTCGTCAGTCATTCCCTCTGCTTTCATTTAAAAGCATCACTTCCCTGCAGAATAAGACATTAGAGGCGAAACACAAACAGCTATGCAACATGACATCACACTTTTCATCTTGTTTTTTGGGTTTAAGTTTTCCTCCATTTGACCTGGAGCATCACTCCGGGTTCGATCTGCTGCTGAGTCAGCTCAGTCTGTGTTTTACGTAACGCCCGTGACGTCATCAGGCAGCTCTCCGGTCATCCGCCTCAGTCCAGAGCTCAGAGCTGAAGGCATCTCCACCTTCAGGCGGTTCTGATGGATGGATGGATCTAAACAGATTCTTCTGGCCCGTTCGTGGCGTAGCGTTCGGTTCCTGGATGTTTTAGTCGTTGGTGAAAACGGAACCGGTCCAAACCAGGAGACTGGATCTCCAGTAGAACCTTAATCTGACGGATCTGACAACCTGTTCGAATTGGGTGGTGAACTATGAACATGAACTAGTTCCGACCAGCCTAATAATCTGACCGGTCTGGACCTCTGGCTGAGTTCGGACTCTGTTCCGCCGTCTGGATCCAGGATTTTTCTCTGATGGTTCTGATTCAGACCTCATGACCTCATCAGGTTGGATTGATCCACTTCATCCATGTTACAAACTGAACAAACTTCTGCTCCACTGCTGAAGCAGAGGCTGATTCCCGACCAGAACCAGAACGTTTGACCTGCTGAAGGTTAAAAACCAGAAATCCAGGAGATGATTCTCATCATCACTGATCTCATGCAGATTTTAATGACGATCCTTCCTGTGGTTCTGACCGGGTCCGATCAGAACCACTTCGATCTAAACGATTGAAGAAACCTTCATTATGTTTTCAGAGTTAAACCTAAACTACCTCATATGGGCGAGTCGAGCTGAAAGTCTGGAAAACTTTGACTCTGTTTCGGAAACAACAGACAAAGCCCACCGGTCTCAGCCCAGAGGGTCGTCTTGCAGGATGGAGTTATTGTCAAGAGAAAATATAAAATAACCGTTCTGCCTTTATCAGTTCGTAATAAACGGCTGTCAGAAGGTGGCTAGCCTGCAGTCCGCTGCTTTACAGACGAGCTGCTCATCATTTGACATGCTGAGCTTCTCTCTGCGTCATCGGTAAACTGATCCGGTTTGTTAGTAAGGCTGTCTGCTGCGGCAGCCAGCCTGCAGTCTGCTGCTTTACAGGAACCTTCAGACATTAGCCGTTTAGAAACTGTAACTTTTTTTAAAGGTTTTGTTGGCTCTAGTGGCCTTTATTTGAAAGTAGTTCAACAGGAAGGAGGGTAATGAGGGAGGGGGAAGACATGCAGCGAATGTCACCAGACCGGGAATCGAACCTGTGACCACCGCCACGAGGACCAAGGCCTCAATACATGGGTTGTGCTTTGCCCCCTGCACCCCTAGAAACTGTAACTTTTTAAATCTTGATGACACATCAGGGACATAAATATCCTGAAATGGGAGAATAAATTATGAATAAACTGTTAAAATATTAAAACTTCCTCTGAATTTGATCGGAACATTAAATAATATACTGAAAACTGATTGATCAAATAATATTTGAGGATATTAACGTTGAAGTTTTAATAATTCTGGTTGTTTTAATAGAAGTTTTTATGCAGATTATTAAAAGTAAACATGACTGAAGGAGTTTAGTAAATTTGATAAATCATGAACCGATCAGGTTTCTGAGACAAACTGATTGATCACAACTGATCAGTTTGAAGTCCTGAAGACAAACCGTCACCCAGGCGACCAGCTGCATCACCAGTCCGGTCCGGTCCGGTTCCATCAACAGCTTCATTACAGCCAGTCTGTGTCTGTGACTCCTCTGAGACGGACCAGCGCTGGCCTGATTCTGTCAGAACCGGTACCAGACCCGTTCCAGACATGTGGTGAGTAAATCACCAGAAACCCACTAAGATGTCTGACCCAGTCTGCCTGCTGGAACCGGACCAGTACAGCCCAGTCCGCAGAGCCAGACCGTTTCCCAGCCGGCCCACACCTGCTGCTCTGCTGCCAGAACAAAACATGGCCGCCTGGTGGAGGCGGCGGCAGCACGGCGCGGTGGACACTGTGGACATGGTGGACATGATGGACATGATGGACATGGTGGACACTGTGGACATGGTGGACACTGTGGACATGATGGACACTGTGGACATGGTGGACACTGTGGACATGGTGGACATGATGGACATGGTGGACACTGTGGACATGATGGACATGGTGGACACTGTGGACATGGTGGACACTGTGGACATGGTGGACACTGTGGACATGGTGGACATGATGGACATGATGGACATGGTGGACACTGTGGACATGGTGGACACTGTGGACACTGTGGACATGGTTGACACTGTGGACATGGTGGACACTGTGGACACTGTGGACATGATGTACATGGTGGACACTGTGGACATGGTGGACACTGTGGACACTGTGGACATGGTTGACACTGTGGACATGGTGGACACTGTGGACATGGTGGGCACTGTGGACATGGTGGACACTGTGGACACACTTATGAGCTGCTCCATCAGCCACCAGCAGATGAATCCAGCTGCAGCAGAACTCCGTCACTCTCTGCCGTCACTCTCTGCCGTCAGATGTGATGTGAGGATTCAGTCCCAGCTCCAGGCAGAGGTGCATTCTGGGACGTTTCTCTGGATGTTTCGGGGTTCCCTCAGCAGCTGAGGGTGGCAGAGGTGCATTCTGGGACGTTTCTCTGGATGTTTCGGGGTTCCCTCAGCAGCTCAGGGTGGCAGAGGTGCATTCTGGGACGTTTCTCTGGATGTCTTGGGGTTCCCTCAGCAGCTGAGGGCGGCAGAGGTGCATTCTGGGACGTTTCTCTGGATGTCTCGGGGTTCCCTCAGCAGCTGAGGGCGGAGCTGTGAGAAGCTGCTCTCAGGTAACAAGCAGCTCTGACCACATCTTTCATCCAGCAGCTTCAGCTTCTCACCGTCTGACGGAGTTTCAAACCTGGACAGGAAACGCGACTGAATAAATCTGGTTTCATGGCCTTTAGTGGAAACTTCTAAAGTTTACAAAACATTAAACAACATATCCACACTTAAATCTCATTAAACGTATAAACATCATTTAACTTGTTTATCAGAGATGCACCAATCAATTTTCCTCATCAACTCATCAAAGTCGGAATTCTTCATCTTTAAACACCAATAAATTATATTTAGTTTAAATTAAAATCTTATAAAGGTTTATAATAAATGACTTTCACACAATAAATGTTGATATTTAAATTTCCTTCCTCTGTTAAACATCCTGCAGGATTTTTACAGTTTTTAGAAAAACCCTGACTCAGCAGGTTTAAAGAAAAACATAAATCTGCGTTGAATCCTGATTGGTGCGTCTTTAATGTTGAAATGATAACAGGAGGATCTGATCTGAAGTTTTTACTGCAGTAACTGTACGCCATGATGACGATCGGCTGATTATTTTACTGTTGGTCACAAACTGTGTTGACACAAACCTGTGTTTTCCTGCAGTCCCTGAACACACCACAGGTTTCTGTCTCTGTGAACATGTGGAGCTGCTCTGCATCCGTTCAGCTCTGAACCTCTTCATCCTATTTTCTTTCATTTCCATTTATTCCCCCGCTTCCTGAATTACTCTCTCTCTCATATCCCTCTCTTCCTGTCCTTTATCCTCCCCGTCTTCTGTCCATCCCACTTTTCTTCCTCGGCTCCTTCTTTTTTATCCTGTAATTTCCATCTCGCCTCGCTGCTCTCGTGGCTCTGCTGCTGCGACGCGTCTGATAGCGAGGCCGGCGCAGCGTGTGATTAATCACGGAGAGCAGTCGGTAAACGCTGGGCTCATGTGTTTAGTTTTGGTTATGCTCTCATTGTCTGATCATGCAGCCCAGAGTCTGGACCAGCTTAGGAAGTTCTGCTGAGAAACCTCAACATGTGAGAATGCAGAGAGTCACTTAGCCGACTTTATTGGTCGACTAAAGAGCCGCGAGACGACGGCTACTCGGTCATTAGCTGGAACGTTTGTCAGGAGAGCCCATAAAATAAATCTGCAGTTACGAATTTTTTCCAGAACAAGCTGGTTATAAACCAGCGTCTCATTTATGAGACGTACAGCAGCGGCAGATGGAAGCACCGCTGCCTCCGAGCAACAAGGTCCTGGGTTTGAATCCCAGCCGGGCGTCTCTGCATGTTTCACACTGGGGTTTTCTCTGGGTACTCCAGCTTCCTCCATCAGTCCAGAAGCAGGACTGTTCGGTCTCGAAGCTGTGTGTGTGCGCGTGTGTGTGTGTGTGTGTGTGTGTGTGTGTGTGTGTGTGTGTGTGTGTGTGTGTGTGTGTGTGTGTGTGTGTGTGTGTGTCCTGTGATGACTGCTGGACATCAGCTCCGGTTTTGGAGTCATTAAAGCTGCTGATGGGTCGTAAAGCAACGCCGAAGGAGCCGAAGGAGATTCCAACCAGCTCTGCTCATAATCCAGTGGAATAAGGAGCAGAGCTACAACTAACCTCTGGAAAAATGGGCCACAGTGTCCTGAACGCCTGGCCAGCTGTAAATCATGGTGGTGGCAGCATCATGCTGTGGAAAGTCACAGCATTAAAATCCACAACCGAACAACTTCAGTAGAAAACATGAAATGTCTCAGGATAAAGATGTGAATAATTTACTGAGCTTTTAAAATGTTTATGTTTAAAAACAGGAGGGCAGAATTCACATCAAAGGTGGAAAAAGTTATTAAATGATTTTCCTTGATCTCATTTTTATATCATGGAAACCAGCGGTGGGCAGCTAGCTAAAAGGTTAGCTGCGCTAACCCTAAAGCACTAATCACAAACATCCATCCACTTTCTGACACCCTTGTCCCCAGTGGGGTCAGGAGGGTGGGGGGTCCTGGTCTCCAGCGCTAAACACTTTCAAAGTTAGGACAAGGTGCTAAAGGAAAAAGTAGCTCCGCTATTAGCGCATTAGCAGAAGTGTATGTGCTCACACACATATCTGTCTTGTTTTTATTTTCCTCCAGACATCGTTCTGTTGTTACAGAGTATTAAACAGACGTTTTCTCCACGGCAGGTTTTGGGACGAGGACCCAAGCAGCCGTTTCCATCTCTGGGAACCTTCATCTCCACGCTCAGCCAGAGGAGAGACGCGGGAGGGCGGGGCTTCGCCATCGGCATCGGGGGCCCGCTGACCGGCCCGCTGGGGATCAGGCACAGTGAGTTACATCTGCTGAGGCACGATCCTGAGAACTGCTGCTGAAGCAGGCCATGCTGCTGGTACCAACGGCACACGCCTCCAAATTGCACCTAGGCTTGGCTGTGCTGGTTGCTAGGAGACCGAAGGAAGAATCTAGACTCTCAGGCTGATAAAATGGCAGCATTTACCTGTGAAGTCGATCAGCAGTCAGAAGGATCCGGAGGTTTGGGTTCAACTGAACTGAAAGCCAAGCAGACAGCAGACGGCTCCCAAACCAGGAAGTGGACTACAGCACAGGGCATTCTGGGTAAATAGAACCAAAACGAATATGCTAATTTAGTGCTAGCAGGAGAAATGACTCGTGGTTTTTAGCCAAAAACTGAAGAGAAATCCTCCAGAGGTTTTGGTGTCGTTTCCTTCTGTGGTTCTTGGTGCAGCGCCCCCACAGGCCAGGAGGGGAACAGGTTGGTCTGACTCAGAGAGAAAGAGAACCACAGCATCTGGAGCTGGAGCAGATGTTTCAGCGCTGGTCCTCTATCGAATCGAGTCTCCCGGACTACGACGTGTGGAAACAGGAACCTTCTGCTCTCTGCTGTGTTTAGACAGAGAGCAGATGCTAAACCACTGTAACCTGATTCAACATCATTTCTTCATGTTTGAAGTGCCGAAGCTGGTTGTAAAGAAACTGTCTCTCCTGTCCAGCAGTGAGACAAGCAACACTTTGACCTGCTGTGAAGGTTTACAGCAGATGTTCCTCACCTACAGCCTGACCCGGTTCTGTTCTCTGAGTCGATCTGATGTGGGTCCCGTCTGAGCTGTAATGATGTGTTACTTCCTCTGTTTACAGTACGCCTCATGTATTCAGTCAGAATGCAGCCTGCATGGCAGGAGGAGCGCAGTGTGGCCGCGGATCCAAACCCAGGATCCGACCCGTAACTCAGATTTCTGCTGATGCGATGCAAACCTCTCTGGTTTCTGGGCTGAAATGTGCAGCCGAGGTTCTGGTGAAGCGGCGAACGTCTTGTCGGTTCTGAGTCACTGCGAGTGTTTTTACGTGGAGGAGGATGTTGGTTCTCGTAAAAGGCGAGGTTATTTCTGACTGCCATGAGAACGGAGACCCAGCGGAGCGCTCATCAGCCAGCTTTGTCACCACGGCGACTGATGCCAGAATAATTATGCGAACCTCCACCCCAAATGAAAACCATATGAAAGGAAAACAGTGGACACACACACACACTCAGGCTGCGTACACAGGATGCTGCAGCATTCCTCTGCCCGGTTACAGTCGTCAAGTCTGCTGGATAATCACAGATTCAGGAGGTTTCTGCTTCCTTTTTCATTTTCCTCAAGTATGGTTTTGAGTTCTGAGGCCGAGCTAATCAGAGGTTCATCTGAAGCTTCGAGTCAGAATCAGAAATCACTGACGCCTGGCTTTCAGAGCCAGAGGCCTGGAAGGATAAAACGCCATCATCGCTCCCATCAGGACGCGTTTCCATCAGCGCTGCACAAAAAAAATCACCAACATATCGGTTCTGATGGTAGAACTGATGCTTCTGCTACGTTCCAAACAAAGACAACTTTTCCCTCTTCCATCCACCCTGGAGAAACCAGAGCCTGGGACTTCATCAGAGCCTGAACCCAAAGTACGATCAAAGCCTTTAGCTTGCATAATGCTGGTCCTCCTGAAGGCGATGAAAAGCTGCCATGGCAACCAGGAGTTGTTGCCATGGCGAGTGACCTGGGTGATGTGGCGGTCCAGTCAAAGTCTCCACCCAGCGAAGGCCAAACCGACCCTGAGCTGACATCATCCGTGTGCAGAGCTCACCCAGGCTCAGAGAGGCTTCTGGAACAGGAAGTGGCCGTCGTCCTGGAAACAAGACATCACCGCGCTGGAGGCACGCCACGACCAGAACAACGAGGAAGAACGGCAACATGGAGGGGAACGGCAACATGGAGGAGAACGGCAATATGGAGGGGAACGGCAGCATGGAGGGGAACGGCAACATGGAGAAGAACGGCAATATGGAGGGGAACGGCAACATGGAGGGGAACGGCAACATGGAGGGGAACGGCAACATGGAGGGGAACGGCAACATGGAGAAGAACGGCAATATGGAGGGGAACGGCAACATGGAGGGGAACGGCAACATGGAGGGGAACGGCAACATGGAGAAGAACGGCAGCATGGAGGAGAACGGCAATATGGAGGGGAACGGCAACATGGAGGGGAACGGCAGCATGGAGGGGAACGGCAACATGGAGGGGAACGGCAGCATGGAGGGGAACGGCAGCATGGAGGGGAACGGCAACATGGAGGGGAACGGCAGCATGGAGGGGAACGGCAACATGGAGGGGAACGGCAACATGGAGGAGAACGGCAACATGGAGGGGAACGGCAACATGGAGGGGAACAGCAACATGGAGGGGAACGGCAACATGGAGGGGAACGGCAACAAGGATCTTTATGTCTCTGTATGTAGTGATGCTGCGGGCTGGAAGGACCTTCATCTTCATCCTCTGACTGAGGCCGTTGCTGCTGTCTGTCATGGCCGCCCTGTCATGCTAACAGCTCAGCATCAGGCAGCAGAGATGAGTTTCCACAGTATCGTTGGACCGAACTGTTGGACAGATGGACTCCCAGAGACATCATCGCTGGTCCAGCCAGTCACTTCAAGGCGCAAATCAAGCCCAGATCACCACTCCTCCAGCGCCGTGCTTTACAGCTGCTCTGATGTGTTTGTGCTCATGTAATGACGCCTGGCGTCCACATGTCCACATCTGTCCAGAGGACATCGTCCCTCCATCAGGTGCAGCTTTGCAAACCAAAGTTCTGCTGCTGGATTTTTAAAGTGAAGAGTTTTTTTCCAGACTGCAAACTGTCCTTTCATGAACTTTAACCTTTGACCTGCTGACTGAGGCCTGTAGAGTCTGAGATGGGACACTTTGGCGTTTTCTCGTTGACCTCGGAGTTGAACTTGCAACCTGCTGGGATTTCCCCTGGTTGGCAGTTGTTTGGAAAATCCTCCATTTTCTGCAGTTTGAACCAGTTTAATTTAGATTTCTATGGTTTTAATGTTTGGAACTTATTTAATTATTTAGTTTTCATTCCACCTGGATAAAAACTGGAGTTGGAATCCGTTTCAAACCCGATGACCTCCTCTGAGCGCCATGCTGCCCTCAGACCGCCTCTCCGCTCCTTTTCCCTCCTGCTTGAACAATCTGTCCTGCACCCACAATGCACCTGGACAGGCCTCGTCCTGAAGGGAGTTACCGTGGAGACGGAGACAATGAGGGGCCAATTATGAAGAGAAAGGATGGGTGTGTGTGAGGGAGGACATGTGTGTTTCCACCCGGCCTCCATGGTGGATCAGCAGGCGTCACTTTTAGATATGAAAGCAGAAAAATTCAATCTTTTCTCATTTCTAGATGTAAACGTGTTTATCTGTTAAATCTGTTCTGTTTCCGGCGAACACACCGGACATGTCAGGAGCAAAACTACTGATGATGCATGAAAATAAAAACTATAGAGGTCCACAAACCCAGCTCTTATTTTGATAGTCTACTTCCACTGATCCACAAGGTCATTTCCATCATTTTAAATATTTAGCTTCCTAAGTATTTAGGTAGCTAAATATTGAGCTAGCTAGTTGCTTGCTAGCTAGATATTTTGCTAGCAACCTACATATTTAGGTTTAATTTGGAAGATAAATATTTATTTTGAAAATTAAATATTTAGTTTGGGAAAAAAAATACTTTAGAACTAAATATTTATGTAATAAACAATATTTAATTTTGAGCTATTTGTTTAGTATTTATCTATTTAAATATTTACTTTTGAACTAAATGTTTAGCTTTTAGCTTCCTAATTTAATTTGCAAGCTAAATATTTACTTTGTAAACTGAATATTCAGCTTCTGAGTTAAATATTTAGTTTGGAACATTAAATATATGATTTGTGAAAGCCCAGATTTCCCCCCGCCAGGCTGAATAAACCCGATGCTGTAATGTTTTGCTGTGTGCCGTTTCGAGCGGCTCCTCATGACTCCTGTTTCCCCGCTCGGTGCGCCGCAGCGGTCAGGGAGCTGCCTCCCATCTGCAGCGACGTCCGGCAGAAGCAGCGGCTCTCCATCGACACGCTGCCTCAGGAGGTCAAAGCTCCGTTCCCCTGCGACCCCGTCATCCCGCTCCGGACCAAAACCACCAAGGAGTTCCAGTGGGTCTCCTCTCTGACGCTGAAACATCCCAGAATCCTCTTCGCCGCTTTACTCACATCTGCCGTTTCCAACAGGGACGACGTGGAGCGAGCCGCCCAATCAGGTGACTGGAGGGACGTCAGAGAGTTTTACCTGACGACCTTCGACTCCTTCGTAGAAATCAACGCCGCCTTCAAGGTAAAACAGATCAATCTCCGCCGCTGCCGCCTGGCTCTGCTTCCGCTTCCTCACTGCGTCTGAACGTCCCGCAGCGGGAGGCCAACGGATTGTTCAACACTATCGAGGACTCGGGAGTCAACGGCAAGTTCGTCAGCGCCGTTTACGACTCGCTGCTCAGCACAGTAAGTGAGACCCAGACCGGTTCTGATGAGCCCAGGCTGTGCAGCCCTGAGTAGTCATGGCAACTGATGTTATAATCCGAGCTAACGCGAGCATGTAGATATTAAATAGGATGGTTCCGAGGATTGAACCTTGAGGGACTCCAGGTGACAGAAGCGACCACTGGAGGGCGCTGTGCAGCGTGAGCTTTGTCTCAGCTCCACTGCACAAGGAATTTAAGCTAATTAATAAAGTATTTTAGTGTCTAGTTAATTTTAATGTTTATTTAGTTTTTAGTAGCCGTTTAAATTGGGTTTTAGGCGTTAATAAATATTTATAATCATCTGTTACTGAGTTCATGAGGTCGGAACCTTCAGCTCACCCAACTGGACTTTTAAAACTTTTATGAAACAAGTTCAGCTTTGCTTCTGTTTGGGTTTCAGTGTAATGTTGAGGTTTAAAGCTGGAGCAGACGTGTGTCCGTCTGAGCGGTGTGTGTTTGTGTTCAGCCTCAGGACATCCAGAAGTCGGTCTTGAAAGGAATCATCAACAGCCTGCTGAGAGAGTGGAAAGGGTGAGAGCCGCTTCAGTTTATCGCTTCATCATTATTAATGTTTCCAGACGGAGTGAGATCAAGTGAAAGATGTTTGTGGGTTTCATCCTCATGCCGGTTCTTTGTTCTTGTGTTTGTGTCTTTAGGCCTCGGACAAAAGACGACCTGCGGGCGTATTTCGTTCTGATCCAGGTGAGACTCAAACACACCGACAGGCAGGTTAAACGTCCAGCATGACGGAGCCATCAGAGAGAAACTGCTGAGTCATGGGGAGCCAGAGACACGCGTTGCTATGGTGATTCCCTCCTTTTCTTGGGAGCCGTGCATTTTTAGTCAGAATATGTAGAAAGTTTTCTAACATCAGTAATGGAAACGCATCGAGTGTCTGAAAGTCGACAGAAATACGGACGCAATGAAACTGACAGAAACTTTAAACATCAGAGTTCAGAGTCATTATCACAATCTGAGCTGCATAGTACGAGGCAAATATTACAATAAAATGGCAAATTCAAACTGTGAATGTTCAAAATGCTAATCCAGTCGGATGAAGTCCGACTTTAAGCTTCAGATGCTGCTGCTGGAAGGTCCGGCTGAGCTTTTCTCGTTAAATCTTTGACGATTCATGGAAGTGTGCAGTTCTGCCTGCATCGCTCTGAGTGCCGCCTGCAGCACTCTGCACCGCGTGCAACGCTCTGAGCTCCGCCTGCATCGCTCTGAGCGCCGCCTGCAGCGCCCTGAGCGCCGCCTGCATCGCCCTCAGCACCGCCTGCATCGCCCTCAGCGCCGCCTGCATCGCCCTCAGCACCGCCTGCATCGCCCTCAGCGCCGCCTGCATCGCCCTCAGCGCCGCCTGCATCGCCCTCAGCGCCGCCTGCATCGCCCTCAGCGCCGCCTGCATCGCCCTCAGCGCCGCCTGCATCGCCCTCAGCGCCGCCTGCATCGCCCTCAGCGCCGCCTGCATCGCCCTCAGCGCCGCCTGCATCGCCCTCAGCGCCGCCTGCATCGCCCTCAGCACCGCCTGCATCGCCCTCAGCGCCGCCTGCAGCGCTCTGAGCGCCGCCTGCAGCGCCCTGAGCGCCGCCTGCATCGCCCTCAGCGCCGCCTGCATCGCCCTCAGCGCCGCCTGCATCGCCCTCAGCGCCGCCTGCATCGCTCTGAGCATCGCCTGCATCGCCCTGAGTGCCGCCTGCATCGCCCTCAGCGCCGCCTGCATCGCTCTGAGCATCGCCTGCATCGCCCTGAGTGCCGCCTGCATCGCCCTCAGCGCCGCCTGCATCGCTCTGAGCATCGCCTGCATCGCCCTTAGTGCCGCCTGCATCGCCCTCAGCGCCGCCTGCATCGCTCTGAGCTCCGCCTGCATCGCTCTGAGCGCCGCCTGCAGCGCTCTGAACGCCGCCTGCAGCTCAGGTTTTCCCATCAGGCCTCTCTTTCTTCAGCGTTCTGCAGCTCTCTGGCCTTCCAGTTGGCCGACAGCAGATCTGAGAGCTCATCTGCGCTCTTTATAGGAACAAAACCCCTGAAACTTAATGGTGCTTGTTGATAACTGCTATTAAAGTTCAGGCTGCAGTTCATCTCCAGCTGTGGTTCATCAAAGGTCTGCTGGAGAAAACTACAAATCTTTTTCTGTCTCTGGTTTTCATCCACTTTCCTCTCTCTCCCTTATATGGGCGTGAAACAGGAAACTCTATTTAAGGGCGCCAATCCTAAAGTACTCAAGCTGTTCAGCATCTTTCTTCTTTTTATTGCTGCAGATTCAAAGCATAATTTGAATCAGCTTTTGGTCATAATGCTTCAGAAACTATTCAGCAGCTTTGTTGGAGTCCTGCTCGGTTCTGTTCAGCCCAACTTTCCAGCAGAAGCACCATTAAAGCTGAAACGGCTCAGAAACTTTGACACCGTTTCAACTCTGGGTTCTGATCCAGTGAACTATTTGAAAACTTTCTGTCCTCAGTTTCGTGCACATTCACAAATGAACCAGTTTTTTCTCCGTCTTTCTGTTCGGCTCTCAGGAAAAGGTGCAAATCAGCCTAGAAACCAAAGACTTGGACGTTTTTCTGGTGTCTGGGTTTTATTTTGCTCTGCAGTTTTTCCATCATCAAGTGAGCTAATGAGCTGGTTCAGATTCAGCCTCTACTTCTTGATTTTACCCATCATTTGGGATTATATAACTCAGATTACACTCAAGAGTCTGAAATATGGATAAAAACACTTAGCAAAGTGAACACAAGGAGCAAAACGTAAGAATAAATCAACTAATTACAGACGAATGAACATATATGGAAAGACCTTTACAGCAATACTAATGGACTGAATATGGTAAGACCAGTTGAGGAATAATAAACAGTAAAGTCAAAGTTCAGACGCCTTCAGACTGAAGCAGCTTTACTTTGGACCGTCGGAGTGAATGTGGGTCATGGAGCCAGAATCCTCTGAGCTTCATCTGTTTCTATTTCTGTGCTTAAACTAAAGAGTTAAACAGATAAAACCTCCCAGAAACAAGTGAGTCATTTTTCAGGAAAAGTTTAAAACATTTTTATGTCAGTTTTTGTCAAATTTTAAAATTTACCAGACAAATTGAGCTTCATCAGTTCCAGCTGTGATGAAAACCCAGAGGGCCGAGTCAAGGTGTGACTTAGAGGAATAAATAAATAAATATGAAGTTATGTGTTCATCTGTACAGTAACGATGCGCCGATGGCCGTAGTGAGGAAACTCCCATCTGATCCGATTCCGTCTGGTTATTAAAATATTCCCAAAACTTGACCCAAAGTCTCCTGTCAGCTCCAGACATTCAGTTTGTCAACATGTTGGGATGAACCGTGTCAAAGGTCATGACCCTGCTGTGTCCAGAACCCCCAGTATTCCAGCACCAGCACCTACGTGATCTTCGCTCACCTGCTGCGGCAGATCGCAGCGCTGTCCGAGGCCGACCACCACTTCCTGGTTCACTGGCTCAAGAGGTCAGTGTGTTCATCCTGCTTTCACCGTCAAGCTGCAGATAAATTCAGTTCTCTGGAGAAAACATCTGAGCAGAAGATAAATCTAAAGACGTCTTCAGGCTCGATTATCAACCAGCGGGTTTTTATCTGCGTCTTTTCATGAAACGGCTCCAAACGGTTTGATGCGTTTCCATAGAAACTGAAGAGAACTAATTATTTAGGACTTTCATTCACAGTGACCGCGTCTAAGAAGTTCATGTAATCTGATTTGGACCAACTCTCAGCTGCAGAGAGTAAATCCGTTTAAAATTTCTGCTTTTTAAAGCGTCTGTTTGTTAAATTGCGACCTGGCGCAGACGGGTTCTGGGGTTGACTCAGAACCTGAGCGGACCAGCGTTGGCCAGCTTCTGTATTCGTCTCCCTCAGCATGAGTCAGGAGCATTTCAAAACATGTTCTTTGTGGGGTTTGATTTAAGAGCAAGCTGCTTCAAATTAGAGGTTCTGTTTAGTTCTGCTCAGATCCAGAAAGCCACGTTTTTCCAGCCGACGCTGCTTTTCTTCTCCCTCTCTGCGTTTTTTTCTGTGAAGTCTCTATTTTCGTCCTCTTGTGCGTTCGGCTTTAACTCCTTGGTGACATGGGTCTGCTTGGGTCCGTCAGGCTGTCGGCCAGGCGCTTCCGGCAGCTGGTGGAGCGCCTCCTGCAGTTCATCTCCACGCGCCTGTTTCCTGCAGAGCCAGACGAGCTTCCTCCTCCAGCCAAGTGTTCCTGGTGGATTCCCTCGGCCACCAAAGTGCTCAGCCTGTTCAGTGAGTCTCACGAACGCCACGCCGCCGGTTCGCCCTGCAGATCGCTTCCAACGTTTTACTGTCTTCCTGTCAGATGCAGCCAACAGCGTCTCCTCTCCTCCCATCATGCCCTTCACCGACTTCTACAACATCACTCTGGAGCACATTGACTTCATGGAGGACTACAGGACCTGGCAGAACTACGGCAACTCAAACAGGTCAGATTCAGCCTGTCAAACTGAAGATTTGATCTGTTTTTAACTATTGTAAATTATTTGTGTCTAAAGTCCATAAAACAGTTTTAGTAATTAAGTCTGAACACAGTTATGCTCTGCAGCACTCATGAATCAAACTCTTATTATTTAAAGTTTTTTAGCAATAAGTCTGTTTGAGGTTGGCACTGCTAGCTAAACACTTAGCTACGCTAGCTCTGAAGCGCTAATCAGAAACACTAGTTCTGCTAATGCTAATGCTAATGCGCTACAGCCAACCATATCAATACCCTCAGTGTGTCAATGACACAATACAGTATATCGCCCCCAACAGGCTCCAGTTAGTCATTACTAACCTACCTGTGTTGTTTGGGCTTTCAGGAAGCGTCTGCAGAACTACAGCAATGCATTCTGGGTACAGAATAACCGTAATTTGCCTCACTGCATCACGGATGGAGAATGTGAGCAGTAGCTGTTTTAGGATTGTTGTTACGCAAAAATCTTCAGGAAAAATACGAGAAGTTTTAACAGGAAATCAGATTAGCGATTAGCGCGTTAGCAGAAGTGTGTCCACCTTTCATTATTATTGCAATAAACAAATTAAATTACTTTTTAAGTTCAAACTGCCCGTTTCTAATCGGAACTTCTGGGACTTTGTCCTTTGGACAGAGGAGACCGACGTAGAAATGTTTGGCTAGAATGGACAGAACCAGACAGAGCAGATCAGCACTGAGACCCCAGTCCAGCCGCCAAGCACAGTGGTGGAGGAGTGGGGATATGGGCTTGTTTAGCAGCAACCTGGAAACCTGGAGTTATTGATTGGACTGAGGTCTCCTCAGAATACCACGATGTGAGTCCGTCTGCCGTACAGCCAGGATCCGAACTGGGTCATCAACAAGACAACGACCACAAAACCTACAACAGAACGGCTGAAAAAGGAAAGAATCAATGCAAATGGTCCAGTCAAAGTCCAGACGCCAAGCTGTGATGGAACCTCCAGAGAGTCGAGCAGAAATGCTGATGAGCTGAAGCAACGTCGGAGAGAAGAGTGGACCAGAACCTTCCCGGTGCTGCTACAAGCTGCCGGGCCGCAGGCTGGACTCCAGGTGTTCAGAACAAAATACTTTCTTTTTTCTGTGACTGCATGTTCTGCAGTTTGTTGGTTAAAATCCTGGGACCCCTCAGAGAAGTCACACTCCTCAGATCGGGACGGGACGAGGTCCAGTTTGCCTCCAGGAACCGCGGCCGGCGTCAGCGCCGTCTCAGGGTTCCTGAAAGTCCGATGGAGCGGAGATGAGGAAATGTTCCCACAGCTGCAGTTTGAAAGTCTCACAGAAGCCATGAAGTTTGTTTCACGCCGCGTCGCGTCTCGTTAGAGCCTGACGGTGGAAACTGATCCAGTTGAAACGGTTTCAGACGGAAAGAACTCCCGGGCTGCCGTGTCGGGGATCCAGGTCATGAAGGATGGCTTAGCTTGGACCAGACATCAGAGGAATGAAATGTTTCTGTAAGGAAAATGATCCACTCGTTTCGTTTCTTCTTCTCTCTATCAGGTTTTCTTTTTGTCAGTTCCCCTTCATCCTGTCGACCGCGGTGAAGAAAGCCATCATCCAGAAGGACTCGGAGCAGCAGATGATCAGCCAGGCCAGGGTGAGGATCGGAACCGGCGCTGTGAAGAGCTGCTGAGGGTCTGCACAGATAAAGACATGTCTGTCTGCTTCACAGCTCAGCCTGGTGAGCAAAGTGTCCCGCAGGCAGAGGGTGGACATGAACCTGCTGTTCCTCAACATTAAAGTTCGACGAGCACAACTCCTGAGCGACTCGCTGGATGAGGTCAGAACACAAACTCACGTGACGTTCTGGGCTGTGGCTGCGGGAGAGTTCAGGTGTGTCAGGTGTGTTATTGAAGATTAACACAAATCAACGTCTGTCGAAAGGTCAGATCTGCATTCAGGACTTCTGGACATTTGGATTGGAGCTCCGTCTGCTGAGCTGCTTTAGTCTGTCATGGTGAAGAAATATCTGAACCAAGAGCCGTTGCTCTAGATTTTATCACTCTATGTTCATGACTGGAGGAAGTAGATTCTGTTTACTAGAAGCTGAAATGAGCTTCGTCTGTAGAGAGTGATCCTAGAGAAAAGTGTCATCTACAGGCTGGCTGGTTTGGTTTGGTTCTGGCCGAGTCGGGTGTGTCTCAGTTGGCTGTGTGTGTGTGTGTGTGTGTGCGTGCGTGCGCGTGTTCAGTGTGTGTGTGTGTGTTCATGTGTAGCTATCCAACTGGGGACATGCGTGTCATTTTACACTCACCAACAGGGGACTCACCGTTGAAGAGGGGACATTTTGTAGGTCCTCTCTTGGAAATGACCCTGTTTTAGGGTCAGGGGTCGCAGTTGGTACTAAGGTGTGAATTGACTTTTGGTTAGGGTTAGGGTTAGGTATGTGATGGTTAGGGTTAGGAAAAGGGTTAGGCTGTAGAAATGAATGGAAATCAATGGAATGTCCCCTGTTGGATAGCTGCGTACGACCGTGTGTGTGTGTGTGTGTGTGTGTGTGTGTGTGTGTGTGTGTGTGTGTGTGTGTGTGTGTGGCAGGCTGTGAGCGTGCATGTGGCCGACCCACTGATGATGTCACTTTGCTCATGGCAGCCGGTTCTCCAGAATCTCTAATCTCTGTTCTTTGCCCATCCAGTCAGCGCTGCATCCGCTCCTCTGTTTAAAACGGTTTGGACCTCAGGGTTTGATCTGGCTGGTAAATGGATTTACGTCCATTGGTGACGTAAATCTGTGGACCAATCAACGAATGTTTCCTGGGGCCAATCAGATCGCTTACACACAACACCTGGCTGGTTTCAGGATGGTCCCAGAAAGCAGGAGGGAACTGTGGCGGCCCGTGGAGACGAGGCCTGACTACGTCTTGACTCGATTGCCAGAGTCTTCCCTTTGTGTCGGTTAGCCTCTATTTTAGTACCGACTACAGTGAGGTTCTAACGGAGCCGAGTCGGAGTGACATCAGGAGACTGTCTGTCTCTGATTGGCTAAAGGCTGGGGTCACAACAGCAACTCTGTTGATGGCTGCTTATGGATACCAGCAAACACCAAAACAACGTTGTGAGCAGCTTAAAACTCTGTAAAGTGGTTAACATGAAGGGCCACGACAGCCTGACGGGTTTGAACCTAAACGTCATTTGACCAAATGGTGCCGATATACAGGCAATGAGCCTTGCTATGCTATAATGGTCCCCACACATTGACCTTTGAGTTGTAATGGAAAGGTCAACGTGCGCAGGTTCTGGTGGAAGAGGCCGATAAGGAGGATGAGGGTAGCTGGAGCTTGAGGATGTGTGAGAAATCCAGCAGAAAAGCCTGTTTTCCTGATGCTCCAGTGAGGGGAAGAGGCTAATTAGGGTTGTGGGAACAGTGGATGGGAGAGGTCTGCGAATATAAAGAGCCTGAAGATTAGCAGGAATGTCTGCAGCTCTCCCTCCAGCCGTTGGCTGATCGTAAATCTGAAGTCTCTCCTCCTCGGTGTGAGGTTCGCACCAAACGTCTGTAATCCGTCATGTTCGGCACACATGGTGCTGTTCTCCCCCAGACGGCTCTGTGATAAAACACCACACCAGGCAGCATGGAAAAGATTAGTTTAAGCTTTGTTTGTGTCTCTGTGCAGTTGATGAGGAAACGGTGCGACCTGAAGAAGAAGCTGCGGGTGACGTTTGTCGGGGAGGCGGGGCTTGACATGGGCGGTCTGACGAAGGAGTGGTTCCTGCTGCTGGTTCGTCAGATCTTCCACACCGACTACGGTGAGGTTCCACACAGACAGCGCGGCGTTTCTGCAAGCTACAGGTAACCTTCTATCAAAGCCCAGAAACATTTCCTTCCATCAGTTCAGGAAATGCTGACGATCGGTGGATCTTCCAGAATAATCGAACTTTGTGTCGTGAAGTTACAGAGATCGTAAAGAGTCTTTACGATCAAAACAAACTCCCCACAGCTGAAGCTTTAGAAAGGCAGCTGGAGAAACACAAGCTGATTAAGTCCAAACCTTAAGAAGACCAGAACATCAGAGACGGTTGGGTCCAGAAGATCCAACCGTCTCTGAAGGAAACGCTGGTTTCCAGGGAGCAGCTGGGAATCTGGAAGGGAAATCCTCGCTGATGCAGAGTCAACGGAAAGAGAAGCTGCTCTTTGTTGAGAGCAAGTGGAAAAAAATAACATTTTTATTGGCTAAAAATGGAAAGAGCACTTTTATTAGCCGCGGCCTCGGTGGATTTGAGCTGAGAGTTTTTGGGTCGGAGGAATAAGTGTCAGAACGCTGAAGAAAGCAGACACTGTTGGTTCTGGAAACTTGGACATTGATCTCTGAACTCGGCTCCTTCAGATCCTACAGATCAGGGTTTCTCCTCTCCTCCTTTGTCCCTGACTTCCTCTCGTCTTTCTACTCTGTCATTCACACCCAGAGATGATTCTGGATCAGAACCCGACCTCAGGACTCGGGTTAGAGGCATTAAGCTCTTAAAGGGCCGGCTACATGGAGCGGTGTCCCTCAAGACGCGAGAGTTGATTTGGACTTGGAATAAAGGACTAGTGAACATCTGAGCCAGATGAATACATGTCAGTGACTTTGTTTCTCATTTCTTCAAGGACCAGGATTTGGACCATAATGCGAACAGAGGCTCATTTAAAATCTTTCTTCCTGACAGAAAAGCTTCATCTGAACTTGAATGTTTGCTGTAGAGCAACAGACTCCATAAATCTTAGAAGATGATTTAATTCTCTGGATTTCCAGCCAGATGTTTCTTTTCTTGCTTGTGAATCTTTTCAGTTAAACCAAACAAACGTTAGTCAGAGCATCTGCTCCTTTCACTCCTTCCTGGTGTTATTTCTCCTTCTCTCTCTCTCTCTCTTTCTCTCTCTCTCTCTCTCTCTCTCTGCTGGTCAAGTTGTTCTTTCCATCATCGTCTCTGCGGTCGTCTGTGTTTCTGCTGCCAGAGGGACGTCAGCCCAGAGCAAAGACAGTCAATGAGAGCTGTGTTCCCCTCATTAGCCGAGCAGGGGAAGCCCCCCCCCCCTACACACACACACACACACACACACACACA
Organism: Poecilia reticulata; assembly: GCF_904066995.2. Lineage (NCBI taxonomy): Eukaryota > Metazoa > Chordata > Actinopteri > Cyprinodontiformes > Poeciliidae > Poecilia > Poecilia reticulata. Next base: position 29,722,374 of record NC_088844.1, read on the forward strand.
CACACACACACACACACACACACACACACACACACACACACACACAGCTGCACAGACAGGTGCATGCAAACACACACAGGCTCCTCTGTGCGTGGAGCAGCTTCAGGTTCGGAGATGTGAAGCCCGGTTCCAGATGTTTGCCTCCTCTTGGCTCTGACCGCCGCCGTCCCGACCAGTCAGAGGCGGATTAGTCTGGACCTTAGTCAGCCAATCAGAAACTAATGAATGGATCTGCTGCAACAGGAGGGTCTTATAGTTGTGATGTTTTGCTCCATCTTATTCCGTCCGGCTCTAACGGGAATCGTTTCTGCTCCAGGGATGTTTTCCTTCATGAAGGACTCGCGCTGCCACTGGTTCAGCAGCTGGAAGAGCGACAACTACTCTGAGTTCCAGATGGTCGGGACTGTATCCTTCCACAGCACAGAAATCTGGGTTTCTATGTTTCTGTTGTTATTTTGTCTTCTTAATTGTTCCGTCCATCCTGGAGGTGGCGCCCTCTGCTGGCCGCACATGAAATGGCAGCCCAGACTGACGTAATGACTGACGAATGTTCAGAACCGGGACGGATCCGGGACACGGTGGCGTGTGTTTGGAGCGTCTCCTTCACATCTGAATAATGGAGAACATGCATGTTGCATTGTGGGGGTGTTGCCTTCGTGTGCGTAGGAAACCAGAGCGATCCGGCTCTGCAGGCGCGGTGAAAGGCCAGCTGGGAGCCGTCAAAAGGTTATATAACCTAATAGCTGCCTGTTCCTGCCCAGCTCTCTGTGAGCAGTTAAATCACTCGTGGTCGCACACATAAACCTGTTAACACCTCCAGCGCTCTGGTTCTAGACCCTCGGTGCGTGGAGGGCTGAAACCTGCAGGGTTTTGGTTTGGTTCAGCGTGAAGCAGCAGGGATGAGAGCGACCCGGACCAGACGGGGGTTTGGTTTGAGTCTGGCAGGAGGAAGAGGAGGGGCTGTTTGCTTCTGGGTGTTCCTGCATGCTCCACATGTGTGCCTGTACTACAGGCTAATTTATCACGCTTTGTTCCTGTTCAGCCGTCAGAAAGGCTCTGGAGGGCCGAGCCAGGCGGCGCCGAGACGAGAGGCTGCGTCTCCTGAAACCAACCCTGGAGGAGGCAGAAGTGATGTGACGGTGGAACAGATGGATCGAATATGTCGAGGAGAAAGAACAGAGAGTTCAGATTGTTTCTGACGACGGCTCAAATACAGAACGGCCAGGCTGAAAAACCGACGGGAAAATCTGTCTAGAAGCTGAAACACGTCCCGATTCTGTCGGGTTTAATCGGATCTGTTCCGAAGTCGAACTGCGAACTTTGCTTGGAGAAGTTTAAACTCAACCAGGAGTTTTGGCCTCAAACAGAAAGTTACGCTGTGAAGGTCAAAACAAACTGGTTGCCATGGAAGCGACCACCTTTTCTGGAGAGCAGCTGGAGCCCACAGCATGACTCTTTTCATCATCCGCAAACGGAGAGAAGAATTCGAGCCTCGAATGAAAACTTTTTGTGGAAACTGTCGGTCACCTCCGACGAATTCTCCAAGTCCAGTCAGAACCTTGGACTGGACTCAGTTCTACATTTCCATCTGTCCGCAGTCTGCTGCGTAAAGAGATCCTTCAGTCCCAGCTTTTTCTTACGAACATTTAGAGCTAAAATCTTCTTTCATTTATTCAAATATTAATAATTTCTGTTTTTTGTGGCCTGTCGATGTTTCCCTCCATCCAGTGACCAGCAGGTCCAGGAGGAGGTGGAACCTCGGTGTGTTTCAGTACCTACAGTCTGTGACCCGGTGAAGCTTTTCAACAGGCTCGTCCTGATTTTGGTCCAGTAAAAAAGAACCAGTCTGGTAAAAGGAAGGACGAAGGCATAAAACCAGAGAGGTGATGTGAAACACAGAGAGAGCAGCTGACAGGAAGGAGAACAGAAAGAAACGGAGGGAGAGAGAGAAGGAGAGAGAGAGAGCAGCTGACAGGAAGGAGAACAGAAAGAAACGGAGGGAGAAGGAGAGAGAGAGAGAGAGAGCAGCTGACAGGAAGGGGAACAGAAAGAAACGGAGGGAGAAGGAGAGAGAGAGAGAGAGAGAGCAGCTGACAGGAAGGAGAACAGAAAGAAATGGAGGGAGAAGGAGAGAGAGAGAGAGAGAGCAGCTGACAGGAAGGGGAACAGAAAGAAACGGAGGGAGAAGGAGAGAGAGAGAGAGAGAGAGAGAGAGCAGCTGACAGGAAGGAGAACAGAAAGAAACGGAGGGAGAAGGAGAGAGAGAGAGAGAGAGAGAGAGCAGCTGACAGGAAGGAGAACAGAAAGAAACGGAGGGAGAAGGAGAGAGAGAGAGAGAGAGAGAGAGCAGCTGACAGGAAGGGGAACAGAAAGAAACGGAGGGAGAGAAAGAAAGAGAGAGAGACAGCAGTTTTTTTTATGTTCTGTAACGTCAGAGGAGACGTAGGCTGCGTTCACACTGCAGCCTGAAGTGACCCAATTCCGATTTTTTTTGACATAATGTGACCTGTGTCCGATCTTTTCATGGCAGTGTGAACAGCTCAGGTCGGATTCTTTCAGAATGTGACCCAAATCCGATCCATAACCGATACGTATCCGATTCAAATGCGACCATAACGTTCAGGCCGCATTCATCCGAACTGAACGTCACTGAATCTCAACAAATCTCACTATTCTGCTCCTGATACGAGCAAGAGGGAAGAAAAACATCAACCATGACGGATTATATGAGGATTAAGTTGTTAATTTGCTGCTCCGGTTGAACAACAACTTCAAATATATAAGCTAAGCTACACCGTTAGCCTCCATGTTTACGCAAACTCTGAGCTCTTCTTCTTTATGGCGGTTAGCAGAACACTGAGAACGCTGACGCTATGGCGCCCTCTGCTGCGCATGCGGGGCACTTTCAGGTCGTTTGCCCGTTTACGCTGCAGAACACATGCAGGTAGCATTTACTGGCAGTGTGAACGGACCCGGCAAGAAAATCTGAATTGAGTCACTTCAGGCTGCAGTGTGAACGATTCACTAAACGTCGTGGAAGATGAATGAGCAGCTGAGCCTTCAGTCTGACCCACATCATTCTGACTGTAATGACCATAATGGTTGTGGTAAATCTACAGTGTGTGTTTATTTTTCCTTTGCTACCTCTGTGTGTGTGTGTGAGTGTGTGTGTCGCCTTGTTGCAATCAGCGCCGCTCGGTTCAAACGCAGAACCCGAGCCTACTCACAGAACCTCAGCACACATGGTGACCACATGCGGCAGCTGGGAGCCGTTTCTGAGTGTGTGTTTTGGGCCGCCGCCCTTCAGACTGAAGCAGGAGAAGAAAAGCTGCAGGTGGACGAATCGTTGGTCTGCAGGCTGCTTCTCGCTCTGTGGACCACAGAAAGAGGTGTGTGTTTCTCCCACAGAGAAACACGGAGGTTCTCCGGTCCGCTTCGTGTCTGCCTGGGTGAAATGCATCCATCCGTTCATCATGTCTACCTGCTGACCCTGCAGGGTAGGACAGGTGTCTGTCTCCAGATTCTCCATTTGGCTTTAGCTGTTTAAGGAGGAATGACAGCTGGAGTCCATAAAGCCTTCCTTCCTAGCACCTTGTTATGGTAGAAAATAGTTTCTGAACTCAGCAGAAAGTTAAATATTGTTTCTGTTTTCAGTCCAGCAGCTTCTCCTCCTCCTAGCTGTGTATTTTTTGAGCCGTCTCCTCCAGCAGACATATTTATCTCATGTTTGCACATGCAGTGTGTTTCCGTCTTTAACGCTGTGTGTCGTCAGCTGATGGGCTTAGCGGTTTACAACAGCATTGCTCTGGACATCCACTTCCCTCTCTACTGCTACAGGTAACAGCACTTCCCTCTTTTCTCAAGCTGTTCACTGCACCCACTGCCAGATTTAATAATGCTCCTGTGTTTTCCTGCAGGAAGCTGCTGACTCCGCCCACTGTACCGTCTGATCCTAATGCTTTTGTTGGCACGGCAACAGCCACCTTGGACGACCTGCAGCAGGTCATGCCTGTAAGGATCAATAAGCTGATAAACTTGTTCATTTGTGATCAAAATATTCAGTTTAAAATAAATTAACTTGAGTTTTGTTTCTTAATATCGAACATTTAGATCAGAAAAGGTATTGTTTTAGTTGGCCACCAGAGGGAGACAGAGTCAGACTTTTGAATCCATCCAGTTTAAATTATCTTCACTCAGTTTTACTTAATGTGTTGCTGATTAAACAAAAGTGCAGATCAGCATTTATTCTTCTGTTTCTCCATACGCCTGTTTGCGCTGCATATAAAATGCTGCAAAGCTTTAAAATACTCATATCTGGTGAAATAGCATTGTAAACTAATTCCTTATTGTTTTGTTTTTAATTTTTAAACTTGTGTAATTTTTCACCACTTTAGAATGATCAGAGTTTCTTTATTGAACTTGAAGAAACAGATGAAGAACCATTTTAAGTGTCAAAGTGAAATGGAAAACATTTGAGTTAGAAAATGACCAAACATGCATGTGAAAAACATGACCTGGGTCACTGCTATTTTGGCAGTGACCCAGGTCACAGTTAGCTCTGTTGGCACAGTTAGCTCTGTTAGTACTGTTAGTACAGTTAGCTCAGTTAGCACAGTTAGCTCCATTAGTACTGTTAGCTCCGTTAGTACTGTTAGCTTTGTTAGCACAGTTAGCTCAGTTAGCACAGTTAGCTCTGTTAGTACTGTTAGCTCTGTTAGTACTGTTAGCTCTGTTAGTACAGTTAGCTCCATTAGTACAGTTAGCTCCGTTAGTACTGTTAGCTTTGTTAGCACAGTTAGCTCAGTTAGCACAGTTAGCTCCGTTAGTACTGTTAGCTCTGTTAGCACAGTTAGCTCCGTTAGTACTGTTAGCTCTGTTAGCACAGTTAGCTCCGTTAGCACAGTTAGCTCTGTTAGGATGGTTTGTGTTTAAAACCTTTTTCTTTGTTAGAATAATTAATTTGTCATCACGGTTAACTTGTTTTCCAGTTTGCTCTTTCACCTCATCTGTTAGGATGGTTAACGGTGTTAGCACGTGTAGCTTAGCTAGCATGACTTCAAATGGTTAAGCAAATCAGCCCTTTCGTCATAGTTAGCTCTGTTAGGATGGCTAAGCTCATCCTGTTAGCACAGTTAGCTTCGTTACCAACAAACTGGAGCTCTCTTTGCTAAGCCATCAGGCTGATATAACTTCCAAATCAAAGACGTTCCATGATACGGATTAAAATGTCTGTTTTCTCCTGAGGCCTGTCTCGCTCCTAAAGTAAATTGGCCTTTCAGTTTGACCTGTTGCAGCGTTAGCCTGTAAGGCATACCTGCGTAGATAACTCAGTGTCCATTTTAGGAACCTCCTAAATCCTCTTTGTTCCCTCTGACTGCATCGTGAAATGCTTCTCTGATATTATAAATAGCTAACGTTGAGTCTTGTTCACAGCTAGCTTATAGCCAGAGTGAGCTGATAGTTTCGCTGCGGTCCCATTAGCAGCTCTCCATGTTGCTGTCAGTCAGGCAGGAAAGCGTCTGGTTTTGGTCATCAGCCAATTATTTAGAGCATCTGACTGCGATCTGGCTGAGAGCGTTTAAAAAGTAGAATCATGCATCAATTCAAAGATATTTGACCAACGCCATCAGCTGTTTAAAAGGGAGATAGCCTTTCTGAATCAACCTTTCATGTTGAATTTTTGGCACTTTGTGCTGACGTTTATTGGACCCAGGCCTGAACATTTAAATATTTCTAGTCCTTAATGAGCGGGCTATAAGCAGCCGCCTCCCAGCAGACACTGGGAGTGCTGACGGACCGAACAGAACACAATGCGACTGACGTAAGAATTCAGTGAGAGAAAAATGGTGAAGTGTCTCCAAACAGTCGCTCAGTTACCTGATCCACAGGCTGCAACACATCCAAAACCTTCCTGACTGCGAAGGTCAAAACTCTGCCAGTCACCACACACACACACACACACACACACACACACACACACGCTGTGGAGGTAGTTGTATAACTGGAGGATATCAGTTTTAGGCTTTCAGAACCAAACGTTTCCGGTTCTGTACAGAAAACTAACCCAGATGTCCTTCAGCAAAATGAGATTTAGTTATTTTTTTCTCAAAAAGTCTTACATTTGTAAAACGAAGAGTTAGAAAACCGATTGTTACGTTATGAAAAGTTTGCCGTCTTGCTGCACTCTGACTCTGTGACATCAGCTCAGCCTGCAGCTGAGGGAACCCTGCAGCATCTCAGACTGAAGGAATGTTGTTGTTTACATACCTGAGAAGTAAATGTGGGAATGTGTGGCATGAAAAAGTGTGAAGCTTGACTTGTGAAATGAGGAGTTTCCATCCGTGTGTCTGCAGGATCTGGCTCACGGCTTGGCGGAGCTGCTGAGCTACGAGGGAAACGTGGAGGAGGATTTCTACCTCACCTTCCAGGTGAGCAGCCGCTGAGCTTCTAATGTCGAGCTGGAAAAATGACAGAGACCTGAACTGAATCAGTTCTGTTTTTAACTTCTGTAAAAATGGAAAATATTACCAAATATGACTCAACTTCTCAGTTCTTGTAAAGATTAAACTGACTTTTTAAAGCTGATACTAGAAACTCACTCATGTCATAAATATGAATAACAAAGTATCAGTGGAAGGTCATGTTATTCACACAGCTGGCAGGTTTAGATTCAAAGTAATCTTTTAATTCGACCAGCATGTTTCTCCTGACTGGATGTGATAAAATCGTTTTACCAGACTGAGTCCAGACTTTAATCATCTGGAGGATCTCTGCAGGACGGTCAAATTTAGACAGAGCTCTGGTTTGGTTTCAATGCATATGTGAACGACAAGCCGGACTGGAGACCGCTCCAAAAAGCAGGAAGTGGACCACCATGCAGGGCATTCTGGGTAAATGCAACCAAAGCTAACGTGCTAGCCTAGCGCTAGTAGCAGAAATGGCTCCTGGTCTTTAGCCTAAAGAGAAATCCTCCAACCGCTAAAATCCTCCATCTTGTTTCCATCTGGTGAAGAAGGAAGTTGCTCTCAGTGTCTTCAGAGGTTTTTGTGTCGTTTCCTTCAGTGGTTCTTGGTGCAGCGCCCCCACAGGCCAGGAGGGGAACAGGTTGGTTTGACTCAGAGCAGCTGGAGGTGGAGCAGATGATGGAGTTCTGGTTCCAATTGGACCGAGTCTAACGGACTATCAGGAGGAGAAACATCCTTACTGATGTGAAGCATTTTATAAACTTCACAGTAACTCAACCAGAGAAATCGACCCCCTGATCAATATTTTCTCTACACGATGATGCCATTTAGTTTGACGAAGGTTTAGATTTTGGTTCTACCGGGTCTGAACTGGGACAGTATGATCCCTCTTCCCCCAGGGTTCAACCACATCCATCCCTACCTGTGCAGGTAAAATCACTGAAATACTCCTGACCTCAGCCAGGTTTCTGTTTGGTTTCAAACCTGCGTCTGAGTCCCACTGCAGAGCCCCTCTAACAGCTCGCAGTAAGAACAAGACCTGCTACTGAGCAGCATCACCACATATAGTGGAGTCACTGATGCTGCAGGGGGATAAATATGGAGCACATGTGGGAAGACAGAATATGTAAAGCCCTGAGGTTTTATTTTAGCCCCCAGTGTGACGGCCGGCTGCTAACAGTCGCACCACTGTGGCACCGTTTCCACCCACCTGCAGAACTCAGTCTGACGTGGGTCTGCCTCCAACATGCATGTCAGCGTTTAAACTCATCAGAATAAAACTTGAGCCAAAGTTTATTTCTGTTACTTACCTGAACACCAAACCAAGAGACGGAAAACGAAGAATAAAAACTCAGGAGATGGTCAGAGCTTTTCAGATCCTTAAGTAAACATAATGAAGTCGATTAAATCCATATGGATTCAGTTATTTGGTCAAACGGAGCTGTTTTCATTGCTGCAGGTGTTCCAAGAGGAGATGGGCGTAGTCAAATCCTACAACCTGAAACCCGCAGGAGACAAAATCCCCGTCACCAAGCAGAACAGGAAGGGTGAGTCTGAGCAGAACCAGAACAGTTCAGCTGTAAATAACACCGGAGATCGGCACAAACACCGGTTTACCTCTGGATCCAACAGAGTATTTAACCTTAATAAACTGATTCCACTGAAAATACATTTATTTATGGTCTCTAATTGTCTTAAATCAGCAATTTTAGATTAATCTATGGATGCAGCTTCCAGAATCTTCTACTTTGTTTGAGTTTATGATCTATTTGCTCACCGTTTCCCTAAGTAACGGGTCAGGAATGTATATGTGTTCAAACGTCTAAATATGAGTTTTATCATTTAATAGCCATTGGTTGGTGAAGTTAAAGTAGCTTATCACATGAGCTAAAATAAACTATTAACATCTTAATCTAAACTTTGAGCCTCAAAACTTAATGTAAAGTAAAGAAAGCAAACTAACTATCCTCACCTAGCAAAGTTAGCATTAGCATCTCATGAGGTCTGGTGACTATTTCAGTGTTTGGGACGTTCAGGGATGTTGAAACGTTATTCGCTTTTTGTTTTCAGCTGAAAAAGCAGTTTTGTGCCGTCTCTGTCCCCAGTTTTATTTGTGGTATTCTGTAAATATTCATTCCTGAGACACAGGGAAGGAAATGCAGGAAATGTGTGTGAATGAGAGCGAAGCAGTGAGAACCGTCAGTCATCCAAAACACATGAGGGGTGAAGAAGAGAGGCACAACGCGCCGCTGCAGCTTATCGCCATGGCGACAGCAAGGGTGGTGGCAAACCGCCTACAGAGGATTAAGATGAAAACACACTCAGGAGTCACTTCAGTTCCTCTGGCAGGAAGGAAGGGAAGCCCTGGGTCACTGGACCGCAGCCAGAAACGTCAGACCCTAAAATCTGGACGAACCCTGACGCTGTGGTTTGGTGTTAATCAGATGTTTTTGGAGTCGTGTGCTTTAAAAGTCATTTTTCCTTTCGGTAGTGGCCTAAATGTAAACCTAAGACCTTAAAATGAGACATTTGAAGCACCTAAGTTAATGATTTATCCAACGAGGAGCAGGAAGTGGTAATAGTTTAGAGACCTATCAAACCAGCACCTTACAAAGTGATTTAAAAGTACAGCGTGGCGAAGCCAGTCGGTCTGTAATTCACTGAGATGGAGATGAGCTCTAGTGACACAAACTGTGAATCAGAGCACAAAGGTCCTGGCAGATTCTTTAGACTTTACAGGTTCTGGTCTGGTTCTGACCGGTTCTGCTACTCCAGTTAATAAGCTCTCCCATTCCTCCAGTCACCTGAGTTATTAGAGACGTACAGGGGAGGAAAGTCTCACCTTTCCCCATCTAACACAGTGATGTGGCTGTTAGAATAACCTTCTGTCTGCTCTGAAACAAATCTTTAGGTTTTGATGATTTTAAAACCTTCCAGGTCTGCAGCTTCAAACCAGATGCTGTGTTAAATATTGCTGATACATTTTTTTATAATAAAAAAGTTTAAACTGAGTTAGAAATATGAGTTACATCTTCGTGTTTTGCGTCCAGCTCTCCTTTTCTTCTCCCTGGCAGAAACACGGACCCGCTGCTGTCAAAGCCTCTATTGTTCAGAACCATGAACTCATTTTCCACCCAGCGGCTCTTGTTGGTGCTCAGATGTAACTTTCTGCCAGCGTCGCCCAGAGAAGCTGGTGGAACCTGGTAATGGAATAATGGAAATAAATCCCTCCGCTCTCTTTCCACAGAGTACGTCCAGCTCTACATCGACTTCCTGCTGAACAAATCCATCTACAAACAGTTTGCCGCCTTCTACCACGGCTTCCACAGCGTGTGTGGCTCAGACGCCCTGATGGTGAGTTCAGAGGGTGTGTGTGTGTGTGTACTTGTTTATATTACCACACGGGGTCCTGAGCACGGGAGCACACCAACGTTGAGGGGCCCGATTATGTTGTGGGGCCCAAAATGCTGGACCCCACATGGGAAACCATTCTAAAGCAGCTTGGGATGCTCTCCTAACATGCCTCATGCATTTTTTTCACTTGGCCCACAAGGTAGCAAAAACTGTAAAAGTTTGTGTCAATTGTGTGTCAAAGTGGTGTGCGTGCGTGCGTGCGTGCGTGCGTGCGTGTGTGTGTGTGTGTGTGTGTGTGTGTGTGTGTGTGTGTGTGTGTGTGTGTGTGTGTGTGCGTGTGTGTGTGTGTGTGTGTGTGTGTGTGTGTGTGTGAATACATACACTGAAGGCCAATGAAACAGCTGGTTGCAACAATCTTTTCTGTCACTTTCTAATTTTAATTAAGGTTGTTCAGGTAACTTCCTTGATTATTAAACATTTATTGTCAAAGTTAATTCCAACAGTCTTTATCCTAATTGAGCCCTGAATATCCTTTTCTGTAACTAATCTGCTGAATCGTCATTGACTGAATTACAACAAAATTTTCTAAAAATGTTCTCACCACGTTTTCTGACATTTAGCAAATAGAATAATTAGAAATAATTTTGGTAATTCTGGAAAACAAGAAAAGTTTGGTTTAACTTCACTCAGTGTTGTCTTTTTGTTCAGTGTATGTATGTAGTGAATAAAAACGGGTTGGTCATGTGATAGTGACGCAGCAGAGGATTGTGGGATGTTGATCTGAATCGCAGTAGTAATTAGCAGCTTTCTGATGAACATCAACAGGAAGCGAATCAAACGTATAATTTTATGACCTGAGTCACATCCTGGTGACGTTAATCTGCTTCTCACCGTTAAACCGAGGAGCTGTCTTCTTCCTGTCGGCGCCGATCACTTTCTGTGCAGCAACACAGGAATAAATTGATTAACTGAACTGCTGATTATTTCAGTTTGCTGTCTGACTCTGTTTATAGTTCAGGGTTAAAGGTCACCAGCATCACCAGTGGGTCATATTTCTGACTCAGAGTCAGAATGTTTCAGCCGAGCGGCTGGATTCCCAACCGGGAGGCGGATCGGAAAACCACAGGAGATCCTTTCATTCTTTCACTTAGAGTGTGGATATAAGTTATAGATTATAGACTGTGTTAATGATCATCTTTTGCTTTTAGTGAAAGTTTGACTAACTTTTGTGTTTATTCTAACTAATTAGGAGAAAATACTGATTGTTTTAGGGGCATAAAAATAATTTAGCGCTGAAGCTGAAAGGAGTACAGGTGATGTTTGGCTGTAATATTTAATATTTTTATTCAGTTTTATGTAGGAATCATTCTGCCGTAAAGCTCTCAGGTACCAGCCAACTGAAAACCAGGATCTGACTCCAGTTTTCCAAACAAACCGAATCCAAGAGCAGCAAAGTTATAAAATATGCACTTCCTCTGGCGGCCATAGGGGGGCGCTGAGGAACCAGACCTGCTTCCCATGACCTTAGCTGCAGCAGACAAGGACAAACTTCTTCCAAGCTAAGATTAAATATTCAGGAACAGACACGTCAAGGCAGAAATCTGAAATTCGAGAACCATAAAATCTCATATCTGATGTAAAGTAATAAAAATGAGTTTTATCCAAAGTTCTGCCGTAATCTGACCCAGATTCTGCCGGTTCCGGCTCAATTTCTCTCCTCCGTGCTGTGGGTCACGTCCTGCGGCTGCAGGATGTGATGAGGCAGGTCGGTGGGCGTGTCGGAGTTTTCAGCCTTTACTCATCAACTCATCATCAGCACCATCTTCCTCTTCCTGATTCTCTGTAATCTGGTGGTTCTGATCCACATCTGACCCATTTTCTCTCGTCATTCTGCCTTTATGACAGCAAGTTTCAGTTGTTTTCACTCCCTTCCTGTTGAGCGACTCTGATGATGCGTACTTCCTGTTCCTCCTCCTCGCTGCCGTTGCTACAGCTGAACTGAGTTTGGTGTTTCTGGACATTTTAGCAAAAGTTGCAGCTTGTTGTCACTGAGGAGAAGCAATTCTTACAACTTCTGGTCAGTTAATCAAAAAAGGCCATTTGTTGAAATAAAAACACTCAGAGCAGCAATGAAACCAAAAGAGTAAACAATATATGAACATATTTGCATTTAAGATAATTATTTAAGATATAAAATGTGTTTTACCCAGGATTCCTCTGGTGGCAGTTTTATCTTCACCTGGTTCAGATTCTGTAAAACCCAGTTAATCCCAAAGTAATCGGCAGGAGTTTTTTTAGCTGCAGGTGAATTAATCCTTCAAATGTTGACTTTAAAATATTATTTCATAATTTTAAAAGGAATTAATTTGTTTATTTGTATCTTTTAGTGTTTTTATAATATTGAATAAAAAGGTTAAAAATGTGAGATATTTAAAATCAGATTTGATGGATTAAATGTCAGATTAATAAATTAATCCTCAATTTCAGCCCTAAAACCTGCAGCTTCGTCGCTGCTCTGTTTAAACATCGTCGGTGTTTTTGTCTCCAGTAGAGGAGACCCAGATGAAACGTCTTCATGTTTTCGTGTCTTTGTGTCTTCATGTCTTTGTGTCTTCATGTTTTCGTGTTCATGTTTTCGTGTCTTTGTGTCTTCATGTCTTTGTGTCTTCATGTTTTCGTGTTCATGTTTTCGTGTCTTTGTGTCTTCATTTTTTCGTGTTTTCATGTTTTCGTGTCTTCATGTCTTCGTGTCTTCATGTGTTCATGTTTTCATGTCTTCATGTTTTCATGTCTTTGTGTCTTCGTGTCTTCATGTCTTTGTGTCTTCATGTCTTCATGTTTTCATGTCTTCATGTTTTCATGTCTTCGTGTCTTCATGTCTTTGTGTCTTCATGTCTTCGTGTCCTCGTGTTTGTTGCTGCAGCTGCTGCGGCCGGAGGAGGTGGAGATGCTGGTGTGCGGCAGCCCGGAGTTGGACATGATCGCTCTGCAGAAAGCTGCGCAGTACGAAGGCTACAGCAAGATGGACGCCACTGTGAGGTAAACGCCTCCTGCAGAACCTGGACCGGACCAGAACCGACCGGACTCTGGCCTTTGATTTGTTGGTTTCAGTTGTTCGGCTCGCTGTGAGACGTGGGGCGGTCCAGAATCTGCCGGTTCTGACCCGCTACGTTTCCGTTTCCAGATAGGAAAACGAGCCGAAACGGGTCAGAACACTGAGCAGCCCGTCTGACTCTGAGCTTAGTCAGCACTTTGAGGACCAGAACCTGGCTCCCAGTGCTCCCAGTAAGCAGGGTGTGCTGGTTCCCCTCCAGGTTCTTCTGGGACGTGGTTCTGGCGTTTCCTCTGGAGCTGCAGAAGAAGCTGCTGCACTTCGCCACCGGCAGCGATCGCGTTCCCGTCGGAGGAATGGCCGACCTCAACTTCAAGATCTGCAAGATCGACGTTCCGGCAGACTGGTGGGTTCATGGGACGTCCAACCGTCCAACTGTCCATCAGTATGTCCACCTGTCCCTTCATCAATCCATGGAATAAAATGTAAAAACCGGAGAAGCCTTCATGCTCCTCCATGTAAACCTTTTGACACGAGATAATAAAAACTGAACCCACTGACCTTCAGACACAAAACAACCTCAAGCTCATCATTAATTGATCAGGATTGTGACCTGTTAGCTTCTCTTCATGTCTGTGTTTTAGCTTCGTAGCGCAGCTGCTTGTTTACTATGAGGTGTCATCTGGACGGCTGGGCTTGATGTTTTCCCATGGAAAAACTTTCCACAGCATTGAAGCTCAGTGAATGGCCGGGGGCCCAGCAGCTCTAATCTCAGCTGTGTGTTGGGCTCTGTGTGTGTGTGTGTGTGTGTGTGTGTGTGTGTGTGTGTGTGTGTGTGTGTGTGTGTGTGTGTGTGTGTGTGTGTGTGTGTGTGTGTGTGTGTGTGTGTGTGTGTGCGTGTGTTTGTGTGTGTGTGAGAAACCACGCTGCTCTGACAAACAGCTCTCCTTTCACACACACACTGAACACACATGAGCAGCCGGGCCTCTATATGGTCAAACAACAGGATCATGTTCCTATAGCTGCACATATACAGATAGCGCTGCTGGAGGAATCCCACATACACACACACACACACACACTGGGCCGGGCCTTCAAGAGGCTCCCAGATGATAACTTGACCCCCGAATGGAGGCCATTGTGTCATATCTAAAGAAAACTACGTTCACTGAGTTCAAGGCTAGAGTGGGCGGCCGTGAACTCGCTCACCCGCAAGCTGCTGCTGCAGCTTAAGCTGCTGCTGCGGCTTACGATGCTGCTGCTGCAGCTTACGATGCTGCTGGTGCAGCTTAAGCTGCTGCTGCGGCTTACGATGCTGCGGCTTACGATGCTGCTGCGGCTTACAATGCTGCTGCTGCCGCTTACGATGCTGCTGCTGCTTACGATGCTGCTGCTGCTTACGATGCTGCGGCTTACGATGCTGCTGCAGCTTACGATGCTGCTGCTTACGATGCTGCTGCTTACGATGCTGCTGCTGCGGCTTACGATGCTGCTGCTGCCGCTTACGATGCTGCTGCCGCTTACGATGCTGCTGCAGCTTACGATGCTGCTGCAGCTTACGATGCTGCTGCTTACGATGCTGCTGCTGCGGCTTACGATGCTGCTGCTGCGGCTTACGATGCTGCTGCCGCTTACGATGCTGCTGCTTACAATGCTGCTGCTTACGATGCTGCTGCTGCGGCTTACGATGCTGCTGCAGCTTACGATGCTGCTGCTTACGATGCTGCTGCTTATGATGCTGCTGCTGCGGCTTACGATGCTGCTGCTGCCGCTTACGATGCTGCTGCAGCTTACGATGCTGCTGCTGCTTACGATGCTGCTGCAGCTTACGATGCTGCTGCTTACGATGCTGCTGCTGCTTACGATGCTGCTGCGGCTTACGATGCTGCTGCGGCTTACGATGCTGCTGCTGCAGCTTACGATGCTGCTGCGTCCTGTGATGTTTGGAAGGACAGCTCAGCCTCGTCCCGTCTTTCTCTTTATTCTCCCTCATTTTCAGAAACTCTTCAGCTTGTTGACGTCTGAATGTTTTTAACCACAAACACGTCAACAAGTTGCTTCTGCCTGAGCAGGTGGATCATTTTCAGGTCCTGCAGCCCCAACCTGAGCCCACATCACCATCCCTCCACCACCATGCTGAACAGCTTGCATAAGGAGTTTGGTTTTCTCCTGGTGATTTATAGTCCAACATTAAAATGTGTAGTCGAGCTGAATGCAGGATCTGTAATTTATTGATCAGGTTTTAATGTGAAACTATTAAAAAAACCCATTTTTGCTGCTAAATTACTGAATAGACATATGAGCTCAACAACAAACATAGTTAGTATTTTAATCTTATTTGTTCTTCAGGTTCTTCAACCATCAGAGGTCCTGAAGCAGAAATTCCTTTCTTCTTTTTATCAGTATATTTAATTTGCTGGTTGTGAAAATTTCCCCTGCTTTGTTTGTGATGCTGGTTCTGTCAGATTTACAGGCGTAACCGTAATGTGTGAATAATATGGAATTAAAAAAAATACAATTAACATTTTCAGTGTGGCAGAATGTATCTCGACAGTTATTGGAAATTAAAGCGTTAAAGTCCTGTTTACAACCTTCCCAGGTTGTTGAGCAGCAGCTGCTGCTTCTTCCACCTGAACGCTCCGTTTCTCTGGCAAATGTGAAAACCATCCATGCTTTCATGAACTCAACACATTTACCAGCTTAGCTCTCACCGGCTCCCACAGCACTTAACCCAGTGTGTGTGTGTGTGTGTGTGTGTGTGTGTGTGTGTGTGTGTGTGGGGGGGGGGGGGGGGGGGGGGGTCGTGTTTACAGACTGCGGGTCTTTGTGTCAGAGCTATAGAAAATCAGAGTGAGCCCATTAGCCAGAAAATGCTGCCATGAATCCGCTGAGCTTGATTAAAATGCCTCCTTCAAGTCTTGCTGGATTTTCCTGTTTTTCCTCCTAAGCTCCTAATCTGCACCTTAAGGTTCCTCTGGATCCTCTGACCCGTAAATACCTCTGAGTCAAAGTAGCTCAGGTTAAGGTTCTGCTTGTTTAGGGTCGGGTTCAGAGGGAACCAGACGTCCCTCTGCTTACTGACACTGAGGCGTTTCCAGGTAAGGAGGGGAGCAGAGACCCCAACACGCCTCGGGTCTGTCTTTGGGAAACGGGGTCTGTCCTGGGGATGAGGTCTGTCCTGAGGAACGGGGTCTGTCCTGGGGATGAGGTCTGTCCTGGGGAACGGGGTCTGTCCTGGGGATGAGGTCTGTCCTGAGGAACGGGGTCTGTCCTGGGGATGAGGTCTGTCCTGGGGATGAGGTCTGTCCGGGGAACGGGGTCTGTCCTGCGGGATGGGAAACGGGGTCTGTCCTGGGGGGCGGGGTCTGTCCTGAAAGACGGGGTCTGTCCTGGGGGGTGGGGTCTGTCCTTGTGGACGGGGTCTGTCCTGGGGGACGGGGTCTGTCCTTGTGGACGGGGTCTGTCCGGGGAAGGGGGTCTGTCCTGGGGGATGGGAAACGGGGTCTGTCCTGGGGAACGGGGTCTGTCCTGGGGATGAGGTCTGTCCTGAGGAACGGGGTCTGTCCTGGGGATGAGGTCTGTCCTGGGGATGAGGTCTGTCCGGGGAACGGGGTCTGTCCTGGGGGATGGGAAACGGGGTCTGTCCTGGGGGGCGGGGTCTGTCCTGAAAGATGGGGTCTGTCCTGGGGGATGGGAAACGAGGTCTGTCCTGGGGGGCGGGATTTGTCCTGAAAGACAGGGTCTGTCCTGGGGGGTGGGGTCTGTCCTTGTGGACGGGGTCTGTCCTGGGGGACGGAGTCTGTCCTTGTGGACGGGGTCTGTCCGGGGAAGGGGGTCTGTCCTGGGAACGGGGTCTGTCCTGGGGGATGGGAAACGGGGTCTGTCCTGGGGGGCGGGGTCTGTCCTGGGGAACGGGGTCTGTCCTTGGGGACAGGGTCTGTCCTGGTGGATGGGGTCTATCCTGGTGGACGGGGTCTGTCCTGGGGGATGGGAAACGAGGTCTGTCCTGGGGGCGGGATCTGTCCTTGGGGACAGGGTCTGTCCTGGTGGATGGGGTCTATCCTGGTGGACGGGGTCTGTCCTGGGGGATGGGAAACGGGGTCTTTCCTGGGGGGCGGGGTCTGTTCTGGGGGACAGGTTAGCGTTTTTGCTAACTTTAAAACATTTAGCGCACTTTGCTTCCCCTAAATTGAATTTTCCTGAACAAGCAGCAGGCATTAACAGAGTGAGGCAAACTGAAAACGCTTCCACCATGCATTATGTCATAAACCATGTTGATGTAGCGTGTTAGCGTTAGCAGAACGAATGCTAATTCTCAGAGCTGTACCCTCCTCTTCCTCAGTCATGGTTTGATCTGAATTTGGAATCTGGTTTCTATGGACTTTGTAGCAAAAGCTCCTGGACTTTTGTTGGTCCTGAAGAATCTGCTTCAGTTAAAGTTCAGCAGCTCTCTGACCGCTGATGTCAGGCTGTTTGCTAACGTTGAACGTCCTCTGTGTCCTCAGGCTGCCCGTCTCTCACACCTGCTTCAACCAGATCTGTTTGCCTCCGTATCGAACGCGGAAGGAGCTCAAACACAAACTCACCATCGCCATCTCCAACGCCGAAGGCTTCGGCCTGGAGTGAAGGCCTGCGGACAGGAACACCAACAGAGACTGTCACTCTGCGTCTGCCGTGGATCTCTGTGGATCTCTGTGGATCAGGAACTGAGCAGGTCCCTTTGTCTCCTGATCAGACCGGAGCTTTAACCCAACACCTGAACAACGGCTCAACAAATCGCTTCCACATCAACTCTGTTGGTTCTGCTTTAACAACCCGATGAACAGAAACCAAACGGATGTGCAACACTGTGCAAAAGCTTTTTCCAGTTTACATGTTTATTTCCTCATTGCAGAGCAGAAACGGAAACTCTCTGCCTGCCAAGTGCCTTAAACAGAACAAACCTGCTGCCGTTTTCTATCCGCTCCTGTTTTAGACCGATGGTAAAACATTTTGCAGTATTTTTAAAGTTTTGTGTTATTGATAAACCTTTTGCACAGTATTGTTGATGTTATCTGGGATATAAGTCTGACTAGTCTCTGATAGGTGAAAATAACTTTAAAAATTCTCGTTTTAATGTTGAAACGCGTTAAGTTTGTGCTGAAGTCGGAACATCAGTGGGTGAAAACGGTGGAGCCTCTAATGTCAGACAGGATGGATTTTGCAGAAAGCAAACAGAAACTCCTGAAGACTAAACTGGACAACATCCTCCTGTAATGGCTGCCAGTCTGGACCTAAACATGGCCGTCAGAGGTTTAACTCTAAATCTGTTGCTGTAGGTTTACAAACCATGGTCAGTTTTTCAGAACAAACACAAATACAGCTGAGAACCTTTTTGACATTAAGTATAAATGCCTCCAGGTTCAGCTGATGAAGATCTGGTGTAAAGTTCAACTAAAACATCTGAATAAACTCCTAAACTTTCATTTTATGATCTGCACACCTGATTCCATGTATTTAAACATGGCCGCCATTCAGGAAGGCTAATTATTTATGTTGGCATCATCGTGTTTTCCAGTTGGTATCAGGCAACATGTTCTGCTTTTTGCAAAAACCTCCCATTTCTGCTGCAGCATTAACAGCAGAGGCTCCATCTCATAGTTTCTCAGGTATTGATTTGAATCGAGAATATTTTTTCTGGTCCTGTTTATTCGGTTCTGAACGGATTAATCAGGAGAATTGAGGCGTGGAGGTTTAATTGAAGGTAAAGCTCGTGTAAGTAAGCTAGCTAGCTTGTTGGACATAACGGTGTTAACGTTTCCTGACGTCCGACACTTTATGATTTCCAGAAATGTTTTTTATTTGCTTTGTTTGCAGCACACTGTTACGACTGAACGCTTTATTTTGAAGAATGCTTTTGTATATTACGAGACGCAGCTTGTGGCTTGTTTCCTTTGACATTGCGGCCGGTTGGATTGAACAGAGGCTGCAGCACAAGTGTTGCTTTGCTGTGTTTTGTGACGTTCAGGACCTGCAGACCGGCTTCCAGATGGGCTGCTGCGTTTGTGTGTTTGGTGCTTTTAAATTATTACTCCTTGTTTCGGTCCGTCCAGTCCGGGTCCAACTGCACCGCCTCCAGATCAATGTTGTCACTTTATCCACACCACATCGATCGCTCAGACCAGCTCTGCCGACAACCCGACCTACTGACCCAGTTTGGGTTCGGTTTGCCTCAGAGATCAAAACCTTGGGTCTAGAAATGAATCGTCTTCCAGCTGCAGGTTGGAAAGTCAGGGATGTGTTGCTTATTTTATTAGATTGAACTAAAACGAAAACCAGTTAAATAGTTCAGTTAAAACTGTTTATCTCTGGGAAGCGGCCATGTTGGATGTAGAGGTTAGTTTCTGACGGAAACATTAAAGTTGGGAGTTTAAATTCCAACATGCGGGTAAAAAATGCAACATTGCAGCATAACTTGAAAACATCCTGAGCTTGGATGACATCTAGATGTTGGACAGTCTTCAGATCAGGCACAATAACACAGAGTCCGATATTATCCAATGATCCTGAAATTATTCGAACGAAACTCAATAAATTATCTGATTGATTGAAATGATCAACGCAGGATTCCCAGTTTACCGTCTCCTAACTGGACCAACTGGATTTAAAATCCCAGCTTCATGTTTACCATCATGTCTGTGTTAAAGTCCAGATGTGAAACATCAGAACCTTTCCCCAAACACACCACTGATCTCCTCTTATAGCGTTATGGTTAGTTAAATGCAGGTGGATATCACTGGTTAATTTTAACCACCGTGGCTAAAAGCGTCGAGTCCGGCAGGATGAACTCCAGTAACCAGCGGTGGTGGTTCTAGTTCTGGCCCGGTTCTAATCTGGGTCTCTGGGAGGCCGCGGTCTGGAAAAGATCCTCACTCAACAACCCATTCAGTTTTCACCTCAGTCGTCTGCAGCCCAGAACGTTCAGCTGATTCTACCGTCTCTTTTGGTGTTGGTTCTGAATCTGCGGTGCTGTCTGGTCCAAAGTCCCACATAACAAACTGAAGTATCCCGGCAACCGTCGAGAAACTCCTCTGGCTGCACTGTCCAAATTTACATGGCTGTAATCTGGGTCACTCATTCACTCAGCCAACAATGGATCCTTTATGTTATGTAATGATGGGGCTGGAGCTGCTCTCTGCTGAGAGACGGACCGGGCCAGAACCCCAGAACCGGGCCGCCGGTTAAAGGCTGGACTCTGACATGACTCAGAAATGTGTTTGACTTTGACTCGGTTCTGTTGTACGTCAAATGGACCAAACTGTGTCAGGTTATACAGTGGAGGAGTGAAGACCCGTTTGAAAATAGTTCTAACTGGGTCCCGGGTTTGTTGAGATGTAATTATTTTCTCTGGTCAGGTGTTTAAGTTAAACGCGGACGGATCGGAGGAGCAGCTGACCCGTGCATGACCCGGTTTGTAAACCCGCTGTGGCTTTTGTTGCTGTGTAATGATGTGTGTGACTCCACAGATATTTGCAATAAACCCAAACGAAGGCTCACGCCTCCTGATAACGGCGGATGCTGAACGTGTTTCATTTGTTTGAGTCGGTGGTGAAATGTCAGATAGAGGAAAGAGACCGAGTGACGCTTTATTCTGAAAGTCTGAGAAGAAAATGGAGTATAAGGCTGATGGGTGAAGCTAGGTTACATCCTGCAGATGCATTTTTTAATCTTTAATGAAATAGTGACACTAATGAAGGGACGGTGGCTCAAGCTTTATAATAAACGCTGCTTTTATTTTTTCCACTCTTTCTTGTTGGATTCTGCTGGTGCTGAACGGTGACCCGGTTGGTAGCTCTGATCCTGTGCAGCAAACATGTTGTCCACTTTACAGTTTTACAGCCCTTCACCCATCAGGGGGCCCATGCGGGCCCCATCAGGGCCCGGATGTTACAGTAACAGAACTGTGAGTCTGTCTGCCTGGTGACCTCCTCGTCCTTCTGACCTTTGCTGACCTTCTCTCTTCTCTAACATTTCTGCACCTCCAGGCGACAAACTCCCTCACACCCACTCAACACAAACAGACACACTGACATGACATAGTCCAAAAGGTCGAAGGTCATGCAGATTATTGCATCCATGTTGCCTGCTGAGATGCTGGACGCTGTCCTGATTTTATTCTTTATTCCATCGTTAGATGTCCTTTTGCAGAGCCGGTCTGCTCTAGGCAGCCATCTTTATCTTAGCAGGTCTTCACAGAATGAACTCTTGTTCCAGAACAAGTTCTGAACATTGGTGTTGAGTTTGGTTCTGTTTTAGGAGCCAAGCAGGCGTCGCCAACAGGGGGCGGTACACTCAGGAGCATCGTATGGAGATGGCGGAGGCTCTGCGGCCATGTTCACCTCCATGTTCGCTGTTCCTTTATCTTCAGGTCGCATGGTGGCGCCACAGTTCACCTCGTTGTTGTGATGGAAACATGACGTCATGTTTGGGAACCGGAACCACGTTGAATGGAAAACCCTCTGAGAAAAACCCGAAATACCAAAGACAGGAAGCAGCTTATGGATTTCACTGAAAACCAAACCGTGTTTGGACTTCTGACAACCGTCAGGATCGTCTTCCAGGAACGAAGACTGAATGGCGTTACGGGAGCCCAGAGGACGGATCCTCTGGGCGAGGGGAAGTCCTGGTCCGTATCGCAGGATCAGGACAGAGAAGATCCTGATCAGTCAAACCCAGACCAGGGGGGGGTTTGGTTTCCCAGAGGCGGATGAATCAGCCAGAGAGAGGCGGGCCGAAGGCGGGAGTCGATTCTCAGCTTCAGAGACACACAAAAAGGTCAAACCCCGTCCAGAAACACAAAGATGGAAGTAAACATCGGTTGGTGATACCGACCCAGTTTCAACGATAAGCTAAAGAACGACTAACACACTGATTTAACACATACAAACTTTAAAACATACAGTTTGGATCCTTACTGTAAATGACCATTTAAAGCTAAAGGTGCAGTCAGTGTGGTTCTGTTGCTCTCATTCAGATGTTTCAGGAACGTCTGAGTCACGTCAGGTTTCATCCAGAGGTTTTTACTTTGCATCTGTAATGAGGCTCCTGCAGGTTTAACCACAGGAAGTCGCTGTATGTTGGGCTGTTGGACGTCTGCTGAAATCTTCTTGGTCTTTCCTTTCCTCCCCACAGCCTGGTGAGGTCAGATTTTATCTCCTAAACAAACCAAAATGTAGGCCGCGGCCAGCAGCCCTTTGTCAGTCATTAACCCACCAGCAGGCCACCATTATGCCTTCAATCAGAGCGCAGACAGGCTGACTTGGCAGATTTCAGGCCGTTCATTTTCTAAAATAATCACACAATAGTTGCTGGGTGTTGGGCCAGAGCCACCGGCCGGCTGCGCCGAGCCACACAGAGGCCATTCATTCAGCCTCACAGGCCTTTCTTTCATCCAGCCGTCATATCGAACGGCCACTCGTCACGGCCGGCCCTCAAAAATAACTTTGCTGACCTATTTGTGGACATTTTCACAGCAGTTTGATTTTTTTCTCTTGTTTCTCCCAATCAGACCAGAAAGTTCCTCTGATTTATTTCTTTATTTCACCTGTAAACACAGAAACAACATAAACAGAACAAAAACAGACCTGCTGGATCTTTAATGCTGGGGTCAGAGTCAGAGGGTCAGAGTCACAGAGTCAGAGTCAGAGAGTTGGGGTCAGAGTCAGAGAGTCGGGGTCAGAGTAGGGGTCAGAGTCAGAGGGTCAGAGTCAGAGTCACAGAGTCAGAGTCAGAGAGTTGGGGTCAGAGTAGGGGTCAGAGTCAGAGAGTCAGTCAGAGTCGGGGTCAGAGTCAGAGGGTCAGAGTCAGAGGGTCAGAATCAGTGGATCAGAGTCAGAGAGTTGGGGTCAGAGTCAGAGAGTTGGGGTCAGAGTCAGAGAGTTGGGGTCAGAGTCAGAGAGTTGGGGTCAGAGTAGGGGTCAGATGGTCAGAGTCAGAGAGTCGGGAGTTTGGTTAATCATTGAACTTCCTTCTTAAAGTTAAACACATTTAATGCAGATTAACTTGACTTTCTGCTGTTTCTGTGGGAATATCACTGTAGCTGAGATAATATATATTATATATAGATATATTAATTCTTTCCAACAGCTCCAACTTTATTCAACATAAAGTTTATAAAACAGCCAAATAAATTACATACATTAATTGAGGGCACGCTGAGTTTGCTAAACATGTTTAACTTAGCAGAAGTGATAAAAATGAGTTTCCCTGTTAGCTCTTTAGTAGAAACGTGTCCATTTCTACTAAAGAAATGGACACACAGATTATTTTACTTCAGATTTTGATGATTTTTTACCTGGAGGTCCAGATATTACCCTAAATGAAACCTTTCAAAAGTTTCACAATTATTAGAAACATGATGCTACAACAAAAACACTCGGTAAATCATAAGAGATGAAGTCATAAAAGTCACCAGGAACAACAAAATAATTAACTAAGAGCTTTTAAAGCAGCTTTCGGTTTGGTCCAGATCCGGTTTAGTCTTTGCTTTAACAGACCGTCTGCCTGTTAATGAAGCTCCAACATTTTCAGCTTCATCTAAAACTGTTTCCTGTTCTGGTTGCACAAAAGTTTGGAGCAACTCAGGACTAACAGCAGGTAAAATATAAGAAGAATAAAGACAAAGAAACCAGCAGAAACAAGAAATCAGTTCAATAAAAACTCTGAAAATCAGTTTCTAGAACTTCTCAATGAGAATCAGATCATTCAGGAGGGAAACGACAGAAAAGACGAACAGATGTGGAAAATAACTCGCAGCTCTTCACCTTTCATCTGAATCCAGCCTGTTTCCTTTTACCTCCACATCGTTCCAACTTTGATCAACTTTTTGTTGATCAAATTTGATCAAAGTGCCAAAGTGGAGTTTTAAAGATGTTTCTGCTGGAACATCCAGAAACGGCCGACTGGTTTCAGCCTCAGTTTTTTCTGCTGCTGTGGAAAAATCATGGATGTTTTTGGGAGTTTTAGAAACCAATCACAAAGTTTTACTATCAGAAGTGGTACCAGAGTACCCAACTGGTCTGGCTGCAGATTGGGATGTTGGAGAGCTGGTGGAAAACAGAGAACTGTTCATGGTATGAATGTTCCTGTGCTGGTGCTCTGCATCGCTTCTGTCTGGGTTTTATTCATGTTGGGGAAAATGACATCCATCCCTGTCTGACTGTCTCCAACAGTTAACTACAGAATGAACTGAAAGAGGGAAGTTAGCTGGTGGAGACACAGATTCACCTGAACGTCGTCAACAAAACAGCGAAATACAAATGGGCCAAACATGAAGCCATGAGGAACGCCACAGCTCAGTGAAGATCCAGTTACTGCCCTGAAAGAAAACTTTCACAAAAGTTTGGAGCAACTCGGGACTTACAGGAGGTAAAATATAAGAAGAATAAAGACAAAGAAACCAGCAGAAACAAGAAATCAGTTCAATAAAAACTCTGAAAATCAGTTTCTAGAACTTCTCAATGAGAATCAGATCATCCAGGCTGGAAACGACAGAAAAGACGAACAGATGTAGAAAAGAGCTCGCAGCTCTTCACCTTTCATCTGAATCCATCACCTTTTACCTCCACATCATTTCAACTTTGCTCAGATATGATCAACAAAAGTTGATCAAAGTGCCAAAGTGGAGCCGACCAACCGGGCCCAACCTCTCCAAACCCAATCATTTGGAGACAAACAAGCTGCAGGTCTGCTGAAGAAAGGTGAAACCAGGGGAACTTCATGTTTTAAAAACACGACGTGTTGTTGTCTTCTGTTGGCCGTTGACCCAATCCGGACTTCAGTCACTCTGTGTTTTCTCTTCTGCTGATACCAGATGTTTGTTCCTGGTAGCAGCAACTCAGCGCTGGTCAAGGAGAAAAAGTTACATAACCGACCCAAAGAGTCCAGATGATGGGCTAAATGAAAAAAATGACCAGAAATAAGCAGAACAGGATGGAGAGGAATGGATGGATGTAAATGAACACAGATTAAAATGTTTGTCAAACATTTCATGGACTCATGTTGGCATGTTCTCCTTGAGCTGCTTTTCTGGTTAACGTCCAACTTTCATCATCCTGAAGTGAAAACCAGAACCGAGGCTCCCATCAGGTGAGTTATGGGGGCGGAGCTTCCCGTCATGTCTGCAGGTCTGAGGAGTTCAGGTCCGAACACGAGCCGGGCGGAACCCTGAAGGGTTTCCTCTCCTTCACTTCAGATTACGCTGCAAACAGCAGATTAAAGGTTCATCAGTCTGAAAGCTCCAAACAGCAAAATTCATCATTTTAATGCTTTCCTGGTAACATGCATGCTTTATACAGCAGCTGTGCAGAGAAACAGTGTTTCCCATGAAGAGGCATTTTATCCAGCAGTGGAAAAAGCCAGAGCCTCACAGAGGGAAGAGCCTGGTATGCAGTGATCACTTCACACCAAACAACCCAGAGCAATGCATTTTACTGCCAACTTTTCACAATATTTAGCTCAAACTTGCAACACTTGATGTTTTCAGGGTCAGGCTGCAGGATTTGTTTGTTTGAACAGAGATTAAACACAGATCATTAAAGAGTTCATGGATTGTTGACTTTGCTGTTTGTCCAAATGACTCAGTTATGTAACGTTTCAGATTTGCAGATGGGCTCCATTTATGGTTTTAACACCAATAAATGCACGTTTGCACTAAAAAATGACATAATGAGATTATCTTCACTGTTGACTCGTCTAATTATTTTTACATTTTGGAATCGGAGCAGAATCGGCGTTGGGCGTCAGTCCTGCGTCTTCCTGCTGCAGCTGAATGACCTCCATCGTTCTGCACAGACACGCCCTTCATCACACCTGCAGCTCGGCCAGGTGAAAACAATCACACATCATTTCCCAGTGTAGCATGACTCGGGCCAGGCGGACTGCCATCGTCCAGCAGACATTCAGAGTAAATATCTGCATCATGAGGCGTCAGATTCATCAGCTCTGACCGACTTCTTTAGTCACGATGGACCCGAGGATCCATGTCAAACCAAATCACAGCAGAGAACAAGGGGTCAAAATGTTCATGAAACTTAAATGTAGTTCATTTTTATTTTAGTTTTATGCATTCTATACAGAAAACTGAATAAACACAACATCAGAAGACAGAACGACAGAGAGTTTAGAGATTTCTTCTTTTTCAGGTTTTTGTCCTACCAAGCTAACAGCTAGCTGCTACCAAGCTAACTGCTAACCTCTACCAAGCTAACTGCTAACTGTGAACGGTAGCTACCGTCTAACATTCACAGTAAAGTTGAAGTTCTGACAAACATTTAAAACAAAGAGAAGTTTAAATCACAGAATATACTTTTATTAAATGAAATGCTTTAAAGCAAAACAGGTCAGTATTTCCATGAGATTTTTAACTTTTAATGATGTTTCTGCTGTAAAGTGTGAGTGAGCTGTGAAGCTCCAAACAGAACTGTTTGCTCCTCTAGCCGCTGTTAAAAACCATGAATATTTGAGACTTCCTCTTGAGTAGATCTCAAATTTTGGTAAATTTACCCTAAATTAACAAATTTAGGGTGAATCTGGTGTTTAAATCATCCAAACACCAAATGAATACAAACACAAAGCCGTGTTAGCGCTACCACAGAAGCTAACCGCTCTCTTTGGGTTCGGCCAATCAGCATGAAGGAAGATGTAAGGTGCTCCTGGATTGGCTACTTCACAAACTGCAGCCAATAGCGTCTCTAGTAGCATTGAGTGTTTTAGCTTCCAAAGTTAAATTTCCTTCAAACATCAACAGAAAAATTCACAATTGACGTATTTTCTTCAAGTAAACTGAAGTTATGCTCCACAAACAGAAACATGAGTGGATGGTCCGATCGGGGGTCCGATGCGATCGCAAAGAGTTAAATTCTAGCATTGTTTTGTAGATTTAACACAGCAGTCGGTACCAAACACCAGGCATCTGGATCAGATGTTGGTTTTTCCACTGCAGTAAAAAAGGAAGCAAACCAAAAACTCTGCTGTTAAGAAAGAACAGGAAAAAAACAACAAATGGACATAAAAGTTTAATTAAATTCTTCAGTGTTGGTGGCTGTAATTATGTCTTTATGTGGCATGAATCCATCCAGACATTTGTGGGTTCTGGTTGGGTTCTGGTCGGGTTTCATCACGTTCCCATGTTGGGTGTAAACACGCAGCTTTGTCCTGTGGAAACAATATTTAAACGAATCTGATCCTATCTGCGCTGGGGAGGCGGATTCATCTGTGGCTGCTGTTGTTGGTTTGAAACTGAAATAATTTCAGATCATATTCAGAGCTGAGGTTGGAGCCCTGCCCCTTGCCCCGCCCCTTGCCCTGCCCCTTGCCTCGTCCTCAGCCGAACTCGCCTCTGCTGGCTTCACAAACAGCTGTGAGAGCCAAAATAACTGCAGTCACGTCCCTCAGCACACACAGCCTCCGTCTCACACTCTATCTGCAAAAACACACATTCACGTTTAAAAAGAGAAATTCATAAAGTTTTGTTTGGCCGGAGAGCCCCTCGCTGCTGTTCGGTCCTGATGTGAAAAAGCTCTTTGTGCTCAGCAGAACCTCTGCAGGCTGGAGCGGATCCGGTTTGACTCAACAGATTTATAGACGTCGACAAGCAGGAGAAAACGGGAGCTGGCGGCGGGAAGCTGCTGTTACACAAGCAGCTATTTCAGCTTCGTCACGTCTTCTTCCTCACTGAGGGGAAGGCCGAAAAACCAAGACCACACTGAACTCTGCCTGATGTCTCCGAGTTTATTTCAACAGATCAGAAGCAGGTTGGGGCGGGTTCCTGAGTGTCTCTGGTTTGTCCAAACGGAGCTCATCTCATCATTAATGTCTCCCAAAAACATACAATTCAATATCTTTAAAGACCTGCAGTAAGTCAACACACAGTGAGTCCTGTGGATGCAGATCCAGCCCAGATCACCAGCCCTCCACCGCCGTGCTTCAAGCCACTTCTGGGAAAACTGACAGCTGTTTTTAAGGTTTTTATTAACATTTGAAGTTTTTAATCAGCTTCATACTTGGCCTTTCCCAACAACAGTTGCTCATATTTCATCAATCTCTGCATTGTGTGGACATAATACAGCAGCAAACCATTAAAACTCCTGATTTTATAGAACATTTCACTCTTATAACGAATGAATTGCTTTTTAATGAAGCCAAGGATGATTTATTAGGCATTTAAATGTCCAGAACCGCCAAACAGAAATAGAATAAAAAATAATAAAATGAACAGAATCTGCTCAGTGTCTGTCCTGCTCGATAATATTCAGAACCTGATACATTTTTTATTTTCTTCTTCATGGTTTACGCCAGAGGCAACTTCTGTTTGTTGATCATGTGATGCAGAAAAACTGTTTTCATTGCACTTGGTAAAATAAACCAATTTCAATTTGACTGAAAAACCACAGCATTCTGGTGCCAAAGGTTTTCTAAATGATTTCCACTGAGGAAACGTATTTTCTAAATGTCAAATTGTAAAATCATAGAGTCACTGGAAGCACAGATAAAGACAGGATGATAGTTTCTTTATCGAAGAAAATCTGCAGCAGCACATTTAAACTGAAAATGATGAAATATTGCATCTGCTGAAGCAAGAAACGGGGCGGAGCCTGAATGTAGAAGGGGGCGGGGCCTGAATGTAGAAAGGGGCGGGACCTGGATGTAGAAACGGGGCGGAGCCTGAATGTAGAAGGGGGCGGGGCCTGAATGTAGAAACGGGGCGGAGCCTGAATGTAGAAGGGGGCGGGACCTGAATATAGAAGGGGGCGGAGTCGGATGTTCGAAGGGGATCTCATTGAGTCTCAGTGGGTCTGTATGGGTCTCATTGTGTCTCATTGAGTCTCAGCGGGTCTTAGTGGGTCTGTATGGGTCTCATTAAGTCTCAGTGGGTCTGTATGGGTCTCAGTGGGTCTGTATGGGTCTCATTGTGTCTCAGTGGGTCTTAGTGGGTCTCAGTGGGTGGGTGATGGTCTCTCAGTCTGCGCCTGGAGGAAGGAGTGAGTTCTGGGTCCAGTTTCAGCCACTTGGTTCTCCGGTTCCAGTGTCTTTTTAAAGCTGCTGCTTGTCTCCTGTCAGTAAATCATTAAACCATCCAGACATGATGCAACACGTCGTCCTGTCGTTTCCACCAACCTGCTTCATTCTGATTACTCTGGATTTCCTCCTGACTTTCTTCAGCTTTTCTGCAACCTGTTCCTGCCTTCGGCTCCGCCTCTTCACCGTTTTCTGACATTTTATTTCTTAATGTTGTGAAGTTTATTCTCTCCTTTACCTGCCAAACCAGAGGACTTCCTCTAGTGACGAC
The DNA here is from genome assembly GCF_904066995.2 of Poecilia reticulata. Lineage (NCBI taxonomy): Eukaryota > Metazoa > Chordata > Actinopteri > Cyprinodontiformes > Poeciliidae > Poecilia > Poecilia reticulata. Next base: position 29,751,571 of record NC_088844.1, read on the forward strand.
ATTATGCATCAGATCATTTCAGAGTTGCATCATTTTCTTCAGATTGTGTAAATTCAGAGAAAACATTACGAATCTTCATTTCCTTTGACTTTTCACAATCGTGACGCAGTTTACTGAGAGCTTCTGGGTTTTCACGCCTCAGCCGGGTCTCATGAACTCTGGCTTGTTTTTGCTTTTGGCCTGGTTTATTTCTGTGGATGTGGATGCAGGAGTCGCTCCGCCATCCGGACCAAATCAACCAGATTAACAGATTGTAGAAAGTCTCAGTTCTGGATGGTTTGTCTGCAGACTGAATGTGATCCGAGTTCGATCCAAAATGTCTTCCTGCAGCCAAACGTCTCTGAAACTTCTCCTCATTATTTGGTTTATTTCTGATCATTTTCACCGCAATAAATCCCAGAAACAAACAGATTAATTTCTCCATTCCTCCTGTGGTTCTGCAGCTCTGGACCCATCCGACCAGCAGACAGACTGTCTGGGTCACACGGTCCGTTTTTCCTCTGAAAAGAACCGAACCACCGGGAAGATTTAGACGTTAGATTCATCTTCAGACCAAAGTTTCCAACGACAGGTTTGAGTTTTCCTCTGCAGTTTCGTTCTGAACCAGGCGACAGATGTTTGACCTCTCTCACTTGGAGCCTTTGAACCTTTTGACCCCAAACGTTTTTAGACGACCTTTCAAACTAAAATAACTCGGATGCATTTAGAAACACGTGTTTATTGTTGACCATGTTGGTCACGTGGCCGAACAAGACAGTTTGTTTCCTAATGTACATAAAAACCACAACACAATAACTGCATCTAAATACAGACAATGTATGGTTTGACTTGAGAATATAATTTTATAAATCTGAACTGATATGAAGTTTTAAGACTCAGAAAAGTTCAGATTCAGATCAGATCTTGACTTATTGAAATTGTTTATATTGTTTTAAATGTATTTTCAACAACTTTCCTGCTGCTCTGAAGCTACTTGTGTAAGAAATGAAAGTTTTAGTTCATTTTGCTGGTCAGCCTGTTGGGATGTTTCTCAGCCGTCAGGTTCTGGTTCTGTTTGACGGTGCAGTCGGGTCGGGTCGTCCTGAAGGGAAATGCTGCAGAACGCTCCACCACAGGCATCACGTTTCAACCGGCTTTTATTTTAAAACGTGAACTGAAGGATTTCTTTAACCGCTCAGGTCTTTGGCATAACTCCAGTTTGCATTTCTACCTGCTGGAAGCTTTTACTCTGAAATACTCCTAGAGTCAATAAAACAGTAAAAACCGTGAATTTAAAGAATGAGTCCAAACGAGACATGGCAACCGATTATTTAACAGCTTTGTGTAAGATAGAATAATAGAAAACGACTTTTAGATTTTACAGATGAAGTCCTGGACCGAGCCGTGTCCCTTCATCGGTTTTGTCCTGACTGACATCCCTTCCTTTCCCCTTGTTTGGACCGGCACCTGTTCACAGGCACTCTGAGATCTTAAAGTCCATGTCAGAGCCGTGCACAGTGTGTGTGGATCTGCTCAGATGCACACACACACACGTCTGCGGTCGCCGGCCTTTTCTCACTGCCAGCTCAGCGTTGCAACACGCTGCTTTGTGAAACTCTGCCTGAATATCGCAAAGATAAACACAACCTGGTTCATGAGCCGGAGCCAAATGTTGGGCACCGGAGCAGCTGAGGGGCGGATAGAGGCTAATCACAATCTGCTAATGAATGAATGAATGAATGAACGTCATCTATGATGTTAATATTATTTGGACTAAAAAAGTCACTAATCGCTTCATCAGCTGTTTTTATGTCGTCATTTTAACACCTTATAGTTTCTTTTAATAATTGAACTAGAAACCTAGTTTCTATAGAATTAATAATTGTTATTAATAATTATTACTAAAACCAGATGAGTTTTATCTGTTTCCACTATTTTCAGACCATTAAAAAATGTAACCTTGTTTCTGAAATAAAAACCAAACATCTCCAAAATGTTGAGTTCAGCCAACATGAGTTTAATGTTTAATGTTTGCAAACTGAGTTTTTTCTGCTGTAGTTCGACTCACATTGAGTTTAAACAGTTTGTTTTGTGTTTCATGACTTTAACTCTGATCAGTTTATGTCACCTTGTCCTGTTTTATCGTTTAATAACTCATAGATTAGTAAACATTCATTTCTTTTCCTTTAGCTTCATGTTAGCTTAGTTTAGCTGACATTAGCTGAAGCTAGGCTTTCTTTAGCCACCTTTGCTCGTTCATTGTGTGATAATTTACTCTCCATTTTATCTTTCTGTTGAGTTTTGTTTATCAGACCTAATCTTTTTTTTATATTTCTGTTCTTACCGTTTTTTCTTTGAGCCATTTTTATCTGTAGAGACATTTATGTTGCATTAGTTTCACATGTTTAATTTGAATCCAACATGAGACTAAGATGTTTTGTTTTCAAGACAACTGATCTTGAAATTATTGTCAATCAATGATAAAACACATAAATGCATTTTTTTGTGTTTTCAAATTGAACATTTAATCTGTTTTCCTTTTGCATGTGGAAACCTGAGCTCAGCCTTCAGGTCCAGATTTTAGATTAACAATAAAACTCTTCATTTGTTGTGAAATGACTCAAACCACTGGAATGAGTTCAGAAGGAGTTTGACATTTTTACATCGTAAGAATCCAAAACCATTTTGGTTTTAATATCCAACTAAAAGACGTTTAATCTGAATATCTGAAAGAAAAATAAACTGAGAAAGAGTAGAAACAGGAAATGTAAAAGGGAAGTGAACATCAACATCAATATGCACATTTTAACACAAGATACTTTTTAAAGCATATTAATTAAAACTATGCAGTGAGAGACATTTTGCATAGACCCTAAAGCCACAGATGTTTGATTTCAGTCATATAATCTATAAATTGTTCTGGCTGAAGGGTTTCAGCTTCACCTGGCCGAGGACAGACTCTCCCTCTCTCCTTCTGGGTTTCACGGCGTTGCATCAGAGGTTGGTTGAGGTGAGTAAACCGGATTCGCCTCCTGGTTCCCATCAGTCAGGTGATCCGAGTGTTGAGCAACTGACCTGGCTGACCTCCACGTTTCACACACAGTCGGATGTTTCACTCCGATCCTGTCAGTGGTGAGTTTGGCTACAAGTTACACCCAAAAACCACCAAACTGGTTCCAGTCAGACTGGGGCTGATTGGGGTTGGCTAAGTAACGGAGATCCAGCGAGGCGGTTATCTGACGGCGCGTAAAGAATCTGTTTTTGGTCCATTTTTAAAATTATATTAATTACCTGTTATTAAAATTAGGGGAGATTTTTCTAATTGAAGTGATGAGAAGTGACAGATTGTCTGAGGGTCTCATCAGAGACGCTAACTCAATATTTAGCTCCCATTTAGGTTATTTAGTTAGTGAGTTAAGTATTTAGTTTGAACAACATAGAAGATGTTTATTTTTGACAGTAACTTTACAAACGACCTTTGACCCATAGTGAGGATCGGGTTTTATGCACCGAACTGTACATGTTGGGAACCAATCATTCCCAACGTGGGAATGATTGGTTCCCATGTTGGAACCAATCATTCCAACATGGGAATGATTGGTTTGAATGATTGGTTCCAACATGGGAACCAATCATTCCAACATGGGAATGATTGGTTTGAATGATTGGTTCCAACATGGGAACCAATCATTCACAACATGGGAATGATTGGTTCCCAACATGCATAGTTCGGTCTGATGCATAAAACCAGATCCTCACTATGGATCTGGTTTTATGTATTCCCAACATGGGAATGATTGGTTCCCATGTTGAACCTTCATACTAACGTCTGACACATTCTGGTCTTCTTGATTTTCACAGGTAGTTAGCTGGTGACCTTTGACCCGGTTGTCCATCAGCTGTTCCCCGTTGGGTGAAGTTTCTCCGTTTTGATGCAGGTTTTCCTCAGCAGAAGGAGAAAGTTTCCTCTTCCCTGAGGAGAAGCAGCAGAGACTCGGAGTGATGATTCTCTGGGTGTTTTCAGGTTCTCCTGCTCTTCCTCTCGTCACCATCATCACCTCACAGTGGCTGTGATGAGGTCTTCTGCTCTCCAGCTGATTGGCTCAGCCTCAGGTTGTTGATCAGGAGGATTGGTGGCTGTCACCTGGGGGAACCTGGACCTGCAGGCGTTTGTTCTCTGAGCGTGTCAGAATGCAGTCCATCAATCAGAACCGTTTTTACTGGCTGTCACAGTTTGGCACTTCGCATGTGAACCGATGTTTTATAGGAAGAAGAGGGAACTCAGCCTGCAGACATCGTCTCGCTGCGACGAGTCGCCGTCTGAACAGTCCAGGTTAGAAACCAGATCAGGTGGACGGGGCAGGTGAAGGAGTTTGTTACAATAAAAATCCACAGACAGTCTGACAACAACCAGAGAGAAAGAAAGTGGAATAATAACTGTGTCTGCTACGATGTGTTACTGTGGAAACACAACTTTCTGCAGAGTCAGGATAGTTTTAATGTAATTAAAGTTTATTATATTTTAAAGTGAAGTTCCTGCTGTGCTTGATTGTCTTTCTAATTGAATTTTAATTTGGTATTTTGAATATATTCACCGCTAACGGCCTCTTTCCCCATCAGCCCCTCTAAATCCAGCAGCTGACCTTTTCCAGGCCGTTCTCACGTGCAGCAGCTGTCAGAGCGAACTGAGCAGCTGTCAAACTGATCGCCTCCCACAGCAACAACCAGCATATTTCTGCCGCACAAATGTTTCAGAACATTTTGTGAGAAGAGCTGAGGACGCCCTGCAGGATGCTGCAGAATCAGGAGAGTCATCTCTAGATCAGCTGGATTATTTTTATTGGTGGAGCCTCATTAGCTGATTGGCTCTCTGTTCCTCTGGGATTTAGTTTCCATCACTGCTCTGCCGCGTTCGGCTTCCTGTGACATTCTGTCCAGGACTTGTATGTCATCGGCGTGTTGTGTGACTTTCAGCGCCGTGCAGCTGCTGGGTCTGCAGAATCAAACCACAACGCAGCGTCTGCTTTGTTTCATCTGACGCTTAAAAACCTGCAGCTGCAACCAGATTCACACACACAAAGATTTATAGGTTATTATCATAAAATGTTTTTCTTCCTTGGAGCCAGAGAAATAAAAACACAACAAATTACATTTTTACAGGAGCAAATAAAAGGTTTAGTGAAACTGATTGGGCAGCACTGCTGTCCCGTTCTTTAAAGACTCAGTGAACATGTCATAAAGGAGCTTTAAAATGTCGTTTCTATCCCTGAGCTCCTGCAGTCAGAACCAGACTGATGAGCTCAGGATCTGACATGCAGTGGAGGAGAAAGTAGTCAAACAATTTACTCAAGTAAAAGTACAAATACACAGACAAAAATGTACTCAAGTAAAACTACCACATTAACATTTGTACTTAAGTAAAAGTAAAAAAGTACTGCCTTTTAAAAATACTTAAGTATTAAAAGTAAAAGTACTTGCTGAATGCATTACCTAATCCTTAATAAAATATCATTGAGTGAACCGATTGTATTTAATATTAATAAATTAGAAATGTGCCATTTTAATGAACAATGCCACAGATAAAGCATGTTGTGTTTACTCTGTAACATATTTAGACTTAGATATGTGATTCTATGCATCATAATTTCAGGGATGGAAACATCTGGTCTCCTGTCCTAACACAGCATGAACTTCACTTTTTGTGCCACTAGTGGCTTTTATTTTGAAAGAAATCCAACAGAAAGGGTGGACAAGGGAGGACATGGAACCAAGCAGAGTTATGGTCAAGACCACCTACCCAATACCAGCTATGTGACACAAAAAAATTAAGCTTACCTATAAAAATTGCTTCTCAAATTATCCCATAAAACACCTAGATATTAAATACTTAGATCTTAAATAAATGTAATCAGTAAAGATCCGTCCAGAAGAATCAGATCGTTCCTGAATATTATATCACTATATTGCACTTTGGTACCAGCGTTGTCCCATATTTGCGACACCTCAGTCAAAACCTCCACACAATAATTCAGCGCATGAGTGACAAACTGTTTTTCATCGCAGATGCAACACGTCTCTCTGTACAGCTAGCTTAGCTAGCATCACCTCCACAGATCTTACCTTTCTTTAAGCTTTCCTTTTAAAGTGACGCTAAAAGTTGGACGAAGTCCCACCGTCTCTGAAAGCGAAGCGCTGCTGATTTTACATGTCGCCATATCAATTTATGCAGCTATTATATAACTGACATTAGACAGACATCTTCTCCGCTCAGAGGAAACCACTGCGCATGTCTGGAGCTCCGCGTGCGAGTAAAGGTGGAGCCGATGGGTGACAACAGACACTACGTCACGTTATTGCTGGGATTTTACGGCGCCACCTTAAATCCCTGAACTTCACATTTTAACGGACAAAAAGCGCAACGAGACTTGGATGTAACGAGTAACGCGAGAGTTTGTAGAAATGTAGTGAAGTAGAAAGTACAGATACTTACTGTAAAATGTAGTGGAGTAAAAGTAGAAAGTACCCATTATTAAATCTACTTAAGTAGAGATACACGAAAATTGTACTTAAGTACAGTAACAAAGTACTTGTACTTCGTTAATTCCCACCACTGCTGACATGTCAGACGAGTTTCCTGGTGTTTATAGAGACGTTTATTTTTTTCAAACATTTCTGTGAGATAAAAACGATGCGTTTATCTCACAGGAGGAGAACACAATGTCGGACACTGCGGTCCTGTGTCCGGGCTGGCCTAGTCAAAGCACAAGCTTACATCATAGCAGACAGCCCAGCAGCAGAGGCCGAAGCAGGACAGCGTCCCACTTCCTGTGGTGATCAGCAGAAAACACACAAACTGAGCAAAGCAGCAGCAGCACAGAGGATAGAAAAGTAAAATCAGCTCATGTGGGACACAGCTGTGGTGAAGGGACACGTATGTAGGACAGAGAACCAGCTAAACATAGCAGGACAGTGAAGGCTGGGCTGAAACATGCCTAAATTACACAAACAGGGAATCTGGAGCCAGGATGACAAACTGCAGTTCAACGACCGGAGATGAATCTGGGAGATCTTACATTCAGCGTCCTCAGATTTCATCATCAAGCTACTTTGCTCTAATTGTGTCTTTCTGTCCTTGCTGCAAAAAAAATAACCGTCCAGCGTGCCAGATTCAAAAATATGGGGAAGCGTTTCCCTGGAGACAGAAAACTGAACTGTGTTAGGATGTTTTCACCTGACAGTGCAGGAGACTCGGTTTGATTGATGACTTGTTCCACCTCCAGTTCTTTCTCTCTGCTCTGAGTCAAACCAGCCAAACCCGCTGAAAGTGTAAAAACCTGAACAACCTGTTCCCCTCCTGACCTGTGGAGGCGCTGCACCAAGAACCACTGAAGGAAACGACACAAAAACCACTCAAGAAGAAATTGCGCTACTTCCTTCTTCACTAAATGGGAAAAAAAATGGAGTGGAGTCATATTTTAGCAGTTGGAGGATTTTTACTGTCCGTCAGTCCGTCCACTTCCTGTGGTCTCTGACCCGCTTGGCATTCACATTTGCATTAAAACATCAAAGTTCACTTCAACGGAGACATAGGCGGGAGACAGAGTTCACCTTTTTGGTCCTCATGAGAGTTCAATTAGCATTCACTCCTCACAAAACGAACCGGACTTTCTGCACAAGCGGACTGGAGTCGGATCGAAGCGGACTGGAACTGGATTTAAGCGGACTGGAGCTGGATCGAAGCGGACTGGAGCTGGATCGAAGCGGACTGGAACTGGATTTAAGCGGACTGGAGCTGGATCGAAGCGGACTGGAGCTGGATCGAAGCGGACTGGAACTGGATTTAAGCGGACTGGAGCTGGATCGAAGCGGACTGGAACTGGATTTAAGCGGACTGGAACTGGATTTAAGCGGACTGGAGCTGGCTTTCAGCGGACTGGAACTGGATTTAAGCGGACTGGAGCTGGCTTTCAGCGGACTGGAACTGGATTTAAGCGGACTGGAGCTTGCTTTCAGCGGACTGGAACTGGATTTAAGCGGACTGGAGTTGGATCGAAGCGGACTGGAGCTGGCTTTCAGCGGACTGGAGCTGGATTTAAGCGGACTGGAGCTGGATCGAAGCGGACTGGAACTGGATTTAAGCGGACTGGAGCTGGCTTTCAGCGGACTGGAACTGGATTTAAGCGGACTGGAGCTGGCTTTCAGCGGACTGGAACTGGATTTAAGCGGACTGGAGCTGGCTCGAAGCGGACTGGAACTGGATTTAAGCGGACTGGAGTCGGATCGAAGCGGACTGGAACTGGATTTAAGCGTACTGGAGCTGGCTCGAAGCGGACTGGAGCTGGATTTAAGCGGACTGGAGCTGGCTCGAAGCGGACTGGAACTGGATTTAAGCGGACTGGAGTCGGATCGAAGCGGACTGGAGCTGGTTTTCAGCGGACTGGAACTGGATTTAAGCGGACTGGAGTCGGATCGAAGCGGACTGGAGCTGGTTTTCAGCGGACTGGAACTGGATTGAAGCGGACTGGAGCTGGATTTAAGCGGACTGGAGCTGGCTTTCAGCGGACTGGAACTGGATTTAAGCGGACTGGAGTCGGATCGAAGCGGACTGGAGCTGGCTTTCAGCGGACTGGAACTGGATTGAAGCGGACTGGAGCTGGATTTAAGCGGACTGGAGCTGGCTTTCAGCGGACTGGAACTGGATTTAAGCGGACTGGAGTCGGATCAAAGCGGACTGGAGCTGGCTTTCAGCGGACTGGAACTGGATTGAAGCGGACTGGAGCTGGATTTAAGCGGACTGGAGCTGGCTTTCAGCGGACTGGAACTGGATTTAAGCGGACTGGAGTCGGATCGAAGCGGACTGGAGCTGGCTTTCAGCGGACTGGAGCTGGATCGAAGCGGACTGGAGCTGGATCGAAGCGGACTGGAACTGGATTTAAGCGGACTGGAGCTGGATTTAAGCGGACTGGAGCTGGCTTTCTGCGGACTGGAACTGGATTTAAGCGGACTGGAGCTGGCTTTCAGCGGACTGGAACTGGATTTCAGCGGACTGGAGTTGGATCGAAGCGGACTGGAGCTGGCTTTCAGCGGACTGGAACTGGATTTAAGCGGACTGGAGCTGGCTCGAAGCGGACTGGAGCTGGATTTAAGCGGACTGGAGCTGGCTCGAAGCGGACTGGAGTTGGATCGAAGCGGACTGGAGCTGGCTTTCAGCGGACTGGAACTGGACTTAAGCGGACTGGAGTCGGATCGAAGCGGACTGGAGCTGGCTTTCAGCGGACTGGAACTGGATTTAAGCGGACTGGAGCTGGCTCGAAGCGGACTGGAACTGGATTTAAGCGGACTGGAGTCTGATCGAAGCGGACTGGAACTGGATTTAAGCGGACTGGAGCTGGCTTTCAGCGGACTGGAACTGGATTTAAGCGGACTGGAGTTGGATCGAAGCGGACTGGAGCTGGCTTTCAGCGGACTGGAACTGGATTTAAGCGGACTGGAGTCGGATCGAAGCGGACTGGAGCTGGATTTAAGCGGACTGAAGCGGACTGGAGCTGGATTTAAGCGGACTGGAACTGGGCTGGTGTGAACGATGCTCCTGCGGCTGTTCTGTCCAGGAGAAACAACTTTTGAAGTTTAAACAGCTCACATCTCTTTCCTGCATCCCTTTTTATCCTTTATATATTATAAAAGTTGACATTTGATTGGATAAAAGTTGAACTCAGGCTGTGTTAAAGCCACACTCAGATTCTAGCCCTGTTAAACATTCAGAAACCTTTATGTTTAAACTCCTTTCATCCCTTTTCATCGGTTCTGTACAGTTTTTACATCTATTGCAGGTATTTCTGCTCTTCTTCTTTTGTCTCTTCCTCTGCAAGACGCACCGTTTTCTGTTCAATCAGCCCAGAGTGCAGAGAGACACACAGACTCTCATTCACTCCCATTAAATATCAGGTGTAAATATTTATTTCCAATCTGGACAGAAGTATTTCTTTAACTCCTCAGATCAACAGGAAACCCTGCAGAAGGTTCTAGCAGTTTTCTCCTCCCAGGGATGTTTTTCATCCCAATCATCCGGTGTGAGTGTAAAGAGCAGTGATCGCACCTCAGTGGTTTTCAGGTGAACGTGTTGAACTGCAGGATCTTCATTCTGTCCTGGAGAAACTTTCCTGGAATGAACCGTTTCTGATGCGTCTAAAGCAGGGGTGGGCAACTCCAGGCCTCGAGGGCTGGTCTCCTGCAACTTTTAGATGTGTCTCTACTTCAACACACCTGAGTCAAATAATAAGGTCGTTAGCAGGACTCTGGAGAACCTGCCTGCACTAAGGAGGTGATTCAGCTATTGGATCCAGGTGTGTTCTACCAGGGAGGCATCTAAGAGTTGCAGGACACCGGCCCTCGAGGACCAGGATTGCCCACCCCTGGTCTAAAGGGAAACAGGAAGGACTTTGTTTGCTTCAAAAGATATGAAAATAGAATAGATAATACGTGGCCGCCGTCAGCCTTTTGGGGTGATTTTTAATTTGATGGGTCTTTTGTGGCTCCTGTCTCTTCAGAAAGACTCTCTGTGTCGGCCCGACTCACGTGGACGGGTTCCAGTCCGTCAGTTTGTGTTGCTGCCACCAAACAAAGAGTCATTTATGTTTCCTCCCAGAAACAAACAGAAGCAACAAGAAGCTCAGGCATGCGTATGAATCAGAGGCTCTGCAGTCTGGGAGCATTTCATGTTTCACTCCATCAGAGCAGCGACGGTTCTGGTTCTGAAGCAAAAACACAGCAGGCTAAACAAACGTCAGAAATATTTTAAAATGCAATACACAACTAACAGTAAGGTATTTATCAATGTAGCATTGCTTAGCGTTACGTAGTGTTAGCATTAGCGTTGCTTAGCCTTACTCAGTATTAGCATTAGCATTGCTTAGCGTTACTTAGTGTTAGCATTAGCATTGCTTAGCATTACTTAGTGTTAGCATTAGCATTGCTTAGCCTTACTTAGTATTAGCATTGCTTAGCGTTACTTAGTATTAGCATTGCTTAGCCTTACTTAGTGTTAGCATTAGCATTGCTTAGACTTACTTAGTGCTAGCATTTGCATTGCTTAGCGTAACAGTGTTAGCATTAGCATTGCTTAGCCTTACTTAGTGTTAGCATTAGCATTGGTTAGCGTTACTTAGTGTTAGCATTAGCATTGCTTAGCCTTACTTAGTGTTAGCATTAGCATTGCTTAGCATTACTTAGTGCTAGCATTAGCATTGCTTAGCCTTACTTAGTGTTAGCATTAGCATTGGTTAGCGTTACTTAGTGTTAGCATTAGCATTGCTTAGCCTTACTTAGTGTTAGCATTAGCATTGGTTAGCGTTACTTAGTGTTAGCATTAGCATTGCTTAGCCTTACTTAGTGTTAGCATTAGCATTGGTTAGCGTTACTTAGTGTTAGCATTAGCGTTGCTTAGCCTTACTTAGTGTTAGCATTAGCATTGCAGTTTAACGTAAAAAATAAGATACAAGAATTTGAAACAGATAAAGTGTAAAAAGCTGAACAAATATAAGTTAATAAAGATGAAAATAACAAGTTATTAATTAAAATAACTTCAACCAATTAAACTTTTTTTTTAAAGTAGACTAATAAGCAACAGAAATGACAAAGAATGAAGGAAAGATGAACGTATAAAATAATCCATTAATAATAACTGAATAAAGTCTAAAATGTCACAGATGAATAAAGCTAGAAAATAAATACAGATGTTAAAATATTAAATACTCAAATAAAATGTACTTCAAATAAACAATAACTGATACATGAGTAACATGATAAAAATATATAGAAGATAAAGATAATACATAAATACTAACATATAATAGTATTAGATAAATAATGGGTTATTTTATAATTATGACTGAATAAATAAAAATTTATGTTTAATTTTATCTTTAAGTTTTAGACTTTCACTGCAGCTCCAGGCTCATTTTAGTTGCTGCTGCTGTTTTTATCCATGTTGACATCAGAAATGTGACCCCCGGATCGGCTGACCCAGGATCAGATGACCCGGGGTCCGCTGACCCCCGGGATCCGCTGACCTTCAGGTTCAGGTGACCGTCAGACATTCATCTCATCATCAGTTCCCCCTCAGAGCCACAGAAACCTGCTAACAAGCCGATAATTGATAGCAGGGTGATAATGGAAACAGTCATCCCAGTGGAACTGGAACCAGCATCAAACTAATTGCTCCCACGACCAGTTTGATGTTTTACTGAAACAAACAAGTTTCCCTTTAAAGGTTTTCATTTTGGCTGCACAGTGGCGCAGTTGGTAGAGCTGTTGCCTTGCAGCAAGAAGGTTCTGGGTTCGATTCCCGGCCTGGGGTCTTTCTGCATGGAGTCTCCATGTTCTCCCTGTGCATGGTGGGTTTTCTCCAGGTACTCCGGTTTCCTCCCACAGTCCAAAAACATGACTGTCAGGTTAATTGGCCTCTCCAAATTGTCCCTAGGTGTGAGTGTGTGCATGGTTGTGTGTCCTGTGTGTCTCTGTGTTGCCCTGTGACAGACTGGCGACTTGTCCAGGGTGACCCCCGCCTCTCGCCCGAAATGTTGGCTGGAGATGGGCACCAGCACCCCTCCCGACCCCACTGAGGGAAAAAGGGTGCAAGAAAATGGATGGATGGAGGTTTTCATTTTCTAGTTGTTTGAACCAATCAGCTTCCATCAGAAAATAAACAGGAAGTGATCAGACTGTCTGTATGGCTGCTGCGCTTGGATGTTATGTAATCTGGAATCAATTCAATGTCATTTTTAATCCACATCTCTTCCATCTGTTTCGATTCATTTCGTTTTGTAACTCATGACGGATTTAACTGGAGGCAGAGAACAAAAGCTCTCAGCGATTGTTCAGCTTAAATAGGTCAGTGGTAAAAATAAACTGTGAGTCTGAAGTGAAGCAGCTGGAATCCACGGCTGGACGGAGCAAGGTCAGCCTGAGGTCAGAGCTGTGAATATGCAGCGGGCCGCCGTAAGCCGAGCCGCCCTGCCGCTCTGCTGCAAGCCGGCCAGGCGCTCCAGCTGATCACGCTGCCACGGCGTGGACCGGACGTGACGGAACAGGTGCATCGCATTACAGGATCCTGGCTGCAGCCGCATGGCGAGGTGTGAGGGCAGAGCCAGGAACCGCTGAGGTGCCGCCAAAATATCTAGAGGCAGCAGTTTATTACAGCAGAGGATGATCGCATCATGATTTATATCTGTTATTAGGTAACATGAAGCACAGCGGTGGGAAGTAACGAAGTACTTCGTTACTGTACTTAAGTAGATTTAATAATGGATACTTTCTACTTTTACTCCACTACATTTTACAGTAAGTATCTGTACTTTCTACTTCACTACATTTCTACAAACTCTCGCGTTACTCGTTACATCCAAGTCTCGTTGCGCTTTTTGTCCGTTAAAATGTGAAGTTCAGGGATTTAAGGTGGCGCCGTAAAATCCCAGCAATAACGTGACGTAGTGTCTGTTGTCACCCATCGGCTCCACCTTTACTCGCACGCGGAGCTCCAGACATGCGCAGTGGTTTCCTCTGAGCGGAGAAGATGTCTGTCTAATGTCAGTAATATAATAGCGCTGCATAAATTGATATGGCGACATGTAAAATCAGCAGCGCTTCGCTTTCACAGACGGTGGGACTTCGTCCAACTTTTAGCGTCACTTTAAAAGGAAAGCTTAAAGAAAGGTAAGATCTGTGGACGTGATGCTAGCTAAGCTAGCTGTACAGAGACATATGTTACATCTGCGATGAAAAAAAGTTTGTCACTCATGCGCTGAATTATTGTGTGTTGACTGAGGTGTCGCAAATATGGGACAACGCTGGTACCAAAGTGCAATATAGTGATATGACATTCAGGAACAATCTGATTCTTCTAGACAGATCTTTACTGATTACATTCTTTTCAGCTCTAAGTATTTAACATCTAGTTTTTTTATGGGAAGGTAAATCTTTCAGTTCAATTTGAGAAGCAATTTTGATAGGTAAAAGTTACTTTTTTTGTGTCACATAGCTGGTCTTGACTTGGTCTTGGGTTGGTGGTCTTGACTATAACTCTGCTACATGGCTCCTTGGTTCCATGTCCTCTCCCACCCACCTTCTTTCCATCCCCTTTCTGTTGGATTTCTTTCAAAATAAAAGCCACTAGTGGCAAAAAAGGGAAGTTCATGCTATGTTAGGACAGGAGACCAGATGTTTCCATCCCTGAAATTATGATGCATAGAATCACATATCTAAGTCTAAATATGTTATAGAGTAAACACAACATGCTTTATCTGTGGCATTGTTCATTAAAATGGCACATTTCTAATTTATTAATATTAAATACAATCGGTTCACTTAATGATATTTTATTAAGGATTAGGTAATGCATTCAGCAAGTACTTTTACTTTTAATACTTAAGTATTTTTAAATGCTAGTACTTTTTTACTTTTACTTAAGTACATTTTTTGAGTACTTTCTCCTCCACTGATGAAGCAGCAGAAGAGACGCAGGATGGAGGTGAAAGTTGTTGTTGAGGCTCATCAGTTGATTAGGAGATTCAGAGACCAGCAGCTGGACTGACTGAGCCAGAGATTATCAGCTCACGTAAAAACTAAATAAAAGATGTTTTCTCTGTTATCACATCAGGCAGAGAGAAAAAGATTACACCTTCAACATCTACCTTTAGACAGATATAATAGCTGTTAGCTGAACTGGGGATAGGGCTACGATGCGTTCAGGGCAGCCATGTTTGCCTGTTTTAATCCAACTCCGGGTCGTTTGGGGAGATGTGAACCAAAACACAAACTCTGGTCCTCCTACAAACCTCCTGGATGAACACCAAGTGGACCGAAGACTGCTCCAACAGCAGGAAGCGCACTATAACACAGGGCATTCTGGGTAATTAAGATCAAAACAAGTTTCTCATGATGTTCTATCAAAGACAAAACTGATCCTACAGCCGCTAAAATCTGATTTAGATTTTGTGAAGAAGGAAGTTGAGTTCAGTGTGAGGAGGGGAACGGGTCGGTCAAAGGGTTCGGCTGAAAGCAGCAGCTGGAGATGGAACAGATGTTCAACTTCGGTCCCAAATCGAACAGAGTCTACCGGATCATCAGGTGGAAAAACAGCCTAAAGCTCCTTGAAGAAGCAGGACGGGGAAAGATGTCATCAGGAACCATCAGAACCACAACAGAGAGACGGAGGTAGATGGAAGAATGCACCAGGAACAAACCTGCAGAGCTGCTGGTTTGTTCAGACTCATCCAGTTTCCACACCTGGTCCTCAAAGCTCACTGACCTGCATGTTTCAGATCTCCACCTGCTCCACCTGCCCCATTCAGACACCTGGAAGTCAGAAACACCTGCTCGTCAGCCATCATGTGAATCAGGGGGATGGCTGAAACCTTTAGGGCCGAAACACGCCGGACTAAAGGATCAGAAAGATGATTACTGGACGCCTGGAGGTCCACAGAGGGCCTGACCTGGACCTCATCTCAGGTTTCCACTGGAGAGCGTCCTGGAGCAAACGCTGCAAAGACAGGCCAGCTCAACATTATGGTCAGGGACCTGCTGGATCTCAGTCCAACTGGAAATCCTTTGTGGAAACAGGGAGAGATGACATGCTGGTTTTCAGACAGTAAAGATGTTGAAGCCGTCAGGAAATCCAGAGGAGACGCAACCGGGTCCTGACTGGTTTGGGTTTGTGATTCCATCCAGTCAACAAACGTTTCTCTGGAAACGGTCAGAAATCCCTCCTGGATGCGCTTCAGGGCGCCGGCTGCATCTTGACCCTCTGAATCGGTTCACATGTAGATCAAACCATGACACAAACTTCTAGAACTGCTTCAGATTCAGGTTTTCCTCTGCTGCTGATACCTTATCTCTCTTTTCAGCCATCCACTCCCATTTTATCGCGGAATTTCGTCATGGCCACTCGGTTTCCTTATCGGTGCTTCAACTCGTTTATCTCCAGCTTTTCACCTGTTGCAAAGGGCAGAGCGAGTCAAAAAGGCGGTTTACCTGTTAATGTGGCGTCATTACAGCTCGGCAGGATGTCATGTTAAACTGGTGAGCTGATTCAAACCGGAACCAAGAGAAGAACGAACTGGTTCAGACCAGACGGTGGTCTTAAAGGGCCAGCGTCCTGCAGGTGTTACATGTGATGTTTGACTGACTGGACTTCAGATTGGAAACCTGAAGGGCTCGAACCCTGGAGGGCTGCAGTGGGTTTATGCGGTGCTGCTCAGGGCAAAAAGAAGAGTGACCCGGAGAGTGGTTCTGACCGTGTCGTCGTTCTGGGACATCAGAACCAAACTGGTGGAGAAGAAACGGGTCATGTGGCCAAATAATTCATAAAACTTGCTAGTATCCATTGGGATGATGGGAAATGAAGAATCTGTCATGAGAAATGAAAGCAGCCGTCTGAGTGGCTCACAGAAAACACACGGTACACCTGTGTGTGTGTGTGTGTGTGTGTGTGTGTGTGTGTGTGTGTGTGTGTGTGTGTGTGTGTGTGTGTGTGTGTGTGTGTGTGAGCCTTCAGCTTTATGGTCAGATGTTGCTGCTAACTGAAGCCTGTAGAGCCTGAACTTGAGTTTCTAGGTTTTTTCTGGTAACTTGTCTTGGGTTTGGGCTGCACAGTGGCGCAGTTGGTAGAGCTGTTGCCTTGCAGCAAGAAGGTTCTGGGTTCGATTCCCGGTCTTTCTGCATGGAGTTTCCATGTTCTCCTTGTGCATGGTGGGTTTTCTCCAGGTACTCCGGTTTCCTCCCACAGTCCAGAAACATGACTGTCAGGTTAACTGGTCTGTTTAAATTGCCTATAGGTGTGAGTGTGTGTGTGTGCATGGTTGTGTGTCCTGTGTTGCCCTGCGACAGACTGGTGACCTGTCCAGGTGACCCCGCCTCTCACCCGGTACGTTAGCTGGAGAGGCAGCAGCACCTCCTGACCCCACTGAGGGACAAGGTGTAAGAAAATGGATGGATGGATGTCTTGGGTTTTCCACTTGGTGTGAATCTGCGTGTCTGTAGGTTGTTGGACCTCAGACAGTTTGGAGTTGACGCTTTAACTCTTCCCTGATTCATGTGATTACCTCTGCAGAGTCGTTTTCTAAAAACTTTCCTGTCTGAATCCAGCAGCAGCTGTAGTTAATCACATAACGGTTCTGGACAGTCATGGAAAGTTTCCTTATTCCATACCTGGATATTTCAGGACCAAACAAGGAAAATGGAAGGACGACCAAAACTGAAATGCAAGAAGAAGAAGAAGAAGGAGCCAGAATCCTGATCATCAGCTGAGTTTTGTTTTCTCTTCGCTCATCTTTATCTTTCCTGACTCCCATCCTGTCCAACATCCCATCCCAGGTTTCTGCTCTTGAACTTCAACCTTTCTATGATTTTTTTTTGTGGTTTCCTTCTGTAGCTTTATGAATTCAGGGTTAGCATACAGTTTATGCAACAGAGTGTGGAGGATTGCCTCCAACCAGAATCTGCTCTTCGTTGTGATTTTGACCTTTGAAGTGACTCTGGAGGACGGATTCCCAAACTGATGTAACTAAAACCCAAACAGCAACAGTTGTGTCTGTGGCAACACTCTGCTGTTTACAGGCCTGCATGCTGAGCAGCTCCATCTGTGTTTATCATCAAACAGGCCTGCATCGACCTGACGGAGCTGACCGAGGCGCCGTGGAGAAACCCTCAGACTGCATCGATGGCAGCCGATAGCAGAGCGAGGATCATTGATCCCGACTGATGTGTTTCCCTCTTATCACCTGAAACTCAGCCTGGATCCCAGCCAGGACCTTTGACCCCCAGCAGACTGCTGTGTGTGCATGTTGCTGGTTCCTAGCACCTGCTGCTGTCCAGCCTGACCTTGCAGTTCACTCTGGTGGTGCTGGGATGTTTCCTGGAGCAGCATTAATGGAGATGGAGGCATTAAACCAGACCGAACTTTCCCTGTTTTGGTAGAGCTGCACCAGCCAGTTTATCTAAGTCTAAGGGAGTTTTTCACCTGACAGTCCAACGTGTTACATCTTCAGTTTGATTAAAGCGGACTGAACAGGGCTGGTGTGAATGCAGCCTAATTTACATATTTCTGAAAATGTTTATATGAGGTGAAAAGGTTTTGGTAGGAAATGAGTGAATCAACCCCAGAACAAAACGTAAAGACCTTGAGAAGATGCTGCTGCAGAGTGAGAAAAGCGACATGGACTGAAGATCCAGGTCTGGGCTGAAGAGGAAGAATCCATCACTGCTTTACAGAAACACTCAGGGGCAGACTTTAACCTGTGACCTCCTGAAACTAAACTGCATTTATGTTTTTTACTTTTGGAGGAAATGGGAAGAATAACACCTGACAACATCACACCAGTGAAGTATGGTGGTGGCAGCATCATGCTGTGAGGCTGTTTATGCTGCAGTAGAAACTGCTGCTCTTCATGATGGGATCATGATGAGTAAAGATGAGTCACGTTACACAGTCTGTGCAAATATCTGGTTTATTTACTTATTTAGTTTCTAATGCAACTAAACCAAACCGACTGAAATGTATTTATCGTATTTAAAACCTGGTCCTGACAGCCAAACAAAGATCTTCTATTGGACGTGAGCGATGACACAAAGTGTATTTTAGAAACCAGCAGGAACTTTTTCAGACAGTTTAACACATCGGTGTGTTTGTCAGAGCTAATGAGGCTAGCTGCTGCTGCTCAGTGAAGCTAGCTGCTGCTCAGTGAAGCTAGCTGCTGCTCAGTGAAGCTAGCTGCTGCTCATCAAAGCTAGCTGCTGCTCAGTGAAGCTAGCTGCTGCTCATCAAAGCTAGCTGCTGCTCAGTGAAGCTAGCTGCTGCTCATCGAAGCTAGCTGCTGCTCAGTGAAGCTAGCTGCTGCTCAGTGAAGCTAGCTGCTGCTCATCGAAGCTAGCTGCTGCTCAGTGAAGCTAGCTGCTGCTCATCGAAGCTAGCTGCTGCTCAGTGAAGCTAGCTGCTGCTCAGTGAAGCTAGCTGCTGCTCATCGAAGCTAGCTGCTGCTCATCGAAGCTAGCTGCTGCTCAGTGAAGCTAGCTGCTGCTCATCAAAGCTAGCTGCTGCTCAGTGAAGCTAGCTGCTGCTCATCAAAGCTAGCTGCTGCTCAGTGAAGCTAGCTGCTGCTAATCGAAGCTAGCTGCTACTCATCGAAGCTAGCTGCTGCTCATCGAAGCTAGCTGCTGCTCAGTGAAGCTAGCTGCTGCTCATCGAAGCTAGCTGCTGCTCAGTGAAGCTAGCTGCTGCTCAGTGAAGCTAGCTGCTGCTCAGTGAAGCTAGCTGCTGCTGCTGCTGCTCAGCCTGTGAACAGTGATAACTGAGTTTCTCCTCTCTGGAGACTCCGGCTTACTTTCTGCTTCTATCTTTCCCAAACTGCTTCTGTGAGCTGATTGGCTCTGAAAACAGCTGCTGACGTCAAAGCGAGGACATTTATTAAACACAGGACGCCATGACACATTCTTTTTACTGCATTATGTAACTGCATGGTCAGTCTGAGCTGCAGGCCGGCTGAGCTCTGATAGAAAGCTCAGACTGATTCCTGAGACGGTGGAGAAACGTTTCTGTCATGAAGGAGCCTCTGTGGTTCCAGTTCCTCCAGAAGGAAACAACAGCTGGAAGAAGTTCTGCTCTGGTTCCTGTAAGCAGCAGTGGACCGGCTCAGTTCTGACAGTCTCTCCTGGGCTTCAGCTGCAGAGCTGGAAATCTCTCCGTTTCCATATTTGGTGAAAAGGACCACAGGACAAGCCTCTCATAGCTCCGTCTGGATCCTGCCTCACGCTTCCACAGAACTGTAAAGGTTTCATACCAGAGAGGTTTTATAGCCTGGTCCCAGAAGACATTGGGCCCGTGGTGTGTATAATCACTCCAGAACACCAGAACTCTCCTGCAGGCTGCTGCAGTGAGAAAACAGAAACAACCGGTCCTTTGTTCCCGTTTTCTCTTCCCACTTAGCCAAACCTGGAAATACATGAAGCTCTCCTTCATTTCAGAGTCTGTTTGTGTTTTATAGGGGATTTTTGGCCCTGTTGCATCCGAAAGGACTAGTTAAACCTGAAAGCAACGCTTTCTTGCTGATAAACGATCGAAATAGGTTATCTAAGGTTCTGCCTGGCATTTCTGGGTACATTTTTAAATTCTGCAATATGGTCTGTCCTCAGTGGTCTGTCCTTGTCAGTCTGTCCTCAGTGGTCTGTCCTTGTCAGTCTGTCCTCAGTGGTCTGTCCTTGGCAGTCTGTCCTCAGTGGTCTGTCCTTGTCAGTCTGTCCTTGTCGGTCTGTCCTCAGTGGTCTGTCCTTGTCAGTCTGTCCTCAGTGGTCTGTCCTCAGTGGTCTGTCCTTGTCAGTCTGTCCTCAGTGGTCTGTCCTTGTCAGTCTGTCCTCAGAGGTCTGTCCTCAGTGATCTGTCCTTGTCAGTCTGTCCTCAGTGGTCTGTCCTTGGTGGTCAGTCCTTGTCAGTCTGTTCTTGTCAGTCTGTCCTCTGCGGTCTGTCCTTGTCGGTCTGTCCTTGTCAGTCTGTCCTCAGTGGTCTGTTCTTGGTGGTCTGTCCTTGTCAGTCTGTCCTCAGTGGTCTGTCCTTGGTGGTCAGTCCTTGTCAGTCTGTCCTTGTCAGTCTGTCCTCAGTGGTCTGTCCTTGGTGGTCTGTCCTTGTCAGTCTGTCCTCAGTGGTCTGTCCTTGTCAGTCTGTCCTTGTCGGTCTGTCCTCAGTGGTCTGTCCTTGTCAGTCTGTCCTCAGTGGTCTGTCCTCAGTGATCTGTCCTTGTCAGTCTGTCCTCAGTGGTCTGTCCTTGTCAGTCTGTCCTCAGAGGTCTGTCCTCAGTGATCTGTCCTTGTCAGTCTGTCCTCAGTGGTCTGTCCTTGGTGGTCAGTCCTTGGCAGTCTGTCCTCAGTGGTCTGTCCTTGTCAGTCTGTCCTCAGTGGTCAGTCCTTGGCAGTCTGTCCTCAGTGGTCTGTCCTTGTCAGTCTGTCCTCAGAGGTCTGTCCTCAGTGATCTGTCCTTGTCAGTCTGTCCTCAGTGGTCTGTCATTGGTGGTCAGTCCTTGGCAGTCTGTCCTCAGTGGTCTGTCCTTGTCAGTCTGTCCTTGTCAGTCTGTCCTCAGTGGTCTGTCCTTGTCAGTCTGTCCTCAGTGGTCTGTCCTTGGCAGTCTGTCCTCAGAGGTCTGTCCTCAGTGATCTGTCCTTGTCAGTCTGTCCTCAGTGGTCTGTCCTTGGTGGTCAGTCCTTGGCAGTCTGTCCTCAGTGGTCTGTCCTTGTCAGTTTGTCCTCAGTGGTCTGTCCTTGTCAGTCTGTCCTCAGTGGTCTGTCCTTGGTGGTCAGTCCTCGGCAGTCTGTCCTCAGTGGTCTGTCCTTGTCTGACGTCTTGGACAGAAGTGGATTGTTTGTCCCAGGCATCAGTCTGTCCATCCTCAGCTGCTTCATGCTGTCCTGACATGAGGTCTGCTGATAGAAGTGGGACTGAGTGAAACGTCCTCACCGTGAGACGTGACCTGGGGGTCAGACAGCCATGAACGGAGCCGGTCAGTGGGTGAAGGCTCCAAGGTCGCCCAGGAGGAGATAATCTCAGTCTGGAGGGATTATCTTCTCAGACGATGTGGAAGCTTTAGATGATCCGTCAGGAGAAGGGAATGGATGGAGACGTGGAATCCTGACAGGAAGCTGGTCCTGAATCCTGACAGGAAGCTGGTCCTGAATCCTGACAGGAAGCTGGTCCTGAATCCTGACAGGAAGCTGGTCCTGAAGGGCTGACAGGAAGCTGGTCCTGAATCCTGACAGGAAGCTGGTCCTGAATCCTGACAGGAAGCTGGTCCTGAATCCTGACAGGAAGCTGGTCCTGAATCCTGACAGGAAGCTGGTCCTGAATCCTGACAGGAAGCTGCTCCTGAATCCTGACAGGAAGCTGGTCCTGAATCCTGACAGGAAGCTGGTCCTGAATCCTGACAGGAAGCTGGTCCTGAATCCTGACAGGAAGCTGCTCCTGAATCCTGACAGGAAGCTGGTCCTGAATCCTGACAGGAAGCTGGTCCTGAAGGGCTGACAGGAAGCTGCTCCTGAATCCTGACAGGAAGCTGGTCCTGAATCCTGACAGGAAGCTGGTCCTGAATCCTGACAGGAAGCTGCTCCTGAAGGGCTGAGGAGTCGTTACTGACAGGAAGTTCATGAACGTTTAAAATCATTCACATCCACAGGCTGAATGGAGGTCACCGATTCTGACCTTCACCCAGCAGCTGGTTAGATGAGATCAGATGAGACTGGCTCCATCCTGTAACCCGTCACCCCTCTGGGGTACCGCAGATGACCTTTGACCCCATGTTGAGGAATCCTGGAGAGCTTTTCCTCTGTTACGCTGATGACAGTCAGATTTATGTCACACTTACCTGAGATGTTGATTTGTGCTTTTTGGTTTTTCATCCCTGGGCTTTTAAAGTATTTTCTATTTTAATGGTGTTTGTAATTTTAATGTTTTAACCCTGGAGACTTCAGGTTGTTTTTAAAATGAAGCTGGATTAGATTAGATTAGATTAGATTAGATCCAAACACCCTAAACCTGCAGAGCAAGTCAAAAGTTTCAGTCTCATCTCCACGTCTTCCTCCCAAAGTGAGTCTTTATTTCCCTCTTTGCATCAAAATCCATTTTAAAGGATCTTTCTGCCGTTTTCCTGGATGGAAATGTGATTTTTTTTTTTTCTCTGCAGGTAAATCAACTTCTGCAACACTTTGCACTAAAAAACTTCACATTTAAACAGACTGAATCTTAGTTCACGATGCTGAACTGCTTTCCTTTAGGCGGCGCCGTGTCCGTTGCCATGGGGACGGCGGGTCCTGTGGTCCCCGGAGCCTCCAGATGTTCAGTTTCTCACGTGAACATGTGCAGGACGGCAGGCTGCGAGGCTCAGACTCTGCGGGTCAAACTGGAGCAGAACCAGTCCGGACTGGTTCTGCTCCAGTCAGGCTGTCGGGTCGCTGCTGAAAACCCGTCTGTCCATCTAGAGAGGGGACAGACAAACGGGGACAGCGTGGAAATTAAGCTGGCTGATCCTCTAAATGCACAGATTCAAACAAATTCAGTTGAAATCACGTGATGTCGTCCGTTTTCTAGTTTTACAGTGAATTTCCTGAAGCGTTTAAATCTGAGCAGCAGCTGATGGAAAATCCACTAAGTGACCCTCCCTCCCCCCACCGGGTCGATGCCTGACGCCCAGCGGCGCACACCACACGGCCCACACTTATCCCATCATGTTCCCATCAGGGAGCTGCTTTATCTGATGACCTTTGACCCCCTCACTCAGAGAGTCCTTCCCACCAGCTAAATATACACTAACGAGCAAATCCATCAGAATATGAATAAATGTATCCTGTTTGTGTTTCCTTCACGTTAAAACCCTCATTATTTAACTTTATAGGTTTATTTTGAACAATAAGTTAATAAAAATATGATGCAGGTTGTGATTAACTGTGTTTAACTTCAGCAAAGACTTCATTACATCAACTTTAAAAAAAAACCCAGATTCATTGTTCGCATTCAACAAATCTCATTCCAAAACATCAGCATTTTAATTCATTTTACTTAAAAAATGAGCTCCACGTTGAGCCCTGAATGGATCAGAACCGGATCACAGACCCAGGATAACCGAATTAGCTCCTCAATGAAACTCGGCTCTGTGGAAACATGTGAGCCTCTTCATAACTGGAAGAGTTTGAATCAGATTGTGGCCAGTTAAACCATTAAACATGACAGAAATCTTGATTTATTTCCATGAATTGGCCTCGACGTCAGTTCTGTAGAAGCATGACTCGGCAGTTTCTCTGGGTTTGATCCGACGCAGCGTCATGCTTTCATGTTTCCACGCAGCGTCATAATGACACATAAAGACTCTTCATCATCATCATCATCATCCCTGCAGGAACCGACTTGTTCGCTCAGCGGCAGACCTGAGCATCAAACCAGTTCAGGACTGGAGGGTTTCCACCTGTACACCAGTTCAGACAGTTTCTACTGGTTTGCTGCTCTGAACCCAGTAACCACACCAGTCTGAACCCAGTAACCACACCAGTCTGAACCCATAACCACACCAGTCTGAACCCAGTAACCACACCAGTCTGAACCCAGTAACCACACCAGTCTGAACCCAGTAACCACACCAGTCTGAACCCAGTAACCACACCAGTCTGAACCCAGTAACCACACCAGTCTGAACCCAGTAACCACACCAGTCTGAACCCAGTAACCACACCAGTCTGAACCCATAACCACACCAGTCTGAACCCATAACCACACCAGTCTGAACCCAGTAACCACACCAGTCTGAACCCAGTAACCACACCAGTCTGAACCCATAACCACACCAGTCTGAACCCATAACCACACCAGTCTGAACCCAGTAACCACACCAGTCTGAACCCAGTAACCACACCAGTCTGAACGCAGTAACCACACCAGTCTGAACCCAGTAACCACACCAGTCTGAACCCAGTAACCACACCAGTCTGAACCCAGTAACCACACCAGTCTGAACCCAGTAACCACACCAGTCTGAACCCAGTAACCACACCAGTCTGAACCCAGTAACCACACCAGTCTGAACCCAGTAACCACACCAGTCTGAACCCAGTAACCACACCAGTCTGAACCCAGTAACCACACCAGTCTGAACCCAGTAACCACACCAGTCTGAGGCCTGAAGTGGCAGGAAGTCCGTTTATGGGCAGGAATCTCCAGACGCTCCAGTGAGCAGCTGTTACTGGAAACGCTCTGGAACTGGGAGGCCTTTCTTCTCCCATTTAGCTAAAATAAGCATTTCCTTTGACTTCTGGCGGCGTTTTCTCACCTTGGTGCAGAAATATACTTTCTTCTCATGTTTCAGGTAAAGATGTCAGCCGTCATAAATGGTTCATGTTAAACAATCATCAGTGATTAAATCACGGGAAAAAGTGAATCCAGATTCAGGTTCATGGATTAAAACCTCCAAATTAATCCATTAACACACAGGGTCACACACAGGGACACACACAGAGTCACACACACAGGGACACACACAGAGTCACACACACAGAGACACACACAGGGACACATACAGAGTCACACACAGGGACACACACAGAGATACACACACAGGGACACACACAGAGTCACACACACAGGGACACACACAGAGTCACACACACAGAGACACACACAGGGACACATACAGAGTCACACACAGGGACACACACAGAGATACACACACAGGGACACACACAGAGTCACACACAGGGACACACACAGAGACACACACACAGGGACACATACAGAGTCACACACAGGGACACACACACAGAGACACACACACAGGGACACACACAGAGTCACACACAGGGACACACACAGAGTCACACACAGGGACACACACAGAGTCACACACAGGGACACACACACAGAGACACACACACAGGGACACACACAGAGTCACACACAGGGACACACACCAACATCCAGGCTTAACGCTAAGCAGCTTTACACCCAGGGCCACAACTATTCGTCCTCCTGGCAGATCCAGTTTTAAAAGGATTTTCATTCAGACGTTTATTCTGACATCAACGGATAAGAAACGTTTCAAAGGAAAATAACTGAAAACAATTCAGCTGTTGTTGGTTTACAGCAGATTTACAACAGACATTTTCAGTGTTTATGTGCTTAATATTTGTACCTTTTTATGATATTTACTAAATGTGTCCACTCTCTTTTTGCTGTTTGTTTGTTTGTTTTTAAGGTTAAATCTTTATTAAGACTAAATAATTTCTGTCTGTCTGTAAATCTACGCTCAGGTTTGTTCATGTCATGGTTCTGTGTGTAAACAGCAAACTTTGCATCATATAAATTACAATGTCAGAACATTTCCTCCTTCAGTTTCTTATCTGGAGTTTCTGTACCTGACCCAGAATTTAGCTTCATTTTAACTTCATGTCCGCCCGTCCGTCTGCCCGCTGCTTCCTGATGCCGTGACTTTTTCCTGCTTTAGCCAGTAGCTAAATATTACCCTGCAGACGTATTTTGGTATTTCTTCATTCTTTCTTTTCATGGTTTTACTGTTAGACAGAAGCAGAGAGGAACAATGTCAACAGGAAACCAAATGCAGGAGAGGAAATGAGAGCAGACTGAGCAACAAATGGGAGGCAGTGAAGTTCAGACGTACGCAGAGGGAATGAAGAGCAGGACATCTAGAGAGGTAGTTCATGTGATCCGTCAGGAAATTACAGGTTTTCGGGGGAATGCGGCTCATCGGCTACAGGTGGAGAAAAGCTGGAACTAGAAGTTGAGTTGAGGATCAAACTGTGTTTTTCCACCTGATCTGGAATCACCTTTTCAATTTCACTCCTTAAATCTCCTCAGAGAGAAGCAGGATCAGGGTGGGAATGTTTGAGGAGTTATGAGACAGAACCACACCAGAACCAAAACCTGCTGCTGGGTGAGCCATGGACATAACAGCAACATCTACAGCAACAGCAACATCTACAGCAACATTACAGCAACATCTACAGCGACATCTATAGAAACATCTACAGAAACATCTACAGCAACATCTACAGCAACATCTACAGAAACATCTACAGAAACATCTACAGAAACATCTACAGCAACATTTACAGCAACATCTGCAGCAACATTTACAGCAACATCTACAGAAACATCTACAGCAACATCTACAGCAACATCTACAGAAACATCTACAGCAACATCTACAGAAACATCTACAGCAACATCTACAGAAACATCTACAGCAACATCTACAGCAACATTTACAGAAACATCTACAGCAACATCTACAGCAACATCTACAGAAACATTTACAGCAACATCTACAGCAACATCTACAGAAACATCTACAGCAACATCTACAGAAACATCTACAGAAACATTTACAGCAACATCTACAGAAACATCTACAGCAACATCTACAGCAACATCTACAGAAACATCTACAGCAACATCTACAGAAACATCTACAGCAACATCTACAGAAACATCTACAGCAACATCTACAGCAACATTTACAGAAACATCTACAGCAACATCTACAGCAACATCTACAGAAACATTTACAGCAACATCTACAGCAACATCTACAGAAACATCTACAGCAACATCTACAGAAACATTTACAGCAACATCTACAGCAACATCTACAGCAACATCTACAGAAATATCTACAGCAACATCTACAGAAACATTTACAGCAACATCTACAGCAACATCTACAGAAACATCTACAGCAACATCTACAGAAACATTTACAGCAACATCTACAGCAACATCTACAGAAACATCTACAGCAACATCTACAGCAACATCTACAGAAACATCTACAGCAACATCTACAGCAACATCTACAGCAACATCTACAGAAACATCTACAGCAACATCTACAGCAACATCTACAGAAACATTTACAGCAACATCTACAGCAACATCTACAGAAACATCTACAGCAACATCTACAGAAACATCTACAGAAACATTTACAGCAACATCTACAGAAACATCTACAGCAACATCTACAGCAACATCTACAGAAACATCTACAGCAACATCTACAGAAACATCTACAGCAACATCTACAGAAACATCTACAGCAACATCTACAGCAACATTTACAGAAACATCTACAGCAACATCTACAGAAACATTTACAGCAACATCTACAGCAACATCTACAGAAACATCTACAGCAACATCTACAGAAACATTTACAGCAACATCTACAGCAACATCTACAGCAACATCTACAGAAATATCTACAGCAACATCTACAGAAACATTTACAGCAACATCTACAGCAACATCTACAGAAACATCTACAGCAACATCTACAGAAACATTTACAGCAACATCTACAGCAACATCTACAGAAACATCTACAGCAACATCTACAGAAACATCTACAGCAACATTTACAGCAACATTTACAGAAACATCTACAGCAACATCTGCAGCAACATCTACAGCAACATTTACAGAAACATCTACAGCAACATCTACAGCAACATTTACAGAAACATTTACAGCAACATTTACAGAAACATTTACAGCAACATTTACAGCAACATCTGCAGCAACATCTACAGCAACATTTACAGAAACATTTACAGCAACATCTACAGAAACATTTACAGCAACATCTGCAGCAACATCTACAGCAACATTTACAGAAACATTTACAGCAACATTTACAGAAACATTTACAGAAACATTTACAGAAACATTTACAGAAACATCTACAGAAACATTTACAGCAACATTTACAGCAACATTTACAGCAACATTTACAGAAACATTTACAGAAACATCTACAGAAACATCTACAGCAACATCTACAGCAACATTTACATCTACAGAAACATCTACAGCAACATCTACAGCAACATTTACAGCAACATTTACAGAAACATCTACAGCAACATTTACAGCAACATTTACAGAAACATTTACAGAAACATCTACAGAAACATTTACAGCAACATTTACAGCAACATTTACAGCAACATTTACAGAAACATCTACAGCAACATTTACAGCAACATTTACAGAAACATTTACAGAAACATCTACAGAAACATTTACAGCAACATTTACAGCAACATTTACAGCACCATTTACAGAAACATTTACAGAAACATCTACAGCAACATCTACAGCAACATTTACATCTACAGAAACATCTACAGCAACATCTACAGCAACATTTACAGAAACATTTACAGAAACATCTACAGAAACATTTACAGCAACATTTACAGCAACATTTACAGCAACATTTACAGAAACATCTACAGCAACATTTACAGCAACATTTACAGAAACATTTACAGCAACATTTACAGCAACATTTACAGCAACATTTACAGAAACATTTACAGAAACATCTACAGCAACATCTACAGCAACATTTACATCTACAGAAACATCTACAGCAACATCTACAGAAACATTTACAGAAACATCTACAGCAACATCTACAGAAACATTTACAGCAACATCTACAGCAACATCTACAGCAACATCTACAGAAACATCTACAGCAACATCTACAGCAACATCTACTGCAACATCTACATGAATCTCTGTCAGTCGTATTTCCAGCTCCAACATGTTTTTTATTTTATTTCTTTTTCTCTCTCTCTCTTTGAAGCCATGTTGGTTTTTGTGCCTGGTTGAATTAAGTATTTATTTTATTTTGAAGTATTTTCATGTTTTAATCTGAAAAACAAATAAAGCTGGACTGAATTGGTTTGAAGCTCCAGTTTAATGTTTTATGTTTTTGTGTAAAATTTAATATTTATTTCCTACAAGTAATAAAACCTAATCTTGAACTCGTTTACTAAAAATGATGATTGCTGACGTTTTCTGGCAGCATCATCTGGATCCTGGTCGTATTTCATCATGTAAACATTGAAGACATGAAGCTTCTGCATGAAGCCAGCAGGACCAGCTCTGCTTCAGAGCCTCATCCAAACTCCACATGTCAAATGTTGTCAAGACAAACCTGAAGATCCTCCAGAGACCATATGATGCTGATCTACACTGGATGAGACCAGAGGAGCCGTTCCTCCTCCTCCTCCTCCTCCTCCTCCGTCCTTCATCTCATAAATCCTCTGAAGACTCTTCCTCACATGACTGTCCTCCTCTCTCACTGAGCAGAAAAGTTTCCCCAGGGTTTCTGTTGGAAAAGTTCTTCAAACTTCTTATCTTTGATGTCTCTGTGTATAAAAGTGCATTTTTTTAAGCTGCTAGAAACAAACCGAATTCAGTTTCTTCATCTAAAGAGCAAGAACACTCACACAGGAGGAGAATCCCTCAGGAGCTCAGAGAGTCACAGTTTTTATTCCTATATATGAGAAATACCCATGAAAGCAAAGAAAAGCTGCATTAAAGACTTGAATCTGTGATAAAGCAGGAATTTTCAGGCTTCATGTGGCGGTTCTGGTCCCGCCTGGAGCTTTTCCTTTGTGCGTGCCAAACAGAGGCAGGCGGCGTTCCTCCTGCTCAGTATGAACAGCAGCGAGGATGAAGCTCCTGCAGGCAACGGAGGCTTTTATCGGCTTTCATCCAGAGTCGGAGTGTACCTTAAAATGAGACCCGGAGCTGGAGGGGCTCAACTTTTAATTATTTATATAAGAGTCTTGCAAATTCAGCAGCTCAGTCATAAGGACCTGATGCATGAGAGAGAAGGACGGTTTGTGAGCCTGGTCTGTCGATGAGGGCCAACATCAGCTGAGTCTGCTGCAGCAGGCCGAGAAAAACGGCTTTTATTCACATGTTTATTACCATAAAGTTCTGACCAAACTTAGGAATCCTGCTGAAGAGTCGACATTCCCTGGTAGTTTAAAGCCTTTAGAGGCAACAGCTCTGCTGTGATCCACCAGAGTAATCTCTCCATCGGACCTGATCCTGATTTACTCTGACATCACAGAGACTCAGATGATCATAATCTGATAAGACGTCTCAGTCACTGCTCTGTCTGAACGCAGACCTTCACATGCAGCCGGATGATTCAATGAGGACGAAACGGGAAAAAGATGCAAAACAAGGAGCTTCACTGTTCGATTCCCTTTGATCCGACATTAATAACCGAGTAAAGTGGTTCCTGTCAGATTCAGTTAAATATTCGCTTCAAATCCAATAAACCACAACAGTTTCCACAGTGTCATCAGTTCCAAAACGCAACGACGGAGAATCTGGGAAAACAGAGATTCATTCTGACGGTAAAACCGTAGTAACGCTGTGACTTTATTCTTGTATTATTTAAACTTTATTCTCTTACGAATTGATTCTGGTCATTTTATTTTATTATATTTTAGAGTTTTCATGTGATAAAATGTTGCATCGTCTCTGCCGGGCCTCGGTTTCTGTTGCTCTGGAGCAGCGGTGTGTGTTTTAACACATCTGCAGTGATCTCATACGTCCAGGGGCAGGGGTCAAAGGTCATCTCCAAGCCGCCTGAAGCCCGTCACTCTGAGAGCTGAGGGAAGATTCAACCCAGAGGTCAGAGAAATGACTAAAACCTGCGGGGCTGATCTCAGACTCACTGAGCAGGTTAAAGGTCAAAGGTCACGACTGGGTAATTAGACCAGAATTGGTTGTTAAGACGGATTAACAACCAAACGTCTTCCTGCAGGACTGAGGTTTGAAGAGACGACAGAAGAGACCAAAGTTTGTCCTGCAGCTGCACGGCGGTGGAGGAGTGAGGATGTGGGACCATAAATCCTCCGTTTACCAAAACACGTCCACCAGGTTCTCAGGTCATCATGACATCCGATCTGGCAGAACGGCTGGAAAAGAAACAGGGTGCTGCAATGGTCTAGTCAAAGTCCAGACTCAGGTCTGACTGAGATGCTGTGCTGGATTCTTTAAACTCCTGCGGAGCTTCGCCAGCTGGATCGGTCAAACAGGAAGTGGCAGGCTGATGTCACTTCCTGCTTGGGACAACCAAAGGAAACTGGTCCCAGTCTGGTGAACTGGTCTCAGGCTGGGTGAACTGGTCTCAGGCTGGGTGAACTGGTCTCAGTCTTGGTGAACTGGTCCCAGTCTGACCAATGAACTGGTCTCAGTCTTGGTGAACTGGTCCCAGTCTGACCAATGAACTGGTCTCAGTCTTGGCGAACTGGTCCCAGTCTGACCAATGAACTGGTCTCAGGCTGGGTGAACTGGTCCCAGTCTTGGTGAACTGGTCCCAGTCTGACCAGTGAACTGGTTTCAGGCTGGGTGAACTGGTCCCAGTCTGGTGAACTGGTTCTGGTCTCTGTGAGGTAAACGGTCTTTGCCACCTGATGTTCTGACCGTCTGACTCTGTTCACTCAATTATTCATGAATCTCCTCCATGTTTGTAAACACAGGACTTGTTTTGGTTTTGCTCCAATGTTTACAAACATGACTTATGTAATCCTTTCTCCATGTTCTCCCTGTGCATGGTGGGTTTTCTCCAGGTACTCCGGTTTCCTCCCACAGTCCAAAAACATGACTGTCAGGTTAACTGGCCTCTCTAAATTGCCCCTAGGTGTGAGTGTGTGTGTGCATGGTTGTGTGTCTCTGTGTTGCCGTGCGACAGACTGGTGACCTGTCCAGGTGACCTGTCCAGGTAACCTGTCCAGGGTGACCCCGCCTCTCGCCCGGAATGCCAGCTGGAGAGGAACCAGCACCTCCTGACCCCACTGAGGGACAAGGGTGTAAGAAAATGGATGGATGGATGGACTTATGTAATCCACCTTCATGAGCATCATAACCGTCTCTGCTCTGCTCAGCTTGTGTTGTTATATTTGAGCTGCTACTGGTGAGAAAATATGATTTTAGCTTTAATTTATTAGCTTCTTTAAGGGGATAAATGAACAAATATGGAAAAACGAAGGTTTTTATATTGTTTAATGGGTTTATGTGATGTTTACTTCAATAAAAGACACTGGAGGCGTCGACTCGTTAGCACAAATATAGAAATTTATTTCAAAAAAGGAAATACATAACCAACATGGCGCGTGAGCAACGCGCCTTCAAGTGAGACTCAAAACGCCGCGGCTTGGACCTTTTCTTCAGACAGAAAAGAAACATGTCCGCTGCATCCACACATTCTGTACACGCGTGATCAACAATTGCACTTCGTAAAAACAGCTAAAGGAAACGACACATTCAGACTTTACAGCACTTCTCTGCACATACCACAACCTCACACATTTCCAAACTTCCTCACTTTCATAGTCAACCAATCACATTCCAGTCTTTTCTTGAGACATCTTCATAGCAGCTCAGTTCCTCAGAATTACATCACTGAAGCTCATTTACCTTACAGACATGTGCAGTCTACGTGGAGGGAAACACAGGGCTGCATGGCTCCCGTTTGTACAACCGAGGCGATTCTGAATCATGAACTTTCCAAGTCTGACAGAAGGTGCAGGAGGTTTAGTGTCTTTGCTTCATTAGAAATGAATCAGCTGTTTTCTGCGGCCATGCACTCCCCAAGCTCTCCCTTCAATATGAAGGATTAATGCCAGTAATTAATTTCCCTCAGCTTACAGCCGTTGTCACATTGAGAGGGACGTCTCAATCAGTGCATGTCCAGCTGATGAAATGCCCCACAGAGGGGCCAGCCGTCCGCATGTGCACTAAGAGTCTTTGCTTTAGTGGGCAGGCACAACGAGAAGGCACATTTCAACATGTTTTACAGAGCAGAGCTGTGTTTCAGGTGACTCTCCGCCGGACTTCCCTCCTGCTCCTCCAGTTTAATCATTCGCCGGCCCAGTGAGCGGTTCCGGCTGAAAGCAGGTCAGTTGAGCGGGTTGAACTCGGGGTTTTGTCTGGTTTGTGTACCTTCAGGTTCAGTTTGCTTTGAGTCGATCGGACTCAGACCCGGAGCTGGCTCGGCTCTCACCAGTAAGGCACGGTGTTGTCGATGTGGCCCCAGCTCTGCCAGCCCGGGAACAGTCCGCTGGACATGCGTGGGCTGCCGAACTGATCGAACTCCAGCTCCGGGACCTTGGCGCCGTCGGCCTTGTGCTCCGGCAGTTTCTGCTGCGCCCCAGAGTCTTTGCTCAGGTTCTCCCCGCTCCAGCCGACGTGCTTCAGAGGGTAGTTCTTGCCTTCGTTATTGTCCCAGTAGGTCTGGCCCTGGACCGTGAAGCAGATGCAGAACTCGATTCGGTTCTGGGGCTGGGTGTAGCCCGGGAGCTCCAGCTCGAAGGCGAAGGTGTCGGTGTCCTGGCAGCCGTACACGTTGTTCAGGAAGCTGCAGTCGACGTCGCTGAAGGTCGCCCACGAGTCGTAGGTGACCCGTACCTGCACCGACTTCTCGTAGCCCACGTTCCGGACCTTGATGGTGCCGGTCAGCGAGCGCTCCTGCAGCGAGCAGTTCTCCAGGGAGACGCAGTTCCGGATCAGCCGGTTCCGGAAGTCCAGGTAGTCGGCGGAGGGCTGCTTGAAGTCGAGCGCCAGGCTGCGCACCGAGCTGATCTTTAGGTCCATGGTGGCGTTCTCCAGGTCGCTCATCTCGAACTGCAGCTCCTCCGCGATCCCGTCCACCGCCTTGTTGTGGTACTGCTCGTCGTCGAACTTGGAGAAGACGTGGATGGCGGTGAGCGACAGCCCCTTGGTGTCGGCGAACACCACGCTCTTCTTCATGGGCTTCTTCTTGGCCCAGGCCACGTGGGCGCCGTCGTCGGCCGCCCGCCGCTGGCTGCTGAGGCAGGGCCGCAGCGGCTTGTAGAGCTGCTGGCTGCGGGCGCTGGGCTGGTTGGCCCGGTTCTTGGCCCGCTGCAGCTCGCCATAGGAGCTGATGAAGCTCCGCAGAGGAGGCGGAGAGTGGCTGATGTAGAACCTCATCGCCACGTCTGTCATCACTGGGCCAGGCATCGCGGAAGGACTGAAGGACGTGAGCACACTGAGGAGGAAACGGAAAGTTCCAGAAGGATCAGAGCCTGGAAACCAGTTAAACTTCACTTCTTTTACTGTTAAACCGTTTAAAATCAACACACAAGTTCAGTTTAGTTTCAGGTGCAAATATCTGAAATAAGATCAAACTAAGCGGAAACATTTTATTATAAATGAAAGAATCTACCAGGGGAAATAGTGCTTTTATTATTAATAATTAGGAATTATGGACTTTATTTTTGGAGAAGTGGTCCGACTCGGTTGCAGATCCTGATTGTTTTTATTTGCAATAACTCCACAGTATTTTCCAGTCTTGGATAGTAAATTATTTTCATTATTATGTTTTTAAAACCTTCTTTTAGCTTTTATACCTGATGTTGCTGCTTCGCAGGAATTTCCCCTTTGCAGGACAATAAAAACTTTTCTATTCTGAAACAAACTGTTTGCATCAAACTTACATGTAACTTAGTTTCCCCTCATTTCCAGTATATTAACATATTTGCACTAAAATATGTTTCATTAAACACATTTAGATCAAATTCTTCCTACATAAACTTTGACCTTTTCATGTAAATGAGCTCCGCAGCTCCAGTTCTGATGCAGCTTCTTACCTCGCAGCACTCATGGAAACAGAATCGGACCCTCGGAGGAGGAAAGCAGAAGGTTTTCGGTCCAGCGGGTCTACAGGCTCATGCTGCGGTCACTCCCCCTTCGCTTCGCTCCCTCAATGCCGGGCTTTGCTCAGCACTCCGCGATTTCAACTGCCTGCAACGCAACATTTGCATACGCAGTCATCTGGGCTGCGCAGGCAGCCAATGGGGAAGCCAGAGGCCAGTCCGCAGCGGCCAATCAGCTGGCAGGAGGCCTGGCTGCGGGCCAGCTGATTGGGCAGTGACGCCTCATTCCTCCAAGCGGCCGTAAGAGAAGCTTGACGGCCCCCTGCTGGCCGCCGGAGAGCCGCTGAGCACCGCGGGTCCTCTGGACCTGAACCGACATCCCGGTATAGAATAAAACTCAACTCTTCCAGTAAACAGGTTAAAACCCAAACAGAGCAGAACTACTTCAACACATTTTTACTCAAGTCAAAATAAAAAGTTTTCGGTAAAAAGGTTACAAAACATTATTTAATATTTAACAATTAGATCATCAGACGGACCAAAACATAAAGACATGCGGAAGTTTTGCTGTTTTAAAGACCAGAATGACAATAATTCATTGGAAAAACACAAAATCTGACCCAGGATTTTTGTTCTAGTTTTTAGTGTAAATATATTAATAAACTCAAAATAAGACGAAACTAATTTATAACTTTTCAGAAAGAAATAGGAGCCAAATTATTTCACTCATATCTGATGTGAAATAATCTGCCAGTGTAACTTTTCATAAATATTTAAGAATTATTGACTAAAAATAATCTCCTACATGTAGCTGAAAAGTTACTTTTTTCTCATTAGTTCAAGTATTAAGTTTTTTGCATGAGAAACTTAATAGAGTAAAATACTTGGTGAGATTTTGTGTTTTTGTAGAGTTTATTCAAATTACATAACTACAAAATAAAATCAGGAAAGGAAAACATTTTTCCTGATCAGTTTCTTTCTAAAACTTCATAAACTTTAACTGAAGCTGCAGGTGTTTGAGTCATAAAGTGGTGAGAAGACGGAGGTAGATCCAGGATGTAGATGAGACTCACAGTCCAGATCAGGCAGAGTTAGCAAACAGCTAATACCGGTAGCAACAGCTAATACCGGTAGCAACAGCTAATACGTAGAAACAATACGGTAGCAACAGCTATACCGAAAAAAAAACAGCTAATACGTAGAACAGCTAATACCGGTAGCAACAGCTAATACCGGTAGCAACAGCTAATACCGGTAGCAAACAGCTAATACAAGTAACAACAGCTAATACCGGTAGCAAACAGCTAATACCGGTAGCAACAGCTAATACCGGTAGCAACAGCTAATACCGGTAGCAAACAGCTAATACCGGTAGCAACAGCTAATACCGGTAGCAACAGCTAATACCGGTAGCAAACAGCTAATACCGGTAGCAAACAGCTAATACCGGTAGCAACAGCTAATACCGGTAGCAAACAGCTAATACCGGTAGCAAACAGCTAATACCGGTAGCAACAGCTAATACCGGTAGCAACAGCTAATACCGGTAGCAACAGCTAATACCGGTAGCAACAGCTAATACCGGTAGCAACAGCTAATACCGGTAGCAACAGCTAATACCGGTAGCAAACAGCTAATACCGGTAGCAACAGCTAATACCGGTAGCAACAGCTAATACCGGTAGCAACACGTAACCAAGACTGACAACACGAGCTAATGCTTCACAGGACCAGCGGGCCGGCAGACAGCGTTAGACAAGGACAACAGGTGGGACTAAATACACACGATGTAATCAAGGGAACGAGACACACCTGGGGGACAATCAACGGGGAGACACAGAGACAGAGACTCACCGGAAACAGGACTAAACACAGAAAAACTCCAAAATAAACACACAGATCATGACAGTTTGTTTGTTTCTGGTTAAGACATGTTTGTTCTTCATTCAGTGAGGAGAAAAGACAAAAGTTTGGCTCAAATAAGAGAAGCAGAAAGTAAAAATGCTCCTAAAATGACATTTTTTCAAAACGTTACTCAAGTAAACGTAATTAGAAGCAACTCTGCCAGAACATTTGTTTCCTCAGATGAAGCTGATGGAGCGTTTAGCTCCTGATGGATCATCTCTGATGAGCCCTGAAGATTTTTCAGCTCTTTCTTATGAATCTGCTCACATTTTATTACAAGACGCTTCATCCGAGTCTCACTGTAACCTTTACTAGGGGAGTTTCCTGCTGTTTGGGACGTTTTGATGTTTTCTGACCTCATTGATTTCCAGCTGAGTTAAACATTACTGAGGCAGGTGGGTTATTTAAACACAAAGAGGAACTGGGTGAACTTCCTTTTGCTTTTCTTGGTTTTCAGGGAGCCGTTGTGTTTCTCAGGTGTGCAGAGGGTCGTTGTGACCTGCTGCTTCGTCGTCCGGCACCGAGGATGAAGGTTTAGGACGTGAACAGCAATCAGACTTTATTTATAGAGCTTGTTTTGTAACAGCTCGTATTTTACTGAGGTTAAAACAGGACGACGGACACGAGACGTTCAGAACATCAAACGGAGTCAGACACAATAAATAATGTTGAGGTTCATAATAAGAAAATATACACTATGATTATATCATTGTAGCAGAAAAAATCACTTTTTAAGGGTTTTTGGAAAATGTGCATAAACAATAACAGACAGAAATGAATGTATAAAAGTATAAATGTGACATTTTCTATCCTAAAAGATTCTCTTTAAATCAACTTTCTACCTTTTTTACTGTTATTCACTGCAGGGCCAACAGTTTCCCGTCTGATCAGCATTTAATTTTCATTCACTGCATTTTTAATGCAAACAAGAACTAATAATCTCTCCAACTTTATTTACACATTTTCAGATTTTAACTCATGTATCGTCGTGTGTTTTATTAAATTACTCTGTCCTCCTTCAAATACATTAATCAGTATTTTAAAGAAATGTTTCTAAGAACGTTTCGCTGTCGCTGCTCTGAATTCGATAAAGTTTTGTGTAAATGTCTGAGCTGATCAAATATTCAAAACATTTTACAATTCTGAGTGGGAGACGAAGATCAGGAAATCAATAAAATGATTGGGTCACCTTTATTAATCGTCTCTGCTTTGTAAAATACAAACAAGGCTATGAAGTCGGCTGTAACTTCAGCTGCACTGAAAACCCGGCCTGGACTCCAGGCCCGGACTTCAGGCCCGGACTCCAGGCCCGGACTTCAGGCCCGGACTCCAGGCCCGGACTCCAGGCCCGGACTCCAGGCCTGGTCCGGACTTCAGGCCCGGACTCCAGGCCTGGACTCCAGGCCCGGACTCCAGGCCCGGACTTCAGGCCAGGACTCCAGGCCTGGACTCCAGGTCTGGACTCCAGGCCTGGTCCGGACTCCAGGCCCGGACTCCAGGCCTGGTCCAGACTCCAGGCCTGGTCCGGACTTCAGGCCTGGACTCAAGGCCTGGACTCAAGGCCTGGACTCCAGGCCTGGTCCAGACTCCAGGCCTGGTCCGGACTTCAGGCCTGGACTCAAGGCCCGGACTCCAGGCCCGGACTCCAGGCCTGGTCCGGACTTCAGGCCTGGACTCAAGGCCCGGACTCCAGGCCTGGTCCGGACTCCAGGCCTGGACTCCAGGCCCGGACTCCAGGCCCGGACTCCAGGCCCAGACTCCAGGCCTGGTCCGGACTCCAGGCCCGGACTCCAGGCCCAGACTCCAGGCCTGGTTCGGACTCCAGGCCCGGACTCCAGGCCCAGACTCCAGGCCTGGTCCGGACTCCAGGCCTGGACTCCAGGCCCGGACTCCAGGCCCGGACTCCAGGCCCAGACTCCAGGCCTGGTCCGGACTCCAGGCCCGGACTCCAGGCCCGGACTCCAGGCCTGGTCCGGACTCCAGGCCCGGACTCCAGGCCCGGACTCCAGGCCCGGACTCCAGGCTTCTACTGAGTTAACTTTGCTGCAGCATCATTTTCATAACCCGATCCTGAACTCAGTAACATTTATAAAGTAAGGAGGTTATTTTGTTTTCTGGGTTTCATTCACCTGTTTCACATCAGACTGTGTCTCTGTAAAGTTGAGTCTGTTTACATCTGGGATGGTAGGACAGAGGATGACCTTTGGTGACCCCTCCATGCTCTCCAACAGGTTTTTACGTTTCTTCATCTTCATCCCTCTGGAAGGAAAACGTTGCTTTTCACAGCTGGAGTTGATTTAAACTTTTTAATTTTCTCTCTAATGTAAATATGAGCAGTAAATAGGTTTTTTTAAAATTCTTTTCCCGACTCATGAATGGAATGTTTTCCTGTTTTTCCCATTTTGAATAAGAATGAATTCAAAATTCCCCCAAACACTCACCAGTTTCAACCAGTAAAGGTTTATTTCTGTGAGGTTCTGTTGGTAGTAAAAACCTTCATCAGGTGGATCGTTGTGGATCGAACGGAACCAGAACCGGTTCTGGTTCCGTTCTGTTCCTCAGAGGCTGGAACAGAAACAGTTTGGCTTCATCTGCATCATGTGATCTGCTCTGTTTTCAAGGCTGTGATGTTTTATTTCAGGTTGTTTCTCTTTGTTCTTCACCTGCCTGTGTAGAAAC
This sequence comes from Poecilia reticulata, assembly GCF_904066995.2. Taxonomy (NCBI): domain Eukaryota; kingdom Metazoa; phylum Chordata; class Actinopteri; order Cyprinodontiformes; family Poeciliidae; genus Poecilia; species Poecilia reticulata. The sequence goes on from NC_088844.1 coordinate 29,791,155, forward strand.
CACCTGACTGGCTGACTGAGGTTCTGTTGCTCCTCAGGTGAAGCAGATTAGATGAGATTAGAAGTGAAGCAGCTTTAGAGGAAGCAGGACGAGGCGCTAATTTTACCTGCATGTCTTCATTGTTGGTCTGATTGTTTTCAGTCCAGCCAACTGAGCTCTACAGACTAGAAATAGTTATTTGCTCAGTTTGTCCTTTTTCTTTTTCCGGCAGAACATTTTGGCTCTGAAAGTGACGACCTTTATCTGTTTGCTTCATGCTCTGGTTTTCCCAGGGGGGGGATGAACATTTTGTCCTCTTAGTGATCAAACCCCAGCAGATTCACCCTCATTCTGAAGACTTTACAGTAAAAAGAACCAAAATCGCCACAAGTTTTCCTTTAAACAGCTAGTCGTCTTCCTTATCTGCTGGAGGTCAGAGGTCAGGAATCTTTTTGCCACTCTGATGGCTTTCACAACCCAAACAGTTTTGTTTTACACGTGAATCATCCGGAGTGAAACTTTAGACCGCAGCAGCTCCACGCCGTTCTCACATGGCCTCGGATCGTAACGATCTGAGCCGCGAGCGGCGAGCCGACAGGTTGCATCACACGCTTCTCTTCACAGAGCTGCTGCAAAACAAATCACACAAAACCACAAGCAGACATTAGTCACTCGTTATGAAAGCTGGTTTTAATTTAAATAAAACTAGGAGATTCTTTTGGTGGATCTGGAGAAATCGGCTTTAGCTCAGCGGCTGATGCAGCAGAGAGCTGTGAGGATCAGGCAGCACATCATCATGCCAAGGAACAAGACCGGGATTCAAAACGGAGCCGAGAACGAAAAACCAAACAGAAACTTAATCCTGGGATCTTCAGCTGGAATAAACTGAGATTACAGGCTGAGCTGGAGGTCAAACCAGACGAGTTATGAAACCATGAGGGGGTCGAGGATGAAGGAGAAACTTTTCCTGCTCACTGACTGATGGGAAACTCTTTACTGTAACATATGGAAAAGCAAAACGCAGCAGCTGACCGTCAGGATTTGGCTTCTTCGTTCTTATCAGCACAAATTTTCCCTGAAACAGTTTCATAAAAACTTTTTAAATCTTTAAAATGCAGGAAAACAGAGAATCTCTGATCTGTTTTCTCTCCTGCAGCAGGTGAAGCAGCAGCAGCTCAGGTCAAAGGTCAGACAAACACAGCAGGCCCTGTTATCCTACGGCACTGAGAATTAATCATTAACAGTTATGAATTTGGAAAATCAGATATTTCATTTAAAGAGAGCTCATATTTAAAACTGCAGACTCAAACCTTTCCCTCCTCATGTTCGTAAAACGGCAGAAAAATGAGCAGAATATAGATTTATGGAACAGTTTATGCTCATAACTGATAGATATTGAATGTTTTTATCATTTTTCTAAGATATTTTTGCTGTTTTATCCATAAGTTGAGAGTTTCTGCCGTTCAGAGAGGAAAGGCTCCCTGACCTGGTTTCGTCTCAGCGGTTTGACTTCAGGGTCGTGTTTGTGTTTTTCTCTCTCGGCCTCCATGTGGGTCGGGTCACGGAGGCGACCCGGGTGGAGAGGCTTAACGAGACACTGGGATGTTCCTGTCCACGAACGTCACGTTACGGAGAGCAGGAAGAGATTCACTGGGATTCTGATGCATATTCTCATTTTAACAGCAAAAAGAATTAAAAGCCAAAAAGACTCACAGAGTCCAGAACCTCCTGCTGGTGATGAAGATCCATAATGAGTTTGGTGCCAATTCATTCAGTGGTTTCAGTCTCTGACCGTAGAACCAGGTGGTGTAGATCCAGGTGGTGTAGATCCAGGTGGTGTAGAACCGGGTGGTGTAGAACCGGGTGGTGTAGAACCGGGTGGTGTAGAACCGGGTGGTGCAGAACCGGGTGGTGTAGAACCAGGTGGTGTAGAACCAGGTGGTATAGAACTAGATGGTGTAGAACCAGGTGGTGTAGAACCGGGTGGTGCAGAACCGGGTGGTGCAGAACCGGGTGGTGTAGAACCAGGTGGTGTAGAACCAGGTGGTATAGAACTAGATGGTGTAGAACCAGGTGGTGTAGAACCGGGTGGTGCAGAACCGGGTGGTGCAGAACCGGGTGGTGTAGAACCAGGTGGTGTAGAACCAGGTGGTATAGAACTAGATGGTGTAGAACCAGGTGGTGTAGAACCGGGTGGTGTAGAACCGGGTGGTGCAGAACCGGGTGGTGTAGAACCGGGTGGTGTAGAACCAGGTGGTGTAGAACCAGGTGGTGTAGAACCAGGTGGTATAGAACTAGATGGTGTAGAACCAGGTGGTGTAGAACCGGGTGGTGCAGAACCGGGTGGTGCAGAACCAGGTGGTGTAGAACCGGGTGGTGTAGAACCGGGTGGTGCAGAACCGGGTGGTGTAGAACCGGGTGGTGCAGAACCGGGTGGTGCAGAACCAGGTGGTGCAGAACCGGGTGGTGTAGAACCAGGTGGTGCAGAACCGGGTGGTGTAGAACCGGGTGGTGTAGAACCGGGTGGTGCAGAACTGGGTGGTGCAGAACCAGGTGGTGCAGAACCGGGTGGTGTAGAACCAGGTGGTGCAGAACCGGGTGGTGTAGAACCAGGTGGTGTAGAACCGGGTGGTGCAGAACCGGGTGGTGCAGAACCGGGTGGTGCAGAACCGGGTGGTGTAGAACCAGGTGGTGTAGAACCAGGTGGTATAGAACTAGATGGTGTAGAACCGGGTGGTGTAGAACCTGGTGGTGTAGAACCAGGTGGTGTAGAACCAGGTGGTATAGAACTAGATGGTGTAGAACCAGGTGGTGTAGAACCAGGTGGTATAGAACTAGATGGTGTAGAACTGGGCGGAGTAGAACCAGGTGGTGTAGAACCGGGTGGTGTAGAACCTGGTGGTGTAGAACCAGGTGGTATAGAACTAGATGGTGTAGAACTGGGCGGAGTAGAACCAGGTGGTGTAGAACTAGATGGTGTAGAACCAGGTGGTGTAGATCCAGGTGGTGTAGAACCAGGTGGTGTAGAACCAGGTGGTGTAGAACAGGGTGGTGTAGAACCAGGTGGTATAGAACTAGATGGTGTAGAACTGGGCGGAGTATAACCAGGTGGTGTAGAACTAGATGGTGTAGAACCAGGTGGTGTAGATCCAGGTGGTGTAGAACCAGGTGGTGTAGAACCAGGTGGTATAGAACTAGATGGAGTAGAACTGGGCGGAGTAGAACCAGGTGGTGTAGAACTAGATGGTGTAGAACCAGGTGGTGTAGATCCAGGTGGTGTAGAACCAGGTGGTGTAAAACCAGGTGGTGTAGAACCAGGTGGTGTAGAACCGGGCGGAGTAGAACTGGGTGGTGTAGAACCAGGTGGTGTAGAACAGGGTGGTGTAGAACCAGGTGGTGTAGATCCAGGTGGTGTAGAACCAGGTGGTGTAGAACCAGGTGGTGTAGAACCAGGTGGTGTAGAACCGGGCGGAGTAGAACCAGGTGGTGTAGAACAGGGTGGTGTAGAACCAGGTGGTGTAGAACCGGGCGGAGTAGAACCAGGTGGTGTAGAACCAGGTGGTGTAGAACCAGGTGGTGTAGAACCAGGTGGTGTAGAACCAGGTGGTGTAGAACCGGGCGGAGTAGAACCAGGTGGTGTAGAACCAGGTGGTGTAGAACCAGGTGGTGTAGAACCAGGTGGTGTAGAACCGGGCGGAGTAGAACTGGGTGGAGTAGAACCAGGTGGTGTAGAACCGGGTGGTGTAGAACCAGGTGGTGTAGAACCAGGTGGTGTAGAACCGGGCGGAGTAGAACCAGGTGGTGTAGAACCAGGTGGTGTAGAACCAGGTGGTGTAGAACCGGGCGGAGTAGAACCAGGTGGTGTAGAACCAGGTGGTGTAGAACCAGGTGGTGTAGAACCAGGTGGTGTAGAACCGGGCGGAGTAGAACTGGGTGGAGTAGAACCGGGTGGAGTAGAACTGGGTGGTAGAACCGGGTGGTGTAGAACACAGACTTGAGGTGACCTGCACAACGACAGGTCAGTAAGTTCACAGGTAAAGTTTGTGTTTGCTTCACAACAGCAGGTGAGTTGATGAAGCAACAATAATAGAGAAGTGAAGCTTAATGCTTCATCGTTGTTGAGTCTCTTCCGTCTGTCCAGAACCTCCAGCTGTCCTGAAGCAGCAGAACTTCAGAACCGTCAGGACCAGTTTCTCCACTATTTACACCTCACTGCACCAAACACTGAAAATGAGCCCATAACGAAGAACCAGGAAGTCATTACCAGCCACTTCCTGTTAACAAGGCATAGAAAGAAAGTTGAGCGCGTTAGCGCTGCCATTTGCAGAGCTAACGCCATTAGCTAGAGCTAGCGCTGTTAGCAGGAGCTAATGCGAAATCAAATTGTAAGATAATCAATGGATGTTTAAGTCTTTGTAACATATTTGGGAAATTGTTTTGTTCCTGATGCTGACAGTAAACGGTTTGTGTTAGAAGCAGCAGATCAGAACAAACCGTCTTCCTCCGTTTGGTTTTCCTCATTTTCGTCTCCATCTTGTCATTTCTGCACTACGGTATTTTTTACTGTGTTGTTTTAACATCTGAAATAAATATTAAACTTTGAACTGCTTTGTTGCTGAAATGTGCAATAAATAAAGTTTGGTGTTGGTCACCACTTCACAGACAGACTGAACTTAAATAAACCAACTGAACTACAGAAAAAGGTTTAATCATAATGGTTAAAAACATAATTTATAGGAAATATCCAGAATGCCTCTGATTTTCTCCACCATCAGCTCTGTCTGAATACTAAAATCTAACTTCTCCCAGTCGCAGCAGCAGTTTGAACATCGGTAACATCAGTTCTGCCTGTTGTAAAGAGAAGTGGATCTGGTATCAGAACCAGAACCATCCTGTTTCTCCTGGTCAGGACTCCGGAGGAAGGTGGTCAGTTTCCACCAGGAGGCTCAGAGCCAAACATCCTGCTGGTCTGGATCCAGACACTTTGAATAAACCGGACAGATTCATGCAAATCCACCATGTGACCTCTGCTCAGCTCTGACCACTGGGTGGTGACCTCTGTGTCCAGTGACCTTCACTCTCTGTTGGGACCATCCGGATAACAGAACCGCTCTGCCAGTGGTGGCACCACCGGTTCCCATTGGCCGCTTCCTGAACACATCTGACCTCCTAACAGGGAAACGGTGGAGCCACAGACAGTCGCTCGCATTGTGTTGCTGACTTTACAGCAGTTCCTCATTCTGAGGATGCATGTGGCGACGGTGGAGAGGAAAAACTCCCCTTTAACTGGACCAGATCCCGGCTCGGTGTCAGCCGCCATCAGCCACGACCGGCTGGAGGTTCAAGACAGAAAGAAACAGCAGAACTGAGCCAGGAGTACTTTCTGTGTTCATGGAAAGTTAATGGAGGACAGGGAGAACCATTAGGCTCTGTGGTCCGATGGGAGCATCTGATTGGTTGGTTGGTTGGTTGACTGATATGAACTTTGATAAATCCTTTAAATCTTTCTTTGTAAAATGTTCAAGACAAACATTTTCTTGTTTCTTTGTAACAGAAAACTTACAAAACCATCTAATCTCATTACTGTTGTTTTTCCAGTCACCGTTTATCAGATTCAGTCCTTTTCCTCTGGGTACTGAATGGTTTTTCAATGGGACCAGTACCACCAGTCCAGTTGACATGAAACCGTCTCTGGTCTGCTGGACGTGAAGCACAAAGCAGGAAGGTTGTGACACTTTGGCTAACAGGCAGAAACCATCCGTCCGGTCTCCAGGCTGCCAGTTGGCACGGTTACCATTCATGTAGCAACGGCCTGCAGACAAAACAGATCAGGAGAGGAAATCGGATGCTGTGATTGGCTGACAGCAGTCACATGAGCTGGATTTCTGTTAAGACACTGACGGCTCAGAAGGTTTCTGCATTCGTCTGTTTACCACAAACAGCTTTGATCCAGCAGAGCTCACTCTAATCTGACATGGCAGCATGAGATCCAGCATGAGAATAGTTGAGATTCTTTCCAGGTGAACCTTCACTTTAAGGAGGAGGGCGTTTCTTCTTCTGCTTTGGAGGTAATGAAATAACTCCAGCTCAGAAACCTGAACAAGAGCAGAGGAGAAACCAGAAAAGGTCTGAGTCTGAACAGTGAACTCCAATCGAACTCCAGTTCGATCGATACGTGAACGCCGAGCGGACTGGAGGCTGCTTCAGATACAGGAAGTGGACTACACTCTGGGTAGATGCAACCAAAACAAACACGCTAATCTTGCGCTAGTGGGAGGAATGTCTTCAGCCAAAAATCCTACAACGGTTACAATCTGACGCCTCCATTGTTGTTGACATCTGGTGAAGAAGGAAGTTTCCTCAGTGTCTTTAAAACGTTTGTGTCGTTTCCTTCTGTGGTTCTTGGTGCAGCGCCCCCACAGGCCAGGAGGGGAACAGGCTGGTTTGACTCAGAACCATAGCAGCTGGAGGTGGAGCAGATGATGGAGTTCTGGTTCCAGTAAAACAAACATTTAGCTTCAGCGCTCAAACAACTCTGTTGTGTCAAACTTCAGTTTTCAGCCAAGGAAACTCCTCCACTACTTCCTTTTTTAGCTTATATTTTATTATGATATTTAATAAAATAATTCTCTACTGAAATCTCTCGACCCTCCTGTGGTACTGTCACGACCCTGAGGTGGGTTGTGATCCCCATGTTGAAGACCTCTTTATAATTATATTATAATGTGGATTTTTAAACCCAAAACAAACATTTTTATTTACCTTATAAAAACACTTGATCCTTGTCTGTGTTGGAAAACATCAAAATGAAACATGTGGCTGTAGAAAGTGAAGGAATAGAGCAGCTAATGGACCAAACGCCATAAAGCAGCAGAGAGACGGTGGACATGTGATCCTCAGTGTGGTCCAGGTCCGGCTGAGGGCAGAGAGCCTGTTGCTAAGCCCCTGACCTCAGATCCCCTCCTGGCACCGATCCGGCATCCGTCAGATTCTCCCGCCTGCAGAATCCAGTAGCAAAGTTCAGGGTCTGGTTAAATCCTGCTGGGATGGATATAGATGTCCTGAAGAGGTTCATCCTGAAGGAGACGACAACCAGAAACCAACCAGGTTGGTTTCCACTCGTCCTGCTTCACGTCATCTTTCCCCTGATTCTGTTCTGTTGCTTATTTTTTAAATATTCTATCAAATTTATGTGATTTTTGTCAGAATTTCTCCATTATTAACAGTTTGGCCTTTTCTTTTGGATTACGTGTTCATTGGTGTGACCTTTGACCCAGAGATGCCTGAGAGGTCCTGACTGTGCAACAGCTGCAGAAATAGAAACAATCTGCTGCAGATGCTCATCATGCTGAGCGATCAGAGGAAACAAACGGGCTCGTCTGACGGGATCAGCGGCTCGGTTGGTGTTTGAGCCGCCGGTTGGAGCTGAAGGTGACCACCTGACTGACCGCAGCTCCACCGATCACAGCTGGCAAACCGTTTACACTCAGTTACCAGTAAGAAGATCTCCTGGGTCAGCAGAGGCTCCGCTGGCTGCAGGTTCTGGCTGCAGGTTCTGGACGTGACCCAAAGGCTTTTTTCATTTTTGCAGCTTTGGGTTTCATGCTGACGGTTCAGAGTTAGATAATTCTGTAAGTTCACACAGAACGAGGATCAGGCAGGAATCTGGTTGTTTCTGCACGGATCTAAACAGAACCTGAACCAAAACAGCAGCAGCCTTTGGACCTGATCAGAACCTGATCAGAACCGGGCCGGCCGCTGCAGTAGGGGTGTGTCTGTGTTTACATCGGGCCGGATCAGGCATGCTGCCTACGTGATCCATGGTAAGAGATTTTCCATTTTCACTTCGGCTCCAGCTGGCAGCGCCGGGAGGAATGTGGGTCACAGCCCGACCTTACGCAACCCGGGACACACCCCCATGACTCTTCACAAACAAGTCCGGTCCTGTCGGGCCGAGGAGGCCGAGCCTGAAACCGGAGAAACGGCTGCAGCTGGAGGCCGATCCGCCAAAAACCAATGATTCTGGTCGGGTTCCGCAGGACGGTGCCGGTTAAAGACAAGATGGCTGCCGGAAAAAAAACCCTCCAGTCCTGCAGACCCGACCTTTAACCTGCAGAATTTGTCTTCTGAATAATGATCAGTTTTTGGTGCAGCTTTGCTCTTTCAGCCTGGACTTGATTTCCTTCTCTGCTTCCTGGACTGAAGCTTCTGGGATTTAAAAACAGACACTTCCTGCTCTGCCCAGCGGTAAATTTAAAATAAAAATAAACTGAGTCAACAGAAGCGTGTTGTTCCTCTCATGCAGTCGATTAAACGTTTCATCTGGATGCATCAGATCAGATCCTGTCACAACAACCATCCAGCTGTCATGTGTCTGATCCCATTAAGCAGCGAGCAGACAGATGGACGGCAGGTGTGGCGCCGCCTGAAAGGCTCCAATCAGGTGAGGAATGAAAACACCTGTTCAGGAGCCGATCAGTCCTGAGAAAAGGGCTCGTTTTTCTCACGCTGGATGGATGGATCCTCTAAACACAGAGGAACTTCTCATTAAACTGATTTATTACCAATATCTGTTCAGAAAATAAGAACAAATCCATCCATTTTCTAACACCTTGTCCCTCAGTGGGTCAGGAGGAGCTGCTGCCTCTCCAGATAACGTTCTGGGTGAGAGGCGGGGTCACCTGGACAGGTCACCTGGACAGGTCGCCAGTCTGTCGCAGGGCAACACAGAGACACACAGGACACACAACCATTCACACACACACACACACTCACACCTAGGGACAATTTAGAGAGGCCAATTAACCTGACAGTCATGTTTTTGGACTGTGGGAGGAAACCGGAGTACCTGGAGAAAACCCACCATGCACAGGGAGAACATGGAGACTCCATGCAGAAAGACCGGGAATCGAACCCAGAACCTTCTTGCTGCAAGGCAACAGCTCTACCAGCTGCACCACTGTGCAGCCCCAAGAACAGAAATCTGCGGGGTGAAAGTTTTGTTTTTCCCTGTGAAGTTAATTTCTGGAGTTATTTGTGTGCATTTGAGTAATAATCATATCAAACATTTAAATATGAAACCATTTTTATTCATGGTTTCATCACAAACTCTCAGTAGCTGCATTTCTTTTACAAATGTGCTCAAAACTTCAAATTATTTGAAATAACAGTTTCACAGCTGCTGTTTTTTTTTAATTAAATAAGAAACATAATGATGTTGGAAGTTTTCCTAAATCAGACGTTGAACTGGTTTAACTGGTGCTGATCCCAGCCTGAGCCCCAGTTGGTCAGCGGTCAGCCAGTTTGACCTTCAGGTTTTCAGCGTCTCCTCTGTTCACGGCTCCCACCTGTCAGACCTCCTGCTGTGATGTCACTTCCTGCAGCTCCACTCCCACAGGAGAAACATTAACTGAGACTTTAAGTAGGACACATTGCTCCCAGGTCCAGGTTTCCCTCCAGACACTTCAGCTGATATCGGAGCAAAGATGCTGCATGTGCAAACATCAGGCGATAAGGCAGGGGTCAACATCAGGGGTCAACATCAGGGGTCAACAGAAACCCGCATGGCTTTCTGGACTTTCACCATAAACACAGAACCTGCTGGGAAAGCACATGCTTTAAGAAAATCCTTAATCCCCAAAGGTCAAGTCGTTTGTTTTCCTTATTGATCGAACATCAGAGTTTCACTGGGACTTTATGTTGATACTTTTACTCTGATGCCCTTAAACCGCCTGACATCCAGACAGATATTATGGGATGGATTATAAATTATAGTGGATTATAATTTTAGTGGATTACACCTCCAGGTTTTAGATGTTCCTCTGCTCTATTCTCAACATTCATTTTGATCTGTTGAGTTTTTATTTTTAAACTTTATAGAGTTCCTCATAAAGTCTGCAGCGACCTGCTCTGCCTCACGACGTTTACAGTGACGGGATCGTCTCCGTCAGTTTCAGATCCTGGAGTATTTCTGCAGCTGATGGAGCAGCTGATGGAGCAGCTGATGGAGCAGCTGATAGAGCAGAGCTGATGGAGCAGCTGATGGAGCAGCTGATGGAGCAGAGCTGATGGAGCAGCTGATGGAGCAGAGCTGATGGAGCAGAGCTGATGGAGCAGAGCTGATGGAGCAGAGCTGATGGAGCAGCTGATGGAGCAGCTGATGGAGCAGAGCTGATGGAGCAGCTGATGGAGCAGAGCTGATGGAGCAGCTGATGGAGCAGCTGATGGAGCAGAGCTGATGGAGCAGCTGATGGAGCAGCTGATGGAGCAGCTGATGGAGCAGCTGATGGAGCAGCTGATGGAGCAGCTGATGGAGCTGATGGAGCAGAGCTGATGGAGCAGAGCTGATGGAGCAGCTGATGGAGCAGCTGATGGAACAGAGCTGATGGAGCAGCTGATGGAGCAGAGCTGATGGAGCAGCTGATGGAGCAGAGCTGATGGAGCAGCTGATGGAGCAGAGCTGATGGAGCAGAGCTGATGGAGCAGCTGATGGAGCAGCTGATGGAGCAGAGCTGATGGAGCAGCTGATGGAGCAGAGCTGATGGAGCAGAGCTGATGGAGCAGCTGATGGAGCAGCTGATGGAGCAGAGCTGATGGAGCAGAGCTGATGGAGCAGCTGATGGAGCAGCTGATGGAGCAGAGCTGATGGAGCAGAGCTGATGGAGCAGCTGATGGAGCAGCTGATGGAGCAGAGCTGATGGAGCAGCTGATGGAGCAGAGCTGATGGAGCAGCTGATGGAGCAGCTGATGGAGCAGAGCTGATGGAGCAGCTGATGGAGCAGCTGATGGAGCAGCTGATGGAGCAGCTGATGGAGCAGAGCTGATGGAGCAGCTGATGGAGCAGCTGATGGAGCAGCTGATGGAGCAGAGCTGATGGAGCAGCAGATGGAGCAGCTGATGGAGCAGAGCTGATTTCCTCAGGAATGCTCCACACCCTGCGGTGACTCGGCTGCCTCTGTGTTTTAAGGAAGATAAACCTGTTGGACTCATTTGGACTCAGCAGCTGTGAGAACGATGCGTCTGGTTCTGATGATCATTAATGAAGAACCAGTTAATGTCGCTTTAGAAACCTGAAGATAAAATTATTGTTCATATTTTATCTGTTCAAGGTTTTTTTTTACAAGACAATCATCTTTATAATCTACAGCAATGGTTCAATCAGATCTGTGGGTTTTTTTTTAATTTAAAACTCAAAATGTTTCCTCTGATTTCTAATCCTACTGTGATCCAACAGCGACCTCTGGTGGTGAGATGGATGTTAGCAAAGCCTTCAGGACAGATTCATGATTTATACACTTTGCGGATTGATTTTTGTGCTGAATGTTCATATTGTTTTGATATTATTATGCAAAGTACAGAGGTAAATATTATCTTCAGAAGATTTTAGCAGATTTTTAACATACATCTGCAGATTGTCATCATTAAAGTGAACGGTGTTGACTCTAACTGATGAGATGAGACTCAAATATGATAACTTTACATAATCCATCCCAGGTTTTGGTACCACAACAGCCTTTTTTCAGGTAATGTTTACTGCATTATACAAATCTAATAAGACTAACTTTTAATATTCAATAAGTTCATTACATAACCAATTTGATCTTTTCACCGTTGACATTTTTCTTTTCTCACAGCAGATCGTAACTATTGAAAGATACATATTAATGGCATTATCTTAAATTATTTCTTTGTTTTCTACTTGTTTGTCCACTAATATTATTTTTATATGGAAAATGTCAACACAAACATTGTTGCTTCTTCTTCATTACTTGAAGCTGCTGTTCCATCACTAAACTAAAACCAGACTCTCTTCTTACACCATTCATGGGTTAATCATCTTCCAGACTTTCTCGTTCCTCCCTCTGCTTCCTGATTGAAGCTGGGCGGAGCCAACAGCTGCTGAAGGTGAAAGCTGATTGGCTGCAGCCTCTCTGCTCTGACTTGTGGTCTGCTGGTCAGAGCTCAACCCAGTTTCTGTTTACAGGAAGTGAAACTCACACAGCCGCTGTGACTGAGAGCAGAAATGGAGCAGAATCAGCTGGACAGAGAAAGTTTCTCCTGTTCGATCTGTTTGGATCTGCTGAAGGATCCAGTGACTACTTCCTGTGGACACAGCTACTGTATGAAATGTATTACAGACCACTGGGATGCAGAGGATCAGAAGGGAATCCACAGCTGCCCTCAGTGCAGGGAGACCTTCACACCTAGACCTGTGCTAAAGAGGAGCACCATGCTAGCAGCTTTAGTGGAGCAGATGAAGAAGACTGGACTCCCCGCTGCTCCTGCTGACCACTGCTATGCTGGACCTGAAGAAGTGGCCTGTGATGTCTGCACTTGGAGGAAACTGAAAGCCTTCAAATCCTGTCTGGTCTGTTTGGTTTCCTACTGTGAGAATCACCTCCAACCTCACCTTGATGTCCCTGGTCTGAAGAAACACAAGCTGGTGGAGCCGTCCAACAACCTGCAGGAGAACATCTGCTCTACGCATGATGAGGTGATGAAGATGTTCTGCCGCACCGATCAGACATGCATCTGTTATCTCTGCTCTGTGGATGAACATAAAGGTCATGACACAGTGTCAGCTGCAGCAGAAAGGACTGAGAGGCAGAGAGAGCTGGAGGAGAGACGAGGAAACATCCAGCAGAGAATCCAGGACAGAGAGAAAGATGTGAAGCTGCTTCAACAGGAGGTGGAGGCCATCAATCACTCTGCTGATAAAACAGTGGAGGACAGTGAGAAGATCTTCACCCAGCTGATCCGTCTCCTCCAGAAAAGAAGCTCTGAGGTGAAGCATCAGATCAGATCCCAGCAGGAAACTGAAGTGAGTCGAGTCAAAGATGTTCAGGAGAAGCTGGAGCAGGAGATCAGTGAGCTGAAGAGGAAAGACGCTGAGCTGGAGCAGCTCTCACACACAGAGGATCACAACCAGTTTCTCCTCAACTACCCCTCACTGTCACCCAGGGAGTCTAAAGGTCCATCCAGCATCAACATCCGTCCTCTGAGACACTTTGAGGACGTGACAGCAGCTGTGTCAGAGCTCAGAGACAAACTACAGGACGTCCTGAGAGACTCATGGACAAACATCTCACTGATGGTCACTGAGGTGGATGTTCTACTGCCAGAACCAGAACCAAAGACCAGAGCTGGATTCTTAAGATATTCATGTGAAATCACCCTGGATCCAAACACAGCACACAGATATCTGGTGCTATCAGAGGGGAACAGGAAGGTGACAAGGCTGAATCAACCTCAGTCTTATTTTTATCATCCAGACAGATTCACTAAATGGCCTCAGGCTCTGAGTAGAGAGAGTCTGACCGGACGATGTTACTGGGAGGTGGAGAGGAGCAGGACGGTTCGTGTAGCAGTCACATACCAGAACATCAGCAGAGCAGGAGGTGGAAATGAATGTGGACTTGGAGCAAATGACAAGTCTTGGGCATTGTATTGCTCCGACAACAGTTTTAAATTTAGTCACAACAACATCTGGACCTCCGTCTCAGCTCCAGTTCCCTCCAGAGTCGGAGTGTACCTGGACCACGGAGCAGGTCTTCTGTCCTTCTACAGCGTCTCTGAATCCATGACTCTGATCCACAGAGTCCAGACCAGATTCACTGAGCCGCTGATGGCTGGAGTTGGGCTTGGAATAGGATCTGCAGAGTTCTGTAATCCCAACTAGGTTTTCTCCCTGATAGATGATCAGGGTTCTGAAGTCTCTGCTCTGTTGTTTTGTCCTTATTTTTCTGGTTTAAGAGTCGTTCTCTGTGCTCCAGAAGCCGTAAATGTTATCACTGCTGATGTTTTCTTTCATTGTTAAATGTCAGAAATATTTCTTCATGAGAATCTGAACTTCTCTGGGCTCCAACAGTGAAGTTTTAATATTTGTACTGATGTATTAAAAGTTCTGGTTTCTCTTCTTCTGATCTGCAGGATGAATGTTGATATTGTTTAAACCAGTTCAGACTAAAGTGAGCTGAACTTCTTTCTGTTTTTGTTATTGTGATTAAAAAAATAAACTGAATCTAACATCAACCTAGAACTGATTGTTTTCTATCATTTAGATCAGAAAAATAAATGTGTTCTGTTTCTTTTTGCTTTATTCAATAAAACAACTTCATTACAGAGAAATTTAGAATTTTCACTTTATAATAAATTGTGAGTATTTTTTGTATAAAGACCAGAAATATTTCTATCAGAGTCTCATGATGCAGGAGAAGATAAATTACTCCCCAAACCGAACCAACATCCTGGATCTTCAAGTCATCCATAAAGTGCAACTTGCACTTGCAAACCTTCTCCAGCAGGGGGCAGCAGAGACTTCTTAAGTGTAGAACAAGAAGCTGCAGCTTCGTGAAGAAGATTTGAGTCCAACAGCAGGATTCAGTAAAGACGTGGATCCAAGAGATTCCAGGGAGAAGAACTTTATGTTGATCTCAGGAAAGTTCTGGTTCGGTTTGGTTTAATTGGCCATCAAAGAACAAAGCAGATAAATATTTCTGTGAATATTTGCTCTAAGATTATTGAACCTCAGTAGAGAAAATGACCTCAAGCTTTCAGGAGAGATTTACTGTTGGCTCTCAGACAAACATTAAAACTTTACTTTTCTACTCTGGAGTAAAAAAGTAAAGTTTAGTTTTTATAAGTATAATTTTACAGTTTTGTACGTTTCCTCTCCTGGCCCATCTGTAGATGTGGAACCGAACCTTTCAGAGATGAAACTGTCAGTCACGTTTTCACTGCTCAATGTGCAAACGGCAGAAAAACAACTTATTACAAGAAAACCATTTATTCGCCATCATCGGTGGCTATGCTAACTAGCCTTAGCATTCACATGGAGGATGATTGACAGCGCTAAGACCCGCCTCCTGGCTCTGATTGGTTGTTTCTAGTTAGCACTAGGAGAAGGAAGAGCAGCTGAATTAGTTTGACAGATTATCTGCCTCTTATGACACAGTGACAATTTAAAAACTACGTTAAAAATCCCAGCTGCATTCTGCAGGCATGGTTTCCTTACATTTTAATCAGTTATGATTTAAGCATAGTTAGAAGTTTTTATTAACATTTTAATAAAGCCATGAGGTTTTATTTAAACTTTCTCCATCATTATTTATGTGTAAACTACAGAACTTGCTTCAGACAGAGGACAGGGTCCCACCAGCACGTCCCTCCGGGTCCATGTTGGTCGGTACCAGCAGAGACCCGGAGGACAAACTGAAGCTGAAGGAGAGCTGGGGATAAAAGCTGATGAGAGGCGATGCAGCGGCTGCCAGACCCTCGCTGTGCCTGAGTCCTCAGCGGCAGGCGTCCAGCTTGGGGCCTCATGCTGTGACCCCTGCTGCCCCCTGCTGGGCTCTGAGTGGCCGCTTCTGTGCTTCTGTGTTCAGGGACAATCAGGCCACTGTGGAGATGTGAAGTGGGAGTTTGGTTCTGATGTGGGGACTGGAATACGTGCAGGTATTGGTTCTCACCTGACGGCTTGTCTTCCGTCTTCTCAGCGTTTGTTCTGCAGAAACAAACATGTTGATGAAATTCATTCAGATGAACGAACTCCAGCATGAAGCCTGGTGTGAAAAACAAACTGCAGAATCTGCTACAGGGTGTTGATTGGTATTCAGATGAAATGACCAGGATGTAAACAGCTCCCAGCCTGGAGGGGCTGAGAATGATGCTGCTGTTCACACAGCATTATGCAACATCCTGGATCAGTCCAAGCATTCACTCCGGGTCCAGCAGCTCCTTTATTTCACCGCTTTCAGCAGCAAACAGCCACGTTTAAAGACACACGAATCAGGATCCCCAGCAGAAACGCACCAGAGGAACCTTCTGGACGCGACGAGTCCTCGGACGTCTTCCACACTTTAAACTTTAATGTTGGGTAAAACCTGCAGTTATTCTGGCTCAGGTTATCCTGATCTGTTTATAACTCAGGCTGCTGGAAGACAAACTGAACATTTCTCACTCTTTCTCTGATTATGAATTATTCATGGTTATTCCTGCCTTTTACTTTATGGTTTCTGTTTTTCTTCTGTGAAGTTTCACAACGTTGTCAATGTTCCTCTAATGTTGAAGAAACACAGTTTAAAAAAGAAACGCACAATGTTTCAAATAAGTTTGTTCACATGATAAGTTATTTAAAAAACAACATGGCGTGCCATCATCCTGCTCCACTTCCTGTCGTCTTCTTCTTCATGGTTTCTGCCAGTAGTAACATCCTGCTGATCATGTGACTCATGAGATGCAAAAAAAACTGTTTCCACTGGAGTTTTGTGAAATTCAATAAAACCAAAAAAACAAACATTTGAATTAAAATATTCAGTTTATTGGCCATATTTAAATCAGAGTGAACTTTATCAATAATATTATTGATGATGTGGTTCGGACTCCTTCTTCACTGGAGACCGTTGATCATTTGAAGCCTTAGTCGGCTGTAAGGCCTGTAGTTTATGAGTCTCGTTGTAAACTTGACCAGGTGAGGCGGGTCAGGAAACCTGGACTCAACAAACCAAAGGAAATCTACAGAAACGATCAGGAAGGTTTTAGTCTGATGTCAGAAACTGATAACGACACAAAAACAATCGAGTTATTGACCACAAACATCTCAGTTAATGGTGATCATTTAATGTCGTCTATGAAAATCCAGAATTTGGTTAAAAATGATCCAACATCACAAAACTAAACATCAGGAAACTAAAACAATAAAAACCCAACAAACTTCATCACTTCATCAGCTTATTACTGCAGATTGAAACTGAATCTGTTTTAACTAACAGGGTTTACAGAGTACAGCTGTTTTTAATGGATTAGATCTAACAATTAACCTTTAAAAAATATACAGAATTACTGAAGATTCTCGATCAAATGTGAATTAAATTGGTTTTCCTCTAACCTTCAGAGAGCAGATTGAGAAATTTTACACAAATCCTTAGAAATGAGCTGCCCAGATTCCCCAAAAGGTTAAAAACACAACTTTCCTCCACTGATTTCAGATTTAATCCACACTATCATCAATAAAAAAAACAAATTTCTCTAATTTTTTTAATCAGCCCTCAAAAAACTTGACAAAGAAGGAGCAGACGGAGTGCCAGCCGTCGCTGCAGTACGTCTGCACCGGCTCCATGTCGTTCACCATTCCTTCGTCGTCAAACTCAGTCCTCTCCTCCCGTTTCTTTTTCTCCTCCTCATCCTCCTTCACCTTCTTCTTTCTCTTCTCCACCTTCCCTCCATCGGCGCTCTTCGCTCCGGCCTCTCCTTTCTTCTTCCCTCCCTCCTTGGCGCCGTTCTTGTCCTCCTCCCCGCTGCGCTGAGCCAGCTTCATGTGGGCCTCGCCAGGCGCCTTTTTGCAGGTTTTGGCCTTTAGCACTTTCTCTCCTTCGCAGGCGTTCTCCCGTTTCTTCAGCTTTCCCACCAGCTGCTTCCAGTACTGGCTGGACTTCACGCTGTAGGCCTGGCAGAGGTCGGGTTTCCCAGCATAACGACACCAG
The DNA here is from genome assembly GCF_904066995.2 of Poecilia reticulata. Taxonomy (NCBI): domain Eukaryota; kingdom Metazoa; phylum Chordata; class Actinopteri; order Cyprinodontiformes; family Poeciliidae; genus Poecilia; species Poecilia reticulata. Next base: position 29,808,614 of record NC_088844.1, read on the forward strand.
TACCTGGAAACAACAACAACCAGATGATTGGGTTGCAGGACACTGAAGGCAGGAAAGGCACTGAGCTACTGGATGAGAGTTTAAACCAAAGAACGTTTTTAAGACCATTTCCAAACCATTTGTTAGTGAAACACCCTGAACCAATCCTGCTTCAGCTGACTTTTGTCAAGGCAAGCCGCCTTCTCGGGTCAAAAACGCGGTGCAGGATATATGGATCCCTCCTGTGGTTCCTCACTGCCATCATCACTGCATGAAGCTCAAAGCTGTGCAGGACTGACAGACCTGATAGCTTTTCATCATGTCTCCACGTCTCGCCTCACCTCTCTGCGTCTCCCTCGGTTTCTGTGGAGCAGTTCACCAGCAGGCTCACCAGACCTTCACCAGATGTTTGCCAGGTGCAGCGATGGCCCTGCTTGGTGCTGAGCTCCCCGGAGCTGAGCACCGTGCGGTTCCTGGACCGCCGGGCCGGTGGCGGCGACGGCTGGGGCTGGCGAGGTTTGTCCCGTTTGTCCTGACCAGGCGTCCGCTTGGCCTCGGCCAGGAAGACGAGGCAGAGGAGGAAGACGCAGCAGCACAGAGCAGCACGCATGGTGGCTGAGGAGCAGATAGGAGATACCTGTTAATGTGTGAACTTTGAAGATCTGGAAGTTAAACAGCAGAGAAGCAGTTTTCCATTCTACCTTTGGGCCTGGAGGCTTAAACCAAAACATGTAAAACCAACATTGGTTCAAACAAATCAGGATGAAAACCCCACCAGGACCTTAAGAACTGACCGAAACATGGAAGGTCTCACAGGATCCTCTCAAGAGCCTCAGGCGGGATTAAAAACCCAACGGCGTTTTGACAAAGACTGGAGAGTCTCTACGGAGTTTTGATGGTGGAAACTGACCTGGTGTCAGGCTAATACGGTTTCTATTCATGGTGGCAGCATCATGGGGAACATATCCAAGATGTGGATCAGTTAGAGGAGAACTGGACACACCTGGTGTGGCCCCATGTCTCGTTAGCTCAGGTGTGTTAGCTGCAGAAGAGCCTGGCCCGGATCCAGGGCCTGAAGAGACTTTGGGTCTACATGGTGATGACTGTAAGAACCTGGAGTCGGTAAGGAGCGACTTGGTGTTGGGATAAACTGAGTATTCAGAGTGAAGCTAAACGATTCATGCACCATTCAGTCGATTAAAGGGGAATTTCAGTCTCTGTGATCTGAAATATTTTACACCACAAACTAAACTAACTGCGGCCCAATGACAGATTGAGCTGACTCTGTCTTCATGCTGGACCATGAAAGATTCTCCACAACCTTCAGGACCGTTTAGAACAGGGGTGTCAAACTCCAGTCCTGAAGGGCCGCTGTCCTGCAGTTTTTAGATGTGCCACAGGTACAAAACACCTGAATCAAATGGCTTAATTACCTCCTCAGTTCTCCAGAGCCTTGCTAATGACCTAATTATTCTATTCAGGTGTGGTGCAGCAGAGGCACTTCTAAAAGTTGCAGGACACCGGCCCTCGAGGACTGGAGTTTGACACCCCTGGTTTAGAATATGGATTAATACATCAGGATTACCTAGTTAAAGGCAGAGTGCCCCTTTAAGGAGGTTTCTATCTGGTTTTCTGTCACCAGTTCCTCCACATTATGAGCCACAACCTGGAATGTCTGTCAGGATTCAGCTACAACCTAAAGATCAGACATTATTCCTACAGTATCTCAGGTTAAATATGTTGTTTTCATCCATTCCACTCATCTGAGATCAGATCATGGAGGTTAGAGGACCAGCAGGGAATCCAACACATTCCTCCTGCAAAGATGATCCGACTGATTCTGGGGATTCGGGGTTTCCCACGGCCAGGAGGAATAGAAAGTACCGCCAGTGAATTCTGGACCTCAGGTTCTCCTGCAGGAGGTTCTGCCAAGACGACCTCCTCCAGCTGGCGACCCGATCAGACGGCAGAACAGCTGCAGCTGCTCGGCTCCATTCGGCTCAACACACAGGGCACAAACAGCAGCAACAGGCCGATGAAACCCGACACATGGGTGGAGATGGCAATGGCAGCTACAAAGATGGAACATTGTTGTGCACACATGGCTCAGCAGTGTGTGTGTCTACATGTACAAGCTCCAAACGCCTCACACACACATCTTCCAGTTCCCAGGCTGGAGGAGGGTTAGTGATAGTCGCCTCGTCTTGCAGGTGAAATGGAGGGAGAAACGTCGCCCCCCATGTGTCCAGCCCTTCAGGCTGAGTCCGAACAGACAAAGGAACCTCCGTATCCATCATCCTGTGTCCTCTCTGGAAGAGGAGCAGCACTCAGGCAAGGCCCCTAAACCAAATCTCCATCTGTTGCTCCGTCCCACCGTCACAAGACACTGAGATACTTTCCCTCCTCTGTTTGAGGCAAAGACTGAGGGAAGGCCACCATTTTCCATTTCTACAAGTCTATTCCTATTGGTCACATGGGGAACAACAACGGGGGATGGATGATGTAACATCTCATCATGGTGTCACTGTGATTCCTGGTGTAGGACTCAGCGATCAGGTCTCTGATGACGGCCGACTCCTCCATGGTCGACCCAGAACCCCCAAACTCTCCCATCAGGATAACGAACCTCCAAACCTACAACCCCCAACCAGAGGTACATGTAACCCATGGCAACGAGGCCCCAAACACTAAATCAGGAGGAAACACGCTGCAATATTCATGCAGTGAATCTGTGCAACCGAATAAATGATGCTTTCATTCCACTGAGAGAAATAATTACAGGAAACAATGAACCAACCAGAATATTGAATATTGCTGGATGCAAAAGTTACTGGAAGTTAATATAGTTAACAGTTTATCTTGAAAATCCAGAGAAAATCCAGAAATATCCGTTCCTCCCTCCACTAAGATCAAATTCATTCTGGAAATCAGCTAAATCAAAACCAAATGCATCTTTTTAAAATCAAAAACATTTCTGGACTTTCTCAGCCGTGAAGAATGAAGTCTGAGCAGAGAAAGTCACCAGGTGTCAGGCAGCAGCGCAGTAACAATCCTCTGATCCTGGTTAATGAGTCCCAACTCTCCGTCTGCAGCTTCGGCCCTGAAAGTTGAGCCAGTCGCTGCCGTTTCGTACCCTTGGATGCTGCTGAGAGGTCGGATCGCTGTGAGAGCGAGGGGCCCGCAGACACTGGGATAAAGGAGGGCAGGAGACGAGGATAAAGGAGGAGCGGGAGAAAGAGGGGCCCGGGGGGGAGCCAGGGGGGGGGGGGGAGCTGTTCGAAGAACTGCCCTCCCACTTTTACCCCCCAGATTTACCCCCTCAGAAAGCATCTGTGAGGAAACAACAACAGTCTGCAGGGTTTCTCTGAATCCTGCCAGAGTTTCCTGCATGTTGGGATCCACCGGATCTGAATCCAGCCTGGATCCGGTCATGGGACGGTTAGCGGGTTCTCACACCGCCCGGAACCGGGACCGGAACCGGGACCGGAACCCTCAGGTTCTCCAGTAAATCTGATTTTCTCTACGACACTGTGACAAAACCGACACGATGTGTGGGAACCAATTAGATCCACAATCAATTCTTGATGCACAATGATTATTATTATTATTATTATTATTATTATTATTATTATTATTATTATTATTATTATTATTATGTCGTCTGCTTCATGGACTCCAGTCTGTAAGGCGGAGCGATAAATGGAAACATTAAAGTATCTTTTTTATCCTGGATCATTTTGTTTTTATTTTTCCTGTCTGGATTATTCTGTTAATCTCCTTTGGGTTTAACAGATAATCTGTTAGTTTGATCCTCTGTTTGCTCATCTCCTCCCTCTGATTCTGACTCAACATGAAACACTTTCCTCAGTCCAGCATCGTCCACCAGCTGCTGTCCATTAATCATGAAATCGTGAAAATTGGAATTATGAAAATAAACGTGTTTGATGGATCATTTAGAAAAAACTCACATTTTTCAATATAAAGTTTTTGCTACAGGATGAAATTCAGTTCCAGCTTCAATATTAATATCAATATTAATATATTTTGCAAAACTGCAATGGAAACATTATTTTTGGATCATGAGTCACGTGATCAACAGCTGGATGTTACTACTGGAGGAAAAGACGAAGAAGTCGACAGGAAGAGGCAGGAGGATGATGATGGTGATGATGATGATGATGATGATGATGATGATGATGATGATGATGATGATGATGATGATGATGATGATGATGATGATGATGATGATGATGATGATGATTTATCACATGAACAAACTTATTCACGATTTTAATTGTGTTTCTTATTTGACGGAAACAATAATTGCTAAATTGTTTGTATTTTTGACAGAGTTTTGCGTCTGTAATGTAAATGCAGCTCCTGTGGTTTCCAAGGTAACGGATCAGAGTGTCACCAGGTTGATGTTGTCCATTAATTCATAATGAGTCTGACCAGAATAACCTGGTTAATGTATTTATTAGCGTAGTGATGAACGTCACTGGGCCGTTTTCTGGCTCCTCCAGGACAGAAGCTCCTCTCTGGTTGCTCCTCGGCTCTCTGAGGAGCCGCTGGGCAGGATCTTCTCCCGGCTGCAGGACAAAGACTCCTGCAGGAATCTGGGTCACGGCTTAACCCCCCACTGACACCCGGTGGTCGGCGGCCAGCTCCTTCTCATTCAGCTCAGGCCTCCACGCTGATCCCAACTCCTTCCTCCAGAGACGCTGCCAAGTCTCTGCCTGGGGAGGGAGGATGAACCGAGGCAGAGAAAACGCGCCGTTCCGCCCAGTCTGGACCCATCAGCAACAAATATGTCACCTTGTTTTTCACCCAGAGTCCTGAAGCTGGGCAGCATCATTTATTAAAGTTTGGTCAAAAGGACATCAGAGGAGGCTTTTCACGGATGAATGGACGGATTATTTCAGTCTCTCTTTCCTTGGGTTTAAAGCAGGAAAGTTTCTCTGCTCTTACTTTATTTACCTCAGAGAGAGTTTAACTGAACCTTATCAGAAACATGATCCGTTTTCAGATCCAGTTTAGCTCCAACCGTTTCATCCTGTTAGCTGCTGGGAACCAGTAAATCCCAGTTTCCTCCATAACAGCTCAGTTGTCTTGTATCTTGTATTATTTTACCAAAAGCATCATTCCTGCATTTTATAGGGTTTAGTTATTTATTTAATCAGTTTAATTATGCAGATAACCTTTACAAACTTTTATTTGCTTTGTAGAAACTTGATTAAATATTGATGGTTGCTCTGTGTCAACAACTGTCATCAAATAACCTTCAAATTTATTTTTCCCACCTTTTAGAAGGTTGTAAAGTTTTAAATGATAGATGCTGCTGGGTTTCTAAAACCGAGTGCAGAAGGTCAAACATGTGGGAAAACCACTGAAAATCAAATGAAAGACACAGCTCACATTGTTTTCTGTCTCTGAAGGTCCAGAAAAGTTTGAAGGTTTTTTATTGGAACAGTAAAAATGAAGTTTTAGAAGAAGAAGGTTTGATGTGCTTAATATTTCCATCTGTGCACCGTTTGTTGAATAAAATAATAATAATAATATCTGCAGACAGACTGGATGTTTTCAACTGGATGATGTGTGTCTGTATTGCTGTGGTGATGAACTCTGATGCTGCAGAAGCAGCAGGTTCTGGTTCTGTTGGATAAATCGATCACAAAACGGAGAACAGAGATGAAAACGCCTTAAAGTCCGACTGCCTGGTTCTTAAAGAGAACTAAAGTGTTTCTATGGTCTGTTGATGAGACTGACAGGGGTGTACTTACTTTATACAATGATCAGAGCTGGTTTGGTGGGTTAAAATAGAGGAAAAGAAACGGTAGAGGTTGTTGTTGTTGGGCTCTGACGCCCCCTGCTGGTTGCTCTAAGAATATGAGCTAAATTGAAAATAAGAAACTAATTTATTGATCATTTATTGGTTAAAAAGCCATTAAAACATCATAAAACTAAAACTGAGATTAGTTTTGTTCTCCAAACACGTTGTGTAAAATAAATAATGCTTCTAAAATGACCAGCAGAAAGTCAAAGTCAGCTGCATCAGGTCTTCCTGATTCCGTCTCCTGAGCAGCATGTGGGGAGGAACAGCTGCTGTTTAACAGGAGGAAATACACAACAGAACCAGAACCACAAAGTCCAGGACTGTCATGTATGATACAGAAAATATACACAGAGACTCTGATTCATCTGAGACAAACGGCTCTGATCCCATAATGAAGCTTTGACCTGATTTGGTGGATCTACCCAGAAGGAGCCCAGCAGATTTAAAACCAGATTCAGATTCAGTGATTTCTTAGTGTTTGCAGATCAGGAGTTGCTGCTGATGGAGCTCTGAGGTGACTTTCCTCCCTGCTCCTCATCGGGATGAAGAGTGTTTGTGCGCCAGCTGGATGGGTGACGGTCCGAGTCCTTGAGGCATCAGAAGAGTCTCTGAGTGGCGGCTGCAATCAGCGGCTGCAATCAGCCGCTGCAATCAGCGGCTGATTAACGGCGGGAGCCGCGACCTGCGCCGGTCTGAAGATCCGCCTGCGGCTGAAACTCATCACTCTCAGCTGCTCATGATGTAACCAGGCTACATGCTAACAGCTCCTCTTTAATCACTCTGATGGTTAAACAAAAATATCAAACATAATCTTTATATTCAGACATAATTTATCTTCTGATCAACATCAATGCAGAGATAAATATTGATAATGTATCGATTATAAGAAATGCTTGTAGCTCAGAGAATCAAGAACTTTATGCCGAATTAAAGACTAAATATGTTTACAGCATGAAAAAATATTATTTATACAATAATGTATTAAACATAAATTGAGGCGAGAAGCTTAGTCTGTTTAAAAACACATTTTTAATTTAAAACATTTAAATGCCTTAAAAAAATTAACTTCTGGGATTAATTAATTTCTATTATTTCTCTGATACGTTTTATTTCCTTTCTTTAATTATCCTGATATTTAAACACTTTTCACAAAATAATTAACTGCAGTTTTATGGTATAAAGTACCAAATAAATTTTTTATTTTTTTTTATTTTTCAATGTTTAAAAAAATTACCAAAACATTTCCATGTAGTAAAATCTGCATAATTTTACTATTGAATTTCTAAGTTTCAGGTTTTTTTCATGTTTTCACCATTTTATTTTAAACCGTTTTAGTTTAGTTTTATTTTGCCTCCATTTTTATGAGGGTGAAGAAAAACTGCATCTCGTCAGGATAAAGTGTTTATTGTTTTTATTATGAATGAATGAAAATCTTAAAATATATCAACGCACCAAATGAAGATAAACTGGTTTTTCTTTCTGGTTTAGCCAAAATCTCAACGAGGGAAAAAAGCTTGAAGTTTTAATAAATTGCATAAATTCTGAATTTGTATATGCAGTTTTGATTTATTGTTTAATAGCAACGATTCCTGGTTGGGCTGCAGAAAATGTTCCTGCAGTTTTCTGAGACTAAAACTCATCAAGAAGCAAAATAATATGAAGAAAACTGCTGAATGTGTTCAGGAGTCTTTACTGAAAATGGTTTTATTTCTAACACCAGGAAGTCAGTTAACAGCAAGGAGCAAAACAAGATGGAGAATTTACATTTTACAGCAACAAAACAAAGCAGGAATGAAGTGAATCTGCAGCGAATCGGATCAGAAATTTCCTCCGGCTGCATCAGCTTCCATATCAAACGTGTCAAAGTCTCATTACGTCGTAAATATTCCAGCTGGAGCGACGAAGCAGAGACAGCAGGAGGGTTTGAAGGCTGACAAACAGACGTTCAGTCAGAGATCAGAGGAACCGAAGTGAAGCTCACATAACGTCAGAGGAAAATAAAAATGAGATTTCCTTTAAACATCCCGACCTGATCAGGCTGGATCCATCCCAAATGCCATCATACAGAGTTTTACAGTTACTTGATCTGTTTCTGGGGACTTGATATAATTTTTATTCAGGGATTATCAGGACCTTCTGGTAGGAATCAGATGTGGCTGCAGCGAAGCCTCAGCCTGCTGTACAGCCCAGCTGGAGGTCACGGCGCGGCTGGAGGTCACGGCGCGGCGCCCTGAGAGCTCCGCTCCGTTTCAACTCGACACCGACTGAAGATGAAAGAGCAGCTCAGAAAGCAAAACCAGCAGCTTGTTCATCACTTTTACCTCCATTATTTATAAAACCTGATCGTGTTGAAATGAACCGTCTATCTACTTAGTTTTATGTAAATACATTTCATGTTAATCTTCCTAGCTCAATCTAGTGGAAAAAACTGAATAATAAATAAATAAATAAATAGTCTTGCAGTTGAATTACCAGTAAAAACATAGAAATAAATGAGTTAAATGGTGGTTACACTAAACTGTGATGAAGAACAGAGAGAGTAAGAAAAGAAACTAAAATATAAAAGCAAAGCTTGATTGGTCAAAGCAAGGGTTGACTGACCGACCCATAGATAAGGTCAATGCTGAGGTCAATGCTGAGGTCAATGCTGAGGTCAATGCTGAGGTCAATGCTAAGGTCAATGCTAAGGTCAATGCTGAGGTCAATGCTGAGGTCAAACTGAGGGAACAGGCTGATTTATGCATTCATTAAGTAGTTATGCTGGTTGTGTTTAGCAAATGTAAAATGAGTGAATGATCTTAAATCCCAGGTTCTCCTCTAACAAAATCAGTGCCTCGTTTCTCACCAGGTGCCGAGGAAAAGCTGGACTGGAGCCACAAATCTGAGTATCTTCTGTAATATTTGACTCACTCTGTCCTCCATCAGTCCAGCTTTCCGTTATTTTAACTCTGAAGTCAAAGATTTTCCAGCAGCTCAACACTGAAAAGGTGAACGATGATCAGCTGCTGCTCGTCTGAAAACCGACACGTTTTATTCCTCCAGACATTCATCAGCTAAACACGGAAGTTTCTATCAGCAGCTGCTGGTTCTGTTCAGGTCGGGATGTGGAGGATGTGGAATCATGACGGTGAAACACAATGAGACGCTTCTACAGAGGAACGAGTCCAAAGAGGAAAACAGCTTTTTACAAACTCCACAGAGGAAACATGTTAACATTTAACCACGGAGCTGATTGAGCTCCAGCTGTCGGCTTTGTCCTGTATTCAACATTTCAGTTCATTTCATGATGTCAGAGCATTTATTGATGACCAGCAGGACTGGGTCATAAACCGATTTTATTGATTAATCACATTTCTGGGTATTAACTTATTGGAAAACCTGGATGTTTTCCGTCCTGCTCTCCTCGGGTTTCCACAGCTCAGAGATGTCGGCTCGCCTGGGCGGCCATCTTGTTTGACAAACATGTTTGAATTCAGGTAAACTCTGAATATTAGGGTCAGACTAAGATTTGTTATTTAACGCAGAGAATAAAGTCATAATATTACAAGATAGAGTCTGAAATAATGTGAGGATAAAGTAGTAATTATATGAGAAGTGAAACAAGAATGTTGAGCACCTGGTGAAGTGATTAGTTTTACTTATAAGATTTAATAGACACATTTTAACACATTAGAATTAAATTATTATCAGGAGTTTTAAATGATCAACCAAACAAACAACCAGCTGAATGAATTTTCTCACATTAGATTGTAACTATTGAAGCTTCTTCTCATAAAATGACTTTTTCTCTGGTAAAATTGTGTCTTAATTCAGTTCATTTAATGATTATATTCTCCTTATACCCCCAACGCGCCTCACAGGACGGATGACTGAAATCAAAGCCACAGTTTGAAAATATTTGGTCATTTGCAGTTTCTTCTTGAGAAAAGAAAGAAAAGAATCAGATAAAACCAGAATCTGGTGAAACTAATCAGTTTCTATTGCTACCCTGAGTTCTGCTGGGTCCTACCCGTCCTGCTGGACCTGTCCTGGTATGAACACCTCGTTGTCCAGTTCTGCTGCTGACGTCATGGGTGTGATGGTTTCCAGGGAAATCTCCGCGCTGTCCTCCAGCTGGACGGCGGCCGGAAGCAGCAGCAGCCTGTCGTGGCTCGGAGAACCGATGGAGATGTTGGACTCCTCGTCGAACCGGGCGCTCATGTCCTCCAGGCGGTCATCCAGGGTCATGCTCAGGTTGCGGGGCCGCTGCTGCGGCTGCGCGGGAACCAGCGCCTCCTTGTGGAAGGTGGTGTCGTGGTGGTAGGAGACGAGCTCGTTGCTGAGGTTCACAGCTTCCACCGCGTTGTTGGAGCAGATGCGGTTGCAGCCCAGGATGGTGGCGAAGGCCCGGCGGAAGTCCGCGTTGAAGGCGTAGATGACCGGGTTGAGGGAGGAGTTGGCCCAGCCGAACCAGACGAACACGGTGAAGGTGGTGTCGCTGACGCACGGCGGGTCGCAGAACGGGACGGTGCAGTTCAGGACGAAGAACGGCAGCCAGCAGAACACGAACACCCCCATGATGATGGACAGCGTCTTCAGAACTTTGGTCTCCTTCCTGAACGAAGACTTGAGCGACGCCTCGTCGGCGGCCCGGTGCTGCTGCTGGTTCCGGGTCACGCCGTGGCCCTGGTTCTGAGCCTGCTCCGCCGCCCGCTCCAAAGACGCGATTCTGCGGATTTGGGTCTGAGCGATCCGGTAGATCCGGGTGTAGGTGGCGATCATGATCAGAACCGGGATGTAGAAGCTGATGAGGGAGGAGGAGATGGCGTAGGTTTTGTTCAGGTTGGCCACGCAGCTCATGGCTGCCGAGGCGCTTCCGGTCAGGTTGGTGGAGTTTGTCCAGTTCCTGTCCAATATGGCCGCCACGTCCTCCATCAGCGCGCCGTCCTCCTCCTGAGCCCGGTGCCAGTTCATCTGCACCGGAATGAGGGAGATGAGGATGGACAGCGTCCACGCCACCCCGATCATGACGAACGCCACGCGGTGCGTCATTTTCCGCTCGTACTTGAAGGGGCTGGCGATGGCCCAGTAGCGGTCCACGCTGATGATGCACAGGTTGAGGATGGAGGCCGTGGAGCACATGATGTCGAAGGTGATCCACACGTCGCAGAAGCTTCCGAACAGCCAGCTGTCGGTCACCTCGGTCACGGCCTCCCACGGCATCACCAGCACGGCCACGAACAGGTCGGACACGGCCAGCGAGATCACGAAGAAGTTGGTGACTTTGGACCGCAGGTGGCGGAACTTGATGACGGCGGCGCAGACCAGCGTGTTCCCGAGCAGCGTGGACACGATGAGCAGGAAGAGGATGCAGCCAATCAGGACGCGCAGTCCGTTCCCTCTCACGCCTTCCTCCTCTCCCTCCTCTTCCTCACCGCCCATCCCGTTCAGTTCGGAGAGAACTTGGGTGAAATTACTCCACACCGTGTCGTTTTCCATGGAATCACCAAAGAGAAGCAGATCTAAGAATCTGAAGTCTGACTGAAAAATAAACCAGAAAATCTGCAGATTTGTCTCCCAGAATCAGAGACAATTCGGTCCAAAGAAGAGGACAAAACCTGAGAGGACAGAAACCAGAGACAGCTGGGGAGTCCGGAGGTTCCGGTTCGAGGGGAACCGGTTGGTTCCGTGTGTGGTCGCAGACTGAGCCACAGTGGACTGACCTCCGCTCTGTCCGCTGCAGGTAACAGATTCAGGTTCCCGCTGCTGCAGCAGCAGCTGCTGCAGCTGCTGCATCATCCGCCTCCCTGTTGCTGCTCTGACGGTTCTGACCGGTTCTGATCAAAACGGTTCATTAGACTGAATCAAATTCAAACATTTATATCTTTAAAATATTTAGATTCTTTTCTGCAGGTTTGATTTTCAAATCATTTTTAGTAAAAGAAAATATTAAAATGAACCAAAAACAAATTTAAAAAGCGAGTAATTATTTTCTCTTAATATTTTAACTGATTTAAATAACATTTTATTCCATTTTTCTTTATTCCATGTCAGCGTTTTAATACATTTATCTGATTTTATCTTAATTTTTATTTTGTTCGTCCTGATTTTATCATTTAAATTTACTTCATTTATTTCTTTATTTTATTCCTCATTCTTGTAAAGGATCAGAATTGATCTTATTTTCACATTATTCATATTTCTACGTGGTTTCGCCAGTTTCGGTCTTTGTTTCTCCACAGATCGATCAAACGCAGCTCATGAAAAATCATTTTCCAGTTTTCTCTCTTTTCTGTTTTTGATCAACTGGAAAATTAAACGCTTTTGGTTTTTTTCTCAGATTAATTCTTAATCTCGGTGTTTTTGTTTGGTCTCTGGATTCGGAGTGAAGATTTTTAACTCAACCTCTGATAAAACCGTCTGTGCAGAAATAACAGATTCACTAAACTGATCCTCATCCTCCAGTCTCACCTCTATTAAACACACAGATTATTGATTTTTATATTTAATATATAGATTAACTTCTGTTCGTTTGGTCCTTTAAATATGTTTTATTCTAATTGTAACTGGAACCAGGTGACTCTTGGCTCCACAGCGCCCTCTGCTGGCTGAATTCAGTTAATTCCAGGAAGGTTTTTGTTTCACGTTTACAAATTAATTTTATTCTGCATCATTTATGTGTTTAATCTCCAGGGACAGAATCATTTTTCATAAATCAGTTGTTTATTATTTGAACAATAAGTAATTGAGTGAAAATATTAAATCACAGAAAAATTCATTCACAAAATTTCTCCAAATTATTTTATTTTTGAGGAATTTGAAAAGATTTTTACATTTCATAAATAAATATAAAGTTAAAAATGAGTCAAGCTGGTGAATTTTATTTTTTATTCTTCTTCAGACAAATTCTGATAAATTTCCTTTAACTTGAAATAAATTAAAAACTGAACTTAAGCAGCAGAAATATTATTATAAAAATTGCTTTTGTAAACCGTGATAATATTTTTATCCACAAGGTGGCGCCACGTTTCTTCTCTTCTGCCTCTACAGAGTTTTAGATCGTTTTCTTTCCCGTTTGGAAACATCCATCCATTTTCTTACACCTTGTCCCTCCGTGGGTCAGGAGGTGCTGCTGCCTCTCCAGCTAATGTTCTGGGTGAGAGGCGGGGTCACCTGGACAGGTCACCTGGACAGGTCACCAGTCTGTCGCAGGGCAACACAGAGACACACAACCAGGCACACACACACACACACTCACACCTAGGGACAATTTGGAGAGGCCAATTAACCTGACAGTCATGTTTCTGGACTGTGGGAGGAAACCGGAGTACCTGGAGAAAACCCACCATGCACAGGGAGAACATGGAGACTCCATGCAGAAAGACCGGGAATCGAACCCAGAACCTTCTTGCTGCAAGGCAACAGCTCTACCCACTGTTCCACTGTGCAGCCCCGTTTGGAAACATATAATCATAAAATACACATATTTTAAACACAACAGTGTGTTTTTGTGAATCTGTTGAGCTGTAATGACTCTGGCTCCATGTTGGTGGTGAAACTTGTTTTCAAAATGTTTAGTGAGGTTTTGGTTCAGAAACTTTCTAAATGTGTCTCAGTTGTTATTCATCATCACATATTTTGTTTTATTTGAGTTCATAAAAATGGTTTCTTTGATATTTTTGTGTTGTTATAAAAACAACATGGTAACAAGTTTGATTGTAAAAACTTTTACCAAAGTTTAGTTTAGTTTGTTTGTTTGTTAGCATGTAAACTGTTAATATTCATATGATTCTACTTTACATTAAAACATTTTACTAGTTACTGTTGCTGGTTTTGGAAATTATTCCAAATTTTAGGAGCAAATTTAAATGTGAACTGACCTTTGAACTTTCTCAGTCTTATGCTATTTTATGCTTCTTTTAACAGCTTTTATTAGACAATAAGAAAAACAACATTGATGCATTTTATTAGTAAGAAGAGTAAAACTCAGTTTGAGCCGCTCTTCGCTTCAGGAGGAATGAAATGAACCAGTTCAGTGAACGGTGAACAGTTCATCTGTGTCCTCTGCTGCTGCTTACAGCCTCTAATCTGCAGCGGCTGCTTCTCTTCTCTGATTTTAGATTTGCTGTTTGAACGCCGGCGTGTGTCGGAGCTTCGAGGTGAAGGTAAAGTCATCTTTGACGCAAGCAGGTAGATCGAGCTGGACCGCCGCCCGTCTCCTCACCTGTAATTACACCCGGTGGCGGATCCGCCGGCACTTCTGACGTCGAGGTGAAGAGTTGAAACCTTAATCACTGTTTTGGTTGAGCTGTTGGGCGGGAGCTGCGCGGCGTGTCTGTGGAGGACGGCTTCTTGTCTGCAAACAGCTGTAAGTTGCAGCTCTTGTTGACTCATGCACTCATGTGAAACCAGGCTGAGGTGATGGAGACGTGTGCAGCCTGCTGCGTTCTGCAGCTCTGCGGTTTGGAGGGAGCGGCTGAGAAGAAGTTAACCTGGTTCAGTCCGTCTAAACTCCACCGCTTTGTGAAACGGATTTAACATGACGCCGTGACTCACAGGTCAACTGGGTTTAATGGTTTCCCCCTGACTGAACCAGTGGTTGAAATGCTCTTTCCTAACATTCTGGCTTCGGTTCCAACCAGAACCAAGCATTTCTTTCCATCTGATTTTAAAAACTACTTCATCTGATTGGTTTAAAGACAGTATCCATGGTAACCAAACGTCAGTGAAACAGTCACAAAGTCTTGATGCTCAAATCCAGTTTTTTGCTGAAATCGTTTTTTCTGTGTGTCACCTGAACGCCTCGCGCTGCGTTTGGGTTAAATCCTGCTGGTCCAGTTGGTCTGTTGGCCGTGGAGTCCCAACTTCCCACTCAGTGGAAACGAGATTTAAATGACTGAAATGTTGGCTGGACAACAAGCCCACATGACCACCTACCACCACCATGCCTGATAACTGGAGTGACATGTTTCTGCTGACTTTGGCCTCTGCTTCCCTTCACGATCTCAAACTAAACACTTTTTACAACCTTTTCCTGACCATCCATCCATCCATCCATCCATCCATCCATCCATCCATCCATCCATCCATCCATCCATCCATCCATCCATCCATCCATCCATCCATCCATCCATCCATCCATCCATCTTATCCGGGTCAGGTCTTGGGGGCAGCAGCTTCAGAAGGGAGGCCCAGACTTCCCTCCCCAGCCTCTTCCAGCTCCTCCAGGAACCCCAAGGCGTTCCCAGGCCATAGAGAGACATCGTCCCTCCAGCGTGTCCTGGGTCTCCCCTCCTCCTGGTGGGACCTGAACTCCTCACCAGGGAGGCGTCCAGGAGGCATCCTGACCAGATGCCCGAGCCTCAACTGGCTCCTCTCGACGTGGAGGAGCAGCGGCTCTACTCTGAGTCCCTCCCAGATGACCGAGCTTCTCTCTCTAAGGGAGAGCCCAGCCACCCTGCGGAGGAGGAAACCCATTTCGGCCGCTTGTACCCGTGATCTCGTTCTTTCGGTCATGACCTTTTCCTGACCTTTAACCTTTAATCAGCTGACTGAGGCCTGCAGGTGGCGCTCATCAACCCTCAGTCTGAATCTTTTCATTGGTCTGAGATGTTTTCCTCTAGTAAATAATTGTTTATTCTGCAGATTGATGGATGTCGGGGTTTATAAAACTTCCCTGATTGATGGGCAGAAATTAATATCAGGTGGAGAGAAATCCTCCGAACTTCCAACATAAAGTAGTTTAACCTGAACTACAGGAGTAGAAGAGGAACCAAAAGTATCATTTATTGATTGTTTTTGTGTGAATGTAATCAGGTTGTTGTCGGAGTCAGATTGCTGCAGCCCGTAGCTGAGCTGATCTCCACCAGCTTCCTAAACACGGTGGTCCTCTCCGATTGGCTCGGTTTGTTTCTGGATTTAGAAACTTTCCCCCAAAACAACCCGGGATTTCAGCCTCCAACCCGCTGCTGCAGGCCTGTGTGAAAAACAAACGTCTGCCGGTGAGAACTCGGAGGAATCACACTTTACATCCTCTGTTTTGTAAATCTCAGGGTGAAGGTAAAGTCGAGTTAATTACAGGGTTTTATTTTGAAGGATCTTGTTGAATAGAAGACAAACTTGAGGCAGGTTGGTGTTTAAAGTGACCGACCAGCAGCTGAACGACCCTCGGAGCGTTTCTGCTCCCTTCAGTGGTTTTCACCAGCTGAGCTGGTCTGCGCCGCACTGGGAGCTCTGGGATTTCAGGTTTCCCCTCTTTGTTCAGCTGATCCTCCTGAATCCTGATGATGCTCATCAGTAAATCCTCGATCCAGAAACCGCAGTTTATCTCCCATGATTCCCTGAAACGAGTGGATTTAAGGATAAACATGTTCAGTTTTCACAGAACAATGGCTCCATTGAGAGGACCTGGGATCTGAAGCTCCTCATTTCTGAAGTAAAGCCGAGAACCAGAGGATCCTCTGGGTTTAGTTCGGTTCTCGTTTCCTGTTTTTAGTCTACAATCTTATTTACTTCACTTTATTTCTATCAAATTGTATTAGTTGTGCTCATTTTATTGATTGCAAGGAATAATTCAGCCTTAATGGCTGCCTTTAAAATATGGCTTTAAAATAAAATAAATATTTCGCACCAGATGAAATTTCCAATTTTAAACATTTTTTTTGTTTTCTAAGAAAATAAATTACAAATGTCAAAAAAATATTTAAAAAGTGACTTTTATTTTAATCATTACTTTAGTGAATTATATAACAGAGTAAATATGAGCATAAAGTCATAACACTAACAGAACAAAAAGGCATTTTTACCAGAAGAACGTCTGAAATTACAAGAACAAAGATTTTTTGTTATTTTCATGTTGGAGTTTTTATAAAATTATTACTTTGTTCTCCTAACATTAAGACTTTATTCTGGTATCATTTAGATTTTATTGTCATATTCTAGTATTTCTATGACTGTAATGTTTTAACGTTGTGACTTCATTATTGGAATAAAATTAATTCTGAACTCAAACAGAAGCTGTAAAACAAGATGGCCGCCCTGGAGTTCTGCTGTCACTCTGAGCCAAAAACCCAAGAAAAGCATCGGTGGGAAAAAAATGATTAAATCCTCCACAAAGTCAAACATGTGATCAATAGAATTGATTTTTCTCCAGCTCTACTTTAACCTGCAGGAGAAAAAGGAGGATAAGAAAATAAACGTGGAGGCGAGCTGCTGCGGACAGGAACGTCTTCAGAAACGGAAGATTCAAACTGTTGCCACATCGGGTAAAAGACGAGCAGCTGGTTTTAAATTGAATCTCCACAGGAGGAAGAGATTCACCCTCAGATCCGCATCAACCTGCAGCTGAAAGGTTTCCAGGTTCTGGAGCAGCTAAACGTCACCATCCCTCCACCACCGTGCTGGACAGGTGGCAGGAGGCCTTATGGCTTACTTCCACCCTTCCTCACAGTCTTTTTCTAACCTTTTCATGACCTTTGACCTTTAACCTGCCTGTAGAGTCAGACATGGAGCTCTTGAGGTTTGTGGTCGTTTCTCTGAGCGTCCCGCTCTGACGTTGGACTGAATCTGCTGAGACTCTGAGGTCAGATATGCTTGATGCACCTGCATCAGGTTTTTATTTTTGTTTGATGGGAACTGACACTGTTGAGCTTAGATTTAAAGAATTGCAGGAATTAGCAGAAGAAGAAGCGTTTTAAAGAAAGAAACACTTTCTGAACTGTTTTCCTCTGCTGTCCTTTAGTGTCATTTTGAAGCAGCAGGACCGACACCTGAACCCCTGACTGATTGCAGCGTTCGGGCAGAAAGCCTTTTAGATGCGACCGTGAACCTCTGAGCACCTCACACGTTCATAAATATTTACAGTGGGAGCAGACGGGAGCCATGTTGGGTGAGAGGAGGAGAGCCGAGATAAGCTCTGTTTAAAGAAGCAGGAAGATGAATCTGAATCTGCTGAAAACTGAAAGTATTCCTACATTAACCTGCGTTCATGTAAACGTGTTTTAGTATTTCATGATACAGTAATACATGTTTAAAATGAAATGGTTCTGACTCAGGAGGCTGAATTCAGATGCATGCCACACTTTTAAGATTTTTGTAAACAAATGTAAAAAAACATGGAACATTTTGTTTTCATTTCAAAATTATTCACAACTTTTTGCTGATTGCATCACATAAAAATTAAAACGTGAAACTTTGTGGCTGTAAAAAGTTTCGACTCTTCAGGTTTCATAAAACTGGTTCTTTGTTTTCTCCTGCATGTAGAGAGAACAGGCCTGCAGGAGTTGGTCTGGAAAACTAGATGCTCTTGGTCATATTTTGACCCGGTTCGGGTCGGGGCTCCTGCCTCTGATCAACGTATCAAACCTCAGAAAGACGATCCACTTCCTGTCTGGTAGGACAGGAAGGAGGTTCCTGTGCTGCATCAGGAGGTTCCTGTGCTGCATCAGGAGGTTCCTGTGCTGCAGCAGCTGCAGCAGGACGTTCCTGTGCTGCATCAGGAGGTTCCTGTGCTGCATCAGGAGGTTCCTGTGCTGCATCAGGAGGTTCCTGTGCTGCAGCAGGAGGTTCCTGTGCTGCAGCAGGAGGTTCCTGTGCTGCATCAGGAGGTTCCTGTGCTGCATCAGGAGGTTCCTGTGCTGCATCAGGAGGTTCCTGTGCTGCAGCAGGAGGTTCCTGTGCTGCATCAGGAGGTTCCTGTGCTGCATCAGGAGGTTCCTGTGCTGCATCAGGAGGTTCCTGTGCTGCAGCAGGAGGTTCCTGTGCTGCATCAGGAGGTTCCTGCGCTGCAGCAAGAGGTTCCTGTGCTGCATCAGGAGGTTCCTGCGCTGCATCAGGAGGTTCCTGCGCTGTAGCAGGAGGTTCCTGTGCTGCATCAGGAGGTTCCTGCGCTGCAGCAAGAGGTTCCTGTGCTGCATCAGGAGGTTCCAGCGCTGTAGCAGGAGGTTCCTGCGCTGCATCAGGAGGTTCCTGCGCTGTAGCAGGAGGTTCCTGTGCTGCATCAGGAGGTTCCTGTGCTGCATCAGGAGGTTCCTGTGCTGCAGCAGGAGGTTCCTGTGCTGCATCAGGAGGTTCCTGCGCTGCAGCAAGAGGTTCCTGTGCTGCATCAGGAGGTTCCTGCGCTGCATCAGGAGGTTCCTGCGCTGTAGCAGGAGGTTCCTGTGCTGCATCAGGAGGTTCCTGCGCTGCAGCAAGAGGTTCCTGTGCTGCATCAGGAGGTTCCAGCGCTGTAGCAGGAGGTTCCTGCGCTGTAGCAGGAGGTTCCTGTGCTGCATCAGGAGGTTCCTGCGCTGCAGCAAGAGGTTCCAGCGCTGCAGCAGGTCGTTCCTGTGCTGCAGCAGGTCGTTCCTGTGCTGCATCAGGACGTTCCTGCGCTGCAGCAGGACGTTCCTGCGCTGCAGCCGAAGCGCTGAGCGGCCGGCGGAAGGGTTAAAGGGACGCCGCTGCCGCTGGTTTTCCTCTGTTGTCTGTCTAAAAGCTTCCAGCGGCTCTGACAGATCGGAGCTTTCAGATCACTTGTTGCTAATAGAGGGATATTTACGCTAACGGGAACAGGGAGAGTGTAACCTCAGGTCACTGCACTCAGCAACAACACTCACACAGAGACACGCAGACGGCCCGCACTGCTTTTACAGCAGGGACAGACGGATACACTGTAAAAAATGGCCGTCTGAACCAGTCATGCAAGCTGCAGTCGCCTAAAGCAGGAGGTCACCAGCAGGTCAGACGTGTTTTCAGCTCAGAGACTTTCTGCACCGGCAGGCTTTGACTGGACCGCTGCTGATCCAGTCCTTCTGGTTTACCAATAAAACCTCCAAACTCCTCTAAGGTGACAAACATCTACAGGAAAAATACAAAAATACTTTGGATTGGAGACAAATCTGGGATCAAATCTCATTAAAGATACTTTTCTCAACAGAAAGGCACAAGAAACGGAGACTTGAGAAAAACTCAACACATCACAGCCACTAATGCCTGGAGAAATAATAATAATACATTCAGCTTGGCAAAACACTTAATAAAGATATTTTACAAGAATCAAGTAAAACTAGAAATAATCCTGAAAGGAGAAAGAAAAGCACAAAACAACATGAAACCCCTGCATGCTGCTGTGTTAGGAAACAGGCTTCCTTGGTTTGGGATGAATGTAAAACAGAAGCAGCTGATCACAAAATGCTGTTACTGGTTGCTATGGCAACCAGTTTTGTGAGAAGTATCTGAGTCTTCCTAAAAGCCAATATCTATCCCACATAACATCAGACAAACAGGATCTGTTTTAGAAAAGTTTTCATTCAAATGAACGCGGATAAATCCCCTGAGCGTTGATCTGAACATGCCAGACCCATAGGGGGCAGTGTAGCATGAAAGTAAAACCTCTCAGCCAATCAGATTGCTTCAAAGCAACCATGACTTCCTGTTAGGGTGGCAGCAGAAAAAAAAGTTAGAATGGAGCAAAGATCAGAACTGCAGCTGGAGACTAAACCTGAGGACATTTCACAACAAAGCGAGATAAAAAGAGTAACTTTCTGCCAAAATAATCAGAAAAAAATGACACTTCTGAGTTTGAACATTTGCTAAAAATAAATAAATATATTTTTATATTACCAGTAATCTCAAATATTTTCTAGAGAGAAAAATCTTTTTACTTTTGAAACTTCCATGTAACTTTTTGAGTGAAATTAGCTCCTTTTCCTCTTCAGCTTTAGTCTGCATGTATCTGGAAGGTGGGAGGAAGCCGGAGTATCCAGGGAGAAGCAGGACACGCACAGGGAGAACATGCAAACAGCATGCAGAAAGACTCATTACCCAGGCTAACGTCTGGCTGCTAGCTAGCTGTTAGCTGGCTGTTAGCTGGCTGTTAGCTGGCTGTGCTAACGGCTCCATGCAGTCAGGACGGCCAATCAGAGCAGCTCTGTTGAAAACACAAAGTAACTTTCTGCTTTGGTTCCTGCAATATTTACTCAGGTTAGCACCAGTTTTCTTTATTTAAACCTGAAGTGATAAATTCTTTAAAAAGCCAAAGCATTCTGATGTTTGTTAGCTGAAGTTTAGCAGGTGGAAAAGTCCAATGAGACTCCGGTGAAGTTTTTCTCCTCAGAAAACATTAAAGCTGTCGCAGAATGACTCCCTGCCAACCTGTGAACTTCCGTGTTTGGCTAACTCTCTGCTCTTTGTTTCAGGGATTTGCTGCTGAATTATCTAACGCAATCACAACAATTTGATAAACCGGGCTGTTCAAACAGAACCGGGTCGCGGTCTGGGTCCAGGGGAACAACAGCGGCTCGAAAATAAAACGGAACACTGATGGAGTTAAACGGCCTGCGCTGTCGGCTAAGCTCCGGCTTTGGGAAAGAAAAACGCCGACAAATTAGGCGGAAACGCTGCAGCTGAACTTGTTGTCATTCCGGAGCCAGTCATGGCCGCTGTGACACCTATCGCGACCTCGAACAAACATGGCGAGGTCGTGACCCTGCTGTGTTTGGATTCACAGGCCGGGGGTCCAGACTGCAGAACGGGTCAAAGCTCCCAACAGGAATGCATCCGCGGCCCTTTGACTAGGACATTCACCTCAACATGAACCTTCAGCCAAACACAACTGACTCCAGCTCCACTCACAGAAGGAAGGTCAGCAGCTTTTCTCTGGAAGTAAACTTCTACATTTTAGCCACACTGAAGAATTACTTTTCTTAAATTTAGAATATTCTGGAATATTAATCTGGTAACAGATCTCAAATTTAAGAGCAACTTTCTCCATCGTGGGACAGTTTTACAACATAAAACTGACTTTTAGGAATGGATCTAAATTGATGGAGGATTTTCTGTGATTCACAAAATGATACGTGCAGAAAACTGGACTTATCAGCTTCAATCAGGCCGATGGGTTGTGTGATGATGGAAACGTCGCTCCACCAGCAGACAGAAATGATGTTGAAAGAGTTGAACTTCCTCTCAGTCTGCTGAGTGGTTTTATTCATAGTCATAACTTTTCTCTGGACCTTCTGGTTCTGTCACATTGCTTGTCCGTCATTTACTCCTTCACATGAAAACATGTGTCTTTTTAACTTTGGTCAAACTGTTGCACTGAGCCTACAGTGCTGAAACTCCAGAGCCTGAGGATTCAGATCATAGAAATAATGAGCAACAGTTAGCTGCTGCTGCTGCTGTTGTAGCTGCTGCTGCTGCTGTAGCTGCTGCAGCTGCTGTAGCTGCAGCTGCTGCTGCTGTTCTGCCATATAAGCAGGAGTGAAAATGGAGTCAAGCGCAGATCTGAAGATAAAACAATGAGAATATGATTTTAATTAATAGATGCCCATTCTTTCCCATTATGACACTTAAAATTATTTAATTTTTGACTGTGTAAATTTTCAAATGGTTGAGTATTTAATTACATGGTGGTATGTTTATGTTTTGTATATTAGCATCTGCTCGCTAATTCTTCAGTCACAGTAAAAATGCTAATAGCAAAATAAAGACTTGATTGCTATGGAAACCACTGGCTTATGCTAACAGGAGCTCACTTTATGTGGCTTCATTTTAAGCATGCTAGCTGTTTGCTACTGTGTTTTTGTTTATATGTTGAGTTTTAAAAATGCATTCAAAAATAAAATTTTTGGTTCTTGCGTCAAAATATGACTGAAGAAATTTAGTTATGATCAGCACAAAATACACACTTTTATTTCCACAATCATTTCCAAATTCATATTTTACTAATTTACAGAAATATTTCAGAGCTGTAAAAGCAAAAGACTCTGTTGGATAAATAAACACATCCATCTAACGTCCAGCAGTTCTGTCCAGTGTAGCCATTATGCAAAGGCTTTAATAGTTTAAAGAAAGCGTTAAAGTTGTTCAGGAAAATGAAAATGCTTCCACACATATGGCAACAGATCAGCAACGACATCATGACCACCTACCAATCAGAACTGGCCCCTAAAGCAACTTTGACTATCTCCCTCTAGCTAACAGTGGCAACTATGAAGACAAAGCCACAGTTGTTGGTCAGATGTTATGGGTGACCTCCAGTCCGACCTTAACAGGTAAAGTACATTTCCAGCGTTTCCACATTAATTAACTTGGTAGCAAAGAAGAAGAACTACTTAGATATGCTATCGAACAGCGTTGGGGTAAATAAATGGAAGAAAATCATCCATTATAACTACTTAAGAGTTGAACTAGACTCTTTGTTTCAAAACCTTGACATTGTAAACATTCTGTTGCTTTCAGACAGCAGAAAGTTTGTACAAATTCACACAGGCTGAGCCTTTTGTTGACAAATCCAACCATTCTTGTCATCACAGCTCACAGATTTCCATCCGCTGGCCTCCTTAACAGATGCCGCACAGCCAAGCTCCTCAGCAGGTGGCTGCAGCCAGTAGCTGAAAGAAGATCAGGTCTCTTAGATTATGGATGGATTCCATTTTTATGACGTTTGGGTTCTTACCCGTTTGTTAGCTCACTCCCATTGAGCCACTTCCAGCCACTACCTTCTACCCTGAGGCCAATCCAGTAGCGGATGGCTCCTGCAGCAGCTAGACTGATTTTATAGATGAAGTCCTGATGAAAACGGACAATCCTAGGTAAACAGTGGATAGTGTGGGAGCTGAGGATGACTGAGTAAAGTGTTGACCATGTTTCCAGCCCAACCTGCTCTTCAGGATTTCCAACAACAACCAAATCTGCGTCTCTTAATCTGCAGTCGTCTCTAGCTTCATCCCAGGTCTTCTGATCCAAATCGTTCTGGCTGCTGATCTTATAGCAGCTGAGCTGGAAGTGGAGCCAACCTTGCTGGCAAGGTTTAGTTTGTCTTTCTGATTGTAAAAACAATGTCATTAGGAAAAATGTTTTAGTTCATAAACAAGATACTTAAATGTATAATTTTACTGTACTTTTTCTGCCGTAGTAAGGATGTGGTGTGGTGTGTTGTGGTAATGTCCCCAATGGTAAGGATGTGGTGTGGTGTAGTAATGTCCCCAATGGTAAGGATGTGGTGTGGTGTGGTGTAGTAATGTCCCCAATGGTAAGGATGTGGTGTGGTGTAGTAATGTCCCCAATGGTAAGGTTGGGGTGTGGTGTAGTAATGTCCCCAATGGTAAGGATGTGGTGTGGTGTGGTGTGGTAATGTCCCCAATGGTAAGGATGTGGTGTGGTGTAATGTCCCCAATGGTAAGGATGTGGTGTGGTGTAGTAATGTCCCCAATGGTAAGGATGTGGTGTGGTGTAGTAATGTCCCCAATGGTAAGGTTGGGGTGTGGTGTAGTAATGTCCCCAATGGTAAGGATGTGGTGTGGTGTGGTGTGGTAATGTCCCCAATGGTAAGGATGTGGTGTGGTGTAGTAATGTCCCCAATGGTAAGGATGTGGTGTGGTGTAGTAATGTCCCCAATGGTAAGGTTGTGGTGTGGTGTAGTAATGTCCCCAATGGTAAGGTTGTAGTGTGGTGTAGTAATGTCCCCAATGGTAAGGTTGTGGTGTGGTGTAGTAATGTCCCCAATGGTAAGGTTGGGGTGTGGTGTAGTAATGTCCCCAATGGTAAGGTTGGGGTGTGGTGTAGTAATGTCCCCAATGGTAAGGTTGGGGTGTGGTGTAGTAATGTCCCCAATGGTAAGGATGTGGTGTGGTGTGGTAATGTCCCCAATGGTAAGGATGTGGTGTGGTGTAGTAATGTCCCCAATGGTAAGGATGTGGTGTGGTGTAGTAATGTCCCCAATGGTAAGGATGTGGTGTGGTGTGGTAAGGTAATGTCCCCAATGGTAAGGATGTGGTGTGGTGTAGTAATGTCCCCAATGGTAAGGATGTGGTGTGGTGTGGTAATGTCCCCAATGGTAAGGTTGTGGTGTGGTGTAGTATTGTCCCCAACGGTAAGGATGTGGTGTGGTAGTATTGTCCCCAATGGTAAGGATGTGGTGTGGTGTAGTAATGTCCCCAATGGTAAGGATGTGGTGTGGTGTAGTAATGTCCCCAATGGTAAGGATGTGGTGTGGTGTAGTAATGTCCCCAATGGTAAGGATGTGGTGTGGTGTAGTAATGTCCCCAATGGTAAGGATGTGGTGTGGTAAGGTAATGTCCCCAATGGTAAGGATGTGGTGTGGTGTGGTGTAGTAATGTCCCCAATGGTAAGGATGTGGTGTGGTGTAGTAATGTCCCCAATGGTAAGGATGTGGTGTGGTGTAGTAATGTCCCCAATGGTAAGGATGTGGTGTGGTGTGGTAATGTCCCCAATGGTAAGGTTGTGGTGTGGTGTAGTAATGTCCCCAATGGTAAGGATGTGGTGTGGTAGTAATGTCCCCAATGGTAAGGATGTGGTGTGGTGTGGTGTAGTAATGTCCCCAATGGTAAGGATGTGGTGTGGTGTAGTAATGTCCCCAATGGTAAGGATGTGGTGTGGTGTAGTAATGTCCCCAATGGTAAGGATGTGGTGTGGTGTAGTAATGTCCCCAATGGTAAGGATGTGGTGTGGTAAGGTAATGTCCCCAATGGTAAGGATGTGGTGTGGTGTGGTGTAGTAATGTCCCCAATGGTAAGGATGTGGTGTGGTGTAGTAATGTCCCCAATGGTAAGGATGTGGTGTGGTAAGGTAATGTCCCCAATGGTAAGGATGTGGTGTGGTGTGGTGTAGTAATGTCCCCAATGGTAAGGATGTGGTGTGGTGTAGTAATGTCCCCAATGGTAAGGTTGGGGTGTGGTGTAGTAATGTCCCCAATGGTAAGGATGTGGTGTGGTAAGGTAATGTCCCCAATGGTAAGGATGTGGTGTGGTGTGGTGTAGTAATGTCCCCAATGGTAAGGATGTGGTGTGGTGGTGTAATGTCCCCAATGGTAAGGATGTGGTGTGGTGGTGTAATGTCCCCAATGGTAAGGATGTGGTGTGGTGTAGTAATGTCCCCAATGGTAAGGATGTGGTGTGGTGTGGTAATGTCCCCAATGGTAAGGATGTGGTGTGGTAATGTCCCCAACAGTAAGGGTGTGGTGTGGTAATATTGTCCCCAATGGTAAGGATGTGGTGTGGTGTGGTAATGTTTTGCTTTGGGCATTGCTGTTGTGGTCCACTCAAAGCTCAGTTTTCTCCAGTCTTTTGTAGAAGTTTCTTGTTTTTGCGGTCGCCATAAATCTGCTCGCAGTTCCTGGACATTTTCTCTAAGGCGCTGATTAACGTCCTGGACGTCCTTTAACTTAGCAGAAACGATAACTGTATCTAAAATGTCACAGAAAAATATTTGGTAAATTTAGGTAACACTTGACAAATGCAAAATACATTTTAACATTGATTCTGTTTCAGATGAGCGTAGAAGTAATGACAAACTAAGCAACATAACTTAAGTAATAATTAAAGTATTAACTTATTTATTTATACTCACAGTGGATGCGCAGACCAGTGATTATTACCAGTATCACCCAACAGATCGCTACTGTTGACAGAGAGCGTTTGATGGAAGGATTCCAGTCAACTAAGAGGAAAACAATGTCAGAAACATGAGAATTAAATATTTACTGAACTTTCTGAGACTTTCTGCTTATCTACTTATTTTCTGTCGTCTGGTTGGAGACGAGTTCTGGTTGAGCTCAGAGTCAACAGCTGCATTTACATGATCCTCCTGAAGATCACCTGAAACAAACATCAATCTACTTTTAATATGAATTTTAAGAAAATCCTGTTAAATACAAACTGATATATTTCACATTGAGGAAGTGTCAAAGTTTTTGCTCTTAAAAAAAGGAAAAACATTAACAAAAAATTAAAATCTGTCAATTAAAGCTGAAAGACACATTTGTTGCTGTGCTGCAGCAGCTACAGCTGCTTTTACTTTGAATCCATCCAAAGAAAAAGGAATTTGCTTCACTATTCAGTAGCTGTTTCATAAAATGAAACATTAAACAACATTTTACCTGTAGAGTCGTAAACATTGGGGTTACGAGTCGCAGTCGGCTCCATGGATTCTGCCTTCATGTTGAACAAAGATCAGCGCCTTTGCAGGCAGAGGATGAACCTAAAGAGAGAAGTTCTTCACATCTGCTTTTGTGGTCTTTTGAACCTTCCTGTTCTGTTTTAAGAGGCCGTCGTCGAGTTTTTAACCACAGCCTGTTGGTCTTTCTGCTGCTCATAATTTGCCCTTTTTAGGGCAAAACTCAGCAATCTGCCCCAGAACAAAGGACTAAAAACCACCACTTTGAAATTATGGTTGAATAAATTTGGGATTAATTTCCATTTCCTCTATTTCACATTGTTGATGCCTGACAAGCTTCATTCATAAAATATGATTAAAATCAACCAAGTTCACCACATGACGCATTAATTATCCACAACAAAATAAAATAAGCAGCTGATAATAAAATCTCTCTCTTTATGAGTTTTTGGTCAAGTAAAGACATTCGGTGTTGACCAGGACTGGAACAAAGACGTGCTGCAGCTCTACGGCCCAACAGGCGGTTCTGGTGCAGCAGATGGTCCAACTTCAGTCAGAACCACCAACACAGAACATGGAGGAACATGAACTGTGTAAACATGTGTAAACTTGTTAGCATGTTTAACGATGAGTTCACTGAGAGTTCAGTCACTGCAGCTCTGCTAGTTTAACCTGCTGGGTGAACCAGCTGCTCCTTCCCTCAGAGAAAAGTTATGGAGTATTTAAAGACATCATGTTGTATTCATCGCTATCTGCTTGCTAATTATGCTATTTCTGTAAAAATGCTAATAGCTGAAGAAGAACTTGATAATGGACTATGGACACCACTATGCTAACAGGTGCTAACTACTGGTTATTGTTAATATCTGAATGCATCTTTATACAGTTCACCAAACACAAGCAATTTACATTTGTTTTCTCTCACTTCAAAATATTACTGGAGGGAACAGAACAAAATACATCCACTTTAAAATAAGTATTTAGAAAATCAAATTTTATTCATTTACAGAAATATTTCAGAGCTGTAAAACCAAAGTCCACCATGGATTTAATCAAACCATTTAGTCAGATGGGTAGAAGCAGAAAGTCATTGAAATGAATGAAAACATAGAATAATGTTATAGAAAAGTCTCCAACATCAAATACCAAAAAATCTTTAATGCGATAAGGAATTTGTTCTGAATTTTTATATGAAAGAGCTTATTAGACACAAATAATTGCTGAGTATAAAAGAGGTTAATAATAATTACCCTGTTTGTCTTTATTTGTTGTTTTGTGAAACTGAAACAAAGCAAAATGTTGGTTATAAGATGAAAAAAGCATCTGGAATGACTTGAATTGTTTTTGAAGGAAGTCAGAACTAAAGTGTTGGGTCTGTTGGTGAGAAAGTGGCATTTCACCATAACCAATCAGGAATGACTTCATGATCACCTGCCAATCAGCACTGGTCCTTCAAAACAACATGGATGACTCCCATCCTCTAACAGATCCAATAATAACATTTTATTGGTCTAAATGTTGGGTGACCAATGTACAGTTCTATCTTAAAACATTTCCAAACCACAATGTTTCCTCCTTATTTAGTTTGATAACCCAGAAAAAGTAAAACGGGGAGTTAAAGATAAAGAAATAAAAGAACCGCTTAGATTTGCTGCAATGTGGTTTTATAGGAATATGATGTGGCGTCATTAGTGGTGTTGTAGTATGGAAGTGTGGCATAGTAGGGATGTGGGGTGGTGTAGTAGGGGTGTCTGCCATAGGAGGGAGTCGGTGTAGCGTAGTAGTAGGGACGTCTGCCATAGGAGGGAGTCGGTGTAGCATAGTAGTATGGACGTCTGCCATAGGAGGGAGTCGGTGTAGCATAGTAGTAGGGACGTCTGTCATGGTATGGATGTCTGCCATGGTATGGAGTCTGTGTAGCGTAGTAGTATGGACGTCTGCCATAAAATGAAGTCGGTGTAGCATAGTAGTAGGGACGTCTGCCATAGGAGGGAGTCGGTGTAGCATAGTAGTAGGGACGTCTGCCATAGTATGGATGTCTGCCATGGTATGGAGTCGGTGTAGCGTAGTAGTAGGGACGTCTGCCATAGTATGGAGTCGGTGTAGCGTAGTAGTAGGGACGTCTGTCATGGTATGGACGTCTGCCATAGGAGGGAGTCGGTGTAGCATAGTAGTAGGGACGTCTGCCATAGTATGGAGTCGGTGTGGCGTAGTAGTAGGGACGTCTGTCATGATATGGACGTCTGCCATGGTATGGAGTCGGTGTAGCGTAGTAGTAGGGACGTCTGTCATGGTATGGACGTCTGCCATAGGAGGGAGTTGGTGTAGCATAGTAGTAGGGACGTCTGCCATAGTATGGACGTCTGCCATAGTATGGAGTCGGTGTAGCGTAGTAGTAGGGACGTCTGTCATGATATGGACGTCTGCCATGGTATGGAGTCGGTGTAGCGTAGTAGTAGGGACGTCTGTCATGGTATGGACGTCTGCCATAGGAGGGAGTTGGTGTAGCATAGTAGTAGGGACGTCTGCCATAGTATGGACGTCTGCCATAGTATGGAGTCGGTGTAGCGTAGTAGTAGGGACGTCTGCCATAGTATGGAGTCGGTGTAGCGTAGTAGTAGGGACGTCTGCCATAGTATGGAGTCGGTGTGGCGTAGTAGTATGGACGTCTGCCGTAGTATGGACGTCTGCCATAGTATGGAGTCGGTGTGGCATAGTAGTATGGACGTCTGCCATAAAATGAAGTCGGTGTAGCGTAGTAGTAGGGACGTCTGCCATAGTAGGGAGTCGGTGTAGCGTAGTAGTAGGGACGTCTGCCATAGTATGGACGTCTGCCATAGTATGGAGTCGGTGTAGCGTAGTAGTAGGGACGTCTGCCATAGTATGGAGTCGGTGTGGCGTAGTAGTATGGACGTCTGCCGTAGTATGGACGTCTGCCATAGTATGGAGTCGGTGTGGCATAGTAGTATGGACGTCTGCCATAGTAGGGAGTCGGTGTAGCATAGTAGTAGGGACGTCTGCCATAGGAGGGAGTCGGTGTAGCGTAGTAGTAGGGACGTCTGCCATAGTATGGACGTCTGCCATAGTATGGAGTCGGTGTAGCGTAGTAGTAGGGACGTCTGCCATAAAATGAAGTCGGTGTAGCGTAGTAGTAGGGACGTCTGCCATAGTAGGGAGTCGGTGTAGCGTAGTAGTAGGGATGTCTGCCATAGTATGGACGTCTGCCATAGTATGGAGTCGGTGTAGCGTAGTAGTAGGGACGTCTGCCATAGTATGGAGTCGGTGTGGCGTAGTAGTATGGACGTCTGCCGTAGTATGGACGTCTGCCATAGTATGGAGTTGGTGTGGCATAGTAGTATGGACGTCTGCCATAGTAGAGAGTCGGTGTAGCGTAGTAGGGACGTGTGCCATGGTATGGACGTCTGCCATAGTAGGGAGTCGGTGTAGCGTAGTAGGGACGTCTGCCATAGTATGGAGTCGGTGTAGCATAGTAGTAGGGACGTCTGCCATAGTATGGAGTCGGTGTAGCGTAGTAGTATGGACGTCTGCCGTAGTATGGACGTCTGCCATAGTATGGAGTCGGTGTAGCATAGTAGTAGGGACGTCTGCCGTAGTATGGAGTCGGTGTAGCGTAGTAGTATGGATGTGGTCTTCTGTAGTAGGGACGTCTGCCGTAGTAAGGATGTGGTGTGGTGTAGTAAGGTTGTGCTTCAGGCATTGTTGTTTCGGTCCACTCAAAGCGGGGATCTCTCCAGTCCTTTGTAGCAGCTTCTTGCTTTTGCAGTCGCCATAAATCTGATTGTAGTATCTGGGCTTTTTCACTAAGATGCTGATTTACGTCCTCAACGTCCTTCAACTTAGCAGAAAGGAGAAAAGTATCTGAAATGTTAAAAATTAATTTTGATTAATTTTTTTACGTTTGACAGAAGTAAAATACATTCCTGTGTTATTTCTTACACATGAGGGTAGATCTGAATATCCTTGTGTAACAATAAACTCTATAATTTCAGGTCTTAATAGATGGTGTCTTTGTTGGCAACAGCAATGATCTCTGGATCTAGTTGCCTTTTCTCCTGCAACTGCACACTGACAAGGATGGATCTATCAATCATCCAGTTCAGTTTAACAGATCCACTGTCCAGTCAGTGCTGTACTTAGCCTTTTGGTTACTCTACCGCCGTGTTTTTAATCAATGCAGAACGATCTCCATCTGTAGCACCAAATGTGAACGTGAGACTAGAATCACTTAGCGAATTAAAAGGACAATGTTGATATTTTGAATAGAGGTTTTGTTAAGTATCAGTAATAAGCATGGTACATTGTTCATGGCCTTCATTCAACAGTTGACAGACAGGAAGGTGGTCTATGAGAGAGGCATGAGACAAAGGTCAACAGGCCAGGACTCAAACCCGTGACGGCCGTTGTAGCCTATATCGGTAAACATTATCTGTTTCAATAGATTTAACGTAATAAACTCAGCTATTTGCGCTCTTCCCAAACATCTGGTGAAGTCTACCAATGGCACAACCCTGATCTCTGAGCTCTCCAGCTCTACTGTGCATCATGGCTGCAATCAGCTGGTCTTCACCCAAACTCCAGGAAGGCCAAGGAGGTTCTGGTGAGATTCTCCTGCAGGTACCGTGGTTTTCAGAAGCTGCCACCTTCCAAGGGAAACTTGTGATGATTGTAGGGGGAATAGAGGTACTTGGGCACTGGTTCCCTTCTAATACAGAGGAGATTCTCCAGAAATGCAGCCAGAGGGGATATATTTTTAAAGCTGGGGTATGTAACTTAATGTGTTTGTTAAATCTGCCACTGTGTCGTAACAATATGACAGATAATCTGTGAAAAATATCAAGGGTTATACCTGCTCCTCATACCAACTACAGAAACACGCAGCTCAGACAGAAACGACCAATCAGAGCCAGGAGGCTACCAGTGACAGCGGATAAACAGTTTTCTCTGCCATTAGCACATTTAGCAACACGTACACAAGGGGGATTGACACCACCAAGACCATCCTCTTGCCTCTGATTGGTTGATTTTGGCTGGGAGTGGTGCACTTCTTCAGATGCAACAGCAGCACTGGGAGGAAGTGAAGGAGCCTGATCTTTCCACACATTATCTGTCTCATGCTATTCTGTCAGGACAGGAAACGGTGACAGTTTTATCAAATCCATATAAAAATTATTTTCATAAAAATTACACACCCCAGTATAAAGGAAACTGATTCTTTGGAGCCAATAAATCCATTACGATCAACTCAGTCAATCTTGAAAAGGCTTCAGAAAACAGAAGAACTTTATGTAATTTAATCTAATCTTACAGCTGGAGTTGGGTGTTCGAGGGGAAGGTCCTGGTTTTGTCTCCATGTCAGACCAATGGTTTCAAATGATCCGACGGCATAATTTATACTCACAATAGATGCGCAGACCAGTGATTATTACCAGTATCACCCAGCAGATCGCTACCGTGGACAGACACCGTTTGCTGGATGGAGTCCTGCCATCTAAGTGGAAAAATAATGACGAATAATGATTACGGAACTATTTCCTTACGTACTTTTCCTTTTATGTTGCAGTCTTATTACAGGTTGAAATACATTAATCATGTCTTTCCTCAAAATTCTACACACAAATACGTCATGCTGGTCTGAGTCCCTCTGGTAAATCCAGACTTGGAGCCGATAATGAGAGGCTCTCATGTGGCTGCTCTGTCAACCAGGCCTGATTGGTGGATTTCTGCAGAGGTTCTGGAAGATTCTCTGTCTGCACAGAGGAACGCTGGTGCTCTGACAGATTGACCAGGGGGTTCTTGGTCACCTAGCGTCTCTCCTGATCCCTCTGTCCAGACGGCTTTAGGAAGAGTCCAGACCAATAACGGAGGCCGCTGAGCTCACTGGACCTCAGAGCAGCAGAAATGTTTCTGGATCCTTCCTCTCATTTGTTCCTCAAGACTATCCTGCCTGAGGTCTCCAGACAGTTCCTTCAAATTCATGTTTGACCTCTGACCTGTGAGATCTTATATAGATGGTGTGCCTTTCTAAATAAAGTCCAGTCAGCTGAATTTACCACAGCTAGACTCGACCGTAACTGTAGAAACTCAACGATCAGCGGAAAAATCTCAACTGTGAGTTTCATCAACAAAGTATTGAGCAAAGGCAGCGAATACTTATGAAAACTTTCTTCTTTTTTACTTTTGATAAATTCACAGTTCAATCTAAACCTCTATTCAACATTGTCATCATGGGGTATTTGTGTGCAGAAAATTTATTCATTACAATTTGTAATATGTCTATAGTGTAATAACATTTTAATAAAGTAAGTACTTTGACATGGAAATTTTACTGTATATTTTGCTAAAGTCCTGTTAACAATAATGTATATATATATATATATATATAACAGGTCGTTATGTGTAACAGTCTTTTAACTAAAGCTGCAAAACGTTTCATTGCTGTGCTGCAGCAGCTAAAACGACCTTTACTTTGAACCCATCTGTTAGGATTTTTCTTTTTCAGCATCACTAATCAATGTCATAAAAGTAAAACCCTCCATAGAAATATACATAAACTCTTACCTGTGGACAGGTAAACCCTGGGTTCATGAGTCCCAGTCAGCTCCATGGATTCTGCCTTCATGCTGACCAGCGTCTCTGCAGACAGAGGATGAAACTGAAGAGAGAAGTTCCTCATGAGAACCATCTGCTTTGTGGTCTTTCCAACCTTCCTGTTTTAAGAGGCCGTCATCACGTTTTTAACCACAGCCTGCTGGTTAAAGTCCAGCAGCTGTTAAACTCTGCAACCTGCTGCAACAAACAAAAACCCCTGATATGAAATAGTTATGGATGAATAAGTCTGGAAATAAGTTCATTTTCATTTCGCATGTTTAAAATCAACCAAAATATCACATTATTAAACATCCCTGTGCACAGCTCTCTCTCTTTATGGGTTATTGGTTGAGATGAAGACATTCGGTGTTGACCAGGACTGGATCAAAGATGTGCTGCAGCTCTGCGGCCCAACAGGAGGTTCTGGTGCAGCTGATGGTCCAACACAGAGCATGGAGGAACATGAACTATTTCATTTCCCTTTGGGATCAATAAAGTGTTATTTTTATGAATCCAGGAGATGAAAAACTTCCTCCTCCTGCCGGAGCGTCAAGGTTTAGATGGTTCTGCTGGTGTCATTTAATACTTCATTTCACAGAACCTGCAGGTTACATTTTACAATGTTTTCACACATTCAGGTATTTTTCTTCTAATAATCCTTTAAGTTAAGTAACAAATGGACAGAATAATAAAATACTACAGTCAAAATAAAGATGGTGTCGTTATTAAAGGGTTAAAGGGGGAACATGCAACTGGGCAGGTTAATATAAACATTTAAAAAATGTGCAACTTACTAAATATTTCCATTGAAATTACTTGAAGTTTACTGGAAAGTAACCAGTAAATGCCTGGAAAGTTAAATTCCCAGAACTTGGTATGTTGCAGAAATGCTCTGGAAAGTAACTGGTTAATCCTGTAAGTACCAAGTGTCAGGTTCTGAAAAGTGCGGCTGTGTTGGTACCAGGGTTCTTCAGCAGTGTTGACATGAGGAGGAATCGGGTCACAGATCCAGGATGACATTCAGGAGTAATTTGGTAATTTTGCCATTAGATGTTTTAGTTTGATTTTGCTTTGAGACTTTTTAACTTTTTTTATCCTTTTTCCTTCATTTTAGACGTTCAGTTTTCTGCCTCTTAGTTTATGTGAAATTAGGTTTTGAGTTTGGATTCTTTTCGGTTCCTCTTCTGCGTTGACTCATTTCTTTTCTGGCCTGGTTCACCGGGGGGTTTTGCTGAAGATCAGCTGCTTTAATACGTGATGTGGGTCGAGTCCTGCATCGCTTTCTGGTTTTAAGTCTTCCTGTTCTGACATTCTTCCAATTAGTCTGATCATTCTGCTTATTTAGCATCTTCTGTTCAGTTTTTGTAGACATAAAAATTCACAATTGTTTTAATCTCTTCTCTGCAAAAACATGAAATCTTACCAAGTATTTTTTGGTTTACTGTTTGGTGTAAATATCTTTGTACACTTGAAACAAGTCAAAACACTCTGGCAGAATAAGTTCATCTAATTATCCAAAGTATTGCACTGAGTCGTTCACTTCTACTAGATATACATTAAACACACACAGGGGTTTATTTCTCTTAAATTTAGCTGCCATATTCCTGAAATTCAGATTATCATAAACATTAAATAACAAGTTTTATAAGTTGCTTTATGAAGCAAAAAAAAGTTTTATTGTGGGACTTTTTCACACTAAATCCTAAAAATAAAAGTACAGAGAGAAGCATTAGCCAGTAAATAAACTACATAAAAAACATAAAATAAAGTAATAATATGAAATAATGAAAATTTAAAATGACCAGATGATAATATAGTTGAATTTAAAATGCTATAGTAACACGACAGGAAGTAATATTGATTATTAAGAGTTTTTTGTTGTTGTATTTACCCAGAATTCTCTGCAGCATAGTCCACTTCCTGCTTTTGGAGCATCTCTGGTCCGCTTGGTGTTCACACTCTAACCACACCTCAGTCTGGATTAACCAAACTCACACCGAGGTTTTCCAGTGGACCAGAGTTCATGTTTTAGGTCTGCAGCCGTTTGATTACTTATTCACCTCTCCAATCAAACCGGACTTTCTATGCAAACGGACTGGAGTTGGATTGATACGGACTGGAGTTGGATTGATGCGGACTGGAGTTGGATTGATGCGGACTGGAGTTGGATTGGCACGGACTGGAGTTGGATTGATGCGGACTGGAGTTGGATTGATGCGGACTGAACAGAACCGGACTCTCCATGATGTCCAGCTCTGCATCGTCTCGTCTGCAGCTTCCTGCCAGGTTTCTGGTCCGAATCGTTCTGGCTGCTGATCAGGTAGCAGCTGGACTGGAAGTGGAGCCAACGTGGTCCAATGTGGCTTCCTGAAAATGAAGACATCAACCAATTGGCCTGATTTATCACCTCACAACAGAAGAATGTCCTGGATGAAGATGAAAACATGCTGCTGTACTTTTTCTGCTATGATGTGACGGTTTGGTCGTTGTGTTCAGGCTCTGGATTCTCCCATCAGGCTCCAGTTTACTGACCGAAGCTGCTGGTTTTCAGCATCTAGATTCTGATTTTCTATCTTAATCTGCTGGTTTTCAGCATCTAGATTCTGATTTTCTATCTTAATCTGCTGGTTTTCAGCATCTAGATTCTGATTTTCTGTCCTAAACTGCTGGTTTTCAGCATCTAGATTCTGATTTTCTATCTTAATCTGCTGGTTTTCAGCATCTAGATTCTGATTTTCTATCTTAATCTGCTGGTTTTCAGCATCTAGATTCTGATTTTCTATCTTAATCTGCTGGTTTTCAGCATCTAGATTCTGATTTTCTGTCCTAAACTGCTGGTTTTCAGCATCTAGATTCTGATTTTCTATCTTAATCTGCTGGTTTTCAGCATCTAGATTCTGATTTTCTATCTTAATCTGCTGGTTTTCAGCATCTA
Source organism: Poecilia reticulata (assembly GCF_904066995.2). Classification (NCBI taxonomy): domain Eukaryota; kingdom Metazoa; phylum Chordata; class Actinopteri; order Cyprinodontiformes; family Poeciliidae; genus Poecilia; species Poecilia reticulata. The sequence goes on from NC_088844.1 coordinate 29,844,844, forward strand.
GATTGTGATTTTCTGTCCTAAGATGCTGGTTTTCAGCATCTAGATTCTGATTTTCTGTCTTAAGCTGCTGGTTTTCAGCATCTAGATTCTGATTTTCTGTCCTAAACTGCTGGTTTTCAGCATCTAGATTCTGATTTTCTATCTTAATCTGCTGGTTTTCAGCATCTAGATTCTGATTTTCTGTCTTAAGCTGCTGGTTTTCAGCATCTAGATTCTGATTTTCTGTCCTAAACTGCTGGTTTTCAGCATCTAGATTCTGATTTTCTATCTTAATCTGCTGGTTTTCAGCATCTAGATTCTGATTTTCTGTCCTAAACTGCTGGTTTTCAGCATCTAGATTCTGATTTTCTATCTTAATCTGCTGGTTTTCAGCATCTAGATTCTGATTTTCTATCTTAATCTGCTGGTTTTCAGCATCTAGATTCTGATTTTCTGTCCTAAGATGCTGGTTTTCAGCATCTAGATTCTGATTTTCTGTCTTAAGCTGCTGGTTTTCAGCATCTAGATTCTGATTTTCTGTCCTAAACTGCTGGTTTTCAGCATCTAGATTCTGATTTTCTATCTTAATCTGCTGGTTTTCAGCATCTAGATTCTGATTTTCTATCTTAATCTGCTGGTTTTCAGCATCTAGATTCTGATTTTCTGTCTTAAGCTGCTGGTTTTCAGCATCTAGATTCTGATTTTCTGTCCTAAACTGCTGGTTTTCAGCATCTAGATTCTGATTTTCTATCTTAATCTGCTGGTTTTCAGCATCTAGATTCTGATTTTCTATCTTAATCTGCTGGTTTTCAGCATCTAGATTGTGATTTTCTGTCCTAAGATGCTGGTTTTCAGCATCTAGATTCTGATTTTCTGTCTTAAGCTGCTGGTTTTCAGCATCTAGATTCTGATTTTCTGTCCTAAACTGCTGGTTTTCAGCATCTAGATTCTGATTTTCTATCTTAATCTGCTGGTTTTCAGCATCTAGATTCTGATTTTCTATCTTAATCTGCTGGTTTTCAGCATCTAGATTCTGATTTTCTATCTTAATCTGCTGGTTTTCAGCATCTAGATTCTGATTTTCTATCTTAATCTGCTGGTTTTCAGCATCTAGATTCTGATTTTCTATCTTAATCTGCTGGTTTTCAGCATCTAGATTCTGATTTTCTATCTTAATCTGCTGGTTTTCAGCATCTAGATTCTGATTTTCTATCTTAATCTGCTGGTTTTCAGCATCTAGATTCTGATTTTCTATCTTAATCTGCTGGTTTTCAGCATCTAGATTGTGATTTTCTGTCCTAAGATGCTGGTTTTCAGCATCTAGATTCTGATTTTCTGTCTTAAGCTGCTGGTTTTCAGCATCTAGATTCTGATTTTCTGTCCTAAACTGCTGGTTTTCAGCATCTAGATTCTGATTTTCTATCTTAATCTGCTGGTTTTCAGCATCTAGATTCTGATTTTCTATCTTAATCTGCTGGTTTTCAGCATCTAGATTCTGATTTTCTGTCCTAAACTGCTGGTTTTCAGCATCTAGATTCTGATTTTCTATCTTAATCTGCTGGTTTTCAGCATCTAGATTCTGATTTTCTATCTTAATCTGCTGGTTTTCAGCATCTAGATTCTGTCTACTGTTTTCAGCATCTAGATCTGATTTTCTATCTTAATCTGCTGGTTTTCAGCATCTAGATTGTGATTTTCTGTCCTAAGATGCTGGTTTTCAGCATCTAGATTCTGATTTTCTGTCCTAAACTGCTGGTTTTCAGCATCTAGATTCTGATTTTCTGTCCTAAACTGCTGGTTTTCAGCATCTAGATTCTGATTTTCTATCTTAATCTGCTGGTTTTCAGCATCTAGATTCTGATTTTCTGTCCTAAACTGCTGGTTTTCAGCATCTAGATTCTGATTTTCTATCTTAATCTGCTGGTTTTCAGCATCTAGATTCTGATTTTCTATCTTAATCTGCTGGTTTTCAGCATCTAGATTGTGATTTTCTGTCCTAAGATGCTGGTTTTCAGCATCTAGATTCTGATTTTCTGTCTTAAGCTGCTGGTTTTCAGCATCTAGATTCTGATTTTCTGTCCTAAACTGCTGGTTTTCAGCATCTAGATTCTGATTTTCTATCTTAATCGGCTGGTTTTCAGCATCTAGATTCTGATTTTCTATCTTAATCTGCTGGTTTTCAGCATCTAGATTCTGATTTTCTGTCTTAAGCTGCTGGTTTTTAGCATCTAGATTCTGATTTTCTGTCCTAAACTGCTGGTTTTCAGCATCTAGATTCTGATTTTCTATCTTAATCTGCTGGTTTTCAGCATCTAGATTCTGATTTTCTATCTTAATCTGCTGGTTTTCAGCATCTAGATTCTGATTTTCTGTCCTAAACTGCTGGTTTTCAGCATCTAGATTCTGATTTTCTGTCCTAAGATGCTGGTTTTCAGCATCTAGATTCTGATTTTCTGTCTTAAACTGCTGGTTTTCAGCATCTAGATTCTGATTTTTCTGTTTAATTTTTTTTTTCTTTTTTTTTTCTTTTTCAGCATCTAGATTTGATTTTCTTCTTAATGCTGGTTTTCAGCATCAGATCTGATTCTATCTTAATCTGACTGGTTTTTCAGCATCTAGATTCTGATTTTCTATCTTAATCTGCTGGTTTTCATCTAGATTGATTTTCTATCTTATCTGCTGTTTTCAGCATCTAGATTCTGATTTTCTATCTTAATCTGCTGGTTTTCAGCATCTAGATTCTGATTTTCTATC